>NC_136527.1:193266376-193446376 GCF_053919585.1 Euprymna scolopes
CCAAGAAATTAAACTATGACGTCATGATTACGTAATGTGATTTGCAACTTATTGTTATCAAACTTGATTCGGTTAAACTTACGATAACCTTCACTCATTATTCCAGACTAAAACCTGCTTATTAGTCTGCCTGTTTTACATAAATTTCAGTATTAAACAAACAACGATGAAAGTGCAGTACCTGTTTCTAATTTGTATGATCATTTCAGCCATGTTTTGCGCTATCATCATTGTAGCTAGTTCAAGAGAGACTTTATTTGTCATGGGTTGTGCCATCCTCCCATTTATTACGTGTCTTTGATAGAGAAGTAGTTTAATGTTGTAAAATGATGCACCGGCTCCCGGGTGTGAATATGGTAGAGAATAGAAAAGGACACAAATCAATACTTTACAATCTACTGTTCTTTTATGTACCTTATATATTGTTTCAGGGGGAGGTAACTCTTCTAGGAGTTATGTCCCTTGAATTGACTTGATCACACGCTCTTTTATCTACCTTATATATTGTTTCATGGTAAGTTTAACCGAATCGGGTTTGATAACAAATAAATGTAAAGTTTCAAAATGTAATCATGTGGTTATAGTTTAATTTATTGATGAAAATATAGTTTTGTAATTTGGTCGATTTCATCTTTTTTTACAATTCCTTCTTTTAATTTCAGTTGTTTACGTAAAATATTCAGTTTTGTAATTTTTATATGAAAATTATTTGGATTATTCGGACTACTGTTCTCATCTTGAATGTTGGATTGTATGCAATAATCTTGTGGTTCGACTAATCTAAATAATAATGAAATGTTCAATCTTAAAAAGTGAACTTGATTTTTATATATATTTTCATATATTTTATTTCATTTTTAATGAATTGAACACGCAAAAGAGAAAATTAATAAAAAATTCCGACCAGTTTTAAACATTGACAAATATAATCTAAACTTGACAGAAAGGCAATTCGAAACAATTAACTAATGAACTAATATTTTTACACAAGGAACGAAATAATGATTACACCGTGTTATTACGTGTTACGGTGAACAAAATTAATTGTTCTTTAGCTGTTGATTTTCTCTTTAAATAATTTCACGTTTAAATCGCGTTTTTCATCTTTTAATTTAAATTCTTTTATATTTTCATATATTTTATTTCTTAATGAATTGGACACACAAAACAAAAGTTGTATCAATTTACTAAAGAAATCATAACTTACAAAACATTTCTTTTGTTTTGAACACAAAAGAAAAAAAAAGAATTCATCCCGTTTTATTGAATTCCTGGAATAAAGGTAAGTTTTTTTTTTTTTCTTTTTTCATTCAAAAACTTTTAAAACAATCTTAAACATTAAAATTAGTTCATTTTAGTTGCAATCCAATAAAACATTTTATAAAAATACATAAAACATGAATCGCCGATTAAAAAATTATCTTAAAAATATATTATACAACATGACATTCTGATTTTTGTTAAAAATGTGCAAATATTTAATTAAAACTTGTGTTATTTCTTGGAAAATGCTTACGTTTTGCATAAGCAAAATAATTTAATTCGGAGTTGGTTGAATTATTAGACAACTGAACACAAAGACTGTTTTTTTTTCGGTATTTGATTGTTTTGATATTCAAATAAAAAAACACATTTTTCCCCCTTTCCTCTTATGTCGCTGTAGAATTCCATTTGACTTTTTAGATTTTTTTAATGGAGATCATTTATTCGATAAAGTTTACATAAAATCAACACCTATTTATTGGCCATCCATCACCAATTAAAAGTAATTAGAAAAAATATTGATAAATATTTACAATCTAAACCAGCATTATTTTCTCCTAAAAACAACAACAAAAAACAATAACTGCATTTTGGCTATTACGTTTCAACACCCTATAAAATGTTCACTAAAACAATGACAAAATACTAATACATATTTAAGATTTTAGAGTGGCGATCATTTTCCTGTATAAATTTAATACAAAATTTGCAACCACTTTATGATCAGTCAGCAGTTAATGATTCCTGTAATCGTTCGAAGTTTTCAATTTTTGTGGCAGTGACAGAGGGGGGGGGCTCACATTAATTTTTGCTTTCTTACGTTGTTTTTGATGGGGATCAGATTGAATGTGTTGCTAACTATTCTGCACTTTCACTAAACAATTTAATAAACAAAAGATGCCGTAAAAATTGTTGAGCATAAAACTTTGCTAAAAAGTGTAACCATGACATTTATTAGGTGTTTTTCTAACAGTATTTTTTTTAGTCTTCGATTAGGGAGGGATTATCGGGACTTCCCAACTGACTGTTTCGTATCAACCATTTTTTCTTCTAACATAGACTCGATACTCATTTTTTTCTAAATAAATAAGTTATAAAAATGCCCCATGTATTTAGTAAATTGTTAGGTTTGAATACAAATTAGTTAGCAAGGATGTCCTTTATCATGATAAGAATAGCTTTCTAAATAATAACATTAGTATTAATAAAAGGAGGTGTTTTAATTTAAAACTACAAAAAATAGAATGCATTTCCCCCTTCCGAATTTAAAATCGAATTTAAGAAAAAAATGACCAACTCTGATTTTTATAGAAAACAACAAAAATATAAATATAATATAAACTCAAACTAAATGTGATGGCACTTAAAAAATATATCAAATATGAATTTGAATATTAACATTTAAGAAAGCCAACAATTAATTATTAAATTGTTAGGAAAATTACAGAATAGTTTACAGCACGTGGTTTGTTATCCCTACTTACAAACACGTAAGAAAGCCAAAACATATATGACCCCCCAACCCCCTACCAATTGCAGCAAATTACATATCGACTGATAACTGCCCAGGGAGTAGCTGCTCATTTCATGTTAAATTTATATCGGAACTTGATCCCATACTCTAAAACTTTACATTTTTTTAATGCCTAATATTAAGTACTAATATTTTAAGTGCTGTTGAAATGAGATAATAGATTTTGATTTTTCTAATGGAGTAAACTACGATTGATTTGTTAGTAAAAATTTACCAAAATGTTTTTATTTTTCATTTAATTTTTTTGTATAACAGTAGGATATTGTGTATGTGTGAGAGGATGTGCAATTTTAGTGATCAATTTTTATTTAGTATTTGTTTATAACCGTATAGTTTGTTTAGAACCACCCCTTTTTAAGTTCTAAAATTCTTAACTTTTGTAGAACAGCCCGTATATAATAAGTTTTATATTTTTTAATTATAATTCGTTTTGGTACTCTTTCATAAGGACTGATACTCACAGCTTCAGACAACAAACATTGAATTGTGAAAATCTGTTCCTATGTATTTAGCATATCTGAAAACCTAAGTCAACACATTTTTTGTTGAATATGGTGTCTTTCACTGGAAAATAACATTTTAGTTCCATTATAAATATATTTATTAAAATGTTTGCTTCTTAGAAATTCTCAAAGAAATATTTTTAACTAAAGTTAAACTAACAATTTCTCGCATAAATTCGACACACTGTTGTCAAAACTTCCAACTCCATAACTGGACGCTCTTTCATTTTTTAAAGTTTAAAATTCATACATTTAATTCTTTGAAGTTTAAAATTCATACACGGTTTTAGTTTGGGTTCATTCATCAATGGTTAATTTGCATTACAAAATAAAGCAGATTGCAAACAATTGTAAAAAGGAACAGATATGCAAGAATATATGAAAATAAATAACATAGGTCTTAGAAAATATGTACACAATTCCGATCAATAATTTTACACTTGTCTACATCTGATAAAAATTTCGAGTATCTTTAAAAAGTAACTCTTTAAAAACCTAATAACTCTTCTCACAAATGTAATTCCAAAATATTTCAGCATTTTCATTAAGACATGCTATGTGAAACACATACAATTCTCAGTGGCATAACATCAATTTAATGGCAGACTAAAGTGTTCTCTAAAACAGCAAAAAGAATAATTGATCACAATATGTTCGTCAGTGTTTGTTTTAAAATGATTAGAGAGTCAATAAAATTGTTTTCAAATGATTAGAAATAATCACTAATCAATCACAATATTGTTTTCAAATGATTAGAGTGTCAATAAAATTGTTTTCAAATGATTAGAGTGTCAATGAAATTGTTTTCAAATGATTAGAGTGTCAATGAAATTGTTTTCAAATGATTAGAGTGTCAATAAAATTGTTTTCAAATGATTAGAGTGTCAATAAAATTGTTTTCAAATGATTAGAGTGTCAATAAAATTGTTTTCAAATGATTAGAGTGTCAATAAAATTGTTTTCAAATGATTAGAGTGTCAATAAAATTGTTTTCAAATGATTAGAAATAATCACTAATCAATCACAATATTGTTTTCAAATGATTAGAGTGTCAATAAAATTGTTTTCAAATGATTAGAGTGCCAATGAAATTGTTTTCAAATGATTAGAGTGTCAATAAAATTGTTTTCAAATGATTAGAGTGTCAATAAAATTGTTTTCAAATGATTAGAGTGTAAATAAAATTGTTTTCAAATGATTAGAGTGTCAATAAAATCGTTTTCAAATGATTAGAGTTTCAATAAAATCGTTTTGCAATATTTTAGCAACACTTCTCGCAACACATCTGTTCAAAGCGCTGATATCTACCCATAACAACTTGAGCTTCACTGGCAGTTGAATTAGGGTTTATGGATGAAACAGATTTAATCTGCGAAATCCCTATCATCTGGTTATTGTCCATCATTCCAGCGCATTTTAAGTCAAGTCGATTTACCAGGTAAATTGCTACACACGTTTTACACATTAAAGTATACTTAGCTTTACTCTGAACAACTTGTATTCTACTGATAATACTATGACGTGATTCCATCCAAGTCTGCATTTAATAAAGCACATGAAAAATTGTTAGAAACGGATCAGAACTGTTTTAATACAATGTCAATGTAAATGCTTTGAAAACATTAAGCGTGACAACCCTGGTGTTTATAATCGTCTGAATCCTAATCCTCTTTCCGAAAGTCACTAGAAAAGGCTGAATCATGTAATTCAAACATTTTACTCGCTATTTATTTATCTTATATATTCATCTACATATTTATTTATCTTACATATTCATCTACATAGTTATTTATCTTACATATTCATATACATATTCATTTATCTTACACATTCATCTACATATTCATTTATCTTACACATTCATCTACATATTTATTTATCTTACATATTCATCTACATATTTATTTATCTTACATATTTATCTACATATTTCAGGTCACAGATACATATAGCGGTTAAGAGAAGCATCGACTGCGGGTAGATTGTTAACCAACTGGTTTACCTTCCCACGAGAATTTCACATTAATTCACTGTAAGGCTGCTCATCACAAATTGTTGGTTTAGTGTTCTTCATCGTTTCGCTGCTCATGTGCCTCATTATAATATACTATCATATTCTAGTACCTTCTTTTTAGAAACTTGTGGAACTCTATTCCTTATAACGTCTATTCTTACTGTTTTTCTTACCTTTTTTTAAAGTATAGCAAATAGGTATCGGCTGGCATTACGTTTATCATCTTTACTTTTTAATACTTGTAGCAAATGATTTCATACCTTATCTGCAGCTACTTCCATATAAACAAGCTAACAATTTTAATTTAATCTATTGAAGACGAATCTAAAAAATGCAATAATCTCTTGAGTAAAAGAAATACAGTGTTCCAATCCACTAAGGAATATATGAATATATATATATCCTTTAAATAATATAAATGAAAGATTAAACATTAAAACTCTGTAAGGCTACAAGTAATTTCAGTTAAGCTGAAATCATACATGAGATAGAAAATGAAGTTGCCAAACGCAAATGCCAACATCAATCGTTCGTTCTATTGTTTTGAAATGTTTGGCTAAAATCTAATTAATACGTTTTATGTTCATTATCTGTTTATAGTCATTTGATTATTTTGTTTTACTGATTGAAGGAATGAATAAATTGACGGATATATTTCCTTAAATAAACTTTAGAGGAATAGGATTGAGAAATTGACAAAAAACAGGAGGAATAAATAAGAATTAAATTGTTAAGAATTTCACTATTTTCTTACTAAATTAGTGTCCGTTTGAATACTAAACAAGAACGTATTCTGAAAATAGTAAAAATATTTTTCAATATTTGTGATAATTTTGCATATTAATCGTCTGTATTTTTTAGATGAGGTGTTTTCATTGATTGAGATTGTCGGACTGACTTCCTCATCTTAGTTGTTATAGTCACAACACTCCTAAAAACGGTCCCCCAGTTCGATACAAAACACCTGATGAAGGCCGGAGGGTAAAATGGCCAAAACGTTGTGACTGAAGGTTTTCTGAGTCGAACGTGAATGGTCTCCAAGATCTTGAGATGGTATAAAGAATGAGCACGACTAATAATAGTAAAAAAGTCCGTGCTGCACAAGACGGGTTTTTAAGTAAATGGGGACCATTCACGTTCGACTCAGTAAACCTTCTCTTTGCAAACAAAGGGAATGCCTCCTAGGTTTGAACGTGATTAATCTCTAGGGTATTCGTCCATACATCGTTTTATTTTAATCGTTTTCCCACTTTTTTTCGCCCCGTAAATTTAATAAAACGCTTTTTCATTCTTTATTTAAAAAAATATATATTCCTTCGATACAGCTTTGAGAAGCGAGGGTCGAAACCGGGCAGCTGGCTTCCCATTCCTTTTTCTTTCCTCACCTGTTCCCCCGTTCATTCCCACCTTTTTGGAGAGAAGATATATATATATATTTATATATATATACAAATTTACTTTTAATTATGAACCAGAAAAGTCTTCCCTTCCTAATTGAAATATATATATATATATATATATGTGTGTGTGTGTGTGTATATCCTCACTACAATGAGCATCATAAAAAACGTTAGATGTCATTTGCTTTTGCTTTGTGATAATTTTGGGGAATGAATTCAATTATATGAAAGTGTATTTTACATAAATAATATTTGTGGATAATTATATTTAAAAAATCAATTAAAAACGTTAGATTATAAATTAAACTATATTATACCTTAAGCAACACATTTATCGGTCAAGTTGAAAGTTTTTAAATATGTATCATATGATTTTTAGTGATTGTGATTTCACTCTAATAATATTGACAAAAATAAACAAACAGAATACTTAAATGCGAATGCAAATTATAAGACTATTTAATTTCATTATTTTGCAGATGTTCCTGATTGAACCATATCCTGTAAATGTAATGCACTGTCATGATTTATAAACATGAAGTTGTATAATGTTATTACGTTATTTGGAACATTATAAGGAATCATGGGAAACTAAGATGAGAATATAACACTACTTGAATATTTGTTTTTTTTATATCAAAATATAATACTTGAATATTTTTTTGATATTCAAATATATAAACGACAATATTTTTTGAACTACTGGAAAATATAACATTCAAAATATCTTGTAGAAAAGTATTCGTAAAAATATAACACTTTTTAAATGCTATATGTTTTTATTAAGTAGCATTATAACTGGCTATCAGTTGGAATACATAAGACTGCTAGTAAATATTTGTCATCTCGTAAGCTGCTTCATCCTCAGCTTAAACAATTTGATGAGAAAATAAAATTATCAAAGGAAATGTGATGTGTGTGGATATAATTGTTTTGTCAGATACGATTCACTAAAACAAAGATACTCACACAGGAGTGAAGTGCATGGATATTCTTGTTTTTATAAATAGAAGTTAGTGACAAATATGAGAACTCACACTGGGAAAAAGTCACATACTTGTGAAGTGTGTGAATATTCTTGTTCTGAAAAATCAAAGTTAGTGATACATATAAGAACTCACACTGGGGAAAAGCCACATTCTTGTGAAGTTTGTGGGCATTCTTTTTCTCAAAAAGCACACTTACTTGTACATAGGAGAACTCACACTGGGGAAAGGCCCTATTTTTGTTACGCATGTGAATATACTTGTTCTCAAAAATCACACTTACTTGTACATATAAGAACTCACACTGGGGAAAAGCCATATTTTTGTGACGCATGTGGATATTCTAGTTCTGACAAATCAACTTTAGTGAGACATATGAGAACTCACTCTGGGGAAAAACCATATTCTTGTGAAGTGTGTGGATATTCTTGTTCTCAAAAATCAAACTTAATAACACATATGAGAACTCACACCGGGGAAAAGCCACATATTTGTCAAGTATGTGGATATTCTAGCTCTCAAAAAGCAACATTAGTGAGGCATATGAGAACTCACACTGGGGGAAAGAGAGAGAAAAATTGAACGCATACTAGAGACCAACCTATACAGGGGTTGTCAGAATATCTGATATAAGGATACTTCAAGCTTGAAAACACTAACAAACATTCAGACTAAAATAGAAAGAAATTCAGACATTAGAAACATAAATAAAGACGCCCCTTAGCGTGGCTATGTTTTGGGTTACCTAAGAAAAGCAACTCCAGAAGTGTAAGCCATGTTCCGTTTCAGAACAATTTCCGATGGTTTGTTGTTCTACACAAGTCCTGAGAGGTGACTGGTTTGCAGTAGACATAACAGTTTCCGATGATGCTGTGTTCCACACAAGTCCTGAGAAGTGACTGGTTTGCAGTAGACAGTTCCACAGAGCAAAAGATTCTTACCGTGTCGAGATGGAAAAAACATATGCGAAATTGCTACAGAAAAGGGTTAATATTTATGGAGCAATTCTGGTTTCTGATTGGTTGGTAGCAGAACGTGAATTAATCTGATTCGTCAGTTCCTAGCAGCATCGTCTATAAATAGAATCGCCCAACTGTGTGGGATCATACCCCCATTATATATCAAAAATATTGTAACAGCAACGGTGCCTCTTCTAGTGATGTCACTACTAGTAACAACATTAAGCTGGATAGTACACGAGATGAGACTAAATGTAGTCCTGAAATTCAGCAAAACTAAACAAAGACCATGACAAAATACACTTTAATATACTAAAGTAGTTCCGGATACAAATATTATTTTGTCTGCTTCGCTTACTCAATGTCTTTGAAATCGTGAAGAAAAAAATAATGTATTCAATCTCAAATTCGATCTTTATCCTCACAAAAAGAAAAGTATACGAGAGAATGGCAAAGAATTTACTTTTCATCTTTTGTCACAGATAAATATCTCACAAAAGAGTTAAAAGCTTTTGATGAGACGAAAGTTGATTTTGGTCAAAGGGACACAAGCAAATTTAAACAAATTCAATTGAACAGCGAAGACAACGACGGAAAAAGCGAAATGAAAATGAAACATTCCAAACCTAAGGAAAGATGTCAAGGATGGCAAAACAATCTTCATACATCAATGTCCAATGCTTATGCACTGAGTCATCTGTGGACAACAAGGATGCACCTTCTAGTTATATTACTACTAGTAGAAACACTAAGTTCGATATTTCACTACAATCTAATAAAGTAATCTGTTAGAGAAAACAAAACTATTTTGTTTGCTTTGATAACTCAAGGTACAAAAAATCGCGAAGAAAGAAAAATATATTTGATTCTCAAATTGGAGCTTCTTCCTCACAAAAAGAAAAGCATATGAGAATTCATACTGGAGAAAAGATAGAGAACCTATACAGGGTTTTGTAATCTGATATGAGGATACTTCACGTTTAAGCACTAACAAAACATTCAAACTAAAATGAAAAAGAAAAAAATCAGAATTCACAAACAAAAATAAAAACGCCCCCTCAGCAGTGTTATGCACTTGGTCATTTGACGAAAGCAACAATGCACCTTCTAGTGATGTTAGAACACTAAGCTGGAAAAAGAAACTATAATCAAATAAAGTAATGATAAAAATATTTTATCTGATTCGCTTACTCAAGGTATAAGAAATCGTGAAGAAAGAAAAATAAAAAAACCTGTGGACAACAAGGGTGCACCTTCTAGTAAGGTGGATATTCAATTATAATCTAATAAAGTAATCTGTTAGATATAAAAAATACTATTTTGCTTGCTTCGGTTACTCAAGGTATAAGAAATCGTGAGGAAAGAAAAATATACTCAAATTGGAGCTTCTTCACAAAGAAAAACATATGAGAACACACCATGGGGGAAAGAAAGAGAAGCTGAATGTCTACTAGATACCAACCTATACAAGGGGTTGTCGGTACATCTGATATGAGAATACTTCAAGTTTAAGCAAACTAAAATGAAAAAGAAAAAAAAAACAAAATTCACAAACTGAAATCAAAACGTCTCCTCAGCAATGCTATGCACTTGGTCATCTGACGAAAGCAACAGTGCGCCTTCTAGTGATGTTGAAACACTAAGCTGGAAAAAGAAACTACAATCAAATAGAGATAAAATATTATTTTGTCTGCTTTGCTTACTAAATATATAAGAAATCGTGAAGAAAAATAATTTATTTGATTCTAAAATTTGAGCTTCTACCGCACAAAAAATAAAATGTATAAGGGGCAAGAATTTCCTTTTAATTGTCTCACAGATATTTAATTATTTAAAAAAAAAGGTAAAAGTCGTAATAGAGTTAAAAGCTTTTAATGACTTTGGCCAAAGGAACAAAAGTGAATTTACAATAAATTCAATAGAGCAAGGAGGATAAATGGCGATGGAAAATGCGAAAATTAAACATTTTAAACCTTGTAAAACACGAATGATAAAAAATCTTTATACATCAATGTCCAAACAAAAAAATGATTAGAAAAGAAAAACGCAGAAATTTAACTTTACCGATTATTCTATGGAACAGATTTCCATTAAGATTAAAGACATGCGTGTGGAGATAACCTCTTCCCAATAAGCAACCTTATTATCCCTCTGTCAAGGACATCACACCAGAACTCACTTTGCTTCAACTATCTGGCCTAGTATCACTTAACTCAACATCGACTGAGGAAATGTACTTTCAAGGGTAATGCTCAATAAATGACACTAACTTCCTGGGTTCACTTCTCCGCAAATAAGTCCCAACTAAAGAAGCCTGACCAAAAGCAATGCCTAAATGCCCACCTGGACATATTACACTGGATACAGATCAAGGAAAAACTGGCTATCAGGATATATATTGCAGGAGTGCCTCAGGGGTCTATCCTTGGACCTCTATTGTCCATAATATTTATTAATGACCTCCCCGACAAACCTGCTTCTGAGATGGGTATATATGCTGATGACACCACACTCTATAACAGGCATGACAAGAAAACAAATGAACACATATCTAAAGAAATGACAAAACCACTACAGGATGACCTCCAATCTGTAGTGGAATGGGGACATAAATGGGTGGTCACATTCAATGCTGCCAAGACTAAACTAGTTTCATTCAATAATTACAAGAAACCTTATCTGCCACGAATAGCAATGGCCAGTGACTCCCTGTCTGAGAGTACGTCTTTCAAACTGCTTGGCCTAACGTTCACAGGAAACATTAGTTGGAACAATTATATTGAAAACATTGCCAGGGCCGCTGCAAAAAGGTAGGCTTTCTCTACCGTGCTAGAAAACTACTGAGACCTGAAAGTATCCTGTACCTCTACAAGGCCACCATTCGCCCATGTATGAAGTATTGTTGTCACATTTGGGCTGGTGCGTCTGCTGCTAGTCTCTCGCTCCTAGACAAGGTTCAAAAGAGAGTCAACAATCTGATAGGCCTTGAACTGGCATCTAAGCTTCAGCCTCTGTCCCATCGAAGAAACGTTGCATCCCTCTGCCTGTTCTACAAGTATTTTAATGGTGAATGCTCTGACGAACTGCAGACACTTTTGCCCCCACGACATAGACACCCTAGACAAACCCGACAGGCAGCTAAATCCCACCCCAACACAGTAGAGATCCCTAGATGTAAAAGATCTTTCTACTCCAGTAGTTTTTTTTACCCGGAACCGCTAGACTCTGGAATTCCATTTTAGGTCCCTGCTTTCCTAACTACTGACATGCAAAAGTTCAAGTGTAACGTGAACCGACATCTTGCTGCCCAAATCTCAACATAGTGCCCCAGTAGTTGCTGCCTCTGATAGTAGCCCCCTACACCTAAGTGGCAATGTGCCTTGTTTGGGGTGAAAATGTAATTTTAAAAAAATACTCTGGATACAGATCAAGGAAAAACTGGCTATCAGAATAGATATTGCACGATTTCCTGCTGTTGAAGATCCCAGTGATCCTGGTGAAATTGAATGGTAACAAAGCTTTCAAGACTCTCATTACAAAATTAACTGAGAAAAACTATGCAACTTATTGGCTAGCATGGTTTATGCAAAGAAACTTTACCTCAAAAAGAGAATAGAAAAGAGGGAAATGAATCAGTCAGCAAAAGTAGGATTTACCAGAAAATATAAAATCTCTGAAAAGAAACGTCCCAGATATCTGCCTTTTTGTTATGTTTAAGCCCAAAGAAAAAATTAAAAGGAGGTGAATAAATTCTAAACCGATATTCCCTCAAAACCTAATTCAGCTAAAGCAACAGATAGCCAAACTGCAATAAAAAGCTTTGAAGATCAAATTAAAAACCCCGAATTTATCATAAAAAAATGCAACTTTTTTGCGGAACTGATTGAATGCTTAGACGACAGAAATAAATGACTTGAATGATGGACGTATATAAAGCGTTGAATATATTAAGAGAACATTATTTACCAAAAATGAACTCCATCAAATACGTTGAGAACTTTCATGAAGAACATACATTTCTATTCACATGTAAATTTGGCAAACGGTAAAAATCTTCTTATAGAGTGTGGCGATATAGCACACTTTATCGCTAAGGAATCTTATTTTATTAATTTTGACTAGCAGTATCCATGGAAATTCCATGGTAGTTGAAAACACCAACTCTCATATCAGCAAACACCTAATCACATAAGCAAACAATTAATATAAGGCTGTCTTTCAATAGAATAATCAGTGGAATATGTGTTTGGATCAGAAGGCGATGTTTTTAAGACAAATACTACTTCAACTACTTGAGATTATTACACGAAATAGGACCACAGTGAAACATCTAGATGTTAATTTTATTAAAGTAACTTGTAAATCAGTAATAATTATGTTACTAGAAACATGTTACATCTTAACTTTTTGCATTTTTTCATAGTGGTAAGAGAACGGGGCCAATTTGCAATATGATTTAATGATGGAATAAATCATTAAGTAGTAGGATTGGTGGGATTTGGTTGAAGAATAAAAATGTAGGTTTTTGGCAGATTATATGGCAAAACTTGAAATATAATTCATAAAATATTGAAAAATAGTCATAAAATATTTTTTTTTAAATTCCAGTATGCAATTGAATGTCTGAATTCGTTAGGTATTTCTATTATCATTATTCAAGTTACTTAAACCCCTAATCGCATCTTTATTGTTATCTTGCAATAGATGTTGATAGTTGGAATTTTTGTTAGATGAGTTTTGATTGTTATCATTATTCAAATTATTCTGACTTTACTTTTATATTTATTGTAATCTTGAAAATGGATATTGCTTGTCTGATTTGCAGAATTTGTATTCCATAGGATATTGGGGTAGTATTCAAGATGGGCATCACTTTTTAAAAAAAAGTGATATCAACTCTTATTACTGTAATCAACTCTTAATACTATAATCCGTTTGCAAAGATCTGATAATTTCACTTTTACAATAAATTACCTCCACACAAACAATGATTAGGAAATGAAAACATTTCCTTTCATTTTGAATAAAAATCAATTCATTTATAAACGGTAGGAGAAAATATTGCTTAATTATTTCATTTTTTCATAAATTATAATCATACCATAGATACAATATTTTATAATTTTATGAAAAACAAAGGTCTTGATATCTAAAAAAATTATTATTTCTTTATATCTTAAAACACAGACTGAAACAGGATTCAATGAAGATGTTCAAATGGAAAATAAATGTTTTCTGAATATTGAATTAATAAAAATGTTCAAATTGAACAAAAGTGCAATGGATTATGAGTTATAAATTCATTCAATTAACATTACAAAACATTGGCAAAACCTTTGTTAAGCATTAAAATACCTAAAATGTTTTTTTATTCATTGAAAATATAATATTTTAATAAAGCTTCTATGAAACCATGTTCATAGAAAGATCAAAATGGAGAAAAGTTTTTATTCAAATACAAATCTGAAAATATCCAATCAATCATTGAAAAGGTATAATATGTTATTTTTAAAAATTCAATTGAAACTCATTAATTGAGTTGTAGAAATATCAACAATTAATATTTGCTTGGAATTTTAATCAGCAATACAAAAATCGTATATTACATTGAAGCAAGGTAATATTTAAATTCAAAACGCTGAATATTTTGGAACGTTAAAAATGATAAAAAGTTCTGCACGTAATAATTACAACAAATACATTAGGCTATGTAATAAACAAACAATATTAGATATAAATTAGAATAGAATGAAATTTGTGAATACAGTTTTTCTTTAATTATAAGTATCGCATAAAATGAGGATGTTCGAATAAATGAAAAGGTTTTTATGCAACAAAACTATCTTTCATTTTGATTCTTTTAATAAAGATTTGGAAAATTAGAGAATATTTTCTTGAAATAGAGTTGAAAAGTTTAAATATTGGTATAGATGCCTCACTATCTCTTGATAATATAAACAAAACTTACCTGAAGTTTCTATTCAGAAGCATTTTCCTCAATAAACGCTATGTGTTATGTGTTTCAGGACCTTGTGTATTTAATCCATAAGTTGTTATAACTCTCATGAAACACATTAAAATCCAGATTCCTTTAATAAGGTGTGTGCAATGTCAACAAATTGGAGCTGTTCTGTTTTCTAATATTCTAATTTTCAAATATAAGGAAATCAAAATGTTATGATTTTATTCAAATATTTTTGTCCATCCAACTCCTGTGTAGAAGAATTTATTTGTTTTTATTCAAATGTAAGTTTGAATATATCTAATGATTCTTTTAAAAAACCACGAAACGTGTATACCTAACATATCAACCGAGTATTAGAAATATTATCAATCGAAGAACCTGATATTTCATATATAAAAATATTATTTCATTTCTAATCAATGAATAATTATAAAAGTTAAACTAAATATATTTTACTATATCTATATTAATATGTAAGTTAATTTTAATCTAGTATATTGGTATATAAAGTGAAAAAATAATTGAATAACGTTTCATGAATTTTTAAAATGTATGTAATTAATTTTTTTAAATTCCAGTTACCTCATGAATAAAAGTAAATGTCTTTTTTCAAATATTATTAAGTAAGGATTTTCAAATGCAGAAAATGTTTTTTCTTTGAATTTCAATTTAGAAATATTTGAAAATGCGGGAAATTTCCCCCCAAACCTCACTAAATTCAGACTTTAAAATGTCATAGAAATCTAAAGTTTTTACATTTAAAGACATGTTTCAAAATAGGTGAAACAATGTATTTACTTTGCATCAACAATATTTTTAAATGCTAAAGAAATGTGTTTTCTTCAGATTAACGAACATTCCTAAATTTAAGGGAATATTATTTTTAATTCACTACAACCTTGCATTCTCTATCATGGGCACCTAAGTATAGTTTTATGATGTGTTTGTCCTTGGATGTGATAGCAGTATGGACCTCTCCCTGAAGGAATAGATAAGTTCACACCGAATGAAGTAAAAGAAAATTCACAATTGTAATTTATAATATTTTTTTTTTAAATGAAACAGATTCATTGTCAGTCCCTTCAATTAAGCGTTTTAATTGCTTTGGATATGGTAGCAATTCTGGTGAATGTACCTTACCATTATGACAACAATTTAGATGAGACACCGCCAAAAATGGCCGGAAAATCAAGTTGTTGAAATCTTAGACAAAATATATATAAATTGGAAAAATGTGTGAACAAATGAAAAAACGATTAACGAACATTCCTAAATTTAAGGGAATATTATTTTAAATTCACTACAACCTTGCATTCTCTATCATGGGTACCTAAGTATAGTTTTATGATGTGTTTGTCCTTGGATTTGATAGCATTATGGACCTCTCCCTGAAGGAATAGATAAGTTCACACCGAATAATGTAAAAGAAAATTCACAATTGTAATTTATAATATATTTTTTTAAAATGTACAGATTCATTGTCAGTCCCTTCAATTAAGCGTTTTAATTGCTTTAGATATGGTAGCAATTCTGGTGAATGTACCTTACCATTATGACAACAATTTAGATGAGACACCGCCAAAAATGGCCGGAAAATCAAGTTGTTGAAATCTTAGACAAAATATATATAAATTGGAAAAATGTGTGAACAAATGAAAAAACGATTAACGAACATTCCTAAATTTAAGGGAATATTATTTTAAATTCACTACAACCTTGCATTCTTTATCATGGGAACCTAAGTATAGTTTTATGATGTGTTTGTCCTTGGATGTGATAGCAGTATGGACCTCTCCCTGAAGGAATAGATAAGTTCACATAGAATGATGTAAAAGAAAATTCACAATTGTAATTTATAATATTTTTTTAAAATGAAACAGATTCAATATCAGTCTCTTCAATTAAGCGTTTTAATTGCTTTGGATATGGTAGCAATGCTGGTGAGGCAACAATTTAGATGGCCGGAAAATCAAGTTGTTGTTGTTTTTTAAAACGAAATTACATTTATCAAAATCCAATGTTTCTGAGTAACTTTTTTTTCCAGAAAGATAAAACCCTGAATTTTATCATATAGAAAACAGAATAATGTAAAACTTTTTCTACTATTTTTAATTAAATTTTAAATGTTAAATTTTCCCAAAAAGTTAACAATGGACATTTTTTGTCTTGCACAAAAAACGTACAAAAATATTAAAAACAGAAAGAGTTTTGAAATAATTTATTTATTTGTTGTCTAACTAAGATTTAGGGTGATTTTAAATGAGAATATGCAAAAATATTATAATATAAGTACCTGGATTTCAAATAATTCCACTTTTTATTATAGGCAACCAGTTACTTCGCGTCAATCTAGACAATGTTTACGTTTGTGCTTGATAAAAAGCAAACTATGGAAAACCAAACAGGCCAAAAAATACTTATTTTTCAGTGACGAAAATTTCAATGTATTATTAACGCTGAGGGTGGTTAGTACCAGATGGGTGACCATTTGTATGAGTTTGGTTTTTAATGTGTATGTGTGTGTGGAAATAACGTGTCCTGGTCCCGAATAATCCAAATGATTATGAACTGCCCAGTCTTTAAAATATTCATATATATATATATATATATATATATATATATATATATATATATATATATATATATATTCATATATATATATATATATATTCATATATATATATATATTCACATATATATATATATATTCATATATATATATATATATATTCATATATATATATATATATATTCATATATATATATATATATATATATTCATATATGTATATATATATATATTCATATATATATATGTATATATATATATATGTATATATATATATATATATATATGTATATATATATATATTCATATATATATATGTATATATATATATATATGTATATATATATATATTCATATATATATATGTATATATATATATATATATGTATATATATATATTCATATATATATATGTATATATATATATATATGTATATATATATATTCATATATATATATATATATTCATATATATATATATATTCATATATATATATATATATATATTCATATATATATATTCATATATATATATTCATATATATATATATATTCATATATATATATATTCATATATATATATTCATATATATATATATTCATATATATATATATATATATATATATATTATTTTATTTTTTTTCATATATATATATTTTCATATATATACTTTTTTTTTCATACATTTTATTTTTTAATGAACTGGACACACAAAACAAAAATTAGCAAAAGAAATCGTGACAAGCCTTAAGCATTACCAAAAATAATCTAAACTCGATAGAAAAAAAAAAAAAACATTGTTTACAAGAGGAACGAAAAAAATGATTACACCGTGTTACGGTGACCTACATCCATTGTCTTTTAACAGTTAATTTTATATTTAAATAATTTCACGTTTAAATTGTATTACACCGTGTTAGCATGACCTAAATTCATGTTTTTTTTAAATTTTGATTTTCTTTTTAAATCATTTCATGTTTTAAATTTGATTCTTTCATATTTTGGACATTTTTTGGTATTAAGAATGGACAAAGATAATTTGAACTTGATATGAAAACAATTCGACACGCTTCAATAATGAACAAACATTTTTACACAAGGAACGAAATAAAGATTACACCGTCTTACGATGACCTGAATTCATTGTTCTTTAGCAGTTGATTTTTTCTTTAAATAATTTCACGTTTAAATCGTGTTTTTCATGTGTTAATTTTGATTCTTTTTATATTTTCATATATTTTATGTATTAATGAATTGAAGACACGAAACAAAAGTTGTATCAATTTACTGAAGAAATCTAGCAAATAAAACAAATTTTCTGTTTTGAACACAAAAAAAAAAAAAAACGAATTCATCCCCCCACCTCACCGCCACCGCCACCTGTACTGAGTTCCTGGAATCAAAGGTAAGTTTTTGGGTTTTTTTTTACACAAAAATATATCATTTACTAACTTTTAAAATACTCTTTAATTTTTTAAATAAGTTTATTCATTTCACTACGCTTTATAACAGACGTAAAAAAAAAATAACGTCAATAAAATCACCATAAATATATTATAAAATCTGACATTTAGATTTTTTGTAAATATGCTTATTTTAGTAAAACAAAAACATAATGATAATATATGCCTATTTTAGTAAAACTCATGTGATTTCTAAGAAAATAATAATGTTTACCAAACTAATAGTGTTTTCCATAATGACAATAATTCATATCGGAGTTGGTCGAATTGTTAAACAACTGAACACATTGCTTATTGTCTGTCTTGAATGAGGATTCGTTTCCTTTATAAAGTTTACATAAAATAAGCACTCCTTTATTGGCCATCATCAATTAGAATTTAATGTAGAAAAAATATTTTAAACCATAGGCACTACCAAAACTCACCACAGAATTACCCCCCCCATATGTAAAACGATGTAACTTTATTATAAATTAATATTATCAATATAACTTTGTACCATTTAAAAGAAGGGCAAAATAAACTAGTCATAATTTAAAAAGAAAAATTTCATCGAACGAAAATAATGAAATTGAGAAACGAAAATCGTGTTTACATAATTGGTGCTTTAAAATAACGTTCCCATGTCGTAAGCATTTCAAACATGAAAACATACCCGTATTGATAAATCTAGCAAAAATCAACTAATGGTCAGATTTTTGTGAAATTTTCGATACTTATCCATTTTAGAATGAAATTACATATAAAATGCAGTTTTCGTAAAATATACAAGGGGAACAATTTTCTTTTAGTGTGTGCCCCTCCATATTTATGTTTTTCGAAATTTGAACGAAATATATTTAAATCTATCGATATTTCTATTTATTATGAAACATAAGAGTTCAAATAAGTAAAACATATTTACTTTTTTTTAAAAATTAAATAGACATATTGAAAAAAAAATACCTTGAAGTTGCAATTAAAAATGATACAAATTAAATTACAATTAATTAATTTTTAGCAATTTTTTTTTCTTGGAAATTCAACGGATTATAGTATATATTAATTAGAAAAAAAACGCAATTAAAAAAAACATAATACTATTAAGTATTATGTTTTTTTTTTAATTGCGTTTTTTTTTCTAATTAATATATACTATAATCCGTTGAATTTCCAAGAAAAAAAAATTGCTAAAAATTAATTAATTAAAAAAAATTAAAACAATTAAAATCCCATTATTTTAAAATGTTCCGTTACAACATAGATTTTTAATTAATTGTGTTTACATTTTTTTTAATATTAAGTTTTAATTGTCAGCTACTTTTATCGCCAGATTAAAACCGATTTCAAAATATTCGATTGCACAAATATTAAAACCATTTTGTATGCCTCATATTTTTATATGTCTCTATTTACCGAACAAAATATGGAACCCAATAGGTAACCAAATGAACATTCAATAAAACCGTATTTCATATACAAATGTTTATAATATTATTAATCATTAAACTGTGTAAATCTTAAAACCTAACAAAATTATAACAAAGATTAATTATTAATTGCAGTTTGAAGAAGATAAACAAAGGTTTTAAAAAATCATTAAGTCACTTCTGTTTTTTTCATAGTTTGTATATTTAACACAATCTGACGTCACAGAAACATGGGGTACATTTTTCACAATCGTTTGGCAGACCCCTCTAAACTAAAAATACTTTTTTATATATATTACGTTTCAATTGCCCCCCAAAAGTATCCGCAAAGAAGGAAATTTAAAAAAAAAAAAAAATTTTAGATTGGACGATTACTTTCCTATATAAATTTAACGTACATGAACATTCAATTCATGGTCAATTACCGGTAAATGAGACATGAAATCGTTCGCAATTTCCAATTTTTGATATGGTGATACAGGGGGAATCATATCGATTTTTCTGCACTTCTGCATGACAGTGACGTATTAGTAACAGAGACGATTAATCGACCTCATTGTTTGACCCTAAATATAAACAAGTATTTACGATGACGCAAAAATATATAACAAAATAACTAACACAAAAATATATTAAAATCGAAACATTGTATAAAAAATGTTTCAAAAATATAATTTTAATGTATTAATAAAAAGTTTTTTTTGCAATGAATGATTCATGACTGAAAATGAAATAATAAATATGATAAAAACATGAAGCATTTATAGATTTTTTTTAATTATTTGTTTTTTTTTACAAAATGATTGTATAAAAATGTAGCAAACTATAATTTTAGTTTCCATGCACTTGTAGAAAAGGAAATGTATCGATCCCTGTTCTTTGGCTAACAAGCGGCATCTTTCAGCGGTACTTGAAACTAAAATACACGCATTAACTTCATGTCACTGATATGCAGAAGTGCCGATTTTCTCTATTACGCTTTTGTGGTGGGATTGGAGCCCAGGTTTTGTTAACTATTTTGTACTTTCACCTATCAATTTATCAAACGAAAGATACCATAAGAATATAGTTGGACATAACAACACTTGCAGTGTCATTATGACATATATTAGATTTATTTCTGCGAGTATTTGATTTAATTTTCGATTTTTGAGCGATTATCGGATCTACTAAAATGACCATATGATGTCAGCCAGTTCTTTTTCTAACGTAATATTCAGCAGTATTTATCAAAGTAAATAAACATTAAAAAAATTAAAACATAAAAAAAAACTTATCCAGATTAGTAGGAAATAACTCATATTTCCTTTGGTAACATTTATTATTTCTATATTTTTTGTAAGTTTTCATTTTTCGTTAATACTAAAAAGCTTCCCTTTTGTTTATTAAATTTTAAACTGAAAGTACAAGTAAGAAAGGATCCCTATATTAAAAATAGGTTTCTAAATAATAATTGAACCCACAGTTTTTTTATATAAACAATAAATAAATAGAATGGCACTTTTTTAAAATATCAATTAAAATTTTTAAACTCCAACAACAATATTTTACAGTATCTTTTGTTTATTAAATGGCTTTATAAATAATAATGTTAATATCAATGAGTGGAATTTTTTTAATGAAACGGAACCAATATAAAATGCATGATTAAAATAAATCCCCCCTTCCCGAATCGAAAATTGAAAATATAAATATTGATCCCCTATTTTTAGATTAATAGGATGCCACTTGTTAAAAAAATATCAATTATAAATTTGAACATTAAAATATTTAAACGTCAACAACGATATTCTGCAGTATCGTTTGTTTATTAAAGTGTTAGGTGAAAGTACTAAATAGTTAACAGTATTTGGCTCAAATTCTCCCTCAAGAAACGCAAGAAAACTAAAACTGATATACTCCCCGCCTTCCTCAATAAATTGCAACAATATTGTTTATGCATGGGTTAAAATGATTGAAGTCTTGAAAGTTCCTGGTATTTTTTCTTTCTCACTTGCATACTTGTTTCTTTTTGTTTTACAGTATTTTGTTCTAATTACATGTTTAAAATTAATTTGCCTTTATTTTATTTATTGCATGTTTTATTTTCCATGTTTTATTTATTGTATGTTTAAATGTTTTAAACAAGTTTTTTAATGTTATTCATCTCTCCCTTTTAATGAGGACTTAACCACGAAGAAAAGAAAAACTAATTCCTAAAACCGTTTGTAATTCTCTCCCTTGTTTTATGTATTATATGAACATGCAAACACTTAAATGTGATTTAAACAGACATATCACATCACAACTCAGGATTATCCTATTTATATGACCCTTAATACATAGGATCTCATTATGTTTCAGTTGCAATGTGCGTTGTTTTAGATGAAAGAATTTTTTATAAATAGACGGGTCACAAGTTAAGGCACCATATATAAGAATCCTGGTTATTTTGCTACAAAGAAAATAAATAATAATGAATACATACATAGTTAATTATCAATGTTTTCACAAGTATTTAATCATCTGAATGTAACAACTGTTGTTACACCAAGTCATATTTTATATATATTATAATCTAACAATATATATATATATATATAATTACTTCATTTAATCACATTAAATGAATATACGAAAGTATAAATTTATGCGTAAACTTTAAGTATTTACTTCAAAAGAGCTCAATACGTAGGTAGAGCTAGTTAGTAAGTTATAAAATATATATGGCGATTAAGCTACACTGAATATCCCGCATTTCATCCACTCTACGACTCTTCAGGATAAGCCTGAAGAGTCTTAGAGTGGATGAAACGCTGAATATTTATATATATTTTATAACTTACTATATATATATATATATATATATATATATATATATATATATATATAACAAAGTAAAACCGTACTACTTTGTGTAGGAATTGAGTTCTGTTTTATAAAGTTCAATTAAATTTTTTATAAATAAGTTTTAGTTTGCATTTAACTCATTAAGTGTCTCATCTCTCACATTGTCGTCTACCAATCTTTTACTCTCTCTCGAAATTATCCCTTATAAACGAATTAAATATACCATACGTTCCCTTTTAAGCACAAGACTTGTGTTTTTATGTTCAACTTAGAAAGGCAAGTCCTATGAGCTCGAACGTTTCAAAATGGTTCTTTTTTTCTCAGCAGATGGTATGCTAACCTTTGAATTAATAAAAGGTTGCTCCAAATATTTTCTGAAAAATATAAAAAAAATTTAACTTGAAAAAATTGAAATTATTAAAGAATTTTATTAGAATAATTTTTATTTAATAGAATAGAAAAAAGCCTGTTCGTAAGTTTTAAAAAAGTTTAAAATAGATACTTGTGTTTTGTTCTGGTTTCAAAGATCAATGGTTCAGTGACGTCACAAAAGTAAATAAATTGTAGACAAAAGCAGATATGCATGTATATATGAAACGAAAAAAAAAAACATAGGTCCAACATATGTATGTAAAATTCGAAAAATTTTTTTTCACTCACTCCAAAAATAAATTGATTTAAACTTTTTCAACTTGAAAAAATGTGTTGACTATAGTGTAAAAACATCAACTTTAAAAATAGCAACTGTTACAAAGTGCGAAAGTAAGGTTCACAAATTTAAATGCAACATATTTCAACACGTTGACATATTATGTGGAGTTCATAAAACTCTCCAAAATCTTTCCCATGAACAACTTGTGCTCTACTTCTAATTTAATTACTTCATACCTCTTAAGTCTGCACTTGATAAACGATGAAGAATATGGATAGAGTCAGCTCAGAAATGTTAGGTAAGCTTATCTAATCCAATGCTCACATAACAGGGAAGTACAACTGCACAATATATATATTTTCTGCTTATTCTGTGACGATGAATTAGTATTAATAATTTTAAGAGACAATCAATTTGGTAGGTGAGTTGTTACACTCTCCTTACACATAATACAACTTATCAAAGATACTATCAGTCTATTTTCTAAACAACAATTTCATGACGTCACCCCAACCAGCTTGACCATCATAAACCACATGCAAAATGGATAGTGGCAGCTGACAATTGCAAAATGAGAACCAAGTCTTGTCAACCTGCACATTAACTTATTTAATCGCCACCAACGTATGGTCCCTAATATTAAACACTATATCAATTCATAACTTCTCTTCAATTTGCACAATGCAGTTCTTATTTGCAAAACTTCGATTTAATGGCTGGGTGAAGTTTTCCATTCAAACAGTAAAGAGGATAATCAATAATTTTAATAAGCCACTTACTTATCAACTGCTAATGTTATTACGTAATATCATCTCAGCATTATGTGAACGACACGCAAATAAAGCATTAGCTGTAAAACCCCTCGTTATAATCATTAACAAGCTGTTCGTAAGAAAAACTTCATCACAGTCAGCATTGCCATATTTCAGTATCATCCTTTTCAAAGCTGAAGGTTTGTGGAGCTCTATTCAGGCTGTGTTTTTTACTTATGACATTGGTCGTATATTATTTAAATATAATTTTTTTTTTTTTTTTACAAAGGTATTTTTTTTATATATTTTTTTACAAAGGTATCACCACATTATCAAGGCCCAGAGGCCACTCAAGGATAAGGGTTAAAGAGTGTACAGTAGAAATTGGTCAATATAGTAATCATTAGTAATGAAAATTTGGTAAATTTAATAACTTATATGGAATGGCTCATCAAGAACTTATTTACTTTAGACTTGAACACAACCATATTGTAGTCAGCCGGAAAGCAGGAAAACGGAAGACAATTCCATAGGCGTGCAGTTCTAAGAAAGAAGCTTTGATCATGGAATCTACGTTTAGGTTTAGGCACAGATAAAGAGTGGGGGAAATTATTGATAGTGTTTACAGCTAGACGAGTGTTTCTTGTGAAAGTTTGGCGAGGGGGGACCATAGATTGAAGCTCAGTTGAACACTTTCCATGAAAATAACGATACATCAGAGACAAACTCGCAACATCTCTTCTGTGAGATAGAGGTTGCAAAGAGGAGAAAAGGACATCTCCTACGAGGCTACGAAGTCTATTTTGAACTCTATCAAGGCAGGACAAGTCCTTTCTAGCAGCTCCTGCCCAGATGTGGCAACAGTATTCTATCCTTGGACGTACCTGGCTCTTATATAGGTAGAGAATAGCATCAGCAGTGAGATATCTACTGGATCGATAGAAAGATCCCACCATTTTTCCAGCAGCCTTGTTTGTTACCTGCTACCTTTGCATTGATCATGTTTGGTTCTTTTTTGTTTGGTTTTATTACAAGTTCCTTCATACCTTGTGTGTTGCGACTTGCATATAAAAGAAAGATAATTAATTTGATGGAACAGATCTTAAGACGACAATAAAAAAAAACTCATTTATTAAAAGTCGTCGGCAGTTATTGTAGCAGAATGTTATGCAATAGAAACCTGTTTTTGCATCGACATTTTCTCACATTAAACAAAAGTTTCACACTACATAAGGTTATATATATATATATATATATGTGTGTGTGTGTGTGTGTTTCCTCCTTTCCTACTACAACAAAAATTATACAAAAGTAGTAGATATAATTTCCTCTCGAATATATATTATAAAAAATAATCTGTATCGACTGTTTTCATTTTATTCATATGTCCCAGATGTTTTTAAATTTCATTAAATCAAATAATATTGACAAATAAAACAAACAAATTACGAATATGTTAATGCAAATAATAAAGAATTACAATAATGAAAATATTGACTTTCATTTATTTCTTTATTTACAGATGTTCCTGATTGAACGCTATTAGATTTCAATGGATACTTTTATGAACATTATTATACTGGAAAGGGTTGATTTAATTGGAAGATCATATATACCTTAGTGGAAACATTTTTACTGGGTATTGTTATTGTACAAATCCTGGTAAAAAACACATTATGAAGTTTATATTAATCACTGAGTCTAATGTTGAAATGCATCAAAATATATGAAGTAATCGAATCCCAAATTGCAAACAAGTATGCGAACTTGGAAAAGCTAATTTTTATAGAGTATGAGAAACCATTGCACTAAAAACATTTTACATAAGTAACACTAGACGACTACTATATTCTAGTTTCTCCAAGTATTAAATTAGATGGCTTCAACATTACTGAATTAAGATAAAAATATGAGGATAAATTCTATATTCTGTATAACTATATAGAGACTCGTGTTTTAGGATAAATTTTATTGAAATATGAAGGTATACAGTGGGGAAAAGCCTTATTCTTGTGAAATATGTGGATATTCTTGTTCTTATGAATCAAATTTAGTGAACCATATAAAAATACACACTGGCGAGAAACCGCATTCTTGTAAAGTGTGCGGATATTCTTGTTCTGTAAAATCAAATTTAATCAGCCATATGAGAACTCACACTGGAGAAAAACCCCATTCTTGTAAAGTGTGCAAGTATTCTTGTTCTCTAAAATCAGATTTAGTGAGACATATTAGGAAGCACACTGGAGAAAAGCCATATACTTGTGAAGTATGTGGATACGCTTGTTCTACAAAATCATATTTAGTAAGACATATGAGGATGCACACTGGGGAAAAGCCATATTCTTGTGAAGTGTGTGCATATTCTTTTTCTCGTAAATCACATTTAGTAACTCATATGAAAATTCACACGGGAGAAAAGCCACATTCTTGTGAAGTGTGTGGATATTCTTGTTCTGAAAAATCAATTTTAGTTAAACATGTGAGAACTCACACTGGGGAAAAGCCACATTCTTGCACAATATGTGATTATTCTACTTCTTTTAAATTAAATTTAGTTCGCCATATGCGTACTCACACTGGAGAAAAGCCACATACTTGTGAAGTGTGTGGATATTCCTATCGTACAAAATCAACGTTAGTGAGACATATAAGAATTCACACTGGAGAAAAGCCACATACGTGTGAAGTCTGTGGATATTCCTGTCGTGAAAAATTTATTTTACTTGGACATATGAGAACTCACACTGGAGAAAAGCCATATACGTGTGAAGTGTGTGGATATTCCTGTCGTGTAAAATCAAATTTAGTAAGCCATATGCGAACTCACACAATAGAAAAGCCATATTCTTGTGAAGTATGTAAGTACACTTGTTCTCGAAAATCATACTTAATAAAGCATATGAAAACTCACACTTAGGAAAAGTCATATTCCTGCGAAGAGTGCATATTCTTGTTCTCAGAAATCACTGTTAATAGAATATATATGAAATTTCACACTGGGGAGAGAAATTGAATGTCTACTAAACACTATTCCGAGTGCCTAAGTTCTTTTTGTACAGAAGTTTTCCAAAACAAGCTGGCATGAGGATACTTTTCCTTAGAAGTAAATCCTGACAAAATATTCAAAACCACATCAGCAATAATAAAGTGATAAGAAAATTAAAACAAGAAAAAAAGCAACATTTTTAAATGATTTTATGATTTAAGTCATATGAAAAATAGTCAGGTTTAGTGATAATACATATAAAAAATGGTCAGGTTTAGTGATAATACATATGAAAAATGGTCAGGTTTAGTGATAATACATATGAAAAATGGTCAGGTTTAGTGATAATACATATGAAAAATTGTCAGGTTTAGTGATAATACATATGAAAAATAGTCATGAAAATGACGATTCAGAATATAACACAATATGATTATATATTACAATGAATAACATTTAAATGATTGAAGAAGCTTTTCCAAATAACAATTTAGGATATAGCACAAGGTTTAGTGATAATACATATGAAAAATACACACAATTAGAAAAATTCATATTCTTTCATAATCAAATACAGAACTATTACAATAAATAACCTTTAAATGATTGAAGAAACAAAATTCCAAATAAGAATTCAGAATATAAATATTATATATTACAGTGAACAACCTTCAAATAATTGAAGAAACTTTTCCAAATAACAATTCAGAATATAGCACAATATGATTATATATTACAATGGACAACGTTTAAATGATTGAAGAAACTTTTCCAAATATTAATTCAGAATATAACACAATATGATTATATATTACAATGGACAATCTTTAAATGATTGAAGAAACTTTTCCAAATAAGAATTCAGAATATAACACCATATGATTATATATTACAATGAATAACATTTAAATGATTAAAGAAACTTTTCCAAATAACAATTCAGAATATAACACAATATTATTATATATTACAATGAACAACCTTCAAAGGATTGAAGAAACAAAATTCCAAATCACAATTCAGAATAAAACACAATATGTTTATATATTACAATGAACAACCTCCTTCAAATGAATAATGAAATTTTTCCAAATCACAATTCAGAATATAACACAATATGATTATATATTACAATGGACAAACTTCAAATGAATAATGAATTTTTTCCAAATAAGAATTCAGAATAAAACACAATATGTTTATATATTACAATGAACAACCTTCAAATGAATGAAGAAATTTTTCCAATTCACAATTCAGAATATAACACAATATGATTATATATTACAGTGAACAAACTTTAAATGATTAAAGAAGCTATTCTAAATAACAGTTCAGAATGCAATACAATATTATTATATATTACAGTGAACACCTTTTAAATGCCAGTATTATGTGGTATTGTTCTACGTTTGGTGAATTCACAGGGAAAACATTCCCAAAATTACCTGGCAAATATATGTGGTGAAATAAGTTCCAGGGATATTTAAACAGTTACACTTTAATGGATGGTTTGAATCTCAACAAAATCTCTTCGTTTCAATGCATGAGGTTGCGGTTGAATATCTTTTATCAGACCACATGCCCTATCTTCAGTGAGAACGAAATAAGGAGGAAAATATTTAAAAAGAAATAAAGCGACCCAGTAGATATTGAATATAGCCTAATGTTGGATAGCTTCTAGTATCAAAAATCCATGCATACACAACCTATAAAATTTCTGGTTGAAAGATTACAATAAGTTCATAGCAAATATAGTGTTGTTTCCCTAATCCTTTCACTGGTAAAGCGTCCACAGAAGCGTGCTTAATGAACGGCGAAATAATCAGCATAACTCCATAAAATTGAGACAAAATGGCCTAACACGTACAGATGAATTTGATGTGTCGCTGGTTCCATATTACATCTATTCATCAACAAACAGGATGCAGCAAGAAGTGTTTTGATATAAACATTTTGAAGAAAATCACTAACTAAAGTAAAATAAAGAAAAAAAATCAAATACTACCACGATATAAAAAACATGGTATAAAAAAACATTGCCTTTTGACATTTCTGTGCATGTTAAATAAAATCACTAACTTAAGTAAAATACAAAAAAAATCAAATACTACTTGTAAGTAGTGTTCTATGAAGCATCGGAGAAATCAAGGCATTGTTTGGATTGATTACCAAAAGACGTAATATACACGTTTCTACTGCAATACTTTCCATTATGACCACATAATCAATAAAAAACTGTTTATGACAAAAGACTATGTTATTAAACACTAATTCAACAATAATAATCTAAAAAACTAAAAAAGGGTTGTTAAATTAATGTTTCTGCAATTCCGGATCCATTTATAAAACAAATAAATGTTTATTTTCCAAAGAAAATTAAAAATAAAAAGAAATATATTTTTTTAATAGTAAATTGCTTTTTATAAATTAATGTACACTATTTTGGAGGAACCGATTTAAAGTATTGAACATTGAAATGACTTCACAGTCGACAGTCATTTAAAGTGGAAAACTATGCATTTTACCATTTCAATTTCTTTACCGTTTAAATTTCATTAAACAAAACTGATCCGGTAAAGAGGAAATCAAGATGCTCATAGAAATAATTTTTTTTTAAAAATACACTGACGTAAAATGCATTGCATTGTTAAAAGTAATAAAATATTGAAAAACAATCTTACCTTTCATTGTAAACAATTGAATACGAAAAAAAATCAATAAAAAAAATTGGAGGATTTCTTTTTTGTTTGTGTTCAAAATTGAAAATTTGGTCAATTTGTAGGGATTTCTTTAGCAAATTAATACAATTTCAATTCCGTATGTCCAATTCATTAAGAAATTTAAAAATAAATGAATATTGAAAAAGTTAAAAAATTAAAAACTCAAAAACACGATTGAAACGTGGATTTAAAAAATTAATGAACAAAAAATGAAAGTTTAAAATGAAAATATATGAAGATTAAAAAAGATTAAAAAAGATAAAACGTTATAATGAAACGTTTTCAGTTTTTAAATGTCCGTTAATTACGTGTTAGAAAAGGTTTTCCTATCAACGTATTGTCCATTCATAAGACTAAAATAATTAAATATGAGAAAAAGAATAAAACTAATATCTTTATTCTGCGTTACTTATATGCTAACGGTCAACAATAGTTTAAATAAAGAAATAAATATTTAAATGAATATATATATTTAAATATATATTATGCAAATATATATGTATTCCAATTAAATTGGTGTATATATATATATGTACATATACATATATATATATATATATATATATATATATATATATATATATGTATATATACATATATATATATTTAACTATGTATATATATATATATTTATGTATATATATATATATGTTAAACCATATATATAAGTATATATATATATATATATATATATATATATATATATATATTCATACATAAACATTTGGTACATCATTTCTATGAGTACTATGTAGGGAGCTGAGCAGCAAGATGTATGTTTATATTACATTTGAACTTCTACAGACACCCGGAATGGAATTTCAAAGCCTCGCACTCTAAGGTAAGAAACAATAAAGTAGAAGGTTTTTTACATGTAGGGATTTCGACTGTGTAGGGGTGGAAATTTGCTGTTTGTCGGTGTTTACGTCTAAGGGGCACAGGGACTTGTAGTTCGTTGGAGCACCTTCCATTAAAGTACTTGTAAAATAGACAGATGCAACATTTTGTCAGTGGGACAGCAGTTTAAACCTAACGGGTAGTGCGGGTTTTATTAAGTTGGCGACTCTCTTTTGAACCCTGTCTGAGGGGAAACAAGTAGCTGATGCACAAGCCCAAATGTTGCAACAATACTACATACATGGGCGAATTGTTGCCTTGTAAATGAACAGGATACTCCCAGGCACGATGGAGGAAGCCCATCTTCTTTGCAGCAGTCTTGTCAATGATCTCAATGTATCTGTCCCCACTCATGTTCCTACTGAACGTTAAGCCAAGGAGTTTGACATAAGTTCTGTCATGTAATGTATCATGAGCCATGGCTATTAGTGGTTTAAAAGGTTTCTTGTAGTTCTTAAAGGCAAGGAGCTTAGTTTTGGTGACATTGAATGTGATCATCCATTTTGTCCTCGTTTCACTGCAAATCGGAAGTCATCTTCTAAGGTTTCCGCCATTTCTTTGATATTCATTCGTTTTCCCCTCATGTATGTTATAGAGCGTCAACAAATATACCCATCTCGGAGACAATTTAATCAGGGATCATTTATGAATATCAAGAATAAGAAAGATCCGAGGATCGACCCCTGAGGTACACCCGCATTTATGTCATATTGTTTTTATGTACGACCATCGAGGGCAACCTGGATTATGCTTTTAATTAAGAAGAATTTAATTTTGTTAAGTATTCATCCAGTAATACCATAGGATCTGATTTTCATTATTCAATATCTCCAGTTCGATTGGTCACAATAAATTGGCTGTAACACTTTGACAATAATGGTCGTCAAAATCCAAATCTATTTTCTATTACAAAAGTTTAAACAGAAGTCTTTTCGTCTTTTTTGCATGGACCTCAGTACCAACAACCGAATTTTAAAATGTAAAGGATCCCCGTCTGTGGAACTCGTTACCATGGGACTGCTTCTCTGTAGACTGCAATATAGTCGTCTTCAAATAAAATGCCAGTAAGTATTTAAGCTATTTAACACGATGGTTGGATTTTCTCTAATGGACTGAGAGCCTGAAATTCAGTTCGGTCGACTCATTCTAAAGACAGTAAGTTTAGTCATCCTAGGAAAAAGAGTAGCGTCCCTGGAATATGCCTTGGTGTAGTTGCAAATAAAATATAGCTAAACGATAAAAAACATCATTCGTCATCACAACTATAATCACAGGAAAGGCCGAGGCGGACAAGGCATTTTTCACCTTTATTATTTATTAGCCTTTATGGTCAAAGAGATAAAATAGACTGGAAAAACTGATGCCTGTGAACTTAATAAACGCGGGCGTGCTAACGTTCGTTAACAGCTGACCAAACATATGGATAGAAAGAGAATACTTAGCTGACCAAACATATGTGTAGAACACGGAAACGATCTTTTAAAACATATCAAACTCACAAACATCAGAATTCGCGGTTCACAATTCAACCTGACAGGCATTTATGATTTACTCGCTGGGAACGATTCTTTTTACTTTTTTTTACGTTATGATGACGAGTACTTAGTGCGACCATGATCAAAATCCACACTAGCCCACTTACTCGCTATTAACACGGGGCCCTTATTTATGTAAGTATTGCTTGATAGTCTTGAAACATCGTCTGCTGCCTTTTCAAGCAACACTACTAAACTCGATCTTACATTCTCGTAAATCCTGTCTCTAGGTGATTCAGGTTGACAGATTTTAGTTTCCGGCATCTTCTTCAGATCATTTACAATTCAATCTGCGGCATTGTACGAGACGGTCTAGTGTTTCTGAGTTTGATATGTTTTAAAAGATCGCTTCCATGTTCTACACATATGTTTGGTCTTGGTTGGTCACCTAAGTATTCTCTTTCTATCCATATGTTTGGTCAGCTGTTTGTGAACGTTAGAATACCCGCGTTCATTAAGTTCGAAGGCATCAGTTTTTCCAGTCTATTTTATTTCTTTGACCATAAAGGCTAATAAATAATAAAGGTGAAACATGTCCTGTCCGCCTCGGCCTTTCCTTTGATTATACTTGTAGCAGCAGCAGCAGCACTCACCGAAGATTCTCTTCTTGTGGATGAAAAGCAGTGACATGCATATGATGATGATCGATTCGATGTGCTGTCTGTCATAATTGAAGGTGAAAATTGGGTGATTGGTTGTAAGAATGAGGTTAAAACAATATCTTTGTAATAAAACGAAATATATCGTTGTTAAAGGAATGTCTGTAATTCATCTAGATTTGTTTTTTTTTTTTTTTTATCTCAGTAAGTAACAACCAGCAATCCGTTAGAAACTATATATTCATTGCCAAAGAAATTGTACGGTTCGTAGTTTTTTATACATACATATATATATATATATAAATTTTTATACATATATATATATATATATATATATATAATATTTTTATACATATATATATATATATAAAATTTTTATACATATATATATATATATATATAATATTTTTATACATATGTATATATAATATATATATATATATATATATATATATATATATATATATATATATATATATATAATGGGTAGGAAATAGTTCTGGTGGTTGGTGTAGTTACGTCTAGTTTTAGTATTGGGATGTCAACATTTCACTGTAATGCATCCGGATTCATATTTCATGAACATGTTTACACATCCCGACAAATGAACAATTTTTAAAACAAAACATTAAACCATATTTTTTCAAACAAAAATGTATTGACTGTGAAAATGTAAAGGTAAAAAAATATACCGTTTTTTATTAATTTAAAATTCTGCAAAGATAAAGCAAAAGCCCATTTAACGTGGAAAAGACAATTTACCTGATGGGACATTCGGACATGAACAAAATATATATATAGCAAACAACAATGGTCGTTTTGTATTTCTAAGTAACAGTAAACCATCTTTATGTGAAAGGAGGGGATAATGCTTAGGATGATGCAAACTCATGACACCCAGCCAAATTTCAACGAGCAACCACTTAATTTGCCATAAAACTGATAATGCGAAAAATACGTCTGTTATAAATAAAGCCTAAGATGATAAAACTCATGAGACTCATCCAAAACAAGAAGCAGGAAGAGAATTCCAATGTCTATCAATTCTGGGGAAGAAACTATTAGAGTAGAAGTGGTTTCCTGGCATCTTGGAATCTCTACTGTGCAGAAGTGGGATTTTGTTGCTTGTTGGGTTTGTCGGCGGTATTTATGTCGGGAGGGGGTACAAGGGTTTGTAGTTCGTTGGAGCATATGTAATCAAAAATACTTGCAAAACAGGCAGAGGGTTGCAACATTTCGTCGGTGGCTGAATCCTAGCTGATAGTTTAGGGCCTATCAGATTGGCGACTCTCTTTTGAACGCTGTCCCCGGGTGAAAGACTAATAACAGATGAATCAACCCAAATGTGACAGCAATACTCCATAAATGGGTGAATTGTGGCCTTGTAGAGGTACAGGACACTTTCTAGCAGGGTAGAGGGAGCCCATTTTCTTCGCAGCAATGCCCTCAATATATCTGTTTCAGCTCATGTTCCCAGTGAACGTTAAGCCGAGGTGTTTGAACGAAATTATAACTCATTTCAACAAACAAAGTCTGCCTTAATTTGCCATAATAACAATAATTCGGATCATATAAGGAACAGTTACTACAATTTCATTTTACTCTTCTGTATCCGAATACATATACATTTCATGAAAACGTATGCAAACATTAATACCTAGTCAGACTAATTTCAAAACAATTTCAAAAACAATCAAAACAATAAAACATCATTTATTCTAAACACAAATTTATTAACCGAGAAAAAAAGGTTAAAATCTATAAAGAAAGAAGAAACACAGACAATTAGTTTTTATGAATATACGATTCTGCGAAGATTTAATTTATTTAACCATTTAACGTTTCATATAGAACGAGCTACTAAATTGAGGGGTATTTTCACATGGAAAAAATAAATTAACGAGAAGCCGCTTTGACGTTACTGAGTGGTGACGTCTCATTGTTAGTCAGCTACTTTCTTTTCGAATGGTGAGGTAATGCCTGGGAATGTTCAATTCATGACAAGTGAAGCCTTTGTTGTAACTCCGCCATATTGATGAGAATGCGAAACCTGCCTGACGTGAACATAAAAACCAAAAACAGGAAATTTATAAATTTAATCAAATCAGGTTTGATAACAATAAGTTGCAAGTTTCATAATGCAATCATGTGATCATAATTTATTTTTTTGTGGTCAAAGTTTATTTTTGGTTCAAATCTATTTTTGTCGTTTGACTTACTTCCTTTTATTTGAGTTGTTTCTGTATTTTTTTTTATGTGAGGATTATTTGAATTATTCGGACTGTTCATGTTGAATGTTAACAGTTGTTAATCCAAATAATAATGAAATGTTGTCTAAAAAAAATTAAACTTGGCTTTTATATATTTTTATATTATTTTTTTTTCATGAAAAAATATTAAAAACGTTTTGTTAATGAAAAAATCAATAAAAATCAAATATAATCTAAACTTGATAGGAAAACAATTCGGCACACTTAACTAATGAACGGACATTTTTACACGAGGAACGAACTAATGATTACACCGTGTTATTACGATGACCTACATTTTTTGTTCGTTAGCAGTTGATTTCTTTCTTTCAATAATTTTATGGTTGAATCGTGTTTTTCGACGTTTAATTGTGATTCTTTTATATTTTCATATATTTTAATTTCTTACTGAATTGGATGCACAAAACAAAAATTGTATCAATTTACTAAAGAAATAATAACAAACAAAACGAATTTTCTGTTTTGAACACAAAAGAAAAATTGACTTTTTTTCGTATTGAATTCCTGGAATAGAAGGTAAGTTACTTTCTTTATTTGATTTTGTTTTGTTTTTTATTTATTTATTTTTTTCTCCTTCCTTATCTTAAAAACAATCTTAAATATTAAAATTATTTATTTTTTTATTCCTTAACTTTAAAAACAATCTTAAATCTTAAAATAAGTTAATTTTTATTGCATTTATGAAAGCTTTTTAAAAATTCCATTGAATAACTTTTTTAAAAAGTTTATTTTTTGCGATCTCTCTCTAAAATATTAATTCTTAAAATAATCTAAAACATTTAAAAAGGGTTTATTTTTATTGCAATCCAATAACAATATTGATTCCGCCATGCTTTATAACAAACGTGAGGTGCTTATGCACTTTTGTTACCGGAAATATTTTTTTAATAGTATTTTCAAGTTTTACGACGTCTTTAATCTTTAATTGAAAAGCGAAAGTACAGAATAATTACAAAACATCCTCCCCTCCTCATGTTAAGAATGGCTTTTCTAAATAACGTTTCAGCACGATAACAAAAGTGCATACTACCAAAACGTCAATAAAAATATATGAATCTCCGATTTAAAAAAATCTTCCTAAAACTATATTATTCAATCTGACCTTTAGATTTTTGTCAAAAAATGTATTTGTTTACGTAAAATTGACGCGATTTCTGATAAAATGAAAATGTTTTCCATAAACTGAATAATTAAATTCGAATTTGGTCCAATTGTTAGACAACTTAGCACAAAGAACTGCTTTTTCGTCATTTAATGTTATTTTTTAATATTTTTTAAACTCTTTTACTGTCTACACTTACCTATTATGTCGTTAGAGAATTCCGTTTAAATTTTGATATTTTATCTAATATTGTGAGAAATTATTTCTCACATTCCAATTTACTCCCTGCAGCACAAATTACTCACTCCATCCACAAATACAAAAGTCATACTTTTCAAACTCAAATCTATTCAAAAGTAACAGCAATGAAAATTTATTGGTTCTGGTAAAGTTCATTTGCAAAACGATAGCCAGTTTTGCCTCTATAGAGCCGGTAGTGTTAATTCCTATTGTCGGAGTGTTAGTTTTTGTTCCTCAAAAGGATCCATGTGTATTCATGGTGGACTCGGCGGGAATGTTGGCGCCTCTTATTAGGCATAATGAGAGTCGTTTCGGACTCTAGTTGAATTGAGATAAGATCCAATATTTAGTAAATAAAACATGAATAAATGTTCATTTTATTTTACATGGTAGTAACCAGTTATCAAAGCCCGGAAGCCACTCGAGGATAAAGGTTATTGCTTGTACACTAATCAATGCGATAGGATTGTAGTAATCGTTAGTATTGGAAATTTGATAAAGTGTCCTACTTAAGGGGGACGTTCATCAGGAATTTGTTTATGTTGGACTTGGAGACATCCAAGTTGTAGTAATGTGGGAAACAGGCAAACGGAAGAGAGTTCCACTGGCAGGCACTTCTAAGAAAGAAGGTTTGGTCATGGAATCTACGTTTTGGTTTTGGCACAGATAAAGAGTGGGGAAAATTATTGACAGTGGTTTCAGCTAAACGGGTGTTTATCGTGAAAGATTGGCGAGGGGTACCAGAGATTGAAGCTCAGACGACCACTTACCATGGAAGTAATAATAAAAAAAGAAAGGCTCGCAAGGTCTCTCCTGTGGGAGATAGGTTGCAGGGAAGAGAAAAGGTCATCCCCCACTAAGCCATACAGTCTTTTTTGTACTCTGTCAAGATAGGATAGGCTGTTTTAGCTGTGACTGCCAATATGTGGCAGCAGTACTCCATCCTTGGACGTACTTGGCTTTTATATAGATAAGGAATTGCATCAGCAGTGAGATATCTTCTAGAGCGGTAGAAGGATCCTACCATTTTTCCTACAAACTTGGCAACAGACTTGATGTACATGTTCCATTTCAGATCAGGAGTAAAGTTCAATCCCAGAAGTTTGTCAAAACATTGGCCCTCCCCAAGACGAGAGCCATCCATTTCAATTGATGTCAGATGGAGATCAGCGTTGATGATGTAAAGATAAGAGCTTGGTTTTAGATGCATTAAAAGTAACCAGCCACCTCTTCCCCCACTCTTCCACACACTAAAGATCAGAGGAGAGATCAGAGAGAACTTGGTCATTCATGGCCATTGATGTGTTGCCATAAATGGTTGTGCCATTAGCATAGATGTCAGCGAATGATTTATGTGTTTTGGGAGTTGATGGCTTTCATTGCATATGGTAGAATTAGCTGCAAAGTACTTGGCAAATATTTTGGCCTTGTCTGATGCTGATGAGATTAACTCAGGTCAATTGATGATAGTTGGGATAGAACGCATGCTTTTCTTCAGGATCCTGTTTGCTATTTGCCAAAATTGGTTGGAACCAAGCCACTTCTCAGCTACTTTGGCTTTAACGGACTGATCATATAGCTCTCTTGCATTTTTTATTGCTCTTTTACAGTGGTTGCTGACAGTCCTGAAAGCAGGTGTATTCTCAGTAAATCTATTATTTTGGTAGCTATGGAAAAAGTGATTTCTATGCGCGATGGCAGCAACACATTCCGGGTTGAACCATGGCTAGCTGTTAGGGTTTTGTGGAATTCTTATGATGGTATGAATCGGTCATTCACTTAAAAACTAGTCGATTCAACAAGTTGCACACTTTTTACTGCCTCAGTACAATAATCATGTACTTATATATTTATAAATATTAGGTGTAACAAGCATCACTGGAAAAGCTGTTCACTGGAGAAGTTTAATTTATGAAAAGTAGAAACACCATTTTTTAGTCACTATTTCACAAAACCACAATCTCATATACATGTAGAGAAGCTGTCAATTTTAGATATACTATCAACCACATGGGTTGTGTTCTCACAAGAGTTTAAGTGGTTGGCCTGCCAAATATAAATAGTGTTCTTTGAAGGTGAGCTTAACACGACTTTGCAACTCTTTATTCAATTCGGTAAAGAAACAATTTTTTGTTGATATTTTAGCATTAAGTGAAACACACTTAGTGATTTACATCTGAAACAACGAAAAAGGAGGGTTGCTCTTACTGTTCTGCTGTTTACTCAATTTGCAGTCGAATCACATTGACAAAGAATGTAAGATAAATAAAAACTTGGCTATAGATCGGTTACTCTGTAAGTCACTTCATTAAAGCCGTACAATACATGCCAGTATGTAAAATGGAAAAGGTAATAAACACAAATTCCAAAAAAATTTTTTAACTAAAAGTGAACAGTAGTTACGTGAATCATGAATTGGTCCGATATTTTCCATAAAAATCTATCAAATCAATTGTGATATGATTATGATATGAAGTTTTGATGTTGATCATCAGTGGCTACACTCAAACACCATTTTACCATTTTGTTGGATATTTTCAAAAAACAAGTATCACTTCCTTATACACCTCTGATATGATTATGATATGTCGTCTCGTTCTTGATCATGACAAATATGTGATATCGTCAGCGGCTCTGCTCAAACAATAAATAATTCTGATGAAGAAAAAGATCAGGAAGAAACTCATTCGCAGATGATATTGCCTTACACATACTAATAATGCATCCAACACTGTTTTACTGCAGTTTCAGTAATTGTTAAACATAACTGGTAAAATATAGTCATTAAGTCACAATGTAGTTTTCGATTGCACCAAAGAAAACTATGTGCGATACATTGTTGAGTAATCACGAGAGGAGGATGAGGAACACTACATACAGTTTGTAGACAAAACAAAGGCTTTTAACTCTGTTAATAGAACACCTTCTCTGATGTGATTATGATATTGAGTCTTGCTCTTCATCAACAGCTGCTATGCTCAAACACTATTTTGCCATTTGGTTCGATATTTTCCAAAAGTAATTACCACTTCTTTAAACAATATCTGATATGATTATGATTGTAGACCTAACAAAGGTTTCAAGGAATAATGATGTCATTATGATATGTAGTCTCGTTCTTGATCAGCGTCAGCTGCTACGTTCAAACAATAATTTTGATGAAGAAAAAAAATCTGTTATATGCTGACCTGCAAAGAATTGTACATTATGTCCCACAAAGGGTAAACTCATTCTCATGTGATACTTCCCTACACATTCGAATAATACACTCAACACTGTTTAAGTCTCTAGTGTATTGAAAAATCATGAAACATGTTATATGGAGCAAAAAATTCACAGATAATTAAATGTGGTTGTCTAAGATTCAAGCAACAAACTTAATTAACTGTTTGTTGATATAGAGAATAGGATCTATCCGACAAGGTTTTCAACACACAACACTAATAAACCACTTTTAAAATAATAAGCGTAACTAATGATTATGTGTAAATCATTGTAGAATATCATTTTATACAGAATATATGGTAGAATATTCATGTAATACTCAAAAGAATCATGAATACACCAGGGAATAATGAACATATTTTCGAGAAAACATGAGACGATAATGAGGAACACCTCATATTGTTTGTAGACCTGACAAAAACTTTTTTTAACTTTCTTAATAGTACACCTTTATAGAGGGTCCTGATTTTCTGATATGTTGAACAGTATTAAACCGTTTCATGAATGTACAAAAGCTTCAGTTGTCTCTGATGATGTCTGATCTCCTCGTTTTAATGTCACCAACTAATGTACTAAACAGGGATGTGTTATCCACAGTCTTTCATTTAATGTTCAATCGTGTGTTTGGTGAATTTTCATTCTAATAGTGGAGCAGCTTAATGTGATTTTTTGCCAGAATCGTTCATTTGGTGATACAAGCATGAAATTTGGCATCAATAGTCTCTGTAAGTTACTTTTTCAGAAAAAAGTGCTGGCCATCAAAAATTCCAATATGGCGACCATTTTTTTCAAGATGGCCGCCAGCAAACCACAAATTTCCATAAACGTTCATTTTTTCCAACTTTTATGCCTAAAAAGGACTGCTAATGCAAGGATGACAAAGTGGATAACCTGTTTTTGCCTATAAAATGCCCCAAAAAGGCTTACAAACCATGCTAGCCATCCTGAAGAAATCAGGTGTTCTTAATTCCGTTACCTTCCTCACTCCATACAAGCCCCTGAATCAACCCATTGACAAATTGTGACCAAGGCGGCACATCTCACGAGGATCAAATTAAGTACCACCGTTTTTTCCACAGAAGGAGAATTTGGCAGAATATTATGACGAGAGTGTATGTCGCTCACTACCAGGGCACACTGGTGACAGACACTGCTGTAGAACTCAGCATGGGGTTCAATATCAGCTAAACTCCAGTTTAGTATCCCAAATGCTATCTAGCCAGCCCCTAAGGTTGGATAGCCGCACCTGGATTGACAGGATGTGCCAGCGCGGGAGAGCCGAGCCAAGGATGACAGGGGCTTTATTGTTATCCGGATGGTGTACAGATCACACGGGATTTAAATGATATTGGATGAACGATCGGGTTAGGTGTAGGGCAGCAGCATGAACCTAACTGTATCCCATACATCAAAGTGAGCAAAGGTGGTAAGGTGGTAAAAGGATAAACTCTCGGCCTACACCACTTCAATGACTCTTACGATGGATGCTAAAACTAGACAGCAAACTGACTGGAGTAAATGTTGCCTTTGTCAGGTTGACAAAAGAGATGAAACTCTAATTTCACCTCTTTGCTCATTCCAGAGGAAACAGGACTATGCTGGATATGCGAAAATTGCAAAAAATGTGCCTTTGTTTTATGCCCTTAATGGTATGCCAATACCCTTTAATCCAGCACGGTTAGATGAAGGGGAAGGCATAGAAGCCACACTGATACGAAATAAAGCAAAATATCACTAAAGCTGCCGACTATTGTTCAATAACACAAAGCTGTCAAGAGGACAGAAAAGGAAAATAACCCCCAGTACATCAGGCACAGAAGAGAACCGTGAGAAGAGACAAAGGACCTCAGACCCTCCAGAGGTACAGTGCTTCTTATGTGAAGAAGAGGATGAAATATCAAATTTAAGACAGGCAATGACCATGCAGCTGAATGAAAGGCTTAATCAGTGTGCCCGGACCCTAAACAATGGAAAGCTCCTAGCAAAGTTAAGTGCTGGTGATGTTGTTGCCCAAGAGCTGAAGTATCACCCTCGATGCTTGGCACAGTTATACAACTCAGAGCGAGCACATCTTAATGTCATGAAGCAAGAGGAGAATGACAGCGGTCAAGGGAAAGACGTTTACCCCCTAGCGTTTTCAGAGCTTGTGATCTACATCATGGATAGCATGGTTACCGGTACAGAAACAACACCAGTGATATTTCGACTTGCTGATCTAGCCTCACTTTACAAGCGTCGGCTGTAACAACTAGGTGTGGAATCCCCAGAGGTCAATTCTACCAGATTAAAAGAGCAGTTACTCTCTAGGATCCCTGAGCTTGAAGCACATAAGAAAGGGCGAGACGTCCTTCTTGCATTCAGAAAAGATGTAAGCACCATTCTCTCATGCTAGCAAGTACAGTGAAGCCATTCATCTGGCTAAAGCTGCTGATATCATCCGGAAAGAGATGCTGGCTCACAAGACAAAATTCAGCCAGGCATTTCAAGAAGGGTTTGGAGAGGAAGCCGTTCCCCAGGCACTTCTGCAGTTTGTTTGCAGTATTGAGCATGGGGTGGACATAAGGTCCCATCTGAATCATGGTATTGTGCAGTCAGATGTGGCCATTGCTCAACTACTGCAGTTCAACTGTTACTCAAAGTACAGGGAAGGTTCAAAATCTCAAAGACATGCCAAAGACCGTGAAACACCATTTGCTGTTTATGTTGGAATGAAAGTTATGGCAAAGACAAGAAAGAGACAACTGATCGACAAGCTGCATGAGAATGGAATAAGCATATCTTATGACAGAGTTTTGGAAATATCAGGACAGTTGGGTGAGACTGTTGTAAAGCAATATGTGGAAGATGATGTCGTGTGTCCACCAAATTTGAGGAAAGGGCTGTTCACAACATCTGCTGTAGATAACATAGATCACAACCCAACAGCAACAACATCAAGCACATCTTTCCATGGTACAAGTATTTCAATGTTCCAGCACCCAAGTTCAGATAATGTAGGAGAAGCACGCATCTTGGCCAATGTTGCAGAAGGTCGGACGAAGAAGGTCCCGGATCTTCCAGAGTCATATACAAATATTCCACCAGCCATCTTCCGTAAGAAGAATCCAGAACCAAGCATCCGTGATGACTTTTCACTTCCAGATCCCAGTCTTTTCCAAGAGGAGGTCAAGCTTGAAAATCAATGGTTGGAAAAGGTCCATAATACCACTGATGTAGATGGTTCACCAAATGTAACATGGTCTGCCCATCATGCAAGCAACCAAAGAGCAGAATTTGTGACTAGTATAAATGCTTTGCTGCCCCTTCTGCGAGATCAAGCACACAGTGTTGCCACCATAAAGCATGCTATGGACAAAATCAAGGAAACTGTGTCGTTCCTCAACCTAGGACAAACACCCATTATAACAGCAGACCAGCCACTCTATGCACTGGCGAAACAGATACAGTGGCATTGGCCAGACATATATGGGGAGGACAAGTTTGTAATAATGTTTGGTGGACTACATATTGAAATGACAGCCTTTAAATCAATAGGGTCAATGTTAGAGGGCAGCGGATGGACTGGTGCACTTGTTGAGGCAGAAATAACATCTTCAGGCTCTGCAGATTCATTTCTATCAGCTACAAATGTTACAAAGACTCGCCAAGCTCATCAGGTTACAGCAAGCAGTTTATTCAAGCTCTTGAAGAAAGGTTACAGTGCATATCTTGTTGAACAGGAAGACAGTGATGAGAAAACTGTCACCTTTGAAGAGTGGTGTGGCTTCCGCAGTAAAGAGAGTCCTCTGTTTCAGTTTTGGTCCTTGATTCTGAACATGGAGCTAACCATTCTGACACTGATACGTGCTTTCAGAGAGGGAAATTTCGCATTGTATCGTGAATCTCTGGCAGAACTGATACCCTATTTCTTCGCAAACAACAATGTTAATTACGCACGATGGCTTCCAGTTCATCTTCGAGATATGATGAGCTTAGAGAGGCAACACCCAGAGGTTGCACAACAATTCCAAAATGGAAACTTTGTAGTTCACAAATCTGACAGGCATTTCTCATCATTCGCCATTGACCAAGCCCACGAACAAAATAATGCTAGCATCAAAGGAGATGGTGGAGCTATTGGGCTGACAGAAGATCCAGCAGCTCTTCGAAGATGGATGGTGGCTGGGCCAGAAATAAGGAAGTTGGTGGCCGACTATGAAACAGCATCAGGGAGTAAGGATGTGAAGAGTGACACTCGTCACCATGAACAGTCACCTGCAGCTCAGAAGACATTCCTTGATAAGGTTCAAAGGCTCACCATGGTCCTAGAGGAAATGGGCAATCCATTCACTGAGGTGACAGGAGATCTGCTGACCCTTGACACAAAGGACATAGCAGAATCATCTGCGGCTGAACGTGTTGCTACACATCTTCAGAAGGGGAAAGAACAGTTCAAAACGTTTATGGATAAACTTAACGATGGTCAATATTTCTACCAGTCCATCAAGAAGAACAGCATAGATTTCTTCAAAACGGGGACTGGCCAAAGCAAACAATCTGAGAAGAAACTGCTAAAGGAGGATTGCCACCTGTTTTCCCACCTTTTCATCTCTTGCCAAACTAGAGGTTGTGATCTACACGAATTTTTCAAGCATGAGAACCAGTCGTTTCCCCCCTCTCTCAGCAAGAATGGTAACCTACGTCCAAGTACAAAGTCAGATCTTGTGGAAATTCTCCAAGGGCAAGTCCAGCTTCCAGAGTCCAAGCCAGAATCTGATGTACTGATTGTTGATGGGGCTTCACTGGTGAATGCTGTTGCACCAAAAACACCAAAGACATTTGAGGAATATGCCCAAAACGATATCCTTCCCTTGGTGCAGAACTACAGCCACACTCACAAGAGAACAGATATCATTTTTTATGTATACCATAAGACCAGACCAGCCTTAAGTCAGAAGCTGAATCTAAACGTGGAAAGGCCATCAGGAGGAGAGTTACCGCAAAGAGCAAACCGCTTACAAACTGGAAGAGCTTCCTTCGAGACAGCACTAACAAATCAGAACTCTTCCACTTCCTTGCCGATGCCATAGCTGAAATGACCACAAACAATGCAGTCCTTGTGACTAGGGAGGAAATCGTCCTTACCAGTGCCAATTACACCAACTTCAGCTTAGAAGAATTGGCACCCTGTACGCATGAGGAGGCCGACACACGGATATTCTTACATGCTTGGCATGCAGCTAAGGAGGGCTACAAGTCTGTACTGGTTGATGCAAATGACACAGACATTGTAGTAATTGCCATATCGATGATGCCTTCTCTCACAGCAATTGGTCTTCAGGAAATGTGGGTGAGATTCGGCAAGGGGGAACATACCAGGTGGATTCCTATACATGACCTTGTGTCCAATCTAGGACCAGAGAAATCCAAGGGAATGTTGTTCTTCCATGCCTTCACAGGGTGTGATGTTGTATCTTCTTTCAATGGCAAGGGAAAAAAGACAGCCTTGCAGACATGGAATGTATTTAATGAAGTCTCAGCCACATTTGCAAAACTCAGTCTCAGCCCATCTGAAATTGAGGAGTCTGATCTACAAGTATTGGAGAAATATGTAATTCTCATGTATGATAGGTCCAGTGCAACCTCATCAGTAGATGACGCAAAACTTGACCTCTTTGCACGGAAGCAAAGGTCATATGACTTAATCCCACCAACTCAAAATGCACTCAAGGAACATGCCAAAAGAGCTGCCTATCAAGCAGGTCATGTTTGGGGACAAAGTGTCATACGTGATCCAGAACTTCAGTGTCCTTCAAAGTGGGGATGGTCAAAAGAAGATGACTCTTGGAAAATTGTGTGGACTTCACTGGAACCGATTTAAAAATGCTGCAGTGAACTGACAAAATGTGGATGCAAGACTGACTGTGGTGGAAGGTGCAAATGTAAAAAGACTGGGTTGCATTGTACTAAACTTTGCAGTTGCCCTTGTCAAGCTTCTACAGGAACACTAGAACACTGAACGAGCTTAAAGTGAGTAATATTATGACAACAAAACCAACTTAAGCTCGATAAACGCACTGTATTATACAATAATATGCTGAAATTTTTCAAAATTTGGACTCTTATGGCGGCCATCTTGGAAAATGGCCGCCATATTGGAATTTCAGGTGGCCAGCACTTTTTTCTTAAAATCTACTATCCAGCGAATATTTATGCCAAATTTCATGCTTGTATCATCAAATGAACGATTGTTTGGGTAATCTGCTTCACTATAATAAGAATAAACATGATATCTGCATTGTGATTATCAAGCATGTTGAAGCTTCTAATTCAAGCATGCAGACATCTTAAAAAATCTTCTCTTTGGTTATGATGCTGATCTCATTGCTTCATCTCATAGGGAAGCTCAGTCAACCCTCCATTGGTAGTCAACAGCGGCAGAATTGCTTAGAATGACAATTAAAAATACATGAGCCTCAGGTATATACTTGCAAATGCTTCGGGTTACAAACCAAAGGTGGGATTGTAATGTCATCAATGATATTAGTACTACTGAAACAGTGAGGATTCTTATTATCAGAGACTCCTATGTCGAACACAATGATAGAGGCCATTATATATATATATATATATCATTATATATATATATATATATATATATATATATATATATATATATATATATATATACTAAAGCAAATATTATGAAAGGCAGTGGAAACACTTTGTTTTATGATTCTCTTTTTAATTTTTCGATTTTCCTTATCTTTTTGTATCAGAATTTAAAATATAGCAAAATTTCCATAGTTGTCACTGTCACGAGCGCTTTTAATTTATTCACGAATCATCAGCAGGTGTTGAAGTAAAAACCTGAAGGAGGAAAAATGATTTTAAAAGTGAAAAACTAAAATAAAAGTATACGGCGATAAGTTAAAATGTATAGTTGATAAAAACTCGATTAAAAATACAGGGCGAATAAAAATTCGAGTATTAAAATCAGCAAATTCATGGACACCATTAACAAAGTTCGTCCAATATGACTACACAAGACATATTAGATCGTTACTGCTTTTCTTGAGTGCGATATCGTTTATAGTGGGTTGAAGGGTTCTAATATACGACGCTTCAAGAATTTTTATTTTTTAATATTATTTTCATGTTATATAATTTTTAAGTTATAAACGAGGACCTTTCTAAGATTGTATATCTTATATATATATATATATATATATATATATATATATATATATCATGATGAATATCATATAAAAATTCTAGGTATAACTGTTTCTAAAGTATATGCTGAAAATACCTGTATCGACTCTTCCTTTGTCACGTTATAAAACATCCAATTATTTGATATATATAAAGCATAACTGTTTCTAAAGTATATGTTAAAAATACATGTATCTACTCATCCGATTATGTTTTATATATAAAGCATAACTATTTGAAAGGAATTATGAAAAGGGATTTCTTTTATCTATATACATATCAATATCTATCTATATCAATATATATATATATATATATATCAATGTTTATAATGTTTTATCTGTGATGAATATCATGTAAAATTCAAACTGTTTCTAAAATATATGTTAAAAAACACCTGTATCGACTCTTCCTGTGCCAATTAAAAACATCCGATTATTTTCTTCTGTGTATCATATTAAGTTTTGAGTAAACAAGATTTTATGAGTTCCATCTAATAATATTGAAAAAAAAAACAATACATAAACGATTATATTAAAATATTGAATTTCATTTATTTCTTTTTTTACAGATGTTCCTGTTTGATGACTGTTATTACATTTTTATGGATCAGTATGTTTTAGTATAGAAAATTATTGATATGAAAGGCAACACATATATGTATGCGAATATGTATATATATATATATATATTATTATATAATATTACATTTTATGGATCTCTATGTTTTATTATAGAAAATTATGGATTTGAAATACAACACATATATGCAAAATAGTGAAGAAAATCATACAAAACTTCGAGGTATATGTGCTTAATGTTCAAATAAATGAAAAGGTATAAACAAAATCATCTCAACTTTCAGAAAATATGCTCCTTTAAAATGTCTTACATAGCTAAACAAAAATATTGTATTCTTCGGTAGGAGGTTATTCTACAAATAATACTTAATAATTCGTAATATTATACCGGGGTAAAGTTTAGCAAAACATGCAATTATACAGTGAGGAAAAGCCACATTCTTGTAAAATGTGTGGATATTCTTGTTTTCAAAAATCACATTTAATGACACATATGAGAACTCACACTGGGGAAAAGCCACATTCTTGTGAAGTGTGTGGATATTCTTGTTCTCAAATATCAAACTTAGTGACACATATAAGAACTCACACTGGGGAAAACCCACATTCTTGTAAAGTGTGTGAATATTCTTGTCCTCGAAAAGATATGCTAGTAAAACATATGAGAACTCACACTGGGGAAAAACCACATTCTTGTGAAGTGTGTGGATATTCTTTTTCACTAAGGTCAACATTACTGACACATATAAGAACACACACTGGGGAAAAACCATATTGTTGTAAAGTGTGTGAATATTCTTGTTCTACAAAATCATATTTAGTGACACATATGAGAACGCACACTGGGGAAAAACCACATACTTGTAAAGTATGTGGATATTGTTGTTCTAGAAAATCACATTTAGTGACACATATGAGAACTCACACTGGGGAAAAACCACATTCTTGTAAAGTATGTGAATATTCTTGTTCTACAAAATCATCTTTAGTGACACATATGAGAACGCACACTGGGGTAAAACCATATTCTTGCAAAGTATGTGGATATTATGGTTCTACTAAATCACATTTATTGACACATATGAGAACTCACACTGGGGATAATTCTTCAAGGGAAAAGCCACATTCTTGTAAAGTGTGTGGATATTCTTGTTCCACAAAATCGCGTTTAGTGACACATGTGAGAACTCACACTGGGGAAAAACCACATTCTTGTGAAGTGTGTGGATATTCTTGTTCTCGAAAAGATATGCTAGTAAGACATATGAGAACTCACACTGGGGAAAAGTCACATTCCTGCAAAGTGTGTGGATATTCTTGTTCTACAAAATCATATTTATTGACACATATGATAACTCACACTGAAGGAGAGAACTTGAATGCCTAATAGACACTATCCTCGAGTGTCTAAGGTCTCTCTGTACAGGGGTTGTCAGAACAACCTGGCATGAGGATACTTTTTCCATAGGAGTAAATCTTGACCAAATATTCAAAGTCACATAGTATTCACTGCCTAAATAACATCTCCCTACTATGACTAACCCACATTAGCTTTTACGGAGAATGGTGCACCTTCTCCAAGTGATGGTACCTAAGGTAATAACACGAAGCTGGATACTCAACCAGACTAGATAAATTCTTGTCTTAGAATCCAGTAAGACCAAGAGACCAAAATGAAAGATATACTACAACGAATAAAAATGGTTAATTAGGGAGAGGAAAATTATGTTCCCAATTTCTTTACTAACTCAGTGTTTGAGAAATAAAGAACTTATATGGAACATTCGAATATCTATGTATTTCATATAGAGTTCTAGTGTTAGCCCCAGGTTGTGGGCTCCTTGGTTTTTGAGAACTTCAACTGAAATAAAATAAAACAAAAAAGGAAAAAACCGTATTAACTGTGGATATTCGTGTTCTTAAAATCACATTTACTAACACATTAGAACTTACCCGGGTGAAAAGTTCCATACTTGTGAAAGACGAAACTGTCTCTCAGATGAAGACGAAACAGTCTCTCAGATGAACACGAAACAGTTTCTCAGATGAAGACGAAACCGTCTCTCAGATGAAGAGGAAACACCAAACAAGTGTGCCACAGAAATAGCTAGAAAGAGTAGTTAGAAATATACCGAGACCTTCGAAATGATGAATCTTTGAGAATGGGACCAACATCAGCATGCAAAGTATTGGGGGGACTCTCAGAAATACATAGACAAAAAAGGTTCATTGGACTGGCTTAAAAGGGGAGCCTCCCACCATGATCAGGAAAGGGTAATAATGGCTGCTCAAGACCAGGGATTGATGACCAATGCATTCAAGAAGGTGGTAAGTATCAGTAATGACAACAAATGCAGGTTCTGCCATACAGAATTGGAAAGTGTTAGTCGTCTGATATCAAGTTGCAAGGTTCTTTTAGGGGGTGGCTACTATATAGCGAGACATGATGGAGTATGTTAGTACATCCACTGGATCATCTGTAAAAAATTAAACATCCAGCGTAGTAGCAAGTCCTGGGAATATCAACTTGAAAGAACAGTTGGAAAATACTTATATACCATACATTACGACCATGTAATCCCTACAGTCACCTACCTTGAAAATCCTGCTGTGAAACCTGACATTGTTATATGGGGTAGGTCAGAGTTGCAACCCTGATTGAAGTGAGTGTTCCTAATGATAGCTGTCTGAACAGAGAAAGAGATTTAAGTGAGTGTTCCTAATATCAATCATACCAGTTATCATAGGTGCCACAGAAGAAGGACCTGAAGTCCTACCTAACTAATATTCCTGGTGAACCAAGTGCAAAAGAGATCCAGACAATTGCACAAGAGAACAGCAAGGATGCAAAAAATTGGTTTCCATAAAAAGAGACGCAATGTTGGCAGCTGGTTTGTCTGCCCTATAGTATAGGAATATGCAAGTTCTAATGTACAAAATCTTTCAAAACTTTTGCGAAACACCAGCTATTCTTCTAAACCATTAATGTTTGTATACATCATATTTATTGTCACATGAGAACATACTGTAAAAAATGTTTTTTGGAGATAATAAAAATACTTAATTAACATGATCCTCGTTTTTTTCAGGCTTTTTTATATAGGTTTGCAGGGACATTGCTATGAGGATACTTCTCATTATAAGAAAAACCTGACCAAATATTAATGTAAAAAAATGATGTGCTGTTTCTCGCCATCTAGCACGTCTCCCGTTTAACATATGGGCACTCTTTATTAATAGAAGTCAGCTCTTAATCAAAAATCCGCTGAACATGACGCAGTTATATATAAAAATATTAAGACAAAAGAAATACAAACAAATGCTATCAAACTGGCACCCATGGTATAAGAGATCCGTCAACATGTTTATACATCAGTCGGAATGATGCAAAAAATGATATAAGCCTCCATAACTTTTGAAATGACAGTCCAGTCAGATATTAATGAAGTATATCTTTGTCCCTTTTATCTTTTGACAACAAGGAATACAGAATTACGAGGCATTTAAGCCTGTCCATAGTTTTTGCTCGAAATTTGAAATATGGAGCAAAATAGCATTTCAAATCATTGTTAAGAAAATAAATAAATCTATCTTCCTGAAAAATAAAGGAATGTCCCGATTGCCTATGATCACTAGAGTTTCATGTGGGAACACACATACACGCACACACACATATATATATATATATATATATATATATATATATATATATATATATATATATATATATATATATATATTATAACAAACCACATTAAAAGACACCCAACGAGAATTAAGTAAAAGACTTGCAGAACATAAGAGTTTCCCCATTTATATAAATATCTCAATGTTCATAAGAATTTTCCGCTTATCTTTTGTATATTTTATTTTCCTCGACCATCATTCTCATGAGGAAGCTCCCCCGAAAGTAGGGACGAAACGTTAACATTAAAAAAGCCACAGATTTTTCTTTCCGTTTTTTTTTCATATATATGTGTGTATAACATAAAATGCGATCACCCTAGTAAAAATACTGGTTTCACTTCTGTACAGGCAAAATAGTTTCACATCGACACAATTCTGTAGGTTTTTTTTATTGAAAATACAAGTATCAATTCTCATAAAAAGAAAACAGAATCCAGTAAAATGCAGCATCAAAATTCCCTTCTAACCATTATTCTTCTGTTGATCTATTCGGACAGTCTGTGTTCATGGCATCTCAACGTGGATCCACCTTCTCCTTTTGAAACAATTACTAAATAGGCCACTTATAACTCACTAGCAAGTAATGTAAAACTCCCCAATCGCTACTCCAAGCAACCGAAATTGATCTTAGAAATTACCGAGATGGTCAGTTTGTTCAGAGTATGAGAAAGTAAGATGACCATGGCAAACATAAGTAAGAGTGAATTTTCATTTCTTAAGCTGCAAGACTCTTAAATATGAGTCCCATAATTCCCAAAACAATGAACCTCCTGGTCAGCACATAGAACATAACATGCAGGATCAGTTTAGTATATGGGACAAAATAAGGAGGAAACTCGAATGACAAAAGAATAATAAAAGCAAAGAACATGGCAGGAATAGTAAATAAACGAATTAAAATGTACGACAGTTTTATTGAAATTTAATAATGGACAAAATAATGGTATAAAAGTCACCGAAAAAGCAAAAGTTAAATCATTATTGAAGTCCTCTGTTCAACAATGAGGCTACATACTATCAAGAGACCAAACAAATCTAAAAGCTATAAACAAAAAGCAAAAATTTCATAATCAGAAATAGCAAGTGGAACAATAAACAAAATCAGAATCGATTCCAAAATTACACAAAACAGTTAAATTTAATCAGATATATGAGGATTCACAATAAAAATACTACTGCATCTGTTCATATAAGCAGAGTTTGAGCACCTGCATCATGCCGCTCTTGTGAGCAACGGGTAACATCTGATGAGCTCCCAACATCCAAACCTAAAAGTGGTACATCAACATCACTTAACAAGAGTCATCAGAATAAGCTCAATCACAAAACTGGCCAAACATTTTGAACAAAATTTTCAAATGAAACAATCAGAAAACAAATACAGAAACAACGGAGACAACAGGAATACAACAGGAACTTCCATTAATAAATTATAATCTCGGTTGATTCACAGCAGAATGTATAGATAATGAAGACTGTATAGATAATAAAGACTGTATAGATAATAAAGACTGTATAGATAATGAAGACTATATAGATAATGAAGACTATATAGATAATGAAGACTGTATAGATAATGAAGACTGTATAGATAATGAAGACTATATAGATAATGAAGACTATATAGATAATGAAGACTGTATAGATAATAAAGACTGTATAGATAATGAAGACTGTATAGACTGATGCTGAAAAGAGGACCACCCCGTTATGATCACATCAGATAAGGATTATAATTGTGGACAAACAGTTAATGGTTTTAATAAGATGAATGATCTTATTACTGATATCAAGTACATGTTCTGCACATAGAAATAGTTTTTCCCTTCTATAAATACTATACCGTAACCTTATTTGTAAGCTTGTTAAACGCACTTTATATATATTATTTGCTTTCATTGTGATTTTTGTATTCCGTTTTTTTATTGTGCTTTTACTGATTATAATTAAAATAATGATGTATATGTTTTTGAAGTTCTTTTAACTTTTACATATAATTGATCCATAAAAGCCCAGTAACTCAATTGCCCATGAATGCATTAGAAGTCTATTTTGAACTCTGTGAAGGCAGGATAAGATCTTTCTAACAGCTCCTGTCCATTGAACGTATCTGGCTTTTATAGAATTTAAGAGAATTGCATCAACAGTGAGATATCTATATCAATAGGCATTGGCAACAGATTTGATGTACGTGTTCCATTTCAGATCAAGGGCAGAAGCTTGTCAAAACATGGAGCCCTCCCAAGACGAGAGCCATTCATCTCAATTGGGGATCAGATCGTTGATATTATAAATATAGAAGTTTGGTTTAAGATGCATTAAAAGTAACCAGCCACTTCTTTTCTCTTTGTACCACGTGCTGAATATCAGAGGGGAGAGAACTTAATCAATTACAGCTTTTGATGTGTTGCAATACATGGTAGTGTCGTCAGCATAAATGTCTACGAATGATATGATGTTATTTGGAAGATCATTGATGTAGATCAAGAAGAGAGTTTGGCCCAGAATGTATCCCTGATAGACTCTAGCATTAATACTGTGAGATCCAGATTTCTGCCCGTCAACCACTATTTTGAACCTATCAGACAAAAATGATTTAATAATTGAGAAAACATTTCCAGCTATATCGTAGCTGGAGATCATGTAAAGTAGATCTTTATGTCATACCCTTTCAGAAGTCTTTGATATGTCAAGAACAATAGCCTTAGAAGGAAGTTATGTCGAGAAATTCACTAATCATATAGAAATATAACTGTAAGCACATCTGCTGTAGATCTAGCAGAAAGGAAACATTATTGCATCTCACTAAGAAGGCTTTTTGCTGAGTTGATTGACTAATCTATTTTATACAGATTCTCGCAACTTACTCATGACGCACATGATCCTTTTTATCTGCATTGAGAAGATGAACAATCACCTGGAGTCTTAAATACAAGGCATACTGATGAGGTTTTCCAGGAGTTTTGGAAGCAATTATCCTTAAGGCACTTAAATAGCTTTGTAAGTATGGAAGCTCGTTCTGCTTAAAGCTTTTTCAGCACTATAATTGGAATGCCCTCCGGGCTAGTTACTTTACTGGCATCATGGTTTTTGATTATCTTGGCAACAGCACGTACAAATATTTGTATGTCGCATAATGTTTTCTGATGAAAAAAGAAAATACAGGGGATGGGGTTGACGGCCTTGATCACATAGGGTATAACTAGAATGCTATCCGGGTCAGTTGCTTCACTAGAATCAAGGTTTCCAGACCATGAAACATGAAATGGCAATCTATGATAATTATCTTAGACAACAAATTTTCCACAATATTTATTCTTTATTATAAAATCAATAATTGACAAATCTCTATCGCATGAATGTTATATTTAAAAACAAATCTACTTTATTTAAAACAGACTATCATACATTTTAAAACTTTCGTTAATATTTAGAATTTTAGGTTTGTCATATAATACTTTTGGATTAGAAATGAATGAATGAATGTTATATTTAAAAGTTAATATTTTTATATAATACTGTTGGATTAGATATGAATGAATGTTATATTTAAAAGTTAATATTTTTATATAACATTTTTGGATTAGATATGAATGAATGTAATATTTAAAAGTTAATATTTTCATATAATACTGTATAAGATATGATTGAATGCGATATGTAAAAGTTAATATTTTAACAAAATGATGTGTATATTAAATCATGTAGATTCGGAAATAACATTTTAAAACCTTCCGTTAATATTTAGATTTTAAGTTTTTCATATGATGTTAGATTAATGTTATATTTAAACGTTATATTAAAAAATATGTTTATTTACTCATATAGATTGCACAAATAACATTTTAAAGCCTTTCGTTAATATTTATGAATGAATGTTATATTTAAAAGTTAATGTTTTTATATAATATTGTTGTATTAGATATGTTATATTAAACATTAATATTTTTATGTAATATTGTTGGATTAGATATGTTATATTTAAAAGTTAATATTTTTGTTATATAATATTGTTGGATGAGATATAATATATTTAAAAGTTAATATTTTTGTTATATAATATCGGTGGATTAGATATGTTATATTTAAAAGTTGATATTTTTATATAATATTGTTGGATTAGATATGCTATATTTAAAAGTTAATAGTTTTTATATAATATTGTCGGATTAGATATATTATACTTAAAATTTAATATTGTTGTTATATAATATTGTTGGATTAGATATGTTATATTTAAAGTTAATATTTTTATATAATACTGTTGGATTAGATATGTTATATTTAAAAGTTAATATTTTTATATGATATTGTTGGATTATATGTGTTATATTAAAAAGTTAATATTTTTGTTATATAATATTGTTGGATTAGATATGTTATATTTAAAAGTTAATATTTTTGTTATATAATATTGTTGGATTAAATAGTTATATTTAAAAGTTAATATTTTTGTTATATAATATTGTTGGATTAGATATGTATATTTAAAAGTTAATATTTTTGTTATATAATATTGTTGGATTAGATATGTTATATTTAAAAGTTAATATTTTTGTTATATAATATTGGTGGATTAGATATGTTCTATTTAAAAGTTAATATTTTTGTTATATAATATTGTTGGATTAAATATGTTATATTTAAAAGTTAATATTTTTGTTATATAATATTGTTGGATTAGATATGTTATATTTAAAAGTTAATATTTTTGTTATATAATATTGTTAGATTAGATATGTATATTTAAAAGTTAATATTTTTGTTATATAATATTGTTGGATTAGATATGTATATTTAAAAATTAATATTTTTGTTATATAATATTGTTGGATTAGATATGTATATTTAAAAATTAATATTTTTGTTATATAATATTGTTGGATTAGATATGTTATATTTAAAAGTTAATATTTTTTTATATAATATTGTTGGATTAGATATGTTATATTTAAAAGTTAATATTTTTGTTATATAATATTGTTGGATTAGATATGTTATATTTAAAAGTTAATATTTTTGTTATATAATATTGTTGGATTAGATATGTATATTTAAAAATTAATATTTTTGTTATATAATATTGTTGGATTAGATATGTATATTTAAAAATTAATATTTTTGTTATATAATATTGTTGGATTAGATATGTATATTTAAAAGTTAATATTTTTGTTATATAATATTAGTGGATTAAATATGTTATATTTAAAAGTTAATATTTTTGTTATATAATATTGTTGGATTAGATATGTTATATTTAAAAGTTAATATTTTTGTTATATAATATTGGTGGATTAGATATGTATATTTAAAAGTTAATATTTTTGTTATATAATATTGTTGGATTAAATATGTTATATTAAAAAGTTAATATTTTTGTTATATAATATTGTTGGATTAGATATGTTATTTAAAAGTTAATATTTTTTTTATATAATATTGTTAGATTAGATATGTATATTTAAAAGTTAATATTTTTGTTATATAATATTGTTGGATTAGATATGTATATTTAAAAATTAATATTTTTGTTATATAATATTGTTAGATTAGATATGTATATTTAAAAATTAATATTTTTGTTATATAATATTGTTGGATTAGATATGTTATATTTAAAAGTTAATATTTTTTTATATAATATTGTTGGATTAGATATGTTATATTAAAAAGTTAATATTTTTGTTATATAATATTGTTGGATTAGATATGTTATATTTAAAAGTTAATATTTTTGTTATATAATATTGTTGGATTAGATATGTATATTTAAAAATTAATATTTTTGTTATATAATATTGTTGGATTAGATATGTATATTTAAAAATTAATATTTTTGTTATATAATATTGTTGGATTAGATATGTATATTTAAAAATTAATATTTTTGTTATATAATATTGTTGGATTAGATATGTTATATTTAAAAGTTAATATTTTTTTATATAATATTGTTGGATTAAATATGTTATATTAAAAAGTTAATATTTTTGTTATATAATATTGTTGGATTAGATATGCTATATTTAAAAGTTTATATTTTTGTTATATAATATTGTTGGATTAGATATGTTATATTTAAAAGTTAATATTTTTGTTATATAATATTGTTAGATTAGATATGTATATTTAAAAGTTAATATTTTTGTTATATAATATTGTTGGATTAGATATGTATATTTAAAAATTAATATTTTTGTTATATAATATTGTTGGATTAGATATGTTATATTAAAAAGTTAATATTTTTTATATGATATTGTTAGATTAGATATGCTATATTTAAAAGTTAATAGTTTTTATATAATATTGTTGGATTAGATATGTATATTTAAAAGTTAATAATTTTGTTATATAATATTGTTAGATTAGATATGTATATTTAAAAGTTAATATTTTTGTTATATAATATTGTTGGATTAGATATGTTATATTTAAAAGTTAATATTTTTTATATGATATTGTTAGATTATATATGTTTTATTTAAAAGTTAATATTTTTGTTATATAATATTGTTAGATTATATGTGTTATATTTAAAAGTTAATAATTTTTATATAATATTGTTAGATTAGATATGTATATTTAAAAGTTAATAATTTTGTTATATAATATTGTTAGATTATATGTGTTATATTTAAAAGTTAATAATTTTTATATAATATTGTTAGATTAGATATGTACGTGTAAAATTATTGGCGGATCCCCATTTGATCTTTCATATCACCTAAAAACTGACAAAAATTCAAAAACCGATTTTGATTCGATTTTCATTATTTAATAATAGACAGTATTAGAATAGAAAGACCCGGTTATCTTATAAATCTTAGTGCAATTTTATAACAGTTTTAATTTTAAGTAATTTTCCTGTTTCATGAAACTAAAGGATCGTAAATTTTCCATATAAATTTAGAAAAAACAATTATTATAAGAATATTATGAACAATATTCTAAAGCCTGTATAAATATAAATAAATAAGTTTAATTAATTTGTAATATTACAAAAAACTTTTTAAGCCAGTATTAATTACATCAATATAACCCAGAAAATTAAATTTCTACAACAAAATATATTGATACTGATATGAATTAGGAATTGCTAAGTCAATATTTTCACAAAATAATGTAACTGCAAAAACATATTTCAAATGGTTTTTATAACATTCTCGATTATATTTTAAATGCACTATAATTTTACGTATGGACGTAATGATGACACTGAAAAACTATGAGATAATTGAGGTGGCGATTAACTAAGCAAAATTGGATAATTTCTACTAACAATTAATTTGAGGTATCGGTGAATAGACCACTGCCTCTTTTTAGATTAGACTGTAATATTTAGTTGTCTCCACACTTAGAGTTTTTAAGTGTGACTGATATTTGATATTTATTTTTGTAAAGAAATAAACGCAAATGCAAAGTTTAATAGATTCAAAGAAAATACTCTGCTAAAATGCAAAGTTTAATAGATTCAAAGAAAATACTCTGCTAAAACTTTTCCCTAAGAATTTTCCAAGATTTTTTTTCCAATATGTAACATCTTGTTTATAAATAAATCACGATGTAATAAAATAATACATCTTTATGATACAAATAAACGTATATTGCTTGTTGGTTTTCAAATGTAAATCCTTACAATCATCGATTCACAATGAAATAAAATGGTAAATCTTAATTTGATAATAAAGATATATTGTTTAATGGTTTTCAAGTGTAAATTTTATCAAGTTTCACACGTAATTTAATCAGTCGTTTTTTCTTATACAAATGGAATACAAGTGAGAAATTATTATTTATTCATATGAATACTTAATAAACTAACAGCATTAATATATATATATATATATATATATATATATATATATATATATGTATATATATATATATATATATATATATATATATATATATATATATATGTATATATATATATATATTCAGAAAAATTATTCATACGCATACAAAAGTGCTATTTTTCTATTTTTAGAATTTAATAAGGTTTTGGATTTATAATACTTTATGCATAGACGTTGTTCCCTTTCTTATTTGCAGCCGCTTTAATTACGTGTTCCAATGATTGTTTAACTTTCTTCCATATTACAATGTCTGGCTTAATGGCATTCAGTGTGAGTTCTCAAATGTTTTATTAAATTTGATTTTTCAGAACAAGAATATCAACACACTCCACAAGAATTTGGCTTTTCCCTATTTTGTTTTATTTTACTTTTTTGTGTTCTTTTACTTCAGTCGAAGTTCTCAGAGATCATGGGGCCACAACTTTAGGCTAACACTTGAAATCTATATAAGATACATAGATACTCGAATGTTCCACTTAAGTTCTTTATCTCTCAAACACTGAGTTAGTAAAAAAATTGAGAACATAATTTTCCTCTCCCGAACTAACCATTTTTATACGTTGTAGTATATATTTATTTTGGTCTCTTGCCCTTTCTGGATTCCAGGACAAGAATTTATCTAGTCTGGTGGAGTATCCTGCTTCGTGCTATTACTTGTGGTAACATCACTTGGAAAAGGTGCACCTTTCCCTGTAAAAGCTAATGTGAGTTAGCCATAGTGAGGAGATCTTATTTGGGCAGCGAATATTTGGTCAGGGTTTACTTCTATGGAAAAAGTATCCTCATGCCAGGTTGTTCTGACAAACCCCTGTACAGAGAGACCTTAGAAACTCGAGGACAGTGTCTAGTAGGCATTCAACCCAGTGTGTATTCTCATATGTATAACTGACTTTGATTTTTCAGAACATGAATATCCACACACTCCACAAGAATATGGCTTTTCCCTTTTTTTTTTTACTTCAGTAAGTTTAAAGAGATCAAGGGGCTCCTTCCTGGAGCTAACACTTGATTCCGTTATGATTTAAATTTATATCCGAGGGCTCTTTTAAGAATAGATACTGTTCCCTTTATGGCTGCTATCTGTATTTCGTTACAGCTTGGTCTTCCAATGATTGTTTCTAAGTATTTATGAAGATTCTTTTTTATTAAGCCAGTTTCTCCTATCACAACCGGTATAATGTTTATTTCTTTCAGAGACCATGTCGTTTTTAGATCATTTTTTAAGTCCTGATATTTTGTTATCTTTTCCCGTTCAGCTCTGTTAAGGCCAAAATCATTTGGGGCTGTGACATCGACAATATGTGCAGTTCTTTCAGGCTTGTTCCATATAACAATATCTGGTTTGATGGCCGTGTCTTTTATGTATCTCCCCGGCTGTATGTCTTTGTCATAGAACATGGTCACATTTCTGTTTGATGTTATCGGTGATGGTTCATGTTCCCAGATGTTTGTTTCTCTGTCTAGTTTCATCTCTTACAATGGAGGTACTTGCATACTTTGCTGTGACGAGCAGTATAATGGCCATCTGCTAATAAGATTGGGCATGCAGACATTAGATGGTTTGCGCTTTCAATCGCAGAGTTGTAAAACGTACAATGGCCATTTTTTTTGTAGGCCAGCCATTTTGTTAAATCTATTTGTAAGTAAGCCCTGATCTTGCCTGGCTTCAATAAGCCTTTCCTCATCAAATGGAAGTCTCCTACTCTTGAGCCATTGGAGTGAAGCATCTTTGTCTATGTACTTCGGGTTGAGCTCCTCTAGGAACTTCCCTGCTCGCTTATTTTTTCCATCCTTCTTTTCTTTTCTCTATCTCTATTTCGGTGTATTTCTTCCTTTTTATTCTTGCAATATGTGTCGGTGGTTTATCGTGTACATCGACAGTGTTCTCCGGTATGACTTCTCCAAAGTTTTCAGCAAGCTTTGTGATTGAGGTTTGTTGAGAAAGATGATAATGATGGTCTTTCACCATTTCCATTGTCACGTCCGTTGAACTTTTAATATATTGGCCCATGCTTACTATAGTGGCTCGATATGCATGGTTGAATTCAGTGAGGCCAAAGCCCCCTTCTTTTCGAGGTAGGTATATCCTGTCCATGCATTGGTTTCGGTATGTTACCTTATGTAGGGATAGTTGTTTCCTGGTCTTGGTATCGAGTCTGTTTATGTTATATTGAGGCCAGTCTATAATACCGAAACCGTACGTGATCACATGTATTACACGCTTGTTTATAGCCGTTATTTTGTTTTTAGGGGTTAGTTAAAATTTGAGGATCTTTTGTTCTGCTCTACGTCTCATTTTTTCATGTTCCACATTAATGTTTTCCTCAATGCGAAGGTATTTGTATTTCCCCAGTGTGAGTTCTCATATGTCTCACTAACTTTGATTTTTCAGTAAAAGAATATCCACAAACTTCACAAGAATGTGGCTTCTCCCCAGTGTGAGATCTCATATGTCTCACTAGCTTTGATTTTTCAGCAAAGGAATATCCACAAACTTCACAAGAATATGGCTTTTCCCCAGTGTGGGTTCTAATATGTCTCACTAAATTTGATTTTTCAGTACAGGAATATCCACACACTTCACAAGAATGTGGCTTTTCCCCAGTGTGAGTTTTCATATGTACCACTAATGATGATTTTTGAGAAACAGAATATCCGCACACTTCACAAGAATGTGGCTTTTCCCCAGTGTGAGTTCTCATATGTCTCAGTAACTTTGATTTTTCAGTAAAACCATATCCACAAACTTCACAAGAATGTAGCTTTTCACCAGTGTGAGATCTCATATGTCTCACTAGCTTTGCTTTTTCAGTAAATGAATATCCACACAGTTCACAAGAATGTGGCTTTTCCCCAGTGTGAGTTCTCATATGTATTACTAATGTTGATTTTTGAGAACAAGAATATCCACAAACTTCACAGGAATATGGCTTTTCCCCAGTGTGAGTTCTCATATGTCTCACTAATGTTGATTTTTGAGAACAAGAATATCCACAGACCTCACAAGAATGCGGCTTTTCACCAGTGTGAGTTCTCATATGTATCACTAAATTTGATTTTTCAGTAGAGGAATATCCACACACTTCACAAGAATGTTGCTTTTCCCCAGTGTGACTTTTCATATGTCCCACTAAATTTGATTTTTCCGCAAAAGAATATCCACACACTTCACAAGAATGTGGCTTTTCCCCAGTGTGAGTTCTAATATGTCTCACGAGCTTTGATTTTTCAGCAACGGAATATCCACATACTTCACAAGAATGTGGCTTTTCCCCAGTGTGAGTTCGCATATGTCTCACTAATTTTGATTTTTGAGAACAAGAATATCCGCACACTTCACAAGAATGTGGCTTTTTTCTAATGTGTATATTCATAGTTAAATAAAATGGTTCCTGGAGCAAGATTTCACTAACAAGCTACAAACAATATGAATTTTATCCTGACTTTATCAGTTTTAATCAATATTATCACTACCAAGTTATAAACAAAGTTTTAATCTGGAGTTGTTGATGCAAGTTAGATTTTACACTAAAGAAATTTCAATTTGTATCACTTAATTTATTTGATAAGAGATATTTTGTTGTGTAAAAGTTAAAATATTCTCTTGAGTAAATTAGCAGATTTTTCTGAAATGTTAAATTCGATATTTTATGATTAATAAAACCATTAAACAAAAATTTCACAAATTTAAATATGTGTGATGCTCTTATCACTAGTTGCTAAACAATCCAGATAAAATACCTCTTCACACATATATGTCTAATAAAGTTGTGTGCTGCCGTTTTTGTTGTCTGCCACGTAAGGAAATAATTGTGTATAGAATACTGTTTAAGGAGAGGGATGGTCCATTAATATTCATTAAAAACATTCCAGCAAGAACATCTGCAAAAAAAATAAATTAAATTTAATATTTTAATATCATTGTTTTTTTTAATCGTGCCAACAAAACAAGAAACATAACTTTATAAAACATTTAAAAATCACAGAAATAAACACTTAATTCACATTCATATTGTTTAAATGTTTAATAATATTTATAGTATTTTGTAATAGATAAAGTAATTATGCAATTAATAAAGTAAAATAACAATAATATATTAATAATTTGTAGGAACAATAAACATACAACTACCATAGTTGCTACTGAAATTAATAAAAAATATATTGCTAACAATAGAAATATAATCAGTTTATAATACAAGAAAATGAATTTAAATACTAATAAAAGTTAATAATACAAATCCATATATAATCTAGTTACTTAGCAATGGATAATAATATGGTCTTTTATAATAGATTTCGTTTTAAGTCAAATGTGTGGAAAGATAGCCGCTTTTTTGTAATGTGTTTGATATTAAACTGGATATTTTCATGACATTACATATTTATTAATATTCATAATAATTTAATGCAACAGAATTAGGTTCTTATTTTTTAAATTGTATTTTTAGAAATCAACAGTTTTTTTTCATTCATTACTCACACCATTCCAGAAGAGAGAACGCGTCAAGTGCTCGAGGATTGATTTGGAGATGTGCCAAGACGATTAGTAAAAGTTTTTCAAAAGACTGATTACATAGGATGAAACCTGGGTCCATCACTATGATCCAGAGACCAAGGCCCAGTCAATATAGTGGAAGCACTTGGACTCACCACCTCCAAAGAAGGCAAGGGTGCAACCCGCTGCTGGCAAGATCATGCTGATAGTCTTCTGGGACCAGGTCGGAGTAGTTGACAGATTTCTTGGCAAAGGATACCACAATTACAGGATCCTATTATGCTTCAGTTTTGAGGACATTACGGGAAGCTACAAAAATCAAGAGGCGGGGCAAGATCAGCAAAGCTACCTTCCTCCTGCAGGACAATGCTCCAGTCCACAACTCGCATGTCGCCAGATCAGAAGCATGGGCGTGTGGTTATGAAATCCTTCCACATCCTCCCTACTCTCCTGACCTTGCACCTTCTCACTTTCACCTCTTCCCAGCCATGAAGTTGTTTTTGAAAGGAAAGCGTTTCCCAGATGATGCAGTCTTGATTTCTGAAGTCACGTCGTGGTTGGAGGACCAACCTGGGGTATTCTACAAAAACGGTTTCCAGAGCTGCATCAAACGATGGGAGAAATGCATAACTCTGGGTGGTTTCTATGTAGAGAAAGACTAATAACTGTGCCAAGTTTCGTTGCTCTAATTCTATGGTAAGTGGGTCAAGGGCATGACTTATAGCATGCAATTCGTATTAATACAAATCAATATATAATCTAGTTACTTAGCAATGGATACTAATATGGTCTTTTAAAATAGCTTTCGTTTTAAGTCATATGTGTGGAAATATAGTCGCTTATTTCTAATGTGTTTGATATTAAACTGGATATTTTCATAACATTACATGTTTGTTAATACTAATAATAATTTAATGCAACAGAATTAGGTTTTTAGATTTTTTTTACTTTTATGTTTAGAAATCAACAGTTTTTTTCATTCAACGAATTATTTCATCGAACGTTTGTGACTTCATTATTATAATTCCTATATTTTATTATCCAAATGATATAAACCGTTTTATTTATCGATTATCGCCATTTTCTTTTTTTTTTGGAATTTACGTCTGGTAATGCATATTTGTATACGAATATTTTTTTTTTATTAAAATATTGTTTTATTTTTGAAATTCAGCAAATTATTTAATTCAACTCTTTTAGCGTATTTCTCTTATTTGTATATATTTTTAGTTTCATTATGATTTTTTATGCTGATTATTTTCACTTCCTAATAGTATAAATTATTAAAATGTATTAAGGCTTATAACTAAGTATGAATTAAGATATTGTTAGTAAAATGAGCCTATTCAATTAATGGTCTACAAACTAAACTTCTTTCTTTCTTCTGCATATTAATGTTGTATCTATAACCGGCAGACATTTTTTTTTGTTTTTTAAACCTTTTATTTCACTTTAAAATTACGTTACCTTTAATTTTTTTACTGAATCTTGGATTTTTATGTCTTTTAAACATTTTTAATCAGTTTTAAAATTACGTTTCCTTTTTGAGCCAAGAAAAGGTGAACATTTAAATATGGCCTGTAAAATGAACCTATTCAACTCATGGTCTACAAACTAACCTTCTTTTTTTTTCCTGCATATTAATGTTGTATCTATAACCAGTAGAAATCTTACTGATTTTTATGTCTTATAACCCATTTTAATTCGCTTTAAAATTATGTTTCCGTCACTTCTTTCTGGGTTTTGTATTTTTATGTCTTTAAAAATGTGTACATGCGCGGGTGAAGGTCTGTGAAAATATTAATGTAATATTTATCATTGTTATAATTTTCTATTTTTTCTCCTGAATTTCTCAATCTGTGAATCCTATTATTCCAAACCAATGAAGAAAAATATCTGTTTATTTCTAATTCAGCTTGACATATTTTTTTAAAAATGTAAGATCAGCACATTTAATAATGAATCTATAAAAACGATTTTATATTTAGAAAGTTAATTTTTTTTTTCGATTTTTAAGGAATATAGTTTTTAGAGATTTTATAGTGAATTGTTATAGGCAATAAAAACAGACGGAATAGAGCCCCACAAGTCTACAGCTTTGAATAGAATATGATAATGTATTACAGCGAGGTATCTGAACAGCTTAGAATAGAAAGGTACTGGAATATGATGATGTATTATAACGAGGTACCTGAACAGCTTTGAATAGAAAAGTACTAGAATATGATGATGTATTATAACGTGGTATCTGAACAGTGAATTAATGAAGAGTAACACTAGATCAACAAGTCAAACAAGTTTATCTTTGTTTCTGTATCTTGCCGATATTTAATGTGCATTAATTGTCGGCCCATTGTTTGTGAAGACAGAGAGGCAAGCACTGCTGACGGTAGTTAATTTGTCCTTATAACCAGTTTCTTAATGATTTTAAAGTGGTTTTCCCTTTACCGGTAAATGTTTTGACTCCCTTTATCAGTGAATGTTTTGAGGGTTGTTACACCTACTGTTTTCATGGGATTGTTATTATTATTGAGTTATTTATATTGAATTAAATATTGATATAATTATCATTATTGTCTTTTTTATTGAATTAAATATGATTATCATCATTATTGAGTTTTTATTTAATTAAATATTATTTCATATGATTATCATTATTATTGAGTTTTTTATTGAATAAAATATTATTTCATATGATTATCATTATTATTGAGTTTTTTATTGAATTAAATATTATTTCATATGATTATCATTATTATTGAGTTTTTATTGAATTAAATATTATTTCATATGATTATCATTATTATTGAGTTTTTTTTTTAATTAAATATTATTTCATATGATTATCATTATTATTGAGTTTTTATTGAATTAAATATTATTTCATATGATTATCATTATTATTGATTTTTTTATTGAATTAAATATTATTTCATATGATAATCATTATTATTGAGTTGTTTAATTAAATATTATTTCATATGATTATCATTATTATTGAGTTTTTATTGAATTAAATATTATTTCATATGATTATCATTATTATTGAGTTTTTATTGAATTAAATATTATTTCATATGATTATCATTATTATTGAGTTTTTTATTGAATTAAATATTATTTCATATGATAATCATTATTATTGAGTTGTTTAATTAAATATTATTTCATATGATTATCATTATTATTGAGTTTTTATTGAATTAAATATTATTTCATATGATTATCATTGATTTTTTTTTAATTAAATATTATTTCATATGATTATCATTATTATTGAGTTTTTTATTTAATAAAATATTATTTCATATGATTATCATTATTATTGAGTTTTTTATTGAATAAAATATGATTTAATATGATTATCAATATTATTGAGTTTGTATTGAATTATGATTTTCATGATTTTTTAGTTTTTTATTGAATTAAATATGATTTCATTTGATTATCATTATTATTGAGTTTTTATTGAATTAAATATGATTTCACATTATTTTCATTGTTATAGATATTTTTATTGAATTCAATATGATTTCATATGATTATCATTATCTTTGAGTTTTTTATTGAATTAAATATTATTTCATATGATTTTCCTGATTATTGTGTTTTTTATTGAATTAAATATTATTTCATATGATTATCATTTGTTAACGACTCTTAAGTGTTTCTCCCTTTAACATCGAATGTTGTTAAGTGCTATATTGAAAGATATGCTAATTCAACGAACCCATAGTATCCATATTGTCATTAAATATCATCTTTACTGTTTGTATAGCAAACTTTATCCGGACATTAAATTGTATTATGTGTAAGAAGTGTGTAACAACTCACCTGCCAAATCGATTGACCTTAAAATGTTTATGTGTTGTATCAATATTAATTCATCATCACATAATAATCAGACAATATATATATTGTGCGGTTGTACTTCATTGTTAGGTGAGCATTGGATTAGATAAGCTTACCTAACATTTCTGTGCTGGCACTATCCATTTTGTGTGTGGTTTATAAAGTTCAGACTTAAGAGATATAAAGTTATTTAATTAGAACTAAAACCCAAGTTGTTCACGGAAGAAACTTTATAGAATTTTATGATCTCCACAGAATATGTTCTAACAAAATGCTGAAAGATGTTGGATTTTAATTTGCGATCCCAGTTTTTAATAGTTTGTTTTTACACAATAATCAATATATTTTTTCAAGTTTAAGAAATCATAAATTATTATATTTTTTTAGAATCAGTGAAAATTTTACATTTGAAATTTTAGATACCTACGTTTGACTTATGATGTTTTTTACAAAAGAGTCACCATTATTAAGGCCCAGATGCCACTCGAGGATAGGGGTTAATAAGCATACAGTGGTCAATGTAACAATGTCGTCGTAATGGTTGGTAAATCGGATTACTTAAGGGAGACGCATCATTAAGAACATGTTTAGGTTGGACTTGAAAATGACGATATTATAGTCCGCTGGAAAGCAGGCAAATGGAAGAGTTCGACAGGTTTGCATTCTAAGAAAGAAACTTTGTTCATGGAATCTATGTTTATGTTCAGGCGCAGATCAAGAGTGGGGGGAATTATTGATAATTTTTTCAGCTAGACGAGTGTATCTTGCGAAAGTTTGGCAAGCGGGGCTATAGACTGAAACTCAGATGAGGACTTACCATGAAACTAATTATAAAGCAGAGACAGGCTATGAGAAAGAGGTTGCAGGGAAGAGAAAATTGCACCACCCACTAGACTACGAAGTCTACTTTTAACTCTGTCAAAGGAAGGAAACATGAGTTGGAATAGATACACTGAGATCATTGCCAAGACTGCTGCGAAGAAGGTGGGCTCTCTACCCTGCTAGAAAATTACTTACACTTGAAAATATCCTATACCTCTACAAACTCTTGCACGTCCTTAATGAAAATACCCGTGACAAACCCGATAAGCAGCTAAATCCCACCCCTTCATAGTAGAGATCACTAGATGTATGAAAGCCTTCTATTTTAATTGTTTCTTCCCCAGAACTGTATATCTATATAAAATTATGTATATGTATATAAGATATATATACATATGTATATATATATACATATACATATGTATATACATATATATATATATATATACATATACATATGTATATACATATATACATACATATATATACATACAACATATATACATATGCATATATATATATATATATATACATATACATATATATATATATATACATACATATACATATATATACATACATATACATATATATACATACATATACATATATATACATACATATACACACATACACATATACACACATATACATATATACATACATATATATATACATACAACATATATACATATACATATATATATACATATATATACATACATATATATATATATATATATACATATATATACATACATATACATATATATACATACATATACATACATATATATGCACACATATACATATACACACATATACATATATATATACATATATATATATACATATATATACACACACACATATATATACATATATATACACACATATATATACATAAATATATATACATATATACATATTTATATGCATATATATACACACATATATACACATATATATACATATATATATGTATACATGTATATACACACATATATATACATATATGTATACATGTATATACACACATATATACATGTATATATATATATATATATATATATATATATATATATATATATATATATTAAATGCCGAAAAAACAGTTTTTTGTTCAGTTGTCAAACAATTGAATCAAGTTCGAATCAAATTATTATGTTTATGATAAACATTAGGGTTTTCGCAGAAATCACGTAAATTTTACTTAAATAAACACATTTTTATTTACGAAATCAATATTTTTTATTGGATTGCAATAAAATTTAAAACTTTTTATGTTTAATATTATTTTAAGAATCAATATTTTGGAGGGAGATTGCAAAAAAATGTTTCAGATTATTTTAAAAGTTATTGAATGGGGATTTTTTTTAAGCGTAAAAAATAACTTACCTTTCATATTGTATCACAATAAAAAATAAACTTATTTTAATATTTAAGATTATTTTAAAGTTGTTGAATAATATTTTTTTAAAGTGAAAAAATATACTTATTTTAATATTAAAGGGTGCTAGTGCACTTACTGATCCGCGCTATTTTTTTTTAAATCGCATTTCTAAGTTTAATTAAAGTTTTATATGATTTTTTATTCAATTGTAAGGTTAAAGTACAGAATAGGTACGAAACACCCTCCTCTCTCAATGTTAATGGCTTTTTAAATAATAACGTTATTATTTCAGCACGGATCAATAAGTGCACTTGTACCTATTTAAGATTATTTTAAAGTTGTGGAATTATAATTTTGTAAAGTGAAAATAATAAACTTACCTTTCATTCCAGGAATGTAATACGAAAAAAAAAAATCGTTTTTCTTTTGTGTCCAACGCAGAAAATTTGTTTGTTTGTTAGGATTTCTTAATATAATCTTTAATAAATTGATACAAATTTTGTTTTGTGTGTCCAATTCATTAAGCAATTAAATATATGATAATATATAAAAAATCAAAATTAAAAGACAAAAAACACGATTTAAACGTGAAATTATTATAAGAAGAAAAAAATCAACTGCTTCAGAACAAAGAACTTATGTTCATCGTAAAACGGCGTAACAATTATTTTGTTCCTCGTGTAAAAGATTGAACATTTCATTATTATTTGGATTAGTCGAACTACTGTTTACATCCAAGATGAGAATAGTAATCCAAATAATCCAAATATAAAAAAATGCAAAACTGAATATTTCACATAAACAATTCAAAAAGAAAGGAATTAAACAAATAGCGAAGTCAATCAAATAACAAAAACTAGATTTGAACCAACAAGAAACAAAACAATAATCACATGATTACATTATGAAAATTGCGACTTATTTTTATCAGATTCGATTCTGTTAACTTTACGATGACCTTAACTTATAATTCCAGACTTAAACCTGATGTTTTACATGCAATCAGCATGAAACGACTAACGATGGAAGTGTAGTTTGTTTGTGCATTTCAGCCATGTGCCGCCTTATAACCATTCTGGCTTTACTTGTCATGTTTTGAGCCTTCCCATGCATTACCTTCTCCTTTGATAGAGAAGTAACGCAATATTGGAAAATGTCCCGACTCGCAGATGTGAATATGAGAAAAAAATATAACAGAACACAAATCGATATTTAACAACAGCTGAGTCTCATGAGTTGCATTATATAGTATTTTGCCATCAAAGGGACATAATTCTCAAACAGTTGCCTGCCTTTTAAGCGATAAACGCCGTGTAATTTGCTTGCACCCTTCTTGTTTATATATATATCCAAACGAACTAAAATTGAATTGTGAACATAGAGGACAACAGGCTACATTTCTGGATTTAGATATAAAAATTGAGGATGGGATTTTTCTTTATAAAATATTTGATAAAAGAAACGCATTCCCCTTTAAAATAGTACGTATGCCCCATAAGGATAGCACCTGCCCTGTTTTTGTGTTTTATGGAACCATTATGTCAGAGTTTTTGAGAATAGCTCGCGTTACTCTAAAATTAACAGATTTTATACCACCAGTGTCCAGCTTAGTAATAAGGATGATAAAACAAGGTGGGGATAAAAATAAAATATTTAAACAGTTAAATAAAGCATTTGTTCGTTATCCTGATGCTTTTGAATCGTTTAAGATAAACCAGACTATATTAATAAAGGAAATCCAAAATTATATTAGCAATGTATAAAATGTATTTATAATTACATATCATAAATTAAAAAAAAAAAAATGTATATATGTAAAAATAAAATATTTTTAACCTTTATATATCTAATTTTAAATAAATAAGAATGTAAATATAAAAAACTACTAATTATAGTGATAAGTAGTTAAATGGATTAATCCAAAGCTTATAAATACAAGACTGAAAAATTAAATGTATCCATTTTAAATGTGGAAATTGATGAATCGCACAGGTAAGAAATTCATTTTTATACTATGAAAAGGTTAGTAATTGCAATTAAGAATAGGAAATTGGATAAAAAAAATTTTGTAACATGTCTTCTTCCTAAGATTAAGGGTGGTGGTGTTTGATCAACACTGCTGGGGAGCCATGAAGTAATATACTGTTTTGTTTTTAAATCCCCGAAACAGTGTTTCATGGTAAACAACTGATGATCCCTTGAAAAATAAAAAAAGATAAAAAAAATTGGTATTATAGTAAATTCGAGAGAGTTTATGCAGTGATTGCAGGTGATTAAATGACTTACTGACTAAGTGTTTTTTTTTGTTTTTTTTTTTTAACGAATGATAAAAAGTAATTTTTTGTGTAGTTTCAAATGTTAAAAAAACTTCAAAGACTATATATATATATATATATATATATATATATATATATATATATATATATATATATATATACATATATATTGCCAGGGAAAGGTTACGACGCTCGGCTGACACCACTCACTACCACTGAGTGCCGGTCTCGTCCGATCCATGCTTGACGGGAATTCACGAGAATTCGGGTCAAATTATGCAAGAGTACCTAAAAATATATTAAAAATATAATTTTAGTTTGCACTAACTTTTCGAAAAGGAAGAGTTATCGATCCCTGACAAGCGACATCTGTCGCGATTCTTGAAACTAAAATACAAACATTCGCCACATGTAACTGTCATGTATACGTGCCGATTCTTGCTGTTAAAAACTTGATATGTTCATGAAACAGTTGCTTTTAAATCCTTCTATCTTTTCATCCTCATCACCAGATGAAATGTAAAATGCCTGCTCGCGAGTGTGAGTATGCGAGGAAATAGAATAGAACACAAATCAATAATTAATTAAATCACATTTTTTTGCCTTTTTTATATATCGTTTAAAGGGCAGGTAACTCTTTTCTAAATTATGTCCCTTTGATCGCAACATTACGATATAATGCAACTCATGAGATTCAGCTGAATTATAATTAATGCACCTACTTACAATGCCTCCCCATGGGACAGAGTTAGACACCAGGGTCGTTTTTTTTATGTGGAGAAAAGGAACAAAAATTAAAATTGTCTCAATCGTGAAGGATTTCTCCTCCACTGACAAAGAACAAGAAATTGGAGTGCAGCAATGCAGCAAATTGCAGCATCTGAAGAAAGATACTACACTTTGATCTTCTCCCGAAGGCCAAAATGTCAAAAAAAAAAAATTATGCCTTTCAATTGCTGTGATAATAATAATGTGAAACATGGTTGCTATGAGTACAAAAATCAGAAACAGATACTACACTTTCATTTTATAGTTCTGTCTCCAGATTCATAAACGTTTCATCATGATAACGGGTCCAAAGCTCGACAGGCAACTACTTTGAAAATAAAGTCAAAATACTAAAACATTTTTTTTCATACATAAACCAGAAACAGGTACTACATTTTCATTATTACTGTTTTTTATTAGTTTGGGATTCTGCGTAGAATTTTAGTTATTTAACTTTTAATATGAAAACATGACTTACATGAGTATAACGGCAGTTTTTTTTTTTTTTGCTGATTGTATGTCTAACAGGCAAGCTAATTAGCAAATTAAGTTTGAAATAATAAGGGAAGGTCATCATAACTAATAAAAATAAGTTTAAAGTTTCATAATGTAATCATGTAGTTATAATTTGCTTTTTTTTTTAAATCCAAATCTATTTTTGTCATTTGACTTTACACTTCGTGCAATTCCTTCCTTGTATTTGAGTAGTTTAATTCTTCTTTTTATTTAATCTGTTTATGTGAAATAATTTTATGTGACCATTATTTGGATTATTCGGATTACTGTTCTCATCTTGAATGTAAACAGTAGTTCAACTAATCCAAATAATAATAGAATTTTCAGTCGTAAAAAATAAACCTTAGTTTCATATCTTCATGTGTCTTATTTATTTTAATAAATTAGACATAAAAATAAGAAGAGAACTTTAATTTAAAAAAAAATCCAACTAATGAACGGACATTTTTACACAAGGAACGAAAAATAATTTCACCGGATTACGATGACCTTGATTTGATTGTTCTTTAGCAGTTGATTTTCTATTTAAATAATTTCACGTTTAAATCGTGTTTTTCATCTTTTAATTTTGATTCTTTTATATTTTCATATATTTTATTTCTTAATGAGTTGGACACACAGAATAAAAACTGTATCAATTTACTTAAGAAATCATAACAAACAAAACAAATTTGAAAAAAGAAAAAAAAAAGAACGAATTCACCTCACTTTTTTTTTTCGTATTGAATTTCTGGAATGAAAGGTAAGTTATTTTCTTCTTTTGTTTACAATTTCAAAAATGCATCCAATAATTTTAAAATAATGTTAAACATTAAAATAAGTTTATTTTTTATTGCAATCCAATAAAACTATGGATTCTGCTTTTAATAAACGTGAATAAAAAAGTATGAATCTCCAATCAATAAAAATCTTCGAAGAACATATTATTCAATCTGACATTAGGATTTTTTTTAAATCAGAAATTTGTTTATTTTTAGTAAAACTTATGTGATTTCTTAGAAAATAATAATGTTTATCATAAACACGATAATTTGATTTAAATATGGTTGAATTGTTAGACAACTTTGCACAAAAATTGCTTTTGAAGTTTTTAATACTTTTAATATTTTATATATAACAAAAATCTGAATACACTTAATTAGTATGTCTCTAGAGATTTTCGTTTAATTTTTAATATTTCATCCAATATATAAGATTTAAGAATGCGACCATATCCTTCTATAAAGTTTACATAAAATGATCACCCATTTAGTGGCCATCACTTCAAAATTCTAAATCTACTTTTAGTGGCTTACAAGTTTCAATGACCTTAAAAATATCCGCAAAGAAATTTTTTAAAATTAAATTATTTAAGATTTTAGAGTTTGCTATAAAAATTTATCGTAAAAGGAGCACCCATTTAATGGCCAGTTAACGGTCAACAAGACATGTAATTCATTTTTATTTATTACAAACTATTATCCTCATCTTTTCTTACTTGCTTCACAACGTTTTGGCCAACTATTCCTCTGGCCTTCGTCTCCTATCCTATGTAGTCATCGGGTACATCAATCACTCTGCTGGTCCTTGCGGCTTGCTACAAAAGGAAGACTCCTCACCACAAACAAACAGAACTCCGGGTTATAACAATAACAACTATTTATTAAGTTCATTCTTCACAATGGCTACTGTCAAAATTGAGATGACTGACTATAGCAGTGATCGGTGTATGACCAGACAAGTTAGGTCATAGATTTCCCATTAACACAGGCTATCATAAAATCATAACAGCAGGCTGTGCGGGCCCCAAGTCAGGAGCGCTTGATCACCCCAGCCATTCAGTTTGCTGGCTACGACTCTACTCTTTTTAAATTCCTTTTTCTAAATCCAACCCCTTTTCTCCACGTCTTTCCCTCTTCCTACCCTTGTCTCGTCCACTCAACACCTCTCTCTCCCTGGGAGCTGGGGTGGTTGCTCACACTGATATGTATTGGTAGTCCCCTGGGTTCCTTTCGCCCAGCACTGTGTGTGTGTGGTGCTTTATCATCTAATAATACATCATCTCCTTTTACATATCGTAGATAACTCCAAATCTGTCTCCATTTTGAGACAATATACCATCTGCTTGGCCTTTAACAGGCCCATAATGGCGGTTGCTCCTATTGGATGGGATGGTATGACGTCATATTATAATGAGTAGAATAAGTAAGAAATGTAAGTATTATGGATACCTCAATGTGTAAACGGGGTAGATTGATTAAATGCAGGCTGAGATGATATGACGTCATATTATAATGAGTAGAATAAGTAAGAAATGTAAGTATTATGGATAACTCAATGTGTAAACGGGGTAGATTGATTAAATGCAGGCTGGGATGGTATGACGTCATATTATAATGAGTAGAATAAGTAAGAAATGTAAGTATTATGGATAACTCAATGTGTAAACGGGGTAGATTGATTAAATGCAGGCTGGGATGGTATGACGTCATATTATAATGAGTAGAATAAGTAAGAAATGTAAGTATTATGGATAACTCAATGTGTAAACGGGGTAGATTGATTAAATGCAGGTTGGGATGGTATGACGTCATATTATAATGAGTAGAATAAGTAAGAAATGTAAGTATTATGGATAACTCAATGTGTAAACGGGGTAGATTGATTAAATGCAGGCTGGGATGGTATGACGTCATATTATAATGAGTAGAATAAGTAAGAAATGTAAGTATTATGGATAACTCAATGTGTAAACGGGGTAGATTGATTAAATGCAGGCTGGGATGGTATGACGTCATATTATAATGAGTAGAATAAGTAAGAAATGTAAGTATTATGGATAACTCAATGTGTAAACGGGGTAGATTGATTAAATGCAGGCTGGGATGGTATGACGTCATATTATAATGAGTAGAATAAGTAAGAAATGTAAGTATTATGGATAACTCAATGTGTAAACGGGGTAGATTGATTAAATGCAGGCTGGGATGGTATGACGTCATATTATAATGAGTAGAATAAGTAAGAAATGTAAGTATTATGGATAACTCAATGTGTAAACGGGATAGATTGATTAAATGAAGGCTGGGATGGTATGACGTCATATTATAATGAGTAGAATAAGTAAGAAATGTAAGTATTATGGATAACTCAATGTGTAAACGGGGTAGATTGATTAAATGCAGGCTGGGATGGTATGACGTCATAATATAATGAGTAGAATAAGTAAGAAATGTAAGTATTATGGATAACTCAATGTGTAAACGGGGTAGATTGATTAAATGTAGGCTGAGATGGTATGACGTCATATTATAATGAGTAGAATAAGTAAGAAATGTAAGTATTATGGATAACTCAATGTGTAAACGGGGTAGATTGATTAAATGCAGGCTGGGATGGTATGACGTCATATTATAATGAGTAGAATAAGTAAGAAATGTAAGTATTATGGATAACTCAATGTGTAAACGGGGTAGATTGATTAAATGCAGGCTGAGATGGTATGACGTCATAATATAATGAGTAGAATAAGTAAGAAATGTAAGTATTATGGATAACTCAATGTGTAAACGGGGTAGATTGATTAAATGTAGGCTGAGATGGTATGACGTCATATTATAATGAGTAGAATAAGTAAGAAATGTAAGTATTATGGATAACTCAATGTGTAAACGGGGTAGATTGATTAAATGCAGGCTGGGATGGTATGACGTCATATTATAATGAGTAGAATAAGTAAGAAATGTAAGTATTATGGATAACTCAATGTGTAAACGGGGTAGATTGATTAAATGCAGGCTGGGATGGTATGACGTCATAATATAATGAGTAGAATAAGTAAGAAATGTAAGTATTATGGATAACTCAATGTGTAAACGGGGTAGATTGATTAAATGCAGGCTGGGATGGTATGACGTCATATTATAATGAGTAGAATAAGTAAGAAATGTAAGTATTATGGATAACTCAATGTGTAAACGGGGTAGATTGATTAAATGCAGGCTGAGATGGTATGACGTCATAATATAATGAGTAGAATAAGTAAGAAATGTAAGTATTATGGATAACTCAATGTGTAAACGGGGTAGATTGATTAAATGTAGGCTGAGATGGTATGACGTCATATTATAATGAGTAGAATAAGTAAGAAATGTAAGTATTATGGATAACTCAATGTGTAAACGGGGTAGATTGATTAAATGCAGGCTGGGATGGTATGACGTCATATTATAATGAGTAGAATAAGTAAGAAATGTAAGTATTATGGATAACTCAATGTGTAAACGGGGTAGATTGATTAAATGCAGGCTGGGATGGTATGACGTCATATTATAATGAGTAGAATAAGTAAGAAATGTAAGTATTATGGATAACTCAATGTGTAAACGGGGTAGATTGATTAAATGCAGGCTGGGATGGTATGACGTCATAATATAATGAGTAGAATAAGTAAGAAATGTAAGTATTATGGATAACTCAATGTGTAAACGGGGTAGATTGATTAAATGTAGGCTGAGATGGTATGACGTCATATTATAATGAGTAGAATAAGTAAGAAATGTAAGTATTATGGATAACTCAATGTGTAAACGGGGTAGATTGATTAAATGTAGGTTGGGATGATATGACATCATAATATTATCAGTTAAATACGAGTTGTTTTGTATCATAATTTTATTAATGTGTAAATAGTAACTCACCTGCTAAATCGACTGGCCATTTAAAATCAACTGGATACTGGATAATTAGCATTTCAAAGAGTTATTCTGCCTATCAGTTTTGACAGGCTTTATGTGTTGTTTAGAAGGTGCAGCCTTCGAATGAAGTAAGCTTGGATGGTATGACGTCATAATTTTATATTATTACAGTTACCTTCGTGTAATGTTTTTGTTTTGTTTTAAGCGAATATTTCAGATTTCATAGTGAGGAAGAGATTTTTTTAATAAATTTAATATAAAATGATAACAAGATCTGAATAAAACTGCGTTACTTCTTACAGTTTTCTTACATAATTTAGAAAATATGTTTTTTATTTTAAGTACTTTTTCACTTTTTCCTGTGAACAGTTTAAGTTTAAGCTTATTTGACGACGCAGATGTAGATCCATCCACTCTAGTATCAAGCGAATGCACAATCAGTCCATTTTTTTAAAAAATCAAATCCAAAATAGTTTATGATTACACTAACAATTTCTCGATTAAACGACTCTAATACTTGACATTCTGTTGTCAAAAGTTCCAAGTGTAAGGTTTAGTAGAGAGAAAGAAGTATGTGCAGTTATTTCTATTGAGGAAAACAACTTCTATGCTATCTTTGACGACAAAGAAAGGGCTTGGATTGTGAGGTGAAATTGGACCATGAGCAAGGCGCTAGATTATGCAATTTCTACCAAGAATCTGGCGGCATATGAAGAAAAGCTTGGTTCATACCAGTTACAGGAACATCTGGGATTAATTGCGCCAATGGTTATTGCGCAACCTACTTCATACTAAATGAATTACAAAGAACTGAATCTAGCTGTGTATGTCTATGAGTCATTGTGGCCATCTCATACATAATCAAGAGAAAACAATATTGTGTGACACGCTAAGGTTTTGAACTATTATTAAAACCACAGTTAAAGATACTTCCGCTTACATTGATGATATTTACGTCAATGAGAGCATAATGTCTGCAGATGTGGTTCAAATGAAACTGGAATCTTTTTTGTTTGAAGAGCAAGAACCATAAGTGCTTAAAGGATGGGGGGTCTGTGTTAGGTCTTTAGGTTTAGGAGGATTGGAATACTTTACCATGGAAACGATTGAACACGTTTCCAGAGTTTCCTAGTGTGTTGGTTGTCTGTGGATTGCTCTGATTGGAAATAGGAGAACTAAACAGACGAATAAATGTGGTAACAAAAAGATGATTCAACCTAGTGAATGATGATACTCTCCAGCAAATGATGACCAAACCATTGACTATTGTATGAAGGAACAACCTTGCCTAGGGTGAGTAGCATGTATATGGACACAAACTAAATGCATGGGTTAATGGATGTTTATTAGCTACAGGTGTAATCTTGGGATGATTGGGTGCTGTAGTGGAAGATAGTTGTTGACTTGTCTAAAAAATGATGGCCAAATGGTAGAATTTGATGCGATTCTAAAAGGTCTCAATCTTGCACTGGCTCATTGTGTTTTACTACTGGTTGACCGACACCATAACTGGAAAAGCACGAGTAACGACAAACTGCAAGAGAATTGTTGGTATGAAGGAGACTGGTAACAAATAAAGCGTCTAGTTGAGGAATGCATCTTTTCAGTTGAGTTTACTATGACAAAACATTTGGCTGATAAGTTGACTTGAGTCCCAAAGAGGTGAATTTATATAATGAGGCAGGGGTCTGATCCATTGTAATTCGCAAACACAGTTTTAACAGATGAATTAATACCTGATCAGATCTGTGTAATGCATCAGAAGAGTTGACATCACATACTCATTTGACCACATATTTTGTTCAAAGAGTGTGTTCTGCATCTACAAAGACATTAACCAAGGCAGTCAACATGGTATCCTGCTACATGAAGACTCTCAGCATCTCATGACCTTCATTATCGTTATCTGCGACTGCCACAGGGATTCAAGGCATCCGGTGATGCATACACGCATCGATTTGACAAGGTGATTGATTGCGTTGAGGAAAAATTGAAAGTCGCCAACTCTCTCTTTCTCTTACATGAGGAGAGAGAGAGAGAGAGAGAGAGAGAGAGAGAGAGAGAGAGAGATAGTAAAAATTTCTTAATTATAACAGATTGTGACACGAAGCATTTCACAATATAATACTTGTTGATGTGACAGGATACTTGTATAGCAGAGCGGTATCATTGCACCATCAAAAGAATTGCAGCCAAGATACAGTGTTCAATTCCAGAACCTGTATATTGGTATGCGACAACCAAGGATGATGCAAAAGCAGCAATGAAATTTACTCCTACAGACAGCGTATAAAAGGGAAAGATGTCACACCATCAATGGTTAGAGTTGTTGACTCCCCATATAAAGTGGGACACAAGGTTTGGATAAAACTCCCAAATTCTAGGTGAACTAGAAGATTTGTCAGTTGACAAATAGATAAAATAATAAGTCCTTTGACTATGTTGATTAATAGTCCCATGTCATGTGAAAGGTGTCTGCCCATGTCATGCTTCTTCTAATTTTGAGGACACTGAAGATCTCATAAAATTTGAGGATGATCTTCAGCTCCTACTGGCTTTTCGGATGAGCATAGAAACACTGCCTACAGAATCAGAAGAGGTAATGATGGAACTAATAAGTGGCAATGATGGTAGTCCTTCTCTACCACAAATAGCAATGGCCAAGAACACGTTACTCGAACGTATTTCCTTTAAACTCCTCCACCTAACGTTTACAGGAAACATGAACTGGAATAGATACATTGAAAGCATTGCCAAGGCTGCTGTGAAGAATGTGGGATCTCTCTACCGTGCTAGAAAACTACTTATGCCTGAAAGTATCCGGTACTTCTATGAGACCACCATTCGCCCATGTGTGGAGTACTGCTGTCATATTTGGGCTGGGGCTTCTGCTCCTTGTCTCTCACTTCTTGACAGGTTTCAAAAGAGATTAGCCAACCTGATAGGTCCTGAACTGTCATCTAGGCTTCAGCCTCTGTCACATCGATGAAATGTTGCATCTCTCTGCCTGTTCTACAAGTAATTTAATGGTGAATGCTCTGGCGAACTACAAGCAATTGTACCCCCTCGAGCTGAATACCCCCAACAAACCAGACAAGCAGCTATATCCCACCCTTTACAGTAGAGATCCGTATGTGTAAGAAAGCTTTCTACTATAATAGTTTCTTCCTCAGAACTGCTAGACTTTGGAACTTCTTTCCAGGGTTCTGCTTTTCCAACTGTACTGACATGCAGAAGTTCAAGTGCAATGTGAATAGACATCTTGCTACCCATCTCCCTTTATAATGTCCCTGCAACTTATGTCCCCGATAGTAGCCCCCTACTTCAGAGTGTCACTGTGCTTTGTTTAAGGTGAAGATTGAATAAAAAATAAATGAATAAAGTTATAAGGAAATACCTGACAAAGATGGATACTGCCCTGTTTGTCCGATTATAGAACCAGAATGAGGGATGATGGAACATATTGATGGTGATGACGGTAGTGAGGAAGATTATGGAAACAGGGAAGCGACGCCTACGATTTATCATGGAAGTATCCAACAAAGACAGATGTTGCCTCTCCTGCCCTGTTTGTGATCATGAGATCAAAGGAGAGTGTAGAGAAAATAAATTTTCTAGCATGTGTGTGTGTGCTTCAAAGTGTTGGTCGTAAAACCAAAAAAAGAAAGATAGACTAAAATGGTGACACCCAGTTGGTTTTATGGTTGACAGTTACATGAGCGATGCAGACTATCACTGTTTCTATGCAAATGAGATGAATTAAAAGGGAGGAGAAGCAAACAAGGGAACGAGTTGGAAAAAGGCGTTTCTTATGTATGTATTCATGTGCAACTTGAAAGAGTGTAGAGTTGTGGAGTTGGGAATTTTGACAACAGTGTAACAAGTTTTAGAGTTGGGAATTTTGACAACAGTGTGGCAAGTTTTATAGTTGAGAGTTTTGACAGCAGTGTGGCAAGTTTTAGAGTTGGGAATTTTGACAACAGTGTGGCAAGTTTTAGAGTTGGGAATTTTGACAACAGTGTGGCAAGTTTTAGAGATGGGAATTTTTACAACAGTGTGGCAAGTTTTAGAGTTGGGAGTTTTGACAGCAGTGTGGCAAGTTTTAGAGTTGGGAATTTTGACAGCAGTGTGGCAAGTTTTAGAGTTGGGAGTTTTGACAGCAGTGTGGCAAGTTTTAGAGTTGGGAGTTTTGACAGCAGTGTGGCAAGTTTTAGAGTTGGGAGTTTTGACAGCAGTGTGGCAAGTTTTAGAGTTGGGAGTTTTGACAGCAGTGTGGCAAGTTTTAGAGTTGGGAATTTTGACAAATGTGTGGCAAGTTTTAGAGTTGGGAGTTTTGACAGCAGTGTGGCAAGTTTTAGAGTTGGGAATTTTGACAAATGTGTGGCAAGTTTTAGAGTTGGGAGTTTTGACAACAGTGTGGCAAGTTTTAGAGTTGGGAGTTTTGACAGCAGTGTGGCAAGTTTTAGAGTTGGGAATTTTGACAACAGTGTGGCAAGTTTTAGAGATGGGAATTTTAACAACAGTGGGGCAAGTTTTAGAGTTGGGAATTTTGACAGCAGTGTGGCAAGTTTTAGAGTTGGGAATTTTAACAACAGTGTGGCAAGTTTTAGAGTTGGGAATTTTGACAACAGTGTGGCAAGTTTTAGAGTTGGGAGTTTTGACAACAGTGTGGCAAGTTTTAGAGTTGGGAATTTTGACAATAGTGTGGCAAGTTTTAGAGTTGGGAATTTTGACAGCAGTGTGGCAAGTTTTAGAGTTGGGAATTTTGACAGCAGTGAGTCGAATTTATCCGAGAAATTTTTGTAAAATATTTATTTGATGTAAAATGAAAAATAATTCAATTAATAATAAATATATTTGTAATGAAAATAAATTTTAGGTTTAACCATAGTAAAAATATTTATTTGATATAAAATGAAAAATAATTTAATTAATAATAAATATATTTGTAATGAAAATATATTTTTGGTTTTACCATAGTAAAAATATTTATTTGTTGTAAAATGAAAAATATTTCAATTAATAATAAATATATTTGTAATTAAAATAAATTTTTGGTTTAACCACAGTAAAAATTGTTGACTCGCTTTTGAATAGCGTCCTGATGTTGTAGGGGGCACATATTCTCTGAATCTTTTCGGAGATGCCTCGTATGTATGGTAGGCAGACCGTTGGAGGTTTTTGGGTTTCATTCTCCTCTCATACTATTAACACGTCTGGTGGATAGTATGGATGAGAACATGACCAAAAACTGCATATACTCCATCCCATGCAGTCGCAGAAAGGTTTACAAGGGTGAAACATGCCGCCCCCTTAAAGTAAGGGTGGAAGAACACCAAAAAGCGGTAACTAAAGGGGAGACGGAAAAATCGGGTATAGCCAACCATGTCTGGATGGAGAGGGGGGACCATCGCCCTCTATGGGATGAAATAAAAATAATAAACAGAGAGACCCACGGGAAAGTGAGAAAACTTAAAGAAACAGCTCACATGCTCAGACATAACAATCTACTGAGCAAACCAAGCATAGAGCTGAATGCAATTTGGACACCTCTGATAGAGAGAGAAAACCTTGAATAACAACATAGGTTTAACATTAACAAAAAAACAACTAAGAATTGTCCTAGTGACATATGGCCGAGTGGTCCTAGACGTTGTATCAAAGTTTACAGTTATCCAAAGGTGCTGAGTTCAATCCTGAACGAAGGCAGTGAAAAAAGTAACATTGAAAACAGAGAATCAGCAACTATGTCCCAAAGCCTAGCTGGAGTCCGAACACGGTACCCCCGTAATAATAATAAAGGGTTGGGTTCGAGACTCCTACCAAACGGTTCACCTGACGAAGGCCGGAGGGCAAAACGGCCGAAACGTTGTGACAATAACAACCAAGATGAGGAAGTCAGTCCGACAATCTCAATCAATGAAAACACCTCATCTCAAAAATACAGACAATTACTAAGGATTCTTTTATTACGTTTACATAAAAGGATTCTTTTATTACGTTTACATAAAATGATCACGTAACAGAAACTTAATAAATAAAAAATAATTGGTAAATATCTACAATCGAATTTAACGTAGTTTTACTGCTAAAAAAAAAATAAAAATGTATTTTTTTGTTTGCCATTACGTCTGAAAAGCCATTAAAAATATTCTGAAAAATAGAATGAAAAACACAAAAAGTAAATATTTAAGACTTTGTTTTATAAATTAAACTAAAACTGACCCCCCAGCCCTTCCTAATAATAAATGATTCAATCTATTTAGATTTTTCTTAAAAATGTGTTCATTTACTTTCGTGATTTCTGAGAAAATAATAATGTTTACCATAAACAAAATAAGTTAATCCAAAGTTTGTCGAATTGTTAGACAACTGAGCACGAATTTTTTTTTTAATACTTTTTCAAATACTTTTCTGTTCACAGTAACCTAATATTTCCCTCGAGAATTGTTTGGATTTTGATATTTTATTCAACTTTCTAGGTTTTAGAATAAGGATAATTTTCTTTAATAAAGTTTACATAAAATGAGCAGCCATTTATTAGCCATCACCAATTAACAGAAATTTAATATAGAACAAAATAATTGGTAAATGTTTATAATCGAAACCAGGATAGTTTTCAGTATTTCATTGTTTTTTTTTTTTACATTTAGAAGTAGTTTTGTGTCCACAATTATCTATTATTATAAATTTACTTTTTTACATGGTTTTCCTGTTTTGTTTTACCATTTTATTTTTACACGAAACATTTTTTTATATACATTTTCGCCCCAAACAAGCCACATTGCCACTTTGATGTGTGGGGCTACTATCAGGGATCTAAATTGCAGGGGTAATATGTAGGGAGTTTAGCAGCAAATGTCTGTTTACATTACACTTGAACTTCTGCATGGCAGTGCAGTTAAGGAAGTAGGAAGCCAGAAGAGAATTTTTAAGTTTAGCGATTCTGGAGAAGAAACTACTATAGTAGAAGGCTTTCATAGATCTAGGGATCTCTTCTGTGTAGGGGTGAGACTTCGCTACTCCTTGGGTTTGTCGGAGGTATTTTCATAACGGGGGACAAGAGCTTGTAGTTCCTCAGAGCATCCACCATTAAAATACTTGTAAAACAAGCGGAGGGATGCAATATTTCGTCGATGGGACCGGGACTGACGCTTACATGACAGTGCAGGATCTATCAATTTGGAGACTCTTTTGAACCCTGCCCAGGAGCGAGAGATTAGTAGCAGATGCACCAGCCCAAATGTCACAACAATACACCATACATGGGCGAATGGTAGCTTTGTAGAGGTATAGGATATTTTCAAGTGTAAGTAACTTTCTAGCAGGGTAGAGAGAGCCCACCTTCGCAGCAGTCTTGGCAATGATCTTGATCTATCTATTCCAACTAAGGTTTAAAAAAACAATAAAATATCTACTGGTTAGAGATACAGCATTAATATGCAGAAGAAGGAAAGAAGTTTAGTTTGTAGACCATAAGTTGAATATACTCGTTTTACAGGGGATATTTAAATCCATACAAACTTTGAACATCAATACATTTTACTAATTCATACTATTAGAAGGTGAAAATAATTAGGATAAAAATCACAAAGAAACTAAAAATATATATGAATAATAAAAATACACTAAAAATGGTGGTTGAAACAATTCGTTGAATGCTAGTAACAATTTGTTGAATTTGAAAAAATATAAAATAATATTCTAATAAAAATTGAAATAACTACTAAGAATATCAATTCTGTAATGTTAGGTAAGGGAAAAAATTCACAACTTTCGATGGCTTTTTTCGTATACAAATATGTATTATCAGACGTAAATTTAAAAAAAGAAAATTGTGATAATCGATTATTAAAACTGTTTATATCATTTGTATAATAAAATATGTGAATGATAGTAATGCATTAAAAAGCGTTGGATGAAATAATTTGTTGAATAAAAAAAATGTTGATTTCACGAAAATAAAAAGTAAAAGATATTAGAACGTTATTCTATTGTATTAAATTATTATGAGTAGAAACAAATATGTAATGTTATGAAAATATTGTATTAAATTATTATGAGTAGAAACAAATATGTAATGTTATGAAAATATTGTATTAAATTATTATGAGTAGAAACATATATGTAATGTTATGAAAATATTGTATTAAATTATTATGAGTATAAACAAATATGTAATGTTATGAACATATTGTATTAAATTATTATGAGTATAAACAAATATGTCATGTTATGAAATTATTGTATTAAATTATTATGAGTATAAACACATATGTAATGTTATGAAAATATTGTATTAAATTATTATGAGTAGAAACAAATATGTAATGTTATGAAAATATTGTATTAAATTATTATGAGTATAAACAAATATGTAATGTTATGAAATTATTGTATTAAATTATTATGAGTATAAACAAATATGTAATGTTATGAAAATATTGTATTAAATTATTATGAGTAGAAACAAATATGTAATGTTATGAAAATATTGTATTAAATTATTATGAGTATAAACAAATATATAATGTTATGAAAATATTGTATTAAATTATTATGAGTATTAACAAATATATAATGTTATGAAAATATTGTATTAAATTATTATGAGTAGAAACAAATATGTCATGTTATGAAATTATTGTATTAAATTATTATGAGTATAAACAAATATGTAATGTTATGAAAATATTGTATTAAATTATTATGAGTATTAACAAATATGTCATGTTATGAAAATATTGTATTAAATTATTATGAGTAGAAACAAATATGTCATGTTATGAAATTATTGTATTAAATTATTATGAGTATAAACAAATATGTAATGTTATGAAAATATTGTATTAAATTATTATGAGTAGAAACACATATGTAATGTTATGAAAATATTGTATTAAATTATTATGAGTATGAACAAATATGTAATGTTATGAAAATATTGTATTAAATTATTATGAGTATAAACAAATATGTAATGTAATGAAAATATTGTATTAAATTATTATGAGTATAAACACATATGTAATGTTATGAAAATATTGTATTAAATTATTATGAGTATAAACAAATATGTCATGTTATGAAATTATTGTATTAAATTATTATGAGTATAAACACATATGTAATGTTATGAAAATATTGTATTAAATTATTATGAGTAGAAACAAATATGTAATGTTATGGAAATATTGTATTAAATTATTATGAGTATAAACAAATATGTAATGTTATGAAATTATTGTATTAAATTATTATGAGTATAAACAAATATGTAATGTTATGAAAATATTGTATAAAATTATTATGAGTAGAAACAAATATGTAATGTTATGAAAATATTGTATTAAATTATTATGAGTAGAAACAAATATGTAATGTTATGAAAATATTGTATTAAATTATTATGAGTATAAACAAATATATAATGTTATGAAAATATTGTATTAAATTATTATGAGTATAAACAAGTATGTAATGTTATGAAAATATTGTATTAAATTATTATGAGTAGAAATAAATATGTAATGTTATGAAAATATTGTATAAAATTATTATGAGTATAAACAAATATGTAATGTTATGAAAATATTGTATTAAATTATTATGAGTATAAACAAGTATATAATGTTATGAAAATATTGTATTAAATTATTATGAGTAGAAACAAATATGTAATGTTATGAAAATATTGTATTAAATTATTATGAGTATTAATAAATAGGTCATGTTATGAAAATATTGTATTAAATTATTATGAGTATAAAACAAATATGTCATGTTATGAAAATATTGTATTAAATTATTATGAGTATAAACAAATATGTAATGTTATGAAAATATTGTATTAAATTATTATGAGTATAAACAAATATGTAATGTTATGAAAATATTGTATTAAATTATTGTGAGTATAAACAAATATGTAATGTTATGAAAATATTGTATTAAATTATTATGAGTAGAAATAAATATGTAATGTTATAAAAATATTGTATTAAATTATTATGAGTAGAAATAAATATGTAATGTTATTAAAATATTGTATTAAATTATTATGAGTATAAACAAATATGTAATGTTATGAAAATATTGTATTAAATTATTATGAGTATAAACAAATATATAATGTTATGAAAATATTGTATTAAATTATTGTGAGTATAAACAAATATGTAATGTTATAAAAATATTGTATTAAATTATTATGAGTAGAAACAAATATGTAATGTTATGAAAATATTGTATTAAATTATTATGAGTATAAACAAATATGTAATGTTATAAAAATATTGTATTAAATTATTATGAGTATAAACAAATATATAATGTTATGAAAATATTGTATTAAATTATTATGAGTATAAACAAATATGTAATGTTATGAAAATATTGTATTAAATTATTATGAGTATTAATAAATATGTCATGTTATGAAAATATTGTATTAAATTATTATGAGTATAAAACAAATATGTCATGTTATGAAAATATTGTATTAAATTATTATGAGTAGAAACATATATGTAATGTTATGAAAATATTGTATTAAATTATTATGAGTATAAACAAATATGTAATGTTATGAAAATATTGTATTAAATTATTATGAGTATAAACAAATATGTAATGTTATGAAAATATTGTATTAAATTATTATGAGTATAAACAAATATGTAATGTTATGAAAATATTGTATTAAATTATTATGAGTAGAAACAAATATGTAATGTTATGAAAATATTGTATTAAATTATTATGAGTATAAACAAATATATAATGTTATGAAAATATTGTATTAAATTATTATGAGTATAAACAAGTATGTAATGTTATGAAAATATTGTATTAAATTATTATGAGTAGAAATAAATATGTAATGTTATGAAAATATTGTATAAAATTATTATGAGTATAAACAAATATGTAATGTTATGAAAATATTGTATTAAATTATTATGAGTATAAACAAGTATGTAATGTTATGAAAATATTGTATTAAATTATTATGAGTATAAACAAATATATAATGTTATGAAAATATTGTATTAAATTATTATGAGTAGAAACAAATATGTAATGTTATGAAAATATTGTATTAAATTATTATGAGTATTAATAAATATGTCATGTTATGAAAATATTGTATTAAATTATTGTGAGTATAAACAAATATGTAATGTTATGAAAATATTGTATTAAATTATTATGAGTAGAAACACATATGTAATGTTATAAAAATATTGTATTAAATAATTATGAGTAGAAATAAATATGTAATGTTATTAAAATATTGTATTAAATTATTATGAGTATAAACAAATATGTAATGTTATGGAAATATTGTATTAAATTATTATGAGTATAAACAAATATATAATGTTATGAAAATATTGTATTAAATTATTATGAGTAGAAACAAATATGTCATGTTATGAAAATATTGTATTAAATTATTGTGAGTATAAACAAATATGTAATGTTATGAAAATATTGTATTAAATTATTGTGAGTATAAACAAATATATAATGTTATGAAAATATTGTATTAAATTATTACGAGTATAAACAAATATGTAATGTTATGAAAATATTGTATTAAATTATTATGAGTATTAATAAATATGTCATGTTATGAAAATATTGTATTTAATTATTATGAGTATAAAACAAATATGTCATGTTATGAAAATATTGTATTAAATTATTATGAGTATAAACAAATATGTAATGTTATGAAAATATTGTATTAAATTATTATGAGTATAAACAAATATGTAATGTTATGAAAATATTGTATTAAATTATTGTGAGTATAAACAAATATGTAATGTTATGAAAATATTGTATTAAATTATTATGAGTATAAACAAATATGTAATGTTATGAAAATATTGTATTAAATTATTATGAGTATAAACAAATATGTAATGTTATGAAAATATTGTATTAAATTATTATGAGTATAAACAAATATGTAATGTTATAAAAATATTGTATTAAATTATCATGAGTAGAAACAAATATGTAATGTTATGAAAATATTGTATTAAATTATTATGAGTAGAAATAAATATGTAATGTTATGAAAATATTGTATTAAATTATTGTGAGTATAAAACAAATATGTAATGTTATGAAAATATTGTATTAAATTATTGTGAGTATAAACAAATATGTAATGTTATGAAAATATTGTATTAAATTATTATGAGTAGAAACAAATATGTAATGTTATGAAAATATTGTATTAAATTATTATGAGTAGAAACACATATGTAATGTTATGAAAATATTGTATTAAATTATTATGAGTATGAACAAATATGTAATGTTATGAAAATATTGTATTAAATTATTATGAGTATAAACAAATATGTAATGTAATGAAAATATTGTATTAAATTATTATGAGTATAAACACATATGTAATGTTATGAAAATATTGTATTAAATTATTATGAGTAGAAACAAATATGTCATGTTATGAAATTATTGTATTAAATTATTATGAGTATAAACACATATGTAATGTTATGAAAATATTGTATTAAATTATTATGAGTAGAAACAAATATGTAATGTTATGGAAATATTGTATTAAATTATTATGAGTATAAACAAATATGTAATGTTATGAAATTATTGTATTAAATTATTATGAGTATAAACAAATATGTAATGTTATGAAAATATTGTATAAAATTATTATGAGTAGAAACAAATATGTAATGTTATGAAAATATTGTATTAAATTATTATGAGTAGAAACAAATATGTAATGTTATGAAAATATTGTATTAAATTATTATGAGTATAAACAAATATATAATGTTATGAAAATATTGTATTAAATTATTATGAGTAGAAACAAATATGTAATGTTATGGAAATATTGTATTAAATTATTATGAGTATAAACAAATATGTAATGTTATGAAAATATTGTATTAAATTATTATGAGTAGAAATAAATATGTAATGTTATAAAAATATTGTATTAAATTATTATGAGTAGAAATAAATATGTAATGTTATTAAAATATTGTATTAAATTATTATGAGTATAAACAAATATGTAATGTTATGAAAATATTGTATTAAATTATTATGAGTATAAACAAATATATAATGTTATGAAAATATTGTATTAAATTATTGTGAGTATAAACAAATATGTAATGTTATAAAAATATTGTATTAAATTATTATGAGTAGAAACAAATATGTAATGTTATGAAAATATTGTATTAAATTATTATGAGTAGAAACAAATATGTAATGTTATAAAAATATTGTATTAAATTATTATGAGTATAAACAAATATATAATGTTATGAAAATATTGTATTAAATTATTATGAGTATAAACAAATATGTAATGTTATGAAAATATTGTATTAAATTATTATGAGTATTAATAAATATGTCATGTTATGAAAATATTGTATTAAATTATTATGAGTATAAAACAAATATGTCATGTTATGAAAATATTGTATTAAATTATTATGAGTAGAAACATATATGTAATGTTATGAAAATATTGTATTAAATTATTATGAGTATAAACAAATATGTAATGTTATGAAAATATTGTATTAAATTATTATGAGTATAAACAAATATGTAATGTTATGAAAATATTGTATTAAATTATTATGAGTAGAAACAAATATGTAATGTTATGAAAATATTGTATTAAATTATTATGAGTATAAACAAATATGTAATGTTATGAAAATATTGTATTAAATTATTATGAGTATTAATAAATATGTCATGTTATGAAAATATTGTATTAAATTATTGTGAGTATAAACAAATATGTAATGTTATGAAAATATTGTATTAAATTATTATGAGTAGAAATAAATATGTAATGTTATAAAAATATTGTATTAAATAATTATGAGTAGAAATAAATATGTAATGTTATTAAAATATTGTATTAAATTATTATGAGTATAAACAAATATGTAATGTTATGAAAATATTGTATTAAATTATTACGAGTATAAACAAATATATAATGTTATGAAAATATTGTATTAAATTATTATGAGTAGAAACAAATATGTAATGTTATGAAAATATTGTATTAAATTATTATGAGTATTAATAAATATGTCATGTTATGAAAATATTGTATTTAATTATTATGAGTATAAAACAAATATGTCATGTTATGAAAATATTGTATTAAATTATTATGAGTATAAACAAATATGTAATGTTATGAAAATATTGTATTAAATTATTATGAGTATAAACAAATATGTAATGTTATGAAAATATTGTATTAAATTATTGTGAGTATAAACAAATATGTAATGTTATGAAAATATTGTATTAAATTATTATGAGTATAAACAAATATGTAATGTTATGAAAATATTGTATTAAATTATTATGAGTATAAACAAATATGTAATGTTATGAAAATATTGTATTAAATTATTATGAGTATAAACAAATATGTAATGTTATAAAAATATTGTATTAAATTATCATGAGTAGAAACAAATATGTAATGTTATGAAAATATTGTATTAAATTATTATGAGTATAAACAAATATGTCATGTTATGAAATTATTGTATTAAATTATTGTGAGTATAAAACAAATATGTAATGTTATGAAAATATTGTATTAAATTATTGTGAGTATAAACAAATATGTAATGTTATGAAAATATTGTATTAAATTATTATGAGTAGAAACAAATATGTAATGTTATGAAAATATTGTATTAAATTATTATGAGTAGAAACACATATGTAATGTTATGAAAATATTGTATTAAATTATTATGAGTATGAACAAATATGTAATGTTATGAAAATATTGTATTAAATTATTATGAGTATAAACAAATATGTAATGTAATGAAAATATTGTATTAAATTATTATGAGTATAAACACATATGTAATGTTATGAAAATATTGTATTAAATTATTATGAGTATAAACAAATATGTCATGTTATGAAATTATTGTATTAAATTATTATGAGTATAAACACATATGTAATGTTATGAAAATATTGTATTAAATTATTATGAGTAGAAACAAATATGTAATGTTATGGAAATATTGTATTAAATTATTATGAGTATAAACAAATATGTAATGTTATGAAATTATTGTATTAAATTATTATGAGTATAAACAAATATGTAATGTTATGAAAATATTGTATAAAATTATTATGAGTAGAAACAAATATGTTATGTTATGAAAATATTGTATTAAATTATTATGAGTAGAAACAAATATGTAATGTTATGAAAATATTGTATTAAATTATTATGAGTATAAACAAATATATAATGTTATGAAAATATTGTATTAAATTATTATGAGTAGAAACAAATATGTAATGTTATGGAAATATTGTATTAAATTATTATGAGTATAAACAAATATATAATGTTATGAAAATATTGTATTAAATTATTATGAGTAGAAACAAATATGTAATGTTATGAAAATATTGTATTAAATTATTATGAGTATTAATAAATATGTCATGTTATGAAAATATTGTATTAAATTATTATGAGTATAAAACAAATATGTCATGTTATGAAAATATTGTATTAAATTATTATGAGTATAAACAAATATGTAATGTTATGAAAATATTGTATTAAATTATTATGAGTATAAACAAATATGTAATGTTATGAAAATATTGTATTAAATTATTGTGAGTATAAACAAATATGTAATGTTATGAAAATATTGTATTAAATTATTATGAGTAGAAATAAATATGTAATGTTATAAAAATATTGTATTAAATTATTATGAGTAGAAATAAATATGTAATGTTATAAAAATATTGTATTAAATTATTATGAGTATAAACAAATATGTAATGTTATGAAAATATTGTATTAAATTATTATGAGTATAAACAAATATATAATGTTATGAAAATATTGTATTAAATTTTTGTGAGTATAAACAAATATGTAATGTTATAAAAATATTGTATTAAATTATTATGAGTAGAAACAAATATGTAATGTTATGAAAATATTGTATTAAATTATTATGAGTAGAAACAAATATGTAATGTTATAAAAATATTGTATTAAATTATTATGAGTATAAACAAATATATAATGTTATGAAAATATTGTATTAAATTATTATGAGTAGAAACAAATATGTAATGTTATGAAAATATTGTATTAAATTATTATGAGTATTAATAAATATGTCATGTTATGAAAATATTGTATTAAATTATTATGAGTATAAAACAAATATGTCATGTTATGAAAATATTGTATTAAATTATTATGAGTAGAAACATATATTTAATGTTATGAAAATATTGTATTAAATTATTATGAGTATAAACAAATATGTAATGTTATGAAAATATTGTATTAAATTATTATGAGTATAAACAAATATGTAATGTTATGAAAATATTGTATTAAATTATTATGAGTATAAACAAATATGTAATGTTATGAAAATATTGTATTAAATTATTATGAGTATTAATAAATATGTCATGTTATGAAAATATTGTATTAAATTATTGTGAGTATAAACAAATATGTAATGTTATGAAAATATTGTATTAAATTATTATGAGTAGAAATAAATATGTAATGTTATAAAAATATTGTATTAAATAATTATGAGTAGAAATAAATATGTAATGTTATTAAAATATTGTATTAAATTATTATGAGTATAAACAAATATGTAATGTTATGAAAATATTGTATTAAATTATTATGAGTATAAACAAATATATAATGTTATGAAAATATTGTATTAAATTATTATGAGTAGAAACAAATATGTAATGTTATGAAAATATTGTATTAAATTATTATGAGTATTAATAAATATGTCATGTTATGAAAATATTGTATTTAATTATTATGAGTATAAAACAAATATGTCATGTTATGAAAATATTGTATTAAATTATTATGAGTATAAACAAATATGTAATGTTATGAAAATATTGTATTAAATTATTATGAGTATAAACAAATATGTAATGTTATGAAAATATTGTATTAAATTATTGTGAGTATAAACAAATATGTAATGTTATGAAAATATTGTATTAAATTATTATGAGTATAAACAAATATGTAATGTTATGAAAATATTGTATTAAATTATTATGAGTATAAACAAATATGTAATGTTATAAAAATATTGTATTAAATTATCATGAGTAGAAACAAATATGTAATGTTATGAAAATATTGTATTAAATTATTATGAGTAGAAATAAATATGTAATGTTATGAAAATATTGTATTAAATTATTGTGAGTATAAAACAAATATGTAATGTTATGAAAATATTGTATTAAACTATTGTGAGTATAAACAAATATGTAATGTTATGAAAATATTGTATTAAATTATTATGAGTAGAAACAAATATGTAATGTTATGAAAATATTGTATTAAATTATTATGAGTAGAAATAAATATGTAATGTTATGAAAATATTGTATTAAATTATTATGAGTAGAAACAAATATGTAATGTTATGAAAATATTGTATTAAATTATTGTGAGTATAAACAAATATGTAATGTTATGAAAATATTGTATTAAATTATTATGAGTAGAAACAAATATGTAATGTTATGAAAATATTGTATTAAATTATTATGAGTAGAAATAAATATGTAATGTTATGAAAATATTGTATTAAATTATTGTGAGTATAAAACAAATATGTAATGTTATGAAAATATTGTATTAAATTATTGTGAGTATAAACAAATATGTAATGTTATGAAAATATTGTATTAAATTATTATGAGTAGAAACAAATATGTAATGTTATAAAAATATTGTATTAAATTATCATGAGTAGAAACAAATATGTAATGTTATGAAAATATTGTATTAAATTATTATGTGTATAAACAAATATGTAATGTTATGAAAATATTGTATAAAACTATTATGAGTATTAATAAATATGTCATGTTATGAAAATATTGTATTAAATTATTATGAGTATAAACAAATATGTAATGTTATGAAAATATTGTATTAAATTATTATGATTAGAAACAAATATGTAATGTTATGAAAATATTGTATTAAATTATTATGAGTAGAAATAAATATGTCATGTTATGAAAATATTGTATTAAATTATTATGAGTAGAAACAAATATGTAATGTTATGAAAATATTGTATTAAATTATTATGAGTATTAATAAATATGTCATGTTATGAAAATATTGTATTAAATTATTATGCGTATAAACAAATATGTAATGTTATGAAAATATTGTATTAAATTATTATGAGTATAAACAAATATGTAATGTTATGAAAATATTGTATTAAATTATTATGAGTAGAAATAAATATGTAATGTTATGAAAATATTGTATTAAATTATTATGAGTATAAACAAATATGTAATGTTATGAAAATATCAAAAAACGTTATTCTATTTTATTAAATTTTTATATAGTATAAACAAATATGTAATGTTATGAAAATATCAAAAACATTATAAATAATCGGCTATATTTCAACACATATGACTTAAAACGAAAGCTATTTTAAAAGACCATGTTAGTATCCCTTGCTAAGTAACTATATTATATATTGATTTGTATTATTAACTTTAATTTACTGAGTATTTAAATTCAATTATCTTGTAATATAAACTCATTTTATTTCTATTGGTAGCAATATATTTTTATTATTATCAGTAGCAACAAACACATTATAAATAAGCGGCTATATTTCCACACATATGAGTATAAACAAATATGTAATGTTATGAAAATATCAAAAACATTATAAATAAGCGGCTATATTTCCACACATATGACTTAAAACGAAAGCTATTTTAAAAGACCATATTAGTATCCATTGCTAAGTAACTAGATTATATATTGATTTGTATTATTAACTTTAATTTACTGAGTATTTTAATTCACTTTTCCTTGGATTTAAACTTTTTATATTTGCATTGGTAGCAATATATTTTCATTATCATCAGTAGCAACTATGGTAGCGGTATGCTTATTGTTCCTACAAATTCTTACTATATTATTGTTTATTTTACTTTATTAATTGCATAATACCTTCATCTATAAAAAATATTATGAATAGTATTAAATATTTAAACAATATGAATGTGAATTAAGTGTTTATTTCTGTGATTTAGAAATGTTTTATAACCTTTTGTTGCTCGTTTTCATGGAACAATATAAATAAACAATGATATTAAAAATGTTAAATTTCATTTATTTTTTATTTGCAGATGTTCTTGCTTGGAGTTTTTTAATGAATATTAAGGGGCAATCTTTCTCCTTAAACAGTATTTTATTCACAATTATTTTCTTACGTGGCAGACAACAAAATCGTCTGCACACAACTTTATTAGACATATATGTTTGAAGAGTTATTTTATCTGGATTGTTTAGCAAATAGTAATAAGAACATCACACATATTTAAATTTGTGAAAATTTTGTTTAATGTTTTTATAAATCATAAGATATCGAATTTAACATTTCAGAAAAATCTGCTAATTTACAAAATAGCATATTTTAACTTTTACACTACAAAATATCTCTTATCAAATAAATAAAGTTAAACAAAATTGAAATTTCTTTAGCATAAAATATAACGTGCATCAGATTAAAACTGAAAAGTCAGAACAAAATCCTATATTGTTTATTACTTGGTGGTAATAATCTTGCGCCAAGAGCAAGTTGATTTAAATATGAATATACGCATGAGGAAAAAAGCTGCATTATTGTGAAGTGTGTGGATATTCCTGTTTAAAAACATCAAATGATAAGATATCGAATTTAACATTTCAGAAAAATCTGCTAATTTACAAAAGACAATATTTAAAAATTTACCTACTAAATATATTTTATCAAATAAATGAAAGGTAATACACAAGTGAAATTTCTTTAGCATAAAATATAACTTCCCGCAACAACTGCAAATTAAAACTGGGAAACTCAGGATAAAATATCATATTGTTTATAACCTGGTATTGGTAATCTTGCACCAAGATTTAAATATGAATATACACATGAGGGAAAAGCCACATTCTTGTGAAGTGTGTGGATATTCTTGTTCTAAAAACTCCAAATTAGTGATACATATGAGAACTCACACTGGAGAAAAGCCATATTCTTGTGAAGTGTGTGAATATTGTTGTTCTGAAAAATCAAACTTAGTGAGACATAGGAGAACTCACACTGGAGAAAAGCCACATTCTTGTGAAGTGTGTGGATATTCTTATTCCCAAAAAGCACATTTAGTGACACATATGAGAACTCACACTGGGGAAAAGCCACATTCCTGTGAAGTGTGTGGATATTCTTTTTCTCACAAATCAGCATTAGTGACACATATGAGAACTCACACTGGGGAAAAGCCATATGTTTGTAGAGTGTGCGGACATTCTTTTTCTGAAAATTCAACATTAGTAACTCATATAAGAACTCACACTGGGGAAAAGCCACATTTTTGTGGAGTGTGCGGACATTCTTTTTCTGAAAAATCAACGTTAGCGACACATATGAGAACTCACACTGGAGAAAAGCTACATTCTTGTGAAGTGTGTGGATTTTTCTCTTCTTGCAAGTCAGCATTAATGATACATATGAGAAATCACGCTGAGAAAAAGCCACAATCTTGTTAAGTGTGTCGATAGTCTTGTTCTCAAAATTCATATGAGAAATCTTGTTCTAAAAATCAAAATTAGTGATACATAAGGGAAAAGACACATTCTTGTCAGGTGTGTGGATATTCTTGTTCTCAAAAATCAGATTTAATAACACATAAGAACTCACAGTGGGGAAATCTACATTCTTGTGAAGTGTCTGGATATTTTGTTCTTGAAAATCAACATTAGTTACACATATGAGAACACACACTGCGGAAAACTGAATCCCTACTAAACATCAATCTCGGGTTGCAGTCTCTCTGTACAGAGGTTTACTAGGGACTCCGGTATGAGTATACTTTCAAATTTGAATTTAAAGTAAACCCTGATCAAATATTCGTATTTAAATGAAAATGAAAAATAAAACTAAATCAACAAACTGGCAGGATTTCGTCCAAGATAAAAAGATCTCCTCAGCATAGCTAGGCAATGGGTCATATGAGGAAAATAGCGGTGCACATTCTAGGTATGTTGTCACAAGTAACAACATTAAGCTGGACACTCCACCACACCAGTCAATTTCTAGTCCTGGATACCGGCAAGACCAAACAAGAACCACTAGGAAAAGACACTATAACCGTCAAGTGATGTTTTGAGAAGAAAGAACTTATTCTTCACTTTTTCGCATAGTCAAGGTATGAGAAATGCGTGAAGAAAAAAACACAGTATTCGAGACTTGAATAAAATCTTCACCCTTATAAACACGAAAAGATATAAATAACCGCAACTAAGAACTTTCTTTCAATTAGATCTGAAGTACATAAATATCTTCCAAAAGATGTTAAAGAGTAAATTGAGAAGAAAACTTTTAGTGAAGCAGCGATTGATTTTTACCAAATCTAACACTGCTGAATTCGCCCAAACCCAGAAAAATAGGGAGGAAAAACGGACATTGATTTGGTCAATGGAATACGCAAAAATAAAATATCAAAAACTCAAAGACAGTTGTAAGCAATGGCAAAAGATTTTAAACACCACTGCCCAAACAAGAAGGACATTAAGAAGGAAAACTTAACATGCCAGAAATCTAATTTTCTGAGGTTCTATGTCTTTTTTGTTGAGCTAAAAAAAGGTGTCCAAAAAAGCAACATTTGCCCAATCAGCAATCCCCTCCCTATACCCCAGATCTCTTAAGCCAAACAAGAAAACACTACAACACATTCTCACCTGACACATCTCCCTGTGACAATGCCAACAATCCAAGCCTTAGATGTCTACCAAAAACAAACCAGAAATACGCCGACGTGTCACTTCATCAAATAATGCAACATCTCCTCAGGAACCACTCTCATACACAGTCTAATAAACGTTCATAAGTTCATGAAAATTGTAAAAGTTCAGAGTTCATCAGGGATAATAAAATGCAGTTTCATAGTTCACGTGTTCATCAGGTAATTATGTTTTTTTTTCACATGCAAGTTTTTTTTTGTTGAGTATATCTCTTTTTCACTTTACATTAATAATTCAAAGATCAAATATCCACTCATAAAGGTCACTTAATAAAATGCCAAAAAATCACGAATTTCATAAGAGTTACTCCCTTTTTTTTCAGAAATTCAATCATAAATAAAATGTTTGTTTCTCACATAGTTTCAGTCATAATCCACAAGATTTGTTCACTCCATTGCTATTAATAGCACAGTCTCGTAATAAAGGGTATTCAGCCCTAATCAGGGTACTCAAAAGACCCGCTTTTTATTAAGCTAGGAGAATCTTTCTCACCTTAAGCAGTCGTAGTTGAAATTTCACCTTTTAATTCACAGTTCAAATCTCCTTTATAAGCATCTTGTAAGGACTTCTTCTCACCTCAATAGACGACCATTTAAGCTATCATTGGGATTTTATTTATCAGCTCAGTTCCTCGCAAGAATTTTGATAAAACACAGAGAAGAAAAGAAGAGAATCGTCAAGCCGTCCTCAGTTTCTGTTTCAGCGTCGGGAAGGTTTCGGGATGCACTTCGATTACGTCAGCACCACCAACTGCATTTTCTTAGAATCACAGTCGGGTTTGAACCAGGGTCTCCCTTGCCACCTATTCAATTACCCTCGAGATGCTCATCACCTCGCTTCCTTCTTACATTCGCCATTTTCGTGCACCATACAATCACCAACAACAGCACAATTATCCCGCTCCTGTAACAACTACCTTATGAAGACTACCCCTAGCTTCTGTATTCTCCAGACCGTTTAATCGGACCTGCAATTCACTCAAATCTATTCGTCTTACTTCTCCCATAGCTTTTGGTTACCTAAGTCGGGTATGTAGTGATGAACAATGGATCAGGGGGTCCTAGAGGTCAGTGAGATTATTCAATTGGTCATTCACCCACTCTACCTCAGGTGCTTTTAACAAATACCGTTCCTCAACCTGATAATACGCCGGTAACCCTATGTCCTGTTCCCGGTCCTCAGATCCCCTGTCCAGTTCTACCATACTTAAAGATGGTCTCACCTTGATTATTCCAGCAGCCGTGTTCCAGCATACCTTGGACAATTCCATCTTCTGTTGCGTGGATACCAACCAGGTGTATTTAGCTACTCTTATAGCCAGTGGCAAAAGACCTTCACTTACCAACACACACAACTCATAATCTCCAGGGACATGCAACGGATTCTGTGACTGGCAAATTCCAAGACCATTATTTCGGCATTTTCCTGCCTCTCGCTGATTCAACAGCATGAATCTATCTATTGCCATATTAAACGCTACACATTCGGACTTCACTCTGTAACTGGCTACCAACTCTAACTTGGGTATGTCCAGTGGATATGGAATGGGTGGAGTAATTCCAGAGGGGTACGGATACAACCACTAATGTTTTATCCTACAAAATATTATTATTCGGGTATATTATTCTACTCCCCCAAATATCTCTTGTATTCATTAACGCAGCGATTAATCTCCCCACCATCCTCAAGGCGTTCATCAATGCTATTTTTTCTAACCACAAGCAGAGCGAACGTGGTGCTCAGGGCTACCGAGGATCAACAATTCTTGATTTTGCCACGCCCGGGTCTGCATCGCGTTACACAGCTCCCTCCTTCTGCCAGCTACCGCTCACTGCTCTGCTATCAGACCATCTCTCCTGGTCTCCACGGATACACCAGCTTGATCATGCCCATCCCCGGAACAAAGCAAGGAATATTCCGTCTGTCAGTAAACAATTATTTACAAAGGTCAATCACCTTTTTGTCACAGGCTGTTTAAACTACCAATTCAGTTTCACTAAAATTACTCCGTTCCCTCATGGACAGTCAAAATAATAATAAAAAAAAATACAGGAAGCTAATTAATCGAATTCCTTTCGATATCTCAAAACACGTTCCCATAGTCCACTTCTTCTCTCTTTGTGTGACACACACACGCTCGTGCAGACAAAGACCTGAGAACGCAAACGCCGAGTTTGTTTTAAGACTTTATTCAGCCAAGTGCCGACTGCAAGTATCTACATGCTGTCTCCTTTTGCACCGCCCGTTTTTCCGGTGTTCCCTGTTATCGTCTCCTGTGTACCTACGTACATTACATCTCCCCCCAAAAAAAGAAAGGTCCATTTATCATGAAAAAAGGTCAGGGTAGACTGCCCTTGTGGCCCTTTTGTGGTCGAGGATTATTCTGCCTCAGTATGTGACCATTGAAATCCCCCCTTTTTTTAAAGTTAAGAAAAAATAAAAGGTAATTGTTCAATATTTAGTCAATTTGGACTAAAACGATTGTACGGCCCGATCGTCGTGGAAGGGCTAGTGGGGTATGCTCACTCACTTCTCTATCTGGCTGCTCATAATCGGGCGAATTCTCATGTGTCAATGGAGTCTGTGGATGTGTGTTATTTTCTGTTGCCATATCTGGAGGTATGTTTAGTTCCGTGAAAATGCGTTCTGGATTGTTTTCACTTGGGGATTGAGGTGCTGGCACGGTGATACAACGGCGAGACCTGATGTGATCCTGATGACGACGAACCAACCGGCCATCCTGCAATCTGATTAGAAAGGATAAAGGAGATACTCTTTCCAGAATGTGACCAGCCAACCACGTGGATCCGGAACAAAAGTTCTGTGCAAATACTGCTTGTCTTCATCAAATGAACACATCCGGGCAGATTTGTCATGGTGAAACTTTTGACATTCTTGGTTGTTATATACAACACTTGAGGTGGCGGGCTTCATACGATCCAGATTGGTGCGCAATCTTCGCTTCATCAACAACTCTGCCGGGGTAGATCCCGTTGTTGTGTGAGGCGTTGTCCGGTAGGTCAGCAGAAAACGGGATATCTTTGTTTCCAGATTCCTCCCGACATTTTTTTAATACCGTTTTTAACCAGCCCAACTGAGCGTTCGGCTAGACCATTTGATGCCTGATGATGTGGACTGACAAACTTGTGTCTGATACCATTCCGTTTCATGAACTCTGCAAATTCTGAACTGGTGAAGCATGGGCCATTATCACTGACAACAATGTGCGTGAGACCATGAGTAGCAAAACAGCGCCTCAACCTTTCAATTGTAGTGGCTGAAGTAGCTGCACTTGTGGTATAGACATCAACCCATTTTGAGTGTGCATCCGTAATGACAAGCAGGTATTGACCATTGTAATCGGCATAATCAACGTGAACCCGCTGCCAAGGTTCAGCTGGCAATTCCAAGGGGTGTAGTGGTGCCTTAGCAGGTAGGCTTCTGGAGCACTGACAAGGGTAACAGTTGTTCACCTTTTTTTCGATGTCACCATCTATCCCAGGCCACCATACATAGGTCCGGGCGAGGACTATCATCTTGACTATGCCAGGTGGCATTGGTGAAGCTTATCCAACACTCTCTGCCTGAGATGGTGGAGAATTACCACTCGTGAACCTCACAACAGGCACCCCCTTTCAACACTTAGTTCGTTTTTACGAGCGTGAAATGGTAAATACGGAGCATCATGTGGGAGATTGCACCCTCCATGTTGTGTGGCTTGAACAACCTTAGAGAGGATGGGGTCTTTACGTGTATGAGCACAAATGTCAGTCGAGTCAATGGTGGAATTGTCCAGGTGATTCATGAGATGTATAATGCAACCTGGTGTTGGGACATTTAACGATTCCTGCAGGGGGAGACGGCTCATTGCGTCGGCAGTGAGGATGTGTGAACCAGGCCTATATTATATCGTGTAATCGTAAGCACTCATCAACAGTGACCAACGTATTATTCTTGGTGGCAGGGTGTCCAATGTTGGCTTTGTTGGGCTAAAGAGGCTGATAAGTGGCTTATGATCTGTAATGATACGGAATGCACGTCCAAATAAGTAGTGATGAAACTTTTTAACCCCAAAGATAATACTCAGTCCCTCCTTGTCCAACTGACTATAATTTTTCTCAGCCGGTGACATTATTCTCGAAGCAAAAGCAACAGGTTTCTCTGAACCGTCGGCAAAGATGTGCGACAAAACAGCTCCGACACCATATTGACTGGCGTCACAGGTCAGTACCAGTTCCTTCTTCGGGCCATAGTGAACCAGGACATTTGTGGTCTGCAATGCATCTTTGGCTCGCTGAAAAGCTGTTAATTCGGGGGGGGGGCCACGTCCAAGAGACACCTTTCCGCATTAGATAATAGAGGGGGCCCAACTTATCTGCGACGTTGGGGACGTACCAAGCGTAGAAGTGGAATAAGCCCAAGAAAGCCTTAAGTTCGGCCACATTGCGTGGGGCTGGTGCATCCTGGATGGCCCGGATCTTTTCTGCTGTAGGGTGAAGGCCTTCTGGGTCAATCCAATGACCTAAGTAGGTTACGGAGGGTGCCATGAACTTGCACTTGTTTAGACGAACGCGGAAACCAGCTTCTGAGAGTTTCCCTAACACTCGGTCAAGGGTAATCAAGTGTTCCGCGTCTGATGATCCTGTAATTAGTATGTCGTCCTGATAGCATACGACATGTGGTTTATTTGCCAACAAATTGTCCATACAGCGTTGATAGATACCAGGAGCTGATATTACTCCAAAACTGAGACGGTTGAACCTGTAGAGACCCCGTGGTGTATTGATTGTAAGGTACTGCTTTGAGTTTTCCTCTAACGGAACCTGCAGGAACGCTGATCTCAAGTCAAGCTTGGTGAATTTCTTTCCCTGCATCAATTTCGCATACAAATCATCAATCCTGATGATAGGGTACTGGTCGAGATTTGAACATTTGTTTATTGTAGTTTTATAATCTCCACACAACCGTATTGTTTGGTCAGTTTTGACAACTGTTACTATAGGGGCAGCCCATTCTATAGGGTCCATTCAAGGACCAAGATCTCATTAAAAAAAAAAAAACGTGTTTTTTTTTAAAAAGGTTTTAAACTTCGGACTTTACAGGTAAAATTCTATAAGAACACTATGTTTTTTTGTTTTAAATTTGAATATATTATGTATTGACCTTTTCTCTTCAATTTGTGAGTAAATAATTATGTACTCATCGGGTTCTAAATTAATTATTATTAGACATTTACAAAATGGGAGGCGTGAATTATTCGACCCCCTGTCTTTCCAAGCTCATAACTCCTCGAAAAATGTAATTCAAGCCCTATTTTTTTTCAATTAAAGGAGCAAGGACCAAGGTTCCATTAAAAAAAAAAAGAAAAAACAAATTACGTGGTTTAAAAAAAAAAAGGTTTTAAACTTCAAACTTTACAGGTAAAATTCTAAAAGAACACTATGTTTTTTTTTAAATTTGAATATATTATGTATTGACCTTTTCTCTTCAATTTGTGAATAAATAATTATGTACTCATCGGGTTACTAAATTAAGTATTTACTTTTTAATAGACACTTAAAAATTGGGATGGGGGGGTTCGTGAATTTTAAAAAAAAACGTTTGTCTAAAATATTATATTCAATTTATTGGAAAGAACATAAAATTTCACATTTACCCTGAAAATATCGTAAAAATAGAATCAATAGAAAAATTTTGATAGATTTTTAAAATTTAAAAATTGAAAAATATTGAGTTTAAAAATTGAAAAATATTGAGTTCGGAAAATTCATTACTGTTTAAAAAAAATATTTCTATTACTTTTAAAACAACTGTAATAGTTTATTTTGGAAGTATAATCCATAAAGAAAATAAATAACCCACTTTTAACAGAGAAATTCCAAGATTTTTATATTGTAATCGCAGTTTCGTGTTAGGGGTGTCAAAAATTCCTACAAAAATTCTGATACCGCTTCCACACGGCGTGATACTTTCTCCCGTGTAGGTTGCTAGTTTCTGTGACATAGGCTAAAGTACCGGCTTATCAGATTCACACCATAGTTTTTCAAATGTATTGCGGCTGATCAATGAAACAGCAGCTCCGGTGTCGATCTCCATCTTGACATTGAGACAATTTATGCCCACCAACACCATCAGGGGCTCGGTTTTGCTATTTGCTGGCAGGTTAAACAGCCTATGAACCGAGGCGCAGTCGCTGCCTGTATCTTCGTCTACTGGTTCTTCACTGGTGACCTTGTGGGTTTTACGGTTTCCAGCTCTGTCGTTGTACTTCCGGGTCAAACAGGCTGACGAAATGTGACCGGTTTTGTGACAAAAATTACCCGTTGCCTCTTTGAAACGATAGAAGTCGGGGTAATGTTTTTTGTTACATCGGAAACATGGTCTTTGTTTTTGTCTCCGTAGTGGAGTAGGCCGTTCAACCTGGTTGACTTTCGTCTGTATTGTAAAATTGGACGTTGAACAGGCTGCCATGTCACTAACATTCCTGTCTGCACTTTCCATGCTATCTGTTGGGCATAAGGAAATGTTAGTTTCCTCTCAGAAAGCAGTCGCCGACGGATTCGGTCATCCATCAATCCAACGACGAGCAAATTTCTCAACATCTCTTGTATCGTATTTCCAAACTTACAAAACTTTGTAATTTTTTTAAAATGACCAATAAAATCCGAAATGGACTGACCTGGTTGTTGGCGGCACATGTAAAAGTTGAATCGCTCAACAATTACGGACGGTGCTGGTGCTGGGTTCGGTTGCAGTGCTCTTTTAACGAGAGCGAGAGTTCCTCATAACTTTTGTCTCTTAAGCTGTGCGGCGTAACGAGATCCGTCAGCAGAGAAAATGTTTCACCACCACAAACAGAAAGAAGGACGGCCTTTTTCTTTCCTGTATCTTGTATTCCGTTAGCCTCGAAATAATACTCCAATCTTTCTGAGTATGTGTCCCAATCACCTCCACTCGGCGAGAATTCGTCGATTTTACCATAAGACGTCATGTTTTTAAAATGCCTGTGTGCAGGTAGAAATATGTCGCTATTTAATTTCTATTAAACGCGATGTTTTTCGGAGAAAAAGTTTAAATAAATAACTTTCCCCTTTATGAGAAATGATCTCGTCCTCGTCACCATGTGGTGTTTCTCACTGAGAACGCAAACGCCAAGTTTGTTTTAAGACTTTATTCAGCCGAGAGCCGACCGCAAGTATCTACATGCTGTCTCTCTGTTTTACCGATTCTTCCGGTGTTCCCCCTGTTATCGTCCCCTGTCTACCTACGTACATTACACCTTTCATTCCACACCTGTCAGATCTCATAGCACCATTGAGAGATGTCTTCAAAAAAGAAGTGGAGTACCAGTCGACAGAAAATCACAAGAAATCTCTCCAGCAAGTCAACTAATTTACAAAGATAGAAGTTAATGTCGTATTTTGACCCTGCAAAGCGAACCACCATCCAAGTCGACGCATCAAGTAGATGACTTTGCGCTACCCTCTTTCAAGACGGAAAACCCATAGCAGTTGCATCCAAATTTTTAAGAGACTACACAACGTTATGCCAACATAGAGCAGAAGTTTCTTGCAGTTTTTTTGGCTGTGAACAATTTCAGACTTACATTTATGGAAGTGCGTTCCAGGTGTAACTCATCATAAGCCTCTGGAAATGAAAAAAAATTAAAAAAAAAATTGGTTGTAGCTCCTCGTCGCCTCCAATGCATGCAATATATTTTCAAGGGTATCATATGACAGTTGTATATCGTCTTGGAAAAGCTATGTTATTAGTTGCTACCAAATAAAAACTAAAGAAACCATTGACTTGGACGTAAGGATGTATTTTGTTCCTTTTATAACCCAAAAACTAGTTCACTTACACCAAGCAACAAATCAGGATGTCACACAATATGAATAGAGGAACATTATTATAAGAGGTTGCTCCGGCATACTCAAAGGAGTATACAAAATATGTGACCTTAACAGAACGAACTGTCCATTGAAAAGTGAATATTATTGAAAAACTAAGTCCCACCCCTTTACAGTAGAGATCGATAGGTGTAAGAAAGCCTTTTACTCCAATAGTTTCTTCCCCAGAACTGCAAGTCTGTGAAACTTCCGGGATTCTGCTTTCCCAGTTGTACTGATATGCAGAAGTTCAAGCGCAATGTGAACAAGCATCTTACTGCTCATCTCCCTTCATAGTGCCCCTTCAAACTATGTCCCGGATAGTAGTCTCCTACTTCAAAGTGGCACTGTGCCTTGTTTGGGGTGAAAATTGAAGAAAAAAATTGTTTCTCTTTTATATGAAGTAGGATATAAAAATGGGTGAGCATTTCTAGAGCACGTTTTGGACACTACTCTTCTGTAGAGCACGGCGTAGTCTTGTTCATAATATATAAAAAGTATATACAAAAGTAAATAAACATATACAAAAAACAATTTGCATATACTCTTATTCATAAAATATATAAAGGCATTTGCAAAAATACAAAGTGAATAAACATTTATACAAAAAACCGTTTACGCAAAATCTTATTCATTAAATATAAAAAACATTTTCAAAAAATACATGCCATACATTTACAAAAATAAACATATTTATACAAGAAAGTGTATTTATTTATTAAAAACAGATTACGTATATTTTATTCATTATATTTTAAAACATTTGAAAAAATACATGCTATATGTTACGCTCACGTGTGAGAAGGACCGTGCATAAGACAAAACACATTCAGGGGTTAAAATTTAAACGAATACGCATTACACATTATTAGATGAATTCTGTCAATACAATTGCAAGTTTATTGAGCAACTATCTGACGATAACAATCTCTTTTTTTAAATAATGTTAAAGGAAAAGTCAGGACAAATAAGAGCAATGGTAAGAGTTTCGTTCAGGGGCGGCGTTTGTTCATTTTGTTTTTATTTACGTGAAAGGAGTACAGGCCGGGTTTTGAATGGCAAAATAGAGGAAGGTCCACCATTGTTCATTTATTGTAGCATGCAGGTTTTCAAATGATGTGTTCTGTTGTTTATTCATGGATGCGTTATTCAGTTAACTCGTCTTCCATGCAGATCCTTTCTCTTTGTGGCATAGTTTTTTCAGGCTGTATTTGGGACTTTGGGTAAGCATCACCTGTGTGTGTTGGTTGATGGCGTCCTTTTGACTCGGACTTTTTGTGCAAGAATCGCCTGTTTCGGTAATTGTCGGGTTAGGGTTGGGTTTCGGTGGTGTAATTGTCCGTCTCTTGCATATATTTCATAGGACTGCCGATCAATCGTTTTCGGAATGTTGCTTTCCCCCACGCTCCCGTGCTGGGCTTGGATAGCGGGACTCAAACATTGTCACCAGCGTCGAGGCTCTTCAGTTCTTTTTTCATCTCATGGTGTCTGAGCCCTTTCTCCTGTTTTTTTTTTTCATGATTCATCAGTTGAGTGTTGGTTGAGGGGCTTAAGTTTTAATTCGAGAACCGGCACTGCCCGTTCACTGTGTCCTTCTAGCAGAGAGGCTATGTGGGCGCTGGTGCCTTTTCCTTCGGTCGCCACGCTTCATAGATTAAACAACCATAAGAATGATCTTCCGACCTTCATGTGGATAAAGCATTTCCTGACACATAAACTATCGAATACCAATCTGATCAAATTGATCTAGCAGATTTTCGTGCAGTTGATTGGTATATTAAAATAACAACTAATTCACATACTGCATGATTGGATGAGGCACACGAAGTGATCTGGATGGAGAATGCATGTTTCAAACTTTAGAGGAAAAGAAATCCTGTTATGCGTAAACAGTCACATTTAGGTCACTACATCGAACTTAATAGACGCGTTGAATAAGTACGAATCTCTGTTGTTGTGTAACGCATCCGATGTAAGCCAGAAGCACTGCAGTGTCTTTTTGCATCATGCTGAAATGTGCGCAAGCAAAATGCCTTTCATTCAGTAGTATCCCATTGTAATCGTTCCGATGTAAACCATAAGAATTGCAGTTTCTTGACGCAATGCACTGAGATGTGGTTGACCATTTTGATCTACACATTTCGAGAACATTTGCTGAAATGTGCAAAATTTCATTTCTTTTGGCATGTGTCAACCTTAATTTTCACATCGTTTTTCTGATTGTAGTATTAAATGTGATGAATGCCTCTGAGTTTTCTTTTTAACGTGCTTCTTAGCTGAATAAACGGACATATTCCCAAAATCATCATTTATCTAGTCCTGAATGTTAGTTCTATCGGGTTTCATAAGAGTGCTAGGTCAGTATAAAGTCTGTTTTAATAGACCTGTTAGTCTGTGTCAGGGCCTTTTTTTTTTACCTTTTTACGGACATATTCTCAAAATCATCAGTTATCTAGTCCTGGACATTAGTTCTATCGGGTTTTCAGTATAAAGTCTATGTTCTTAATAGATCTGTTAGTCTGAGTCAGGGTTGCTTTTTACAGGATTAACACGAGCCTCTACCAGGTTTGTTTCCATTTTTAGGGCAGCTCCCACATTTGCCGCATTGTTCATCGGTCTGTGCTTTATTGTGTTTTCTTGAATTTATTTGTCATGTTTTTCTTGGAGTTCACCCATCTTTCATATAATTCACCGACGCCTTGAAACTCTTATATAAATTGAAAACTGTGTAAGTATTGTTTGTGGTACTGGGATATTTAAAACTAGTGGAGTAAATAAATACCTCCACAGCTTTTAAATATTTGTCATGGTATTTATTAAAACAAGAACAAGCAAATCGCATAACATTACAATGAGTAAAATCTGATAGAAATTATTAAGATTAAGTGAGAAAGAAAATTCAAATCACGTAAAACAACATTATAAAGTAAATAGAATAATTTTATTAAGCTTATTTAAATGAAAATAACTGGCAAATTAATTGGAAAGTTAAGAAAACAATGAAGATCTAGAATTACACAGTGAACAGTTTTGTCGGTTTTCGAAGTAAAAGCTTAAGAAACAAAAACATTACACACATTGAATGAGGCTGTCACCTGTAAATATGGAGCATTACAAATATCGATGAGATCAGAAACTTATATAAATGTAACGTATTTATCGAAATTCAAATTCTTTAACATTTTATCAAATAGAAATAAGAAATTGAATTTCAAAAGTGTGTGCAACATTGGTTCAATTATTTAAACGTTACATATTTTAATGGTTGTAGAAAATGTTTGATAAAAAGAATCTAAAGCCGTTTCACAAGTAAGTCGGATTCTACTTTTTTAGGCGACTATGTCTGAAAAGAAAGAAGAGGCTTGAAGTTTTGTTCCAAGTTCTGCAGAAGGGCAGGTCCTGTAGAATCAGCAGAAAAGAAAGTCCTGTAAAGTCAGCAGACGAGCAAGTCCCAAAAAATCACACACACACTAAGGTACTCTTAAAGCTGCAGCAGTTCACCGATACGATCACACTGACTTCGATCCTAGAAAAGACACCCCCATGTTCCAAACACACTCCCTTTATCCTTCCGGCGTTCGTCCTCGGCCAATCAGCAGCCAAAGAACGGTCACGTGGGGCCCAGTGATGATCGCACAATCTACAAGATGAGGACGGCGCCATTTTGGAATTTCTCCCGGGTTTCGGCCATGCACGTACGCACACCGTAGGAGCGTTCCAAGGTAAGGCATGATGCGCAGACACGTGGGCGCTTCCTCCCTTCATTTTCTTCGACTCTACAGAATCGAATATAGTTTTGAAAAACAAACTTCAACTCTCACGTTAATATAAATTTTAACAATCCTAAACAATTTCTGATCTAAAAATTAATATAGTAACTTCATTTGGTTGACTTTATTCATTTAATGTTCTCTTTTTTAAGTTGATTCAGAGTTCATGAAAAAATAAAGAAGTAAACATATGTAAAAATCAATGAATATATGTATCTGGCAGATGAAACAATAATTAAAATTAATATGGTTACTTTATTTCGTTATATTCATTTGATGTTCTCTTTTCATGACCTGATCCAGAATTTATCAAAAAAAAGTAAAAATCACTTAACACTTATCTCTACAAAGGTTAAGTACATGAAAAAATAAAGAAGAAAAAATATGTAAAAATAAATGAATAGTTGTCCCCGGCAGATCAAACAATAATTAAAATATAAAAAAAAAACACAGATTTTATTGAGAGTTTATATCCAATGTGTTATTATGTGAGTAACTAATCATTATGAACTGTTACGGCAAAAAGACACTACATACAGTGTGGAATGATACATTTGTCGCCCTGAAAAAGACAAGATTCCATTTCCCTTGGAGGAAGAGTTCTTTTGGGTTGTAAATCATCTACTCGTTGGTCAGTTGTGTACAAATCTCAAGAGTAAAGACAGCCGTCTATCATATCTGAAAGTGACACAATGTTCAACGAGCAAGATCAGAGATGCGGCGCTGTAAAACTCATGATCTCTACTGATCGAAGTTATGACAATGGAGGAAAATCTTGAGTATGGTTTTGGCAAGACGAATGTTTTTCATGAGTTTGGCAAGAGTGACCATAGATTGAAGCTCTGACGAGAACTTGCCATACTATTAAAATATTTAGTGTGAATTCTCATTCGTCCAAGCCAAGAATAGAATTCTCTGCCACTTTCTTAAATCCTGATTGATGATCATGCTTGTTGGTGAGAAAACACTTCCTCCTGTTATTTAAAATGCACTACAGACAATACCTGTTCATAAATCGTGTATGTAATAAGGTGAGTAAAAACTGTTATTTAAAATTTATTTAAACTGCATTACAGACAATGACTATCCACAGATTGTGTATGCAACTAAGTAAGTAAAAAACTGTTATTTAACCGATTAATTAAACAACATCTATAATAGAATAATGAGTCTTCACTTTTTCATATAAGAAATATATATATATATATATATATATATATATATATATATATATATATATATGTTGTCTGACTATGCCTGTAACTTGCCACATAATTTTGAATTCTCAGTATGAATCATCATAAATAAACTTGATTTCTTAGAACAGGAACAGAAACAATATATACGAGCAAACCGTTAATAAAACATGTTAAAAATACTTTTAAATGAGTTAAAACATATTTAAATGAGTTAAAAACATATTTAATCTAAAAAGGAAACACTAAATAAGTGGATAGTCCTTAATCTGCGGAGTTTCGGAGAAATACTTTCCTTCTCATCAGAGGGTAGGAATTAGCAAAATGCGGGATCGGATTTTGCATACAAAAATATTTGATGAAACAACAAGTCAAATGTTGTACATATCGGTTTAAGCAATTATTCACTTCGGTGTATTCGCTCTATTTTAAAAGGATTCATCAAGAATGGTTTTATCAATAATGGGTCGTTTCAAGTTTGTTTTAAGTAATATTGTTTTATTTGAAGTTCTCGTCTGAATAAATGTGGCGTTTCCTTTTTTAATTATTTTTTTGTTTTCCCAGCGTGAGTACCCATATGTGTAACAAACGATGAATTCTAATATGCCTCACTAAATTTGATTTTTGATGACAAGAATATCCACAATCTTTACAAGAATATGGCTATTCCCCAGTGTGATTCTCACGTTTAGTTAACAGTGATATTTAGAAAAAGAATAATCACATACTTCAAAGAATATGGCTTTTTTTTTCCTTTAAAGATTGCAACGCTGGGTATGTGGCAACCAAACCAGTGCAATTGTCTGGATCGCTTTTTCACTTGGTTCACAAGGAATATAAGATGGACTTCAGTTTCTTCTTCATAAGCCTTGTAGCACCTATAATAACTGGTATGATTGATATCTTTCTAAGATTCCAGTTTCTTTTCATATCATACATGAGACCTTGATATTTAGTATGTTTCTCCCTTTCAGCTCTGTTCAGACCTCATCATTAGGGACACTCACTTCAACAAAGTTTGAAACTCTGACTTATTCAATATAACTATATACGGTTCCACACCAGGATATTCAAGCTAGGTTGCTGTAGGGATAATATAGTCGTAATGTATGGCATATAAGTTGTTTCCAACTGTTCTTTCAAGTAGATGTTCCCAGGATTTGCTTCTATATTGGATGCTTATTTTTTTACAGATGGTCCCAGTGTGTATTCTCATATGTATTACTAAATTTAACTTTTGATCCACACCTTCCATAAGAATGTGGCTTTTTCCTTTTTTATTTTACTTCATTCGAAGTTCTCAGAAATACAATCTGGGACAATCACTTGAACTCTATGAGATACATAGAAATTTGAATGTTTATTTCTAGGGAAAAGTATCCTCATGCAACATTGTTCTGGGCTAACCCTTTTACTGAGAGACCTTAGACACCCGAGGATAGTTTAGTAGGCATTCAAGTTCTCACCACAAACCTCTGTACTGAGAGAACAAAGACACTCGAGGATGATGTCTACAAGGCATTAATGTGCTCTCCCAAGTGTGAGTTCTCATATTTCACTAAAGCTGATTTTTCAGAGCAAGAATATCTACACATTTCCCAGTGGGAATTCTCATGTGCCACTAAGGATTATTTCCGAGAAAAAGAATATCCACACTCTTCACAAGAAAGTGGCTATTCCCCAGTGTGTGTTTTCATATGTTTAACTAAAAGTGACTTTTGAGAAAGAGAATATTGACATACTTCATAAGAATACGGGTTTTCTCTTTTTTTTATTTTTCTTCCTTTGAAGATTGTAATGCTGGGTATGGGGCAGCCAAACAAGCTGCCAACATTGCCTCGCTTTTTTATTGAAACCAACCGAGAGCTCTTTTTAGTATCCTCGCTGTTCCCTTAAGTGCAATTGTCTGAATCTCTTTTGCACTTGGTTCTCCAGGAATATTAGTTAGTTTTCCCCAGTGTGTGTTCCTATATGCCTCATTCCCCCCCCCCAGTGTGTGTTCCTATATGCCTCATTAAATTGGATTTTTTAGAAAAAGAATAGCCACACACTTCACAACAATATGGCTTTTCCCCAGTGTGAGTTCTCATATGTTGTACTAACGATGATTTTTGAGAACAAGAATATCTACAAATTTCACAAGAATATGGGGTTTCCCCAGTGTGAGTTCTCATATGTTTCATTAACTTATATTTTTGAGAACAAGAATATCCACACACTTCACAAGAATGCGGTTTTTCCCCAGTGTGAGTTCTCATATGTGTCAATAATGATGATTTTTGAGAACTAGAATGCCCACATACTTCACAAGAATGCGGTTTTTCCCCAGTGTGTGTTCTCATATGTTGAACTAAATCATATTTTTTAGAACAAGAATATCAGCAAACTTCGAAAGAATATGGTTTTTCTCCAGTGTGAGTTCTCATATGTTCGACTAAGTGAAATTTTTCAGAAATAGAATATCCACACACTTCACAAGAATGCGGTTTTTCCCCAGTGTGTCTTCGCATATGCCTCACTAAAGATGATTTTACAAAACAAGAATATCCACACACTTCACAAGAATGTGCATTTTCCCCAGTGTGAGTTCTCATATGTGTCACTAAATTATATTTTTGAGAAAAAGAATATCCACACACTTCACAAGAATGTGGCTTTTCCTTAGTGTGAGTTCTCATATGTCTCACTAAATTTGATTTTTGAGAAGAAGAATATCCACAGACATCACAAGAACATGGCTTTTCCCCCGTGTGTGTTCGCATATGCTCCACTAAACATGGTTTTCTAGAACAAGAATATCCACACACCTCACAAAAATGTGGTTTTTCGCTGTTTGTTTTCATTTTCTTTCTTTGAAGATTGTAATGCTGGGTATGGGGCAGCCAAACCAGCTGCCAACATTGCCCTGCTATTTACTGAACCCAACCGAGAACTCTATTTAGTATCCTCGCTGTTCCCATAAGTATATAAATTTCTGGATCTCTTTTGCACTTTGTTCATCAGGGATATAAGGTAGGACTTCAGGTTTTTCTTCATAAGTCCTGATAATAACTGGTTAGATTGATATCTCCCTAGTGTGAATTCTCATGTCTTACTAAATTAGAATTTTGAGAAGAATATCAACACATTTCACCAGAATATGGCTTTTCTCCAGTGTTAATTATCATATGTGTAACTAACGATAATGTTTTTTAACAAAAATATCCACAAACTTCACATAAATGTGGTTATAATCAAGTGTGAGTTCTCATATTTTTAACTAAGGATGTATTCAGAATAAGAAGGTTCGTGAATTCTACAGGACTATTGCTTTTCTCTTCTTATTTTAGTTTATTTTCAAGTTTTTTAAGCCGAGGATGGAGCATTCTACCAGATGCCAAACATTTTCATGTTCGTGGATTCTACAGAACTATTATACTTTTCACAGTATCTCATGTATTCTTAATAGATCTGTTTTAACATACTGTAATTGTTTTCCATTAAGTGATTTTTTCCATTTTGATTCGTGATTCAATCTCTTATCGTTTTGATTTATTTTAAACACAAAAAATTTCACCTAAAAAAAATTACCTTAAAGATGTATGTTGTCACACATATGTCATTCAATAATTGTTTATAGCATCATGTTTAAAGAAAGTAATATTCCATTAAAATCCAATAATCACGAACATCTGAAAAATAAAAATAAAATATGTTTAGTATTAGCATTTATACATATTATGTATTCTGTTTATTGTTGTCATTATTATTGCATTGAACACATATATTAATTTTATTCAAAACATCTTAAGTGTCACATAAAACATAACTATTTTCTAACTTTACATAGTACCAGTCGATACAAATACTGTGCAATTTTATACACTTTAATGCTTTATTTATTAATAGTTTTGTTCTTTCGTATATATTTTTCAAATGTTCATCTATATTTGTCAATCATATTATTACATCTATGATACGGGTGTAAATGTTTCATCTATCTTTATATATTGGTATGAACATTTTTTTAATTTACTGAGGCGACTGATCTGGAGTAGACAGAACAGTTTCTGATGGTTCATTGTTCTACAAAAGTTCTGGGAGGTGACTGGTTCACAGTAGACAAAACAGTTTCCAATGGTTCGTTGTTCTACACAAGTCCTAGGAGGTGACTGGTTCGCAGTAGACAAAACAGTTTCCAATGATTCGTTGTTTTACACAAGTCCTGGGAGGTGACAGGTTCACAGTAGATGGAACAGTTTCTGATGTTTCGTGGTTCTACACAATCCTGGGAGGTGACTGGTTCGCAGTAGACAGTTCGCAAGTTGGAATCCACAGAGCAAAAATACTTCCTGTGTTGACATGAAGAAAACATATGTGAAACAGAAAGGTTTAATATTTATGGATATGGAGCAATTCTGCTTTCTGATTGGTTGGTAGCAGAACATGAATTAATTCGATTCGTCAGTTCCTAGCAGCATCGTTTATAAATAGAATCTCCCGACTGTGCGGGATCATACCCTATTATAGTGTAAAAATATTGTAACATACTCCCTATTTTTTATAATGGGGGAAGTCCCTTTGGTTCATTCTGCTAAAAAATAAAAATATATTTTTATATATTTTATTATATATTTTTATATTCAATTATCCATAACAAAATTAGAAATCATTTGAATCTTAAATTTTTAGTAAAATGTAAAAGGACGCCATTTTTAATTTTGTTCAAATGTCAAACATCTATGTGTACATAAAAGAGAAATACAGACATTTCTTATTTTTACCTTAAAAAGGATGGTCATGTGAAAAAAGGAACCATTTCTTAAATTTGATGATGCAGCTTTGTTCAAAAACGCATACACATATACATATCAATGAATATACATACAAATACAAAATGTACCCATTTTAAAAGAGAGTTTTTGTTAATTAAAACAATGCAAAAAATAGGACATTTTGATAAATAAGAAAGAAAACTAATGTGTATAAAAATTAAAAGTCAATTAAAGGGTTTTAAAAAAAATTTGCAAAAAGCTGATGCAAAATTATTTGTCAAAAAAAAAGTTTACAAAGAAAATGTTTGCAAAAAAGTTACTTTTTTACGTTTTTTATTTCACTAAAAGTATTAGTTACGCATTAGGAGGTTGAAGTGTTATTACAAACAAAACTGATGCAGTGTTTTTTTTCTTCAATATATATAGAAATTTATATACATACAGGCCTGTGAAAAATTAGTCAATCAAACCTCCTACAAGTATTGAAGTAAAACGCTTTAATTTTATTCTTTTTGCGGGTTTCGTGAATACATCAGCGATATTTTGTTCTAATGATATGCAATTGAACATAATAGATTCCCTTTTTATCTCGTTTTTTATGAAATGGTATTTTTATATCTATATGCTAAGATCTTTGGTTTAATATCGTGTTCTGTGTAAAGACTATAATGGCTTGATTATCACAATTAATTACTACGGGGTTTTTCATTAATTCTAGCTCTAAAATAGTCTTTAGGATATATTTATGGTAGAGTGCTTCCTCGGTCGTGTGTGTGATCACGATAAATTCTGCTTTACACATAGAGAGATACAATCTGTTGCTTTTTACATTTCCATTTCAAATAATAGGCCCATTTTCTGAGAGTCTGAAACAATATCTAGATATACTTTTTCGATCTTCGTCGTTTCCCCAATTTTAATCTGAAAATCCTTCTAATTTTAGGGGATTTTTTGATTTTCTAAATACTAACTTCTGTTCTTTAGTTTCGTTTAAATAACGAAAGACTTGTTTAGCTCTGTTTAAATCCTTCATTGTCGGTCTTGTGACAGTTTTGTTACTGTATAGCATATATCAGGTCTCGTCGCAGTCATTAAATATACAAGACTTCCTATGATTTATCGGTATAATTTATCGTCTATTATTTCAGATTTTGGGTGTATATTTTTATTAATATCATTTTCGACCGGTGTAGAGCGTTTCCTGCACTCTCCAATTCCAAATTGTAATAGTATTTTTTCAATGTATCTCGACTGATTCATCATAAAAAGTCTTTTAATTCGAGTAAATTCTGCCCCCCCAAACCAGGATATGTTGCCAAGATCGGTCATTTTGAATATTTTACTTAATTTTTTCTTAACATCCGTAAACATTGTCACAATTTGATGCGATTAAAATTAGAAACAGTAGTTTATTGTCTTTGTATTGGGTATAATAACAGCGGTCTGCTCGGCATTGTTTAAATTGTTATTTAATCATATTATCGTGAAATACTGTATTCCAACACTGAGCACTCTGCTTTAGACTGTAGAATGACTTGTTAAGTCGCCACACGCTATTTTTATTTTTTTCATTATAAATCCCTCTGGAGGGGTAATATAAATTTCCTAGTCTATTGGGGCATTCAAATGAGCATTTTTTACGTCATTTGGTGGATGTTTTTGTCATATTCCGATGCAATTTGCAATAAAATTCTGATTGTTGTTAGGTTTGTGGTCGGTGCAAACGTAGAAAAATATTCTATACCGTAAATCTGAGAGTATCCTTTATCAACAAATCTCGGTTTGTACTGTTTAACGCCTGATGCTGTAGTCTTTTTTGTAAAGACCGATCTTGTAGAAATAACATGTTTATCAGTTGGGAGAGGTACTACCGTTTAGGTATTATTTTTGGTCAAAGCATCTATTTCTTTTTTCATGGCTATTGTCCATTCATTACAATGTTCTGAATTAATTGCTTCGTTAAAGCTTTTTGTCGTATTTTCCAAGGAATAGCAATAGTCGATTCGATAATCTTTCATATTGTAGACAACAAAAAATCGGGCCATTTTCTATTTCTTTCGACTTTAACATCATCATCATCATCATGGATACTCTTGTCCCCGTCATCGTTATTGTATTTATTTGTTTTAATAATTTGAGGAAATATACTTTCAAAGATAATATTAGAATATGCATTGAATATTATTGCCAGATATAGTTCAACTATCATAACAATATTCGTTTTAGACCAGGTTCAAAAGTCTTAAATCTTATAGGTCCCTTCCTAGATCCAACTTTACTGTTTGCCTTCAGGTCATTGATGAAAATGCTACTAGTAACATGTAAACCAGTACCGCCTGTCCATGGTCGGTTTCTTGGCGACTAAACCGGCACTCCCATCAAGCTTGCTTGATGAGGACGGTGGCCAGACACCCAGCAGGACCTAAAAATAGTAATTTACGTTCCAACAACAGGCCATACTGAGGAAGAGGTGGAGATGGTCTACGAAGATGTCCATAAACTTCGGTTAACTAGCAACGCCATCATGCTAATAGGGGATTTCAATGCAAAGGTTGGAATAGGAAATACATTTGAATCAAGTACTGGTCCATACGATTACGGACAAAGGAACAGCAAAGCTAACTTTGCAGAACACCACCAGTTAAAGATCATGAACATGTTCCTCAAGAAAAAAAAACAGACGTTGGACTTGGATATTCCCTAATGTCACCACAAGAATGAACACAAGAATTTACCAGCAAGTCACACACTGTGACTGAAGTGACCATCAAATGATCAGATTTTCTCTTACCATAGACACCAAGCTAGAGAGGAAAAAGCGTATCAAGAACCACAGGAAACCAAACACCTAGGGTCTAGCAGACAAATCATCACAGTTCCAACTGCTACTATCCAACAGACCTGAGACACTAGCAACATCAGAAGATCCAAACACTGACTACAAAAAATGTGATATCAGAGATCAGCCGGGCCATTCTTGAAAAAGCTTGTCAATACAAATCACAGAAACCAGACAAACTCTCAACAATTACAAAATAGCAGAGAGAGAAGCGACAACAGATGAGAAGATGTGGTACAAATGTACAGCACATTGAGTACATTTAGATATGCAAGACTCTGAGACACAGAATGGCAAAAGAAATTTCAAACTTAAATGAACAACAAATACTACAAGCCCGTGAAGTAAGCAAAGGCATTAACTTCATAAAAAAGACAGCACCTCAGCAGAAACAAAATCACCTATCTCTAAGAAGATAACACTCATCCATGACCTAGACAGAATTATTTCAAGGTGAGAGGAGTTCTATGCTAACCTCTATGCCACTAGGCAGTCAGGAAACACTCCAACCCTTCATGCACTGAGCGCATCTGAGGAACATCCTCCACCCATCCTCACATCGGAAGTGAGAGCAGCTATTAAGTCAGGCAAGGCTGCAGGAGAGGATGGTGTTACTGCAGAAGTACTACAGATGTTTACAAGACTGTTTAATAAGTGACTCTCCAGTGGACAAGTTCCAGATAAATCATACATAAAACGTATGGTCTCTGGTCGTGCTAAGACATATATTAGGGATACTACACAGTCAGCAACCACGAGAATAAGCAGATTTCAGAGCAGGTTACTCAACCATCGACCATGTCCAGGCTGTCAATCAACTGCAAAAGAAAGCCAATGAATGCAAGATTCCACTATGCTTTGCTTTTGTGGATTATGAAAAGGCTTTCGACTCAATAGAGTTTGATCCACTTTTCACTGCCCTTGATTAGCAAGGAGTTGACTCTTCATACATCACTTTTATGAAAGACCTACCTCTAATTCAAAGCTATTTAAAGCTCCATCATGACAGAAACAAGATCAAAATGGAGAGGGGAGCAAAATAAGGTGACAACATTACACCTAAACTCTTCACAACTTGTCCCCAGGATGCGATAATCAGACGGATTAAGTAGGAGGGTAGGGGAGATAACATAGATGGTGAACACCTGTCACATCTCGTCTTCATTTATGATATAGTACTGAGGACAAACTCTCCTCAGAACTAAATGGCATTCTTAACAAAACCCCCGCTAAGATAAAACCGGTTGGCTTCAACATGCACCTTGGGAAGACCAAGTGGCACAAAGGAAGATGGAGAGGATAATGTTAGGCATCACTCTAAATGATAGAAATACCAACATCTGGATCCGCCAACAAACAAGAGGTATTGACATCAGTACTGCCATGAAAACATCCAACCACAGATGGACAGGGAATGTAAGCAGACAACATGACAACAGATGGCCCATCAGGACAACGGAATGGAGACCACGTGAACATAAGAGGCCAAAGGAAAGACCAAGAACAAAATGGAGGGACGACCTGATAAAACACATGGGTCCCACATGACAGTGGATAGCTCGAGACAGAGATAGATTGCTAAAGTCCGGGGAGGGGTTCATTATTGAGTGATACAACCCTTGTTGATATTGATTGATTTGAAGGGAAAAACTACCAATATTGTTTCTACATTAAGTTTCTGCTCAGTGGTGATGGCCAATAAATCGGTGCTCATTTTATGCAATTTTTATAAACTAAAGTGTTTCCGATTCAACTAACAAACGAAAATCTCCAGCAACATAATAATTAAGTGCAACTGGAAAAATAAAATGTAAAAACAATTAAATATAGGGGGAAAAACAGTTTTCGCTGTAAAAATTAGGCCAACATCGAATTAAATTATTGCACATGGTATAAATTTTTATATCATAAATAACATTTCTTTTACTAAAATAGTTATAATTTTAACAAAATTTCAGATTGAATAATATATTTTAAAAGGAGTTTTTTTCCTTTTGTTTAATCGGAGATTCATACTTTGGCGTGGTTTTACTAATTGTCATAGTGCAGAGAAAGACAACTTTCATTTTCTATATATATTTTTTATTGAACCCAAAAATTAAAAACATGAAGCTGCAACAATTGTTTAACATAACAAAGTTGATAACATTAATAATACAAAATGTAGTCTTATGTAAGAGAATCGTTTCTGTTTAAATACCATAATTTATGACGCTAAAACCAACAATATTTTCATTAGATGAAAACATTTTTAAAAAGCTGCATCTTTGTACATTTTTTTTAATCAAAAAATAAATATATGGTGAGGTCTTTAAAAGGATTTTCATATCATAATTTACAACGCTAAAACCAACAATATTTTCATTAGATGAAAACATTTTTGAAAAGCTGTATTTTTCTACATTTTTTATATTAAAAAATAAATATTATGGTAAGGTCTTTAAAAAGTTAGTCTTTAACCTTTAAAAAAAACAAACAATAAAACTCTTTAATAAAACAAGAAAGAAACTTTTAAAGCTGCGGCAACTTTTTTTCTTTAATTGTAACAAAGCTAATATTATTAATAGTACCAACATGTAGTTTTTAACATTACAAAACATGAAAAGTCGACGATAGTTGTAGAGCAATTAATTATTATTAAAATAAATGCAATTAATTATTATTAAAATAAATGCAATTAATTATTATTAAAATAAATGCAAAAAATGTTAAAAACTAAATGTTAGTGTTATTACAATCTTTGTTCAGTAAAACAAACAACAAATAAATAATAGCCTTTTTATCAGAATTTAATCCTGTTTTATTAAAAAGGTTTGTATGAAAAAAAAAATAATGTCCTTTCAGCGCATTTTCACGATATTAAAGTCTTTAACACCACAACTAAGACTAATGTTGAAAAAAAAAACATGTGCACTAGGGCACCACCTGAAGACTTACCTTAAAGAAGTTGATTACAGGGAGGTTGAAAATAAAATGTCTTTCAAAATGAACCCCCCAACCTATCCATGTTAAGAACGGCTTTCAGAATAACACCCTTTAGAGGTTGGACAACCAGTGCACATTGATCAAACCTTTACCATAACATTTACTTTTATATAAAAAAAAATGAAAAAATGTAGAAAATGTTGCTTCAGCTTTTTAAATGTTTTTATCTAATGAAAATATCGTTGGTTTTAGCGTTAAATGAAAACTGAAACAATTCTCTTACTAGTCTCGTAAAGACTACATTTTGTATTATTAATGTTATCAACTTTGTTTACAATTTCTCTACAACTATCGTCGCATTTTCATTTTTTGTAATGTTACAAACTAGACGTTGTTGTTGTTATTATTATTATTATTATTATTATTATTATTATTATTATTATTATTATTATAAGCTTTGTTACAGTAAAACAAAAAGTCGCCGCAGTTTTAAAAGTTTCACCATATTCTGTTGTCGCATTTTCATACTGGTGTTGTTGTTATAATAATAATAATAATAATAATAATAATAATAATAATAATAACAATAATAATATTAGTAATAATAATAATAATAATAATAACAATAATAATATTAGTAATAATAATAATAATAACAATAATAATAATAACAATAATAATAATAATAACAACAATAATAATAATAATAATAATAATAATAATAATAACAACAACAACAATAATAATAATAAGAAGAAGAAGAAGAAGCTTTGTTACAGTAAAAAAAAGTCGCCGCAGCTTTAAAAGTTTCACCCTTTTTTATTAAAGAGTTTCAATTTTTGAATTTTTTAAGGTTCAAAACTAATTTATAAAAAAAAAACTTACAATAACATTTAATTTTTAATTTGAAAAAAAAAAACTGCTAAAATGTTTACATCTAATAATAATATCGTTTGCTTATTGGTTTTCTCTTATTTGTCGCGTACAAACTATATTATGTATTTTATTAATGTTATCAATTGTGTTACATTAAAAAAATTCGTCGCAGATTTCTTTTTTTTTTTTTTAATGTTTTGATTTAATAAAGCACATCGTTAAATCGAGCGTCCTAAATTATGAGATGAAAAAATTTACGAATCTCTTAGTAAATGAGAGTCTCGTCTTCCTCTGCACAATGACAATTTTTAAAACAGTACCTATACTTTTTATTTATGTCTGTTATAAAACATGATTGAAACAATATTCCTATTTATTTATTTATTGGATTGCAATAAAAAGAAACTTAATTTAATATTAAAGATTATTTTTTTAAGTTATTGAATGATTGTTTTTTTTTAATTTAAAAAAAAAACAACAAACAAAACAACAACAAGGGAACTTACCTTTTATTCAAGGAATTCAATACAAAAAAAATCGGGATGAATTCCTTTTTTTTTGTGTTCAAAACAGAAATTTTGTTTTTGTTTGTTAGGATTTCTTTAGTAAATTGATACAACTTTTGTTTTGTGTTTCCAATTGATTAAGAAATAAAATATATGAAAATATAAAAGAATCAAAATTAAAAGATGAAAAACACGATTTAAACGTGAAATTATTTAAAGAGAAAAGCAACTGCTCAAGAACAAAGAATTTAAGGTCATCGTATTACGGTGTAATCATTATTTCGTTCCTCGTGTAAAAATGTCCGTTCATTATTTAAGTGTGCCAAATTGTTTTCCTATCAAATCTAAATTATATTTGTGAACGTTTGGACTTCTTTTGCAAATTTCTTATTTTGTAATAAATTATCAATAAATAAAAAATATGAAAAAAAAATCAGCTTTACGTTTTATTTTTATGATTAGTCGAACGACGGTTAACTGTTGTATTAAATGCTAGCTTCTTTTTTTTTTTTTTTTTTCTCGTCCATAAATGTTTATCTACCAAGTTGATCTTAAATATTGTATAATCAATCCATTATATTATCATTTTCAGTCCCCCACCCCTAATTTCTGGCTCCCATCTTATCTCGCAATTACTTATAACGTCACCAACTAACTTCGGAAGAACCCCCCCCCCCATCCGATTTTGTTTTATATCATAAGTTGTTTAAAACGTGATTAGTTAAAGTTCAGAATAAAATCACGCTTTCTCTTAACGGTTAATTTAAAAAAAAAAAAAATCTTCTGAACGCTATTAAAAGTTAAATTCTTCACTAGTTTGGAGACGGAATGCGTTGTTGTGATAAGTGATTTTTTTCTCTACTAATTCGCACTTTTTATTTTAAGATTCAAATATTAATAACTACATTTTATTTCAGTATTTAATTTATGTATTTCTGTTGTATTAAATGCTAGCTTCTTTTTTTTTTTTTTTTTTTTTCTCTCGTCCATAAATGTTTATTTATCTACCGAGTTGATTGCAAAAATAGATTACCTAATTGTACTCATTTTTAGTTCGTCGGAGGGGAATCTATCACCATACTTTCCCTTAAACAGGACCGTTGGACTTTTATTAAGTACAATACTTAATAGTTATTTTTTATTTTTTATTTATTTATTTTTTTTTTTAATGGAGAGTAGAAAACGCATTGTGGATGCGTTATCGGCAGCTCCTGTTACTCTCGCTTCTTCTTATTTGTCCCTCAGTCCTCATTTTTTAAATGAGTGATTTTTCTGACAAAGGGAGAAGAAAAAGCTGTTTTCTAGGTTGGCAGTATTTTTGCGCGAACAGTTGGCAGAGTTGGTGGAAATTTTCTGTTTCTATGTTTATCCTTGTAGCCATGTCACTAGTAAGGGTGCTGGAGGTAAACGTTTTGTCTGGGCTGACGTTATCCGCCTGATAGTCAGGGACCCGAACCTTGGATTAACCACTAAGGAGGCTGTCCTATCAGCAGGTGCAAAGTACTGGGGTTGCTGTATTGCCATTTGGTGAATGGAATCTGGACCATGCAGTAGCTTCTGGTGGGGCCTCTCGATGCCATACTATTGGGTAATTGTTACGGCTTCACCTTATCATGTGGTACAAAAAAAAATTCTTCGTTTCTTTTTCTCTCTTAGTTTCCTCTCTCTGTCCTGCTCTAAGTAAATCTGTCGACCTAGTCCACAAATTCCAAAATTTCATCATGACAAGTTTCAAGAAAAAATACACGATTAAACCCGGTTCTCCAACTTCCAACGTAGACCCCTACTACCATGTCTCCTTCTCCAACATCAGGGGTCTACGTTCTAACCTTCCAGAGGTTGAAACCCAATTACAGGAGACTAAACCAGACCTTTTATTTTTAAGTGAAACTGGCATTGGACAGGCTATTTCCCTAGATGAGTTTGCAATTACAGGATACTCTAACTTAACTTCTAAATCTGACCCCCAAGATCGCCATGGGCATGGAATATGTGCCTATATTAAAGATAGCTTTCCATGTGGGAGGGACATCTCCAGGGAAGATCCTAACTTACCCTATATGTGCTTCCGGGTTGCTTTAGCTCACACTACTGCATTTATATTTACTCTCTATCGCCCCCACAACAGCGGAGTTACTATCTTTCAAAGCATATCTGAGAAAATTGACCAAGTCCTTTCTACTTATCCTTCAGCTAACATTCACGTATGTGGAGACTTCAATGTTCACAACGTCGAATGGTTGACCCACTCAAACAAGACCGATGATGAGGGGAGGTTCTGTCATGATTTCTCCATTGCCTATGACCTCACTCAGATTGTTCAGGAACCTACCCGTGTGCCCGATAATGACGGCCAGTATGCGAGCCTACTAGACCTTTTTCTCACAACTTGCCCTGAACTATGTTCAGTTTCTGTTCTGTCGCCTCTTGGATCTTCCGACCACTCTGTTGTATCAATTAAGATAAAAATGAAATGTAATAAGTCCCCAGACGTACCACTTCATCGTACAGTATATCGATACACTAAGGCTGACTGTGATAGCTTCCGTACATTTATATCTGATCTACCTCTGCATTCCATGTTTAAAAAGGATGTGTCCTCTATAGTATTAGACCTAACTGAATGGTTAATTGTAGGTATTGACCATTTCATACCCTCTAAAAAGTTTCAGCAAAAACCTAACAGCCAGCCATGGTTCTCTCCAGAATGTGCTGCTGCCATTGCGCACAGAAATCACTTTTTCCACTGCTTCAAACGTAATAGATGTATGGAAACTAAAGCCGTTTTCAGGACTGCCAGCAACCATTGTAAGAAAGTAATAAGGAACGCAAGAGAGTTGTATGCTCAATCTGTTAAGTCCAAAGTAGCTGAGCAGCGGCTTGGTTCCCACCAGTTTTGGCAAATAGCAAACAGAATTCTGAACAGAAGCGTGTGCTCCATCCCAACTATTATCAATGGACCTGAGGTAATCTCGTCAGCATCAGACAAAGCCAAACTCTTTGTCAAGAACTTTGCAGCTAATTCTACCCTTTGCGACCAAGACCGCCAACCCCCAATATTTCCTCCTGTATCAGAAAACACGCTATGTGATATACGTATATCTGTACGTGATGTTGCCAAGCTAATCAAAAACCTTGATTCCAGTAAAGCAACTGGCCCTGATGGTATTCCAATTATAGTACTCAAAAAAACTTCAACCTGAACTAGCGCCCATACTTACAAAACTGTTTAAACGTTGTCTTAAGGAGAATAGTTTCCCATCTCCCTGGAAAATCTCATCAGTATGCCCTGTATTTAAGAATTCAGGTGATCGCTCATCCCCCTCTCAGTACAGGCCAATAAGTCTCCTGTGCGTCATGAGTAAGTTGCTAGAATCTGTGTTAAATACAGAAGTAATCAAACATCTCAACAAAAATAACCTTCTTAGTGACACTCAATATGGTTTCCGTTCTGCTAGATCTACAGCAGATGTCCTTACAGTTATATCGCATAGGATTAGCAAATCTCTCGACGGTGGCAATCTTTCTAGGGCAATTGCTCTTGACATATCTAAAGCCTTTGATAGGCTTGGCATAAAGGTTTACTTCATAAGATCGCTAGCTATGGTATAGCTGGAAAAGTCTTCTCAATTATTAAATCATTTCTTTCTGATAGGTTCATAAGAGTAGTAGTTGAGGGGCAAAAATCAGAAGCTCACAGTATTAATGCCGGTGTCCCTCAGGGATCCATCCTGGGCCCAACTCTTTTCCTGATCTACATTAATGATCTCCCAAATCATATCCTTACATCATTTGTAGACATTTATGCTGACGACACTACCATTTATGGTACCACATCTAAGACAGTAAACGAGCAAGTACTCTCCAATTCTCTCTCCTCTGATCTTGAGCATGTAGTACAATGGGGAAAAGAGTGGCTGGTTACTTTTAATGCATCTAAAACCAAGCTTCTCTCTTTACATCATCAACATTTTAATCCACATTTGTCATCAATTGAAATGAATGGCTCTCGTCTTCAGGAGGCCTCAAGTTTTGACAAGCTTCTGGGCTTGACCATTACTCCTGATCTTAAATGGAACACGTATACCAAATCTGTTGCCAAGGCCGCTGGAAAAATGGTGGGATCTTTCTATCGATCCAGTAGATATCTCACTGCTGATGCTATTCTCTATCTATATAAGAGCCAGGTACGTCCAAGGATGGAATACTGTTGCCACATCTGGGCAGGAGCTGCTAGAAAGGACTTGTCCTGCCTTGATAGAGTTCAAAATAGACTTCGTAGCCTCGTAGGAGATGTCCTTTTCTCCTCCTTACAACCTCTATCTCACAGAAGAGATGTTGCGAGTTTGTCTCTGATGTATCGTTATTTTCATGGAAAGTGTTCAACTGAGCTTCAATCTATGGTCCCCCCTCGCCAAACTTTCACAAGAAACACTCGTCTAGCTGTAAACACTATCAATAATTTCCCCCACTCTTTATCTGTGCCTAAACCTAAACATAGATTCCATGAACAAAGCTTCTTTCTTAGAACTGCACGCCTGTGGAATTGTCTTCCGTTTTCCTTCTTTCCGGCTGACTACAATATGGTTGTGTTCAAGTCTAAGGTAAATAAGTTCTTGATGAGCCGTTCCATATAAGTTATTAAATTTACCAAATTTTCATTCCTAATGATTACTATATTGACCAACTTCTACTGTACACTCTTTAACCCTTATCCTTGAGTGGCCTCTGGGCCTTGATAATGTGGTGATGCCTTTGTAAAAAAAAAAAAAAAAAAAAAAACATCAGCATAAGAACAATGTAATGTTGAAATCAAAGGGAGATAATTCTCAAAAGAGTTACACGAGGAACGGAAAAATAATTACACCGTGTTGACCCAAATTCATTGTTCTTTAACGGTTGATTTTCTTTTTAAATAAATTCACGTTTAAATCGTTTTTTTTTTCATCTTTTAATTTGTATTCTTTTATATTTCCATATATTTTATTTCTTAATTAATTTAGACACACAAAACAAAAGTTGTTTCAATTTACCAAAGAAAACTTAACAAACAAAACAATTTTTCTCTTTTGAACACAAAAGGAAAGGCGAATTCGTCCCGTTTTTTTTTTTTTTTTTTTTTTTTTGTTTTGGTTTTTGGTTTTTTGTCTTTTGGGAGTTTCTTTTTCGTATTAAATTCTTTGAATGAAAGGTAAGTTTATTTTTGTTTTTACATTTTAAAAAATTGGTAAATTTTCAGATTAGGTCCACCTCCACAAATTTCTTTTAAATGACAACTTAGTAAGGTTTTCGACTATGCTGAATACGAAAATCGCATTGAAATTTTGCAGAAATAAGTAGTTATCGAGATATAAAAAGTTGTATTATGCTTTGTATTCGTTGGCGGACATCTTTTTTACACGCGTGCTGTGTCAGTCATAGATGAGTAGATTTGTTTATGGTGCGCGCACGTGCGTAAAAAAGATGGCCGCTTACAAATAAAAAGCATAATACAACCTTTTATATCACGATAACTAATTATTTCTGCAAAATTTCAATGTGATTTTCGTATTCAGCTTAGTCGAAAATCTCTAAAAGTTTTCATTTGAAAGAAAATTGTGCAGATGGACCTAATCTAAAAAAAAAATACCTAAAAAATATTGAATAACTTTCAAAAATAATCTTAAATATTAAATAAAGTTTATTTTTATTGCATATCAAATAATAAAAAAAAGAACCTTAAAATATGATTCAATCTTGAAATTTAGATTTTTCTTTGCCAAACTAAATCGACAACAGACGTGAATAAAAAGTATGAATCTTCGATTGAAACAAAAAACTTAAAATATATGATTCAATATTGGTATTTAGATTTTTGTACAAAACATACCTATTTTAGTAAAAAAAAAAGTGATTTATGAGAAATTAATAATGTTTACCATAAAAACAATAATTTAATTCGAAGTTGGTTAAATAGTTGGACAACTGAGCACAAAAACCGTGTCTTTTTCTTTTTTTTTCGATATTTACTTATTTTAACATTTTACTTTTTTTCTGTTTACACTTAAATGTTATGTTATTAAAGTTGGGTTGTCCAGCTCGCTACACACAAATATCGCCTTTAAATTTATCGTCGACAGGTAATTTTTGTTTTAAATATAACTATTAACGAATTCAGTGTGCAATGTTATCTTCTAGTATTTTGAATTGTCCATCATGTTCATTAATGAAAGGAATTTGTTCCTTGATGAGCGCCGTTCGAGTTTTGCAGCAGACGACAAATTGCAACACTACTTTTACTGAATAAATTGTAATTGAAGAAAGTATTCCTCGAAAAGAAGAATTCGACCAGCTTGCTCTTAATTTTTTTTATTTTTAAATGAAGAAGACTTACCTGCAAAGAGTTGTATTTTACGGGTATTAGTCACCACCTCCCCACTGCCTTTCAGAATAAGTACCCCCAACCTCCCCATATCAAAAACGGCTTTAGGAATAATCACCTCCAACCTCCCCATGTTAAGAATTGCAGTCGGAATAAACAACCACATCCTTCCGATGTTAAGAACGACTTTCGGAATAAATACCCCTAAACTTTATCATATTAAGCACAGCATTTGTAATAAACACACATTTCAGGTAAGTTTCAGTGGGACGCACCACATTGATCCCATTTTTTTCACTTCATTCCGTATTTAGAAAGATTTTTTTTTCATTTCATTTGCACATGTACACAGTCTGCATCTAAAGTATCTGACAGGAAAAACTACTACAGGAAAACATTGGAGAATGAATTTCTGTTTTATATTTTGAATTGGTTGTCAGCGATAAATTTAAAGGCAATATTCGTTCATTGTGGGCAGAATTTACTCTATATATCCTATATATCTTATATATCTATATATCCTATATATCTATATATCCTTAAAAGTGAACATTCTTAAGGTTGACATTGACACACTTAACTATTATTATAATCCGCTGTTTCTTAAAACACATGTGACTTTTTGACAAAACGTATTTATGTGTAAATCCCACAATTTGAACTGATGTATAAGATCTATTCCCAATAATCATCCGCTGTTTCTTAAAACGCATATGTTTCATTTCTTAGTGGTACAATTAAATATCACATTAGTGATTGCAAATCAGACAAGTTTTTTCTACATTATGGACAGCGTTTTAATCCAAACATGGCATCGTATCAATAACATTGATTGGATGTGCCACGTTTTGATTTTCAGTGAATTGTCTTTTTTGTCCATGGACAGAGGAAAAATGTTCTTTTTTTCTAGAAATAAAGTTTTGACGTTTATGTATATTTCTTACATACGTGACGTCAGATTCTTCAATGTTCTTTGAATCCTTTTTAATGTTAATAACTTGTGGTTTTGTTCGGGCAACTTTTATAGTGTCAGTTTTGACTAATTTTCTAATTTAGTTAGAACTCTTCATCGGCATTCAGAGTCTTTGGTATATATTAATCCTTGTACGTATATCAGGTATTGAAATCGTTGTATTGAGATTTTAATTAAGCCAGCCTGTCTTCCATTGTTTTTGTATGCAAAGCGATCTGAACTTTCCATATGCGTGAAAGCGAACCTAAAGTCTTCCAATGTATCTTATATTTCCCTTTCAATGCCAACTTTCAGAATTGCTTACTTATCCTTAAAACGTGTTTAGTCGTCACAACATTTAATTTTCTCTTTGAGAGAAAATCTGAGTAAAACAAATCAAAATTCCATCATACCTATTTGTTTAAATGAATTCATTGCTATATAACGTGGATATCGAATTGTTAGTTTTTGTATATTTGTTAAAATGCTATACCACGTGGGCATCGAGTTATTAGTTTTTGTGTATTCGTTAAAATGAATTCATTTTGTATACAACGTGAATGTCTAGTTCTTAGTTTGTTGTTATACAACGTGGATATCGAGTTGTTAGCTTGTTGTTTATTTGTTAAAATTAATTAGTTGTTATACAACGTGGATGTCGAGTTATTATTTTGTTGTGTAACATTGCAGTATTTTAAATGTGACTTTTCAGTAACTGTTCCCGATTTCATATCGCCAGTTGTGAGAACACGCGAGAAGGGAAAAATGTTTTTTTTTCTGTTGGTGTGGTAAAATGAGAGTTGGTGGTTCCTTGTAACAATTCTTAAGTTCAGTGCAAACTTTCAGAAATCTAAGTAAAAAAACCCAAATATTCACTTCTACCTAATTATACCGCTGAACAATTTGCAAAACCAGAGTTGGTTGTTGCTAGAAGAAATCTTTCAAACTTTTAGAATTCCTTACTTATCATTAAAAGGTCACAACATATAATTCTATCTTTGAGAGAAAATTTAAGATAAAAAAATCAGATTTCACTCATACCAAACAGTTGTTTCCAATAAAAAAAATCTTGTTAAAATAAATACATTCATTGCTATACCACTTTAATACAGAGTTATTATTTTGTTGTGTAACATTGCCGTATTTAAAATTTGACTTTTCAGCGTACATTCCTGAAGTCATATCACTGGTTTTGAGAACACATGCGCATTTTAAAAAATCGGTTTTCTCTCATTAATACTTCAGCTTCGTTTTCAGTTATTGGATCCTTATAAATAAAATAAAACGTGAAGAATAGGTTGGGATAGAAAGAATAAATTGTACAAATAATTGAAGTATAATGAACAGTTTTCGGTATTTTACAACTGGTAAGTCATACAATCTGTAGTCTTGCATTAGATTGAGGCATTTTTCAATGGTAGTATTAACCTTACGGTTTATAAAATATATTAGTAGAATCTCTAATGAGTAAATGTCGATTCTATTGATAGTTAAAGTTAAACATATATTTTACGTTCAGGATTCACAAATTGAGAAATATATAAAAATGACAATAAAAACATAAAAATTATAGAATTTTACTGCAGCATTTACAACCAAATTAGTAATTATTGTCTGGAATATATCATTATGAGAAACATCTGTATCTTCGGTAGAACATATCATATTTTACTAATGTGTCTCATAGGATTTTTAGGTAAAATTAATCTATATTTTGTGAGAGCAATCAAATAAAATTGACAACAATAAACTAAGAGATGATGAATATGTCAATATAATAGTAAAAGTATTTATTTTTATTTTTTTATTTATAGATGTTCCTGATTGAACGCTCGACATTGAATTTCAATGGATCATGTTTTACGCAATAAACATAGTGACAGGCAGCATCGACAATGACAAAAATGCATCAGAGAATCTGAAGATATAGAATCTCAAATTGCAGTGTTTTGTGAAGTATGGGAAACAAAAGTACAAAATATCTCTTATGGAAAGAACACTTGATAATTGTTATATTCTAATTAAGTGAAAGAACACTTGATAATTGCTATATTCTAACTTAGTGGCTGGCGTTTATCTCAGAATGACATAAAATTACTACCACATCTCTAAATTTAAACAAAAACGCTATATAATCTACAACTATATTGAAAAAAAAATTTTAAAAATAAATTTTATTAAAACATGCAGGAATACACTGGGGAAAAGCGATATTCTTGTGAAATTTGTGGATATTCTTGTTCTTATAAATCAATTTATTTGGGGCATATGAGAACTCATACTGGGGAAAAGCCACATTCTTGTGAAATTTGTGGAGATTCTTTTTCTCGAAAATATCATTTAGTGAGACATATTCGAACTCACACTGGGGAAAAGACACATTTTTGTAAAATATGTGAATATTCTTGTTCTGCATCGTCAGATTTACTGAGACATATTAGAACTCACAATGAAGAAAAGCCACATTCATGTATAGTGTGTGGATATTCTTCTCATGAAAAGTCAATGTTAGCGAGGCATATGAGAACTCACACTGGAGAAAAACCACATTCTTGTGAAATGTGTGGATATTCTTTTTCTCAAAAATCACATTTAGTCTCACATATGGCAACTCACACTCGGGAAAAGCCACATTCTTGTAAAGTGTGTGGATATTCTTTTGCTCGCAGATCAAATTTAGTGAGACATATTCGAACCCACACTGGGGAGAGAACTTGAATGTTCTGTTCCAAGTTCTCTCCCCAGTGTGGGTTCTCTCAGGAATACATAGATGAAGGCTCTTTGGACTGGCTCAAAAGATGATCCCTCCACCACGATCAGGAAAGGGTCATAATGGCTGCCCAAGACCAGGGATTGATGACCAATGCATTCAAGAAGATGGCAGGTATCAGTAATGACAATAAATGCAGGTTCTGAATTGGAAAGTGTTGGTCATCTGATATCAAGTTGCAAAGTTCTTCTAGGGGACAGCTACTATACAGCGAGACATGATGGAGTATGCAAGTACCTCCACTGGACTATCTGTAAAAAATTAAACATCCAGTGTAGCAGCAAGTCCTGGGAACATCAACCTGAAAGAACAGTTGGAAATGACTTATATACCATACATTACGACCATGTAATCCCTACAGCCACCTACCTTGAAAATGCTGCTGTGAAACCTGACAAAGTTATATGGAATAAGTCAGAGAGGGTTGCAACCTTGATTGAAGTGAGTGTTCCTAATGATGGCGGTCTTAACAGAGCTGAAAGAGAGAAACAGACCAAATACCAAGGTCTTATGTATGATATGAAATGAAACTGGAACCTAAAGGAGATATCAATCATACCAGTTATCATAGGTGCCACAGGACTTATGAAGAAGAACCTGAAGTCCTACTTAACTAATATTCTTGGTGAACCAAGTGCAAAAGAGATTCAGACAATTGCACTTAAGGGAACAGCGAGGGTATTAAAAAGAGCTCTCGGTTGGTTTCAATAAAAAGCGGGGCAATATTGGCAGCTGGTTTGGCTGCCCCATACCCAGCATTACAATCTTCAAAGGAAGAAAAATAAAAAAAAGGGAGAGAACTTGTACCTACTAGACACTGCCCTTGAGTGTCTAAGGTCTCTCTGTACAGGGCTTTGTCAGAACCACCTGGCACGAGAATATTTTTTCCATAGAAGTAAACCCTAACCAAATATTCAAAGTCACATCTCAAAATAAAATCTCACTATGGCTGACTCACATTAGCTTTTATGAGGAATGGTGCACTTTCTCCAAGTGATGTTATCTCAAGTAAGCTGGATACTCCACCAGACTAGATAAATTCTTGGCCTGGAATCAAGTAAGACCAAGAGACCAACATGAAAGATATACTACAACAGATGAAAATGGTTAATTGGGGAGAGGAAAATTATGTTCTCAATACTTTTACTAACTCAAATGCCTATGTATCTCATATAGACTTCAAGTGTTAACCTCAGGTTGTGGGCCCCTTGACTTCTTAGAACTTTGATTGAAGTAAAATAAAACAAAAAGGAAAAGCCGCATTGTTGTGAAATATGTGGATATTGTTTTGCAGAATCAGATTTAGTGAGACATGAAATATCCCAATGTATATTATATGGATATTATTGGCATGAAAATCAATGTTAGCATATGAAAACTAACACAAGGGAAAACTCATACTCTTGTGAATGTATGGATACTCTTTTTCTAAAAAATCACAGTTAGCGGCACATATGAGAACTTACACAAGGATAGAAACTTGATGCCGTTTATACACTATCCTATCTAAGTGAGTACTAAATTCTTCTGTTGTATTATTCTTTACGTTTGTCAATTCGTAATAAATGTGTATTTATGTGAACTATTGGCATGTTTGTAAATATTTTTAGTTTCAGTTGTTTAATCAACTATGAGACGCCTAATACTTACAACACAGGGTTTACTTGTAATGAGTTGCACTCTCACAAGCATCAAATCCTCCTTTGAGAATGAGGTAGTTGTCTGCCAATAGCTGAAGCGGCAATGCAAACGTTTCCATCTTAGCCGTTTATTGTCAGGTGAGAGTGCCCCTTCGAGTGAGTAGCTATTTCCATTTTAAATTATCTTTTGTCAAATCTTTGCAGAATCGTAAATTAAAAACATACTTCTGGTCCAAATTTGTTTTTCTTTTTCAATGTATAAAAATAGGCTGTATTATTTTGAGGTTTGCACAAATGTTATATATATAAACATGTGTGGGTGGGTGTATATATGTGTTTTTATATATATATGTGTATATGTACGTATATATATATATGTATGTGTATATATATGAATGTATATATATGTACATATATATGTATATATATATATGTATATATACGTGTATGTGTATATATACGTGTATGTGTATATATACGTGTATGTGTATATATACGTGTATATGTATATATATACGTATATATGTATATATGTATATATATACATATACGTATATATACATATACGTATATATATACGTACATATATATATACGTACATATATATATACGTACAAATATATACGTACATATATATGTATATATATACGTACATATATATGTATATATATATATACGTATATATATACGTACATATATATGTATATATATATATATACGTATATATATGTATATATACGTATATATATGTATATATATACGTATATATGTGTATATATACGTATATATATGTATATATACGTATATATATATGTATATATACATATATATATTTATATATACATATATATATGTATATATATATACATATATATATGTATATATATATACATACATATATATATATATATATATATATATACAATGGGTTCACTGTGTACCTTATATAAGCAATAATAAACTTCAATAATTTAAATACCAGTATTTATATTATTTATATATTTAAATTCCAACCAAATAAAAAGCTCAATGCCCACACAATATATATATATATATATATATATATATATATATATATATATATATATATATATATATATATGCAACATTGTGTGCATCCTGAGAGAGTACAGTAAAATAAAAGTGCAGCATTTGCTTTTGTTTCGCTTTATTATTTTTGCAATTTAAGGCTTTGTTGATTGAATGTTTAGTCTAATGCATCTTTGAGATGGAGATGACGAATTGCCAATACCTGAGGCTGTGTTACTTGTTCTTAATTTAGGACAAAAATAACAAAGTAACGTTGTTACCTATTCTGTATTTTCATTTAACAATTAAACAAAATAGATTGCGACCTCGTGTAATTTGTCTTTTCCATATAAAATCACTGCCGACCTTTGAACACGTTCTTATAATATGCATAAACATTAAGAGCGTCTGCAACAACTATAAGAACTACGACCTCTAGAATATGTGAGAAAATAAAAATATTTCCCAACGGATTGATGGTTATTCCATACTGAAAAACATTGCTTTTAACAACGTTAGTGACGAGAATATATCTCGTTTTTTTACAAAGATATTCTTTCAACCTAACAATTTTCTTCTCTAAATATGACAGACAAAACTTCAACTCGATCATGATTCCAACAAATATCAAAACTTTGTAAGCATCAAATCCAACGAGTTCAACAATGAAGAACGCAACACTAAATTCCTCAGCTTAACCTTCATAGGCAATGCAAATTGGAACAAATGCATCAATGATATAACCAAGAAATGTAGACTCCCTCTACCGGTCTAGAAAATTATTCTCACCTGTTTTATTCTATATCACTACAAAACAATCAAACCATGGAGTATAACTATATGGAATATCTTTCCACATTCAAGCTAGGGAATATGAAATATTTTCTACATTTATCACTAGTCCTTCTCGTTGCGACAGGGTACAGTACTTTCTGCACTCTCACATTAATTATCGGCACAATGTCAAATTCCTGTGCCTGCTTTGAAAGTAATTTAAGATAAATTGTCTTTGTAAGACTCATAACGTACAAACTATCTACTAACACGATACGAAGCAAACCACCATCCATTTTCCGTTGAGGTTCGTAGATACCGGAAAAACTATTCCAATAGTTCCTTCCTAAAACTCTTTTGTAGTATCCTTTCTTTTGTAGTACACTTCCACTTCTTTGCTTTCCTGACTGTACGAATATGCAGAAGTTAAAATGTAATATGAACAGTTCCCCCACGTAATCCACTTTTGTGTTCATGTCAATTAGCCTCAATCGTGATATTCTATGTCCACATTTTAATGTTCCATTTACTGATAATAAAATGTGCCGTTCAGTTGCGCATTACATTATATAACCAAGAGTAAAGGGTATTAGCTGTGATATTGTTTTAGTTCGATTTAAAGCGATTATTGCTGTTTACTATCAGCTATTTTTATTTCTTGCATTGAAATTAGTTTTACATTGAAGTAAAACGTTATAAAAAGGCAGTTTTTACTTTCTGCCTTAATAGATTTGAAACTAGTTTTACATTGAACTATAAAAACGTTGTAAAAAGTTTTACCACAAAATACTGAGTAGGTAGTTGGGTATTACCAAACGTTTAATCTTATGAAATAATAGCTCGCCGCCTTGCATTGTATTTTCTCTACAATTATTTTTTCCATTCAGATTTGGCTTATACTAAGGAAGGTTATGTTCGTTTTTTTTTCATATATAATGTTAATGTCACTTGTGTCCTATTAAATCACTAGTGTTTCATGACTTATGCTTTTATGTTAATAAACAATATGGAAAATCATTTAAACGAAATTAAATGTGGTCTTTAAATAAATTGAATGAAAAGTTGAAATTTAAAACAGAAACACTTAAGTATAAATACTAAAATAGATAAAATATATATATATATCCGGTTTTTATTTACAGTTCATAAACAATTAAATATGGAACTTGTAAGAAATTGAATTAAACTTCAATTTGATAAAAAAAGCTATGTTTAAACAATTTTACTATATGCTTATATATTGAATATCACAAAACTGGTACCGTCTTTTTAAAATAACTGGAATTACACGAGAAATGATTATGCATTCGTAAATTTTAATCTTGCATGAATAAACAAAGCAATTATATGCTGGTAAGTAATTTTATTTCCAATGATTGGTTTTCAATCATTCATGTATAAACAAACACAATTATATGCTTGTAAATAATTCTATTTCTAATGATTGATTTTCAATCTTTAATGTATAAAACAACACAATTATACGGTGGTAAATAATTTTATTTACAATGATTGACTTTTAATCTTAATGATTAAAACAACACAATTATATGCAGGTAAATAATTTTATTTCCAATGATTGACTTTTAATCTTAATGATTAAAACAACACAATTAGATGTAGGTAAATAATTTTATTTCCAATTATTGACTTTTAATCTTAATGATTAAAACAACACAATTAGATGTGGGTAGATAATTTTATTTCCAATGATTGACTTTTTATCTTAATGATTGAAACAACACAATTATATGCCGGTAAATAATTTTATTTATAATGATTGACTTTTAATCTTAATGATTAAAACAACACAATTATATGCAGGTAAATAATTTCATTTCCAATGATTGACTTTTAATCTCAATGATTAAAACAACACAATTATATGCTGGTAAATAATTTTATTTATAATGATTAACTTTCAATCTTTCATGTATAAAACAACAGAATAATATGCTGGTAAATAATTTTATTTATAATGATTTATTTTCAATCTTTCATGTATAAAACAACAGAATTATATGCTGGTAAATAATTTTATTTATAATGATTTATTTTCAATCTTTCATGTATAAAACAACAGAATTATATGCAGGTAAATAATTTTATTTATGATGATTAACTTTCAATCTTTCATGTATAAAACAACAGAATTATATGCTGGTAAATAATTTTATTTATAATGATTAACTTTCAATCTTTCATGTATAAAACAAGAGAATTATATGCTGGTAAATAATTTTATTTACAATGATTTATTTTCAATCTTTCATGTATAAAACAACACAATTATATGCAGGTAAATAATTTTATTTATAATGATTGATTTTCAATCTTTCATGTATAAAACAACACAATTATATGCTGGTAAATAATTTTATTTACAATGATTGATTTTCAATCTTTCATGTATAAAACAACAGAATTATATGCTGGTAAATAATTTTATTTATAATGATTTATTTTCAATCTTTCATGTATAAAACAACACAATTATATGCTGGTAAATAATTTTATTTATAATGATTGATTTTCAATCTTTAATGTATAAAACAACAGAATTATATGCTGGTAAATAATTTTATTTCTAATGATTTATTTTCAATCTTTCATGTATAAAACAACAGAATTATATGCTGGTAAATAATTTTATTTCTAATGATTGATTTTCAATCTTTAATGTATAAAACAACAGAATTATATGCTGGTAAATAATTTTATTTCTAATCATTGATTTTCAATCTTTAATGTATAAAACAAGAGAATTATATGCTGGTAAATAATTTTATTTCTAATGATTTATTTTCAATCTTTAATGTATAAAACAAGAGAATTATATGCTGGTAAATAATTTTATTTCTAATGATTGATTTTCAATCTTTAATGTATAAAACAAGAGAATTATATGCTGGTAAATAATTTTATTTATAATGATTGATTTTCAATCTTTAATGTATAAAACAAGAGAATTATATGCTGGTAAATAATTTTATTTCTAATGATTGATTTTCAATCTTTAATGTATAAAACAACAGAATTATATGCTGGTAAATAATTTTATTTCTAATGATTGATTTTCAATCTTTAATGTATAAAACAAGAGAATTATATGCTGGTAAATAATTTTATTTATAATGATTCACTTTTAATCTTAATAATTAAAACAACACTATTAGATGCGGGTAGATAATTTTAGTTCGAATGGAAACCAAAATGTTAAAATTCATGAGACAGAAATTCAAAAACTTTTCAATCATTCAATGCGTCTGAAACTTGTAGATGATGTTTTGTAGGTTTTATTTGGTTTTGCTGGATTCCAGGACAAATTGTGCTTTGGTCTGTTAAGATATCTTGCTTTTTATTTTATTTTTTTTACATGAGTCCCTAGTCATGCTGAGGAGATATTTTTGAATGTAGTCGATACTCTACAAGTTGCAGATTGGTGGCATAAAGCTTGAACTAATTAAATAAAGCGACTGGCCATTTCTGTTCAGGTTCTTTTGGTTATGATTTAAGTTGCAGACTTATGGACATACAAAATTATGCAGGGAATAAGCTGTTTAATAGGAAGAATTCTTTTAACATGTGAACATCCGGGATTGTTATCCTTCAATTATTGTCGCTTAATGCTTTATTGTATCATGTGTTGGCGCATTTCAATAAACTAAAAATCCAATGTTTTCTTGATTAGCAGATCTAATAAATTTCAAAACATTGTAATAAACACAAATTCTATGCGGTTTGGTAATCAAAGAAACGCTTAGAATTTTCTTTTTCTACAACAGTGCTCATCATTAAGGAACAACTGGTTCTTTCGGCGGCATTGTGTTTATTTTTTAAAAGATGCTAAAAACAAAGAATGTTCATGAAGGTTGCATACAAAACAAATAGTTTCTGTTTTAGTGAATCATAGGATTTGTCAAAATATATTTATTCGTATGCAACCAAATCGGTAAAGATCTAATATATTTTTTGATTCGTCTGTATTTGTTACGGTGTCTCACTGTTTTAGTGATATGAGGATTGTATGATCTTTTATTAGAGATGAGCATGTGACCTCCTTACAAATTAATAGATTGATGACAAAGACACTTCAAACAGAAATTTGGTAATTATGCAGAGATTTTGTGAGACTGCAACTGATCCAATTATATCTTTTAAATTTCAGGTTCTAACATTTTAGCCGTGTTCTGTATACGTTGTGAAATATCCATTATCGACTGTCTTTCTTTTTCTTTTTTGTTTAAAGATTCTTACTGTTCATTTAACTGCAATTGTTTATTCCATTGGTTCACTAGGTATATTTGCTTGGAATTGTTGGAAATTCGTTTCCTCAGTATAAATTCTCATATGTTAACTTTATTACAACAAAACTATATACATGATTGTCAAGAATAAAGATTTGTCAATTTTTGTATATTTTCAACAACAACAATTTATATCTGCTTTTTTTGCATAACAGTTTCGTCTTTGATTGAGTGTGACTAATTATTACAATAATTGCAAGAATAAAGATTTGTCAATTTTTGTATATTTTCAACAACAACAATTTATACCTGCTTTTTTCATAACAGTTTCGTCTTTGATTGGGTGTGACTAATTATTACAATAATTGCAAGAATAAAGATTTGTCAATTTATTACGACAACAATTTATACCTGCTGTTTTGCATATCTTCATCTTCGATTGTGACTAATTATTAAAACAATAGTGTCATATTCGATCCAGCGATTTCACTGTCACTCGAATCCATTAATAAGCTTGTTTTGATTCTTGCCACAGTTACACAGATACTATAATCACAATCTTACAATAGTCTGAATGGAATTTTTATTAATAGAATATATTTCTCATATGTATCACTAAAATTATGGTTTTAGAATAAACATATTCACATATTTTACATTAATATTGCTTTTCCCAGTGATTTCTCATAAGTTTGATCAAACTTGATTTGTCATACACTTGACAAGATTATTGCTTTTCCTTTTTTATTTTCCTTTTGTTAGCTTGAAGAGATCAAGGGGCTCCTTACTGAGTTAGAAGAGATCAAGGGGCCCCTTTCTTGGGCTAACACTTGATTCTATTATAATTTAAATGTATATCCGAGGGCTCTTTTAAGAATAGACAATGTTCCCTTTATGGCTGCTATCTGTATTTTCCTATAGCTTAGTTTTGAAGGGATTGCTTCTAAGTATTTCTGAAAGTTATTTTATATTAGGCCAGTTGCTCCTGTCACAACTGGTATAATGTTTATTTCTTTCAGAGACCCTGTTGTTTTTAAATCATTTTTAGGTCCTGATATTTTGTTATCTTTTCCCGTTCTGCTCTTTTAAGGCAAAAGTCGTTTGGAACTGTGACGTCGATAATGAGTGCAGCTTTTTCGGGCTTGTTCCATATTACTATATCTGGTTTGATGGCCTTGTCTTTTATGTATCTGCCTGCCTGTATGTCTTTGTCGTAGAACACTGTCACTTTTCCATTTGATGTTATTGGCGGTGGTTCATGTTCCCAAGTGTTCGTCGACCTATCTAGTTGCATCTCTCCACAGTGAAATGACCATCGGCTAGAAGGATCTTGCATCCAGACATTAGGTGGCTTGGACTTTCAACAGCTGAGTGACAGAATCTGCATTGGTCGTTTTTTGTAGACCAGCCATTTTCATAAATCCATTTGTGAGCAAGCCTTAGTCTTGTGCACCTATAATTAATCGTTCTTCACCAAATGGAAATTAGTCACTTTTAAGCCACTGTAGTGAGGCCTCCTTTCAATGTAGTTCTGGTTCAGTTCTTTCATGAACCTGCCTGCTCTCTTATCTTGTTGCCATCCTTCCAGTCTTGTCTTCAGTTCCCTTTTTGTATAGTCCTTTCTCTTCTTTCAGGCGATTAGCCTTGCTGGGTTGTTATATTCTTCTATTGTGTTGTCCAGTGTGTTACCACTGAAATTTTCCCCGATCTTTGTAGTTGACGTATGCTGGGGCAAACATTTGGTGTGCCGTTCATTCACCATTTTTATTTTTGGGTCAGAAGAACATTTGATATATTGGCCTATGCTTACCATTGAAGCTCGGTATGCGTGGTTTATTCCAGTGAGGCCTAAACCAACTTTTCTCCGTGGTAAGTACAACCTGTCCATGCACTGGTGTTTGTAAATGACTTTATGAAGGGCCAGCATTTTCCGAGTTTTTATGTCAAGACTATTAATGCAGGTTTGTGGCCAATTGATTATGCTAAATCCATAAGAGACAACGGGTATTGCCAATTGATTGATGACAGTAATTATGTTTTTTGGTGATAGTTCTGATGAGAGAATTTTTTAAAGTCGCTTGAAGTATTCTCCCTGCACTTTTTCTCTTATCTTTTCATGTTCAAGTGTCTCATTCTTCTCCACGCCCAGGTATTTATAGACAGCACCCTCTTCAAGGTCTTCAATAGAGCCATTGTCAAGATTATAATGTTCTGATTCTGTCTTTCTTCCTGTCTTTATGGTGCACTTAGCGCATTTGTCGAATCCAAACTCCATGCAGATGTCCTCTGTATAATTTTTAACAATGCCTATCAGAGAGACAAGTTGTTTCTCGAATTCCGCATAGAGTTTCAAGTCGCCCATAAAGAGTAAATGGTTTACTCTTTTATTTTCTTCCTTCTTTCTTCACATGCTAAGATTGTATCCAGCATTAGATCGCTTAAGTAGCTTACTTAGTGGATCAATTGTGAGGTAGTATAGGAGCGGTGAGAGGCTGTCTCCCTGGAATATTCGTCGCTTGATCTTTATGTTTGGGGTCTATATCCTTCTTTCCGTGTGCTGTAATGTAATTGATGTGCACCATCTGACCATTTTTTGAAGCAATGATGTAATATCAATGTGTACATTGTACAACTCCAAACAGAAAAGTATTCAGAGATAAGGTATACTGTCAAAGGCCTTTTTGTAATCAATCCCGGCCATTGACAGATTTCTTTGTCTTCTTCTGCAGTCTTCTAATATGCTTCTGTTTACAAGGAGTTGGTTTTTTGTGCCAAGCTTTTTGCTCGTACACCCCCTCTTCTCACTTTCAAGGTAATCACCAGCAATCAGATATTCGTATCAGCGATTATCCCTGTTAGGAGCTTGTAAGTTGTAGTGTGGCAGTAGATTGGTCTATATTTGCAAGCCATGTGGCTCATCTTTTGGGAATAAGTGATGTACTGCCTACAGTAAGCCACTCAGGCGGCTCTTCATCTCCACTGATGATTCTATTAAATGCGTTGGCATAGTGATGATGAACTGCGCTCAGTTTTTTTCAGTCAGAAATTTGTTATTTGGTCTATTCCTGGTGTCTTGAAATTACTGCATTGAGCTACCTTCCTGCAGACAGCCTCCTTGGTAATTTTTAAAGCTGGCATCTTTTCTTTCTCCTTATTCTCCTCTGTGATGGTATTTATCCAGTTGTTTTCTTTATGTACTTTAGTGTCCCTACAGAGTGGCCGCCAGAAGTTTTCAACTTCTTGTGTTGGTGGGAGCTCACCTTTATTTCTTTTTAACGAGGCTCCTATAGACAATTCTTGGGTTTGTTGCAAAAAGTTTATTTATCCTCTTGGCTTCAAAGTTTTTGGTTTATTTTTTTTCTGTGCAACTAAATCTTTTATCTCAGCCTGTTGTGCTGCCATCTTAGCTTTTAGCTTTGCTTGGTCTTGGGAATAATAAATTTTCAACTTATTCACCTTCTTATTTAGTTTTTTTGGCTGGGGTTTCACAGGATGGGAATGTATATATCTGGGCAGTTTCCTTTCGGAGTCTGTCTATTTTCTGCTGGAGTTTACGTTTCCAGCCTGGGTTATATGGTTTAGCCTTCATGTTTCCTCTTTTACTCTCCTGGTGTTTGTTTCGCCAGTGTGTGTTTTCATATGTGTAACTTAAGTTAATTTTTGAGAAAATGAATGTTTACATTGTTCACGAGAATATGGTTTTTACCCTTTTCACGAGTGTGAGACTTCATAGGTCTTGTCAACTTGTGTTTTTTTATGACAAACATAGTCAGAAAAATTTGTGTCTTAAAACTTGAGTATTCATATATTATGTTTTTTTACACTTCAATGTGTTTTTTAATATGTTTCATTAGACTGTGTTCATGAGCACTTGTAAATTCACATTGTTCACACGAATATGGTTTTTCTCTACTGTGAGTTTTCATATGTCTTATTAAATTTGATTTTTGAGAACAAGAATATTCACATATTTCACAGGAATATGGTTTTTCCCCCATGTGAATTTTCATATGGTCCAATAAATGTGCTTTTTGAGAAAACGACTTCCCACATTGTTTACAAAAATATGGCTTTTCACCAGTGTGAGTTCTTATATGTATAATTAAATTTGATTTTCTAGAAAACGAATGTCCACATTGTTCACAAGAATATGGCTTTTCACCAGTGTGGATTCGAACATGCTTCACGAAATTTGATTGAACAGAACAAGAATATCCACATTGTTCACAGGAATATGGTTTTTGTCCACTGTGAATTTTTATATGGTCCAATAAATGTGCTTTTCGGAAAAACGACTTCCCACATTGTTTACAAAAATATGGCTTTTCACCAGTGTGAGTTCTTATATGTGTAATTAAATTTGATTTTTGAGAAAACGAACTTCCACATTGTTCACAAGAATATGGCTTTTCACCAGTGTGGATTCGAACATGCTTCACGAAATTTGATTGAACAGAACAAGAATATCCACATTGTTCACAGGAATATGGTTTTTGTCCACTGTGAGTTTTCATATGGTCCAATAAATGTGCTTTTCGAAGAAACGACTTCCCACACTGTTTACAAAAATATGGCTTTTCATCAGTGTGAGTTCTTATATGTGTAATTAAATTTGATTTTTGAGAAAACGAACTTCCACATTGTTCACAAGAATATGGCTTTTCACCAGTGTGGATTCGAACATGCTTCACGAAATCTGATTGAACAGAACAAGAATATCCACATTGTTCACAGGAACCTGGTTTTTCACCATTGTGAATTCGAATATGTCTCACTAATCTTGATTGATCAGAACAAGAATATTTACATTGTCCACAAGAATATGGCTTTTTGTTTGTGTGAGTTCTTATATGTCTGACTAAATTTGATTGAACAGAACAAGAATATCCACATTGTTTACAAGAATATGGCTTTTCGTTCGTGTGAGTTCTTATATGTTTCACAAGACTTTCTTTACGAGAACTTGAATATTTGCATTGGGCACAGGAATATGGTTTCTTCTTAGTGTGAGTTTTCATATGTCTTGCTAGGGATGATTTTCTAGAACATGAATAATCGCATAATTCACTAGAATATGACTTTTCGCCAGTGTGAGTTATTTTAAGTTCCTCTAAATTTGGTTTTGTAGAACAAGAAGGTTTGCATTGTTCACCAGAATATTGTTTTCCTCCAGTGTGAGTCTTCGTATGTCTTGAAAACTTTTTTTTCTCATGACAAACATAGTCACACATTTCACAAGAATATGGTGTGGCCTCAGCATGGCTAATCATATGTCGCATTAAATTTCCTTTTTTAGAAAAGATGGATCCACATATTGTACAAGAATATGGGGGTTCTCTGGTATGACTCATAATATGTCACATACCAAACAAAATATTATTTATATTTGATGTATAGTTGTATGTTAAAGTAATTATGCTTTTGAGAAACAAGTATAGCAAGATATATATATATATATATATATATATATATATGTGAGCGATTATACAGATTTTTTAGAATCTGAAATATTTTTGTTGTTTAACACTGTTTATTGCAGAGTATTAAGATTTTTTCTGCAGATTTGATAATTTTGAAACAGATGTCAGTTTAAATCTCCTTCCCAAAAATGTATTATTTTCGCTGTAGCAAGTATTAAACAATGGCTCGTTCAGATTCCACACAAACGTTCAAGCAGGAACATCTGAAAAAAAATATTGTCGATATGTATTTTTACGTGATTTATCTTAAAATATTTTTAATATTCACATTCATGTGTCTTCTTCATAAGAATCACTTAAAGGTTTCGCTTTTATATTGACACACTATTATGAATATATTTTATATTGATACTATCATAACTATACAGTCATTACTATGATTAATATCTTTTATATTGATGCAATCATAACTATGATGAATATATTTTATATTGATACAATCATAACTCTTTAAGAAAAATCACTTTACGATCTAACAGTTTCGTCAGAACTTGCAAAAAAAACTGTCTGTAAACGAGGTTGTTACATCCGAAACATATGGAACGAAACAGATGAAAAGGTAATAAAAAATAACACACACACACACACATATATATATATATATATATATATATATATATATATATATATGAGAGATACAAATTTATAGAGATTTCCATTAAGAAGATAAAGTTTGAATGAAAAAATTTTAATTAGGAGGAGACGAGTAATAAAAAATAAAGTAAAATTATGATGGAAACGTATGAAACGATGATGGATTTCGGTAAATATTGAATATAAACATCCATCTATATAATATATATATATATATATATATATATATATATATATATATATATTAATAATTGTAAAAATAAACAAGATTAAACACACATATATATATATATATATATATATATATATATTTGGGGGTAAACAGTTACATATGGTCGCATCAATCCATATTAAATAGAGAAATAGTCAACCACCTCAGCAGAAATAACCTTCTTAGTGACACGCAATATGGTTTCCGTTCTGTAAGATCTACCGAAGATAATGGTTATATCTCATAGGATTAGTGAATCTCTTAACAAAAGGCTTCCTTTCCAGGGTAATTGCTCTTGACATATCAAAGGCCTTCAACAAGGCATGGCATAAAGTCCTACTTCACAAGATCTCCAGCTACGGTATAACTGAAAATATTCTCTCTATCATTAAATCATTTCTCTCTGATAGGCTCATAAGAGTAGTGGTTTATGAAAAAAATCAGAGGGCTGCAGTATTAATGCTGGAGTCAATCAAGGGTCCATCCTTGGCCCAACTCTCTTCCTGATCTACATCAATGATCTCCCTAAATCAAAACGTAGATTCCATGAACAAAGCTTCTTTCCTAGAACTGCACACCTGTAGAACTCTGTTCCGTCTGCCTGCTTCCCTCCTGACTACAACTTGGATGTCTTCAAGTCCAACGGAAACAAATTCCTGATGAAACGCACCCTATAGTAGACACTTTAAATATCCACACTAACGTACTGCACTTACAATAACACTTATCCCTGAGTGGCTTCCCGACCTTGATAAGTGGTGACCACCTTGTAAAAACAAAAAAAAACAGTCATCTGTTTGAGTTAATGTGACTTTCTCAGATGACCCTGACCCCATCAAAGAAAAAGTGAAAGGAATATATATATATATATATGAGAAATAAAAATGAAATTGTGATTAGAAAGATAATATTCGTATTATTTATTTAAAATTAGGCTAAGACCAGTAATACAGAATTTTAAAAAAAGCAAAATTCAGATGGAAACGATAAATTGGTAAAAACTGACTAAAAAAATTTATCTCCCTTTCATCGCAAATGTACAAGAAAGATTAAAATTGAAAAAAAAAACTTAAGAATAAAAAGAATTTTAATTAAATGATTAACATAACCAGCAGAGGATGAAGAATATTTTAATTAATATTTTATTAAAAAGAACCTTTTTAACTTCCGTTCATTCATAAGAAACAACAACTAACCAAAAAAAAATAATAATATTTGAATAGAATCTAGAATTTGAGGATGTAGTCTAGTATTTGAGAAATAAATTAAATAAATTTTTAAGAATTATAAGAAAAAAATACAAAAATTTAAAAACATGAAAAATATTTAATTGGTGGAAATCTCATTTAAAAAGTACAAATAATTATAACTAGCAAGGCTACCCGGCGTTGCACGGGGCTGTATAAAACAATACGAAACATGTTGAACATTTCTGTTATTCTTAGGATAGAGGATTATTTTATGTCTATGTATCATTTGCCATCTTGAGCAAAAGAATATTTTACCTATCCTAGGACGGGTATTACACAACATATGTATGGAATAATTGTACCTTCATTGGACAGGAAATTTACAGCACGTATGTGAAAAAAAATTCCTTACCTAGGGCGGGTTATGTACAACACATATTTAAAATTATTTAAATAAGTTTATGTTGTGCTAAATTTTCGGTATATCACAGGTCGATACTTTTAAGTAATTTTGTTGTGCTAAATTTTCTGTGAGTCTAGAGTAAGAATTTGTTATTTCATCAATTGCTATAGTGAAGAAGCATCGTTAAAAGCCATGCCTTTCGATTATATAACGTGATTTTCGGTTTTAATGATTTTTATCGTGACCATCGTCATAGATGGCCTGTCAGATGCAAAGATGACGTCATCGCCATAGGTCCCTGCAAGCAAGATAAGTGGAACACAAACTGTCGATAATGAGCAGCCATTTTTTTACAGAAAGCGTTAGAAAACTTCAAAATTGGATGAAAAAAGATAAACATGATACTTTGTACTGAAACTCATCCAATATTAATAATAAAAATATTAATAAAAAACAAATTGAAAGGGAGAAAAGTTGCTAAAAAGTTTAAGAAAAGGAATACGATTTGATTTGTATGAAACTGAAGTTTATTTAATAGAAATAAATAAAAATGAACAATAAATATTTTTAAAATAAAAAAAACAATATTTTTAAAATCAAAACTGAAAAACAAACGATAAATTAGTTTAACTGAAAAACGAACAATAAATTAGTTTAACTCAAAAACGAACAGTAAATTACTTTAACTCAATAACGAACAATAAATTAGTTTAACTGAAAAACGAACAATTATTTTAACTGAATAACAAACAATAAGTTAAAAATTAAATACAAACAAATGTTAGTATAAACAAAGTTACTAAGGCAGAAATATTTCAAACATTGAATATTAAAACTTTTCAAAAATCTGTTATAGAATTTAATCAAAAGTTTGAATTTTTCTTTTTCTGATATTTCTTTACTAATATTGTCATTCTCTTTGCGACAAAAACTGTTTATAAGGGAATTCGATTAACTTCATATCAGCATTTTTTCAATTTGCTGAATAGTGTGAACTTTATCACAAGAGTCAACATGAAATAATCAATTTTGATCAGCCAAGATATTTAAAGTTATGGACATGGCTAATTTTTTCTGATGAATCGAATGTAAAAAAGAATCGCATTTTGTAAGTTTGTTTATAGCTATATAATTATATAAGACAAAATTATTAGTTATATAATTTGGGTATAGCAGAGAACCTCTGTTAATACCCTGAAAGTAGCTTTTTAATTCAGCTATTCCTTCAACAGCCTCTCTCCCGGATATTAAATTTTTGCAGCTATGGCATTTCAGTTTTTTGAAAACTGCATGACAGCAATAACCTACTAAGTGTAATATAATAGGGAGTACTTCCTTGCATTGATTAACAACCCTAACACAAAACTGCGAATAACATATACAACATTCGCAATTTCTCCGTTTAAAGTGGGTTGATTATTTTCTTTATGGAATATACTTCCAAAATAAAATTGTTTAAAAAAATAATAGATATATTATTTTTTTTTTATTGCCGGCATTTTGTACACACTTTTTTTTTTAAAAAAAAAATAATATTTCTATTATTTTTTAAACAATCTTAATAGTCTATTTTTGAAGTATCTCCATAATTCTGACACCTACAGGGCTACGACATTTACCACATAAAATTATTACTAAGTATTTGGGATAACAAAAACTGTCATAAACTTTTTAAAAAAGTTTAACCTATTTCACGCTGATATAAATATTGCACAGTAAAATAGTTGAACTAATAAGATAAATGATTTTTCTTATTTAGAATTATTTAAACAAGGAATTCCGTTTTTACGATATCGCTTTTAGCAAGTTGCTAGGTGAAAGTACATAATATTTTCACCATACTCCCCATTTTAAATAAGTTTCTAAATAATAATTTATTATTTCAGCACATAACTTTAATTACATGTAAAATTCATTTTTTATATACATACTTTCATTTTTATTTTAAAATACGTTCTAAAAGAAAATAAATAAAAATAAAAAAGGCGCGTTTTTTTAAAAATATCTCAAACATTTTAACATTTACTCTGCTATATTTAGATGGAGTAAAATCCTTTTTTTATTGCATTAATCCACTGGTAAATTATTTCCATTTTGGGGGGAAAATGAAAACACGGTAACATTTGGTCCATTTTCGTAGTTACCTCGGCATTTTGGAACTATACATCTCGACGGCATGTTTAAATTTATTTAACCCTCCAAAACTTTAAACCAACTTCCGGATTAGTCATGAGACACGTGACCAGATCTCAATAGACCGATTTTCATGACGTCACCAGACGAAATTATAGTCGTCGCTGGACCATCATATTACGCTAGGCACGCTTTTATGCACTTCACAGGTAGGATTAGATTTGTTCTTCATATGAGTACTATACTATGCAAGTACCTTATTTTTATATAGATATGAAACTACTCGATGATTTTACATAATTTTCTGTTGTGCGAACTTTTCCAGATATCAGGCATGAGGGTTTGTTTGTTTTTATAATAGAGTGCTATATTAAAGACGCACCTTATTTCTTATATAAATGTCATACTACTCGATTATATTATATAATTTTCAGTTGGGATTACTTTTATGTATGGCACGCGTAAATATTTTTTACATAGATGTCACCACTTATCAAGGTCGAGAGGCCACTCAAGGATAAAGGCTAAAGAGTGTACAGTAGAAATTGGACAATATAGTAATCGATAGTAATGGAAGTTCGGTAAATTTGTTAACTTAAGTGGAACGGCTCATCAGAAATTTGTTCACGTTGGACTTGAAGACAACCATATTATAGAAAGCTGGAAAGCAGGAAAACGGAAGACAATTCCACAGGCGTGCAGTTCTAAGAAAGAAGCTTTAATCATGGAATCTATGTTTAGGTTTAGGCACAGATAAAGAGTGGAGGGAATTATTGATAGTGTTTTCAGCTGGAAGAGTATTTCTTGTGAAAGTTTGGCGAGGGGGGCATTGATTGAAGGTCAGTCGAACACTTTCCATGAAAATAACGATACATCAGAGACAAACTCGCAACATCTCATTTGTGAGATAGAGGTTGCAAGGAAGAGAAAAGGACATCTCCCACGAGGCCACGAAGTCTATTTTGAACCCTATCAAGGCAGGACAAGTCCTTTCTAGTAGCTCCTGCCCAGCTGTGGCAACAGTATTACACCATTGGACGTACCTGGCTCATATATAGATTGAGAATTGCATCAGCAGTGAGATATCTACTGGATCGATGGAAGGATCCGGCCATTTTTCCAGCGGCCTTGGCAACAGATTTGATGTACATATTCCATTTACTATCAGGAGTAAAGGTCCAGCCCAGAAGCTTGTCCAAACTTGAGGCATCCCCAAGAAGAAAGCCTTTCATTTTAATTGATGCCAAATGGGGATCAGAACGTTGATGATGTAAAGATAGAAGCTTGGTTTTAGATGCATTAAAAGTAACCAGCCACCCCTTTCTCCATTGTACGACGTGATCAAGATCAGAGGAGAGAGAATCGGAGAGAACTTGGTCGTTTACTGTCGTAGATGTGCTACCATAGATGGTAGTGTCACATCAGCAAAAATGTCTACAAATGATGTAAGGATGTGATTTGGAAGATCAATAATGTAGATTAGGAAAAGAGTTGGGCCCAGGATGGACCCCTGAGGGACACCAGCATTAATACTGTAAGCTTCTGATTTTTGCCCATCAACTACTACTATTATGAACTTATCAGAGAGAAATGATTTAATAATTGAGAAGACATTTCCAGCTATGGTATAGCTGGAGATCTTATGAAGTAAATCTTTATGCCATACCCTATCAAAGACCTTTGATATGTCAAGAGAAATTGCCCTAGAAAGGTTGCCTCTATTAGATTCACCAATCCTACGAGATATAACTGTAAGCACATCTGCTGTAGATCTAGCAGAACGGAACTCACATTGTGTGTCACAAAGAAGGTTTCCCTTGTCCTGAATATGGGTACTATACTGTACAAGTACCTTATTTCTCGGGTAGGATTCTGCACAAGTACCTTTTTTCTAATGTAAAAATGACAAAACTCGATAATTTTATGAAATTTTCTGTTGTCTTACATTTGAAGTGTTTAGACGATACTGTTGGTATCGATGAGTGTTCAGAAACTATGCACAACGTCCAATAAAAATATCTACATGTCTATTTATGTGTATAATTTTTTTGCTAAATGTTGTAATCCTTTCGACAAATGAGCTTAACTGTTTACGCACAACTGTCAGCATAGATGGATGTTCATAAAACATGCAGTGTCTAATAAAAATATATGGATACGTATATTTATACTGTAAAAATCATCTTCAAAATAATTTATTTGGATTTAAACTGCAGTGCACAAGTAGCTTCAAAATGGTCAAATCGGACCTGTACTGCACAAGCACCTTCAAAACTGTAAAGTCGGACCCTTACTAGAAAAGCACCTTCAAAATTGTCACATCGGACCTATACTGCAACAAGCACCTTCAAAAATGTAAAATCGGACCTATGGCACACAAGCACTTTCACAATTGTCAAATACGACCTATACTGCACAAGCACTTTCAAAATTGTCAAATCGGACCTATACTGCACAAGCACTTTCAAAATTGTCAAATCGGACCTATACTGCACAAGCACTTTCAAAATTGTCACATCGGACCTATACTGCACAAGCACCTTCAAAATTATCAAATCGGACCTATATGCACAAGCACCTTCAAAAATGTCAAATCGGACCTATGGCGCACAAGCACCTTCAAAATTGTCAAATTGTACCTATACAAACATAAACAATACATACAATTCATAATGATCAGTAAATTAGTTTTGGAGTTGATCCTAGACACACAAAGATACATATACACATAATTAAAATCAATAATGATCGGTTAATTAGTTTAGGATGAATTCAATACATGGATATATATATATATATATATATATATATATATATATAACATACACATAATTAAAATTCATAATGATCGGTTAATTAGTTTTGGAGTGAATCCAATAATAGAAATACATAATCATATACACATCCGTAAAATTAATAATGATCTGTTCATTAGTTTATTAGTGAATCCAATACATACAAATATACATACATATATATACATAAATAAAATTAATAATGATCGGTTAATTAGTTTTGAAGTGAATCCTATGCACGGGAATATATAATCATATACACATCATTAAAATTAATAATGATCGGTTAATTAATTTAGGAGCGAATCAAATACATACAAATATACAGACATATACACATAATTAAAATTCATAATGAGCGATTAAATCGTTTAGGAATGAAGTCAATACAAAATTCCATTACTGGACATATTTACGTGATTTTTGGAATGTAACAAACAAGCCGATATAAAAAAATCTATATATCTATAAAAGTGTGTGTGTGTGTGTGTGTGTGTGTGTGTGTGTGTGTGCGCGCGCACATTTACCTACGTAATTACTCTGTCAATTTAAAGTCTACATACTCGAAATTAGATATACAGGGTACTGAGATTTGGGAAAATAGATGTGATACGTTTTGGGCCATAAATTTAGCGATTAAGGAGTCAAAGTTCAACGATTTGACCTGTGAGAACTCTACCAAACCCCTCCGACAATTTTCGGTCCAAACACTTGAACCTTTAGACATAGATTCCTTGGACATGGATCTAACTTAATAACTTGATTTGAGCCCAATACAATAAGTTTTAAAGAGTCATAATAGTGATCAAAGTTTAAAAAAATTACCTTTTTTTTGCTCAGCATACACCTCAAAACACCCGGGCAACGCCGGGCTGGAATACTAGTATATATATATATATATATATATATATATATATATATATATATATATATATAAGTGAAGTGTCTGTGTGTGTGTCTGTGTGTGTACATTTTCCAACGGAATAACTCTGTCAATTTTATGTCTACAGACTCGAACTTTGATATACAGGATACTGAATTTCTGGAAAATCTTTGTAATCAGTTTTCGGCCAGAAATTTGGGTGTTAAGGGATCAATGTTCAGCGATTTGATCTTTGAGAACTCTATGAAACTCCTCTGCCAGTCTTGGGTCTAAATACTTGAAATTTTAGATATAGGTTCCTTGGACATGGATTATACTTAATAACTTGATTTGAGCCTAGAACAATAAATGTTAAGGGGTCATAATAGGGGTCACCGTTAAAAAAATTGACTGCTGTTTTTTTTTTGCTCAACATACACCTCCAAACTCCAAACACCCGGGCAACGCCGGGCTGAAATTCTAGTATCCTATATATTTGGAATATGACATTTTCGCTATATACAGCAAAAACATTTTTCCGTGTTTTTTTTTTATATAAAATTGTTCTTTTATGATTATTACGTAACATTTAAGTGTCCATAATATCGGAATGTAAAAAAAAAAATGGTGGAGCTCGAACCCGGGTGTTCCTTTTTTTACATGGTGGTCACCACTTATCAAGGCCTGAAGGCCACTCAAGGATAAGGGTTATTGCGTGTACAGTAATCAATGAGATAGTATTGTAGTAATCATTAGTATTGGGGGTTTTGATAGAGTGTCTTACTTAAGGGGGCGGTTTGTTAGGAGTTTGTTTATGTTGGACTTGAAGACGTCCAAGTTGTAGTCAGGTGGGAAACAGGCAATCGGCAGAGAGTTCCACTGGCGTGCAGTTCAAAGAAAGAAGCTTTGCTCATGGAATCTACGTTTCAACGAGGCTACGCACTGCACCAAACAGACAATTGCTTTCATACGCTTGTAAATTTACCAAATAAATCTGTTACAGATCGTGCGCATGTGCAAACGATGCCATTGTCACAATGTGTCGTCAAGTTGTCATTTCTTTCAAGCTTGAGCCCCCTTTTTGAACCCCTTTTTGAACCTGTTAGAAATTGTTTTAGCCGAAAATATACCTCTAATAAAATTCTGCACCCTATATGCAATCTTTTGAGCTATTGCACATCGTCAAACGATCATTCGTCTAGGAGGAGATACAATTTCAAAAACGGAGACGGACACACACACACATAATGAGTTTTATATATTAGATTACAATAGAAAAATGCGAGCATGAAAAGTAATATGGTTAAGCTTAAACGTGGAAATGTAAAGGACTAGTTATTAAAACTGGAAAAGATATTCTAGTAAAAAATATAATAAATTTATAACTTAAAATATTGAAGCATTAAGAATTGATTATATAATGTTATAAATTGTTTTTTTTTAATTAAGTGTTTTAGTATTTTAGGCAATTCTGCAGTATCCGGACGGCAGCCATCTTATTTTGTTCGTTTCACTAAACGGGCGCCTGTTGGCGCTTCTCGGTCCAACAAGTCCCACAATTATACTTCCATTCAAAAAATGTTTCGGAAAAAACATCTATGTTGATGTAAATCGAAAAAAATGTTTCATTTAAATTATTAATTTGTCATTGACCTTTTAATGTTGCTTTAATTCGAAAAATGTTTCATTTAAATTATTAATTTGTTGTTGACTCTTCAATGTTGCTTTAATTCGAAAAATGTTTCATTTAAATTATTCATCTGTTCCGAAAAAAAAAACAACAACGTTGCTTTCATGACTAAATTTTTTTTATTAAAATTATATTTTCTTACAGACTTTTAAATAATTATTTAGCGATTCTACACTATTAGGACAAAATTGTGTTATCGATAAATGGAGTTTTCAGATTAAAAAAAAAGAAATGGTTTCTACTGATTTTTTGTCAGTTCTAATAAATTACAAGGTAACTTCAAAATTATGCAGTCGAAATTACTTGAGTATTACTGCATTATTAAACAAACCAACTTTAATCGTGTTAACAAGTGCAAAATTGTCGCCATCTTGTTTAAGTCAAAACACAAAATTGCCCCCCCCCCTTTTGAGCTCTTCTGTTTTCTTCCATTTTCTATTTTCTTTATTAAATGATTTTCCCCCCTATCAATTTTCGTAATTTTGGATATAATAATCTTAAAAATACGAGGAATAAGTAGATACCATAGTCTTGATGTGAAATTCAGTAATACGATTTCCGAAAGTTTGTCTCAATAGTGTAGAAATGCCGAAAAGTCGAATGTACCGTTACGCGAACTGTTTTATTGCCCGACGAAAAAAAAAAAGAAAGAGAGAGAAAAAAGATGCTGTGTCGATGAGAAGAAAAGGATTTTATGAGAAATCTAAATTTCTTCATTGGAAAAGTAGATTTGTCACCCATTACTTAGGTAAAATATGCAACCAATTTGACATAAAATTTTTAATTTCTATTCAATTTTTAAAACAACCCAAAAAGTAGATTGCTTTCGACAAGTTTTAACTTCTATTCTACTTGAAATTATTTTTTACTGGATCAGTGTTTTCGTAATTCTTGACATTTAAATTTATTTTACATGACAAGTAAGTACGTAATTATGTTTTTCTCTGAAATGCGTTATTATAAAAGATCACTAATTAACACACGCACCGAGATATAAATGGTAAATTGAAAATTTTCATTTACAATAGCTGGCATCTAGAAAATAATTTATTATTAAAGAAATTTTCATTTTGTAAATTTTGTTTCACAATAAAATAATAAATCATTTTTTTGTTTTTTTTAAATTGGACAAAAAATAATTTTAAAAAATCATTTCAAATTTGACAATTTATTTTTGGCACTTGTACAGTTTAATCAACACACTAAAAACTGAAAATATCGAAAAAAAAATTTTTTTAAATTTATATCTTACGTATCCGTTTTGGACAGAAGATCTAAAAAAAATAAAATAAAATAATTTTTTAAAAAAAATCACGTAATTTGATCGAGTAAGTTTTTTTTATTATTTATTTTTTACAGCGGAAAAACACACGTTTTTATGACAGCACGTTGAAGGTAGGAATCTTAGATTTTTTTAAGTACGCCACGGGGAGATAACTCAATTTAAAGCGCCAACACTCTCTCCTCATCTTTAATGCTAGTTTTTCTTCCTAAAAATCGAACCTTTTGTTTGGTATCATAAATTGTTTTTTCGCTGTAAAAAAAATAAAATTCTTGAAATTTAGTGGGGTTCAGAGTACTTCATTCCATAACGGATACGTACAATTGACACTCTTTTCATTTTTTAATATCTTTATTAAACTGTACAAGTACCTTCTTTTTTCTTTTTCTTTTTTTTTTCAAAATTTTTAAATTATAAAATCTGTGTTTTTATAAACATTATTGGTAAAGAATAAAACATAAGGTTATTTTATTACATCTAAAGTCGAAATGCAGACTTTAAAATTAAAGTAATTGTATCTAAAGCTGAAATACAAACTTTCAAGTAAAACCAATGGTATCTATTTTATTGTCATGCAACAGTAATGAACATATCCAAAAATTGCGAAAAACGATGAGGTAGAAAAGTAAATATTTATAAAATATGTTTCGAATACAATTAATGTAAATTGAGATTTGTTAAATAAAAGAAACCGAAAATCTAAGATGTCTGCTTTTAATGATAAAAACGTGTGTGAAAAAAAAAAAAAGTAAAAAAAAAAAGCAAAAAAAAAAACTATTACTAAATTTGTTTTTTCGGAGATCTTCATATCAAAACGGATACTTACAATAGAACCTTTTTTTCGGTATTTTCATTCTTTAATGACTTGATTAAACTGTATAAGCACCGATTTTGTTACAAAGAAAAAACAATTGTTTGATCATAATAAAAGGAAGAAGAAGAAAAAGAAGAAACACTTGTCGATTCAGGTTTGGCTTATTGTTTAGATATTCAGATTAAATTACATTTTTATGGTATCTGTTGTTTATTAAATTATACAAGAAACTAAAGAATAGTTTTTTTTAAGTCGCCACTCCCTATGTTAAGCATAGGTTTCTAAATAACCCAATTATTTTAGTACGGTCCGTATTTTGTATATGTACTAAAAAGTTCAGTTGTAATTTTATTTTAAAAAGTAAAAGGGTTGTTAATATTTGTTTCTAAATAACCCAATTATTTCAACACAGTCCGAATGTTGTAATTTAATTTGAAATAAATAAAAGGGGTTGTTAATATTTGTTCAATTTCGAATCAATTCGTAACACTTACTGATTTTTCTTTTCCAATAAAATTGAAAATAAAAAAGCATATTTTTAATAGTAAATTGCTTTCTGTAAATTCATGTAAAATTAGGCACCGATTTGGGCGCTAATGCAGAGAGTGATCCGCGCTATTTTTTTAAATCGTATTTCCACGTTTAATTAAAGTTTTATGCTTTCTTTTATTCAATTGTAAGGTTAAAGTACATAATAGGTAAAAAAAACACCCTCCTCTCCCCATGTTGAGAATGGCTTTTTAAATAATAACGTTATTATTTCAGCACGGATCACTCTCTGCATGAGTACCCCGGTTTAAAATAGAAAACGTGCAAGTGGACTTCACAGTCGGCAGCCATTTTGAGTGGAAAATTACACGTTTACCATTAAAAAAAAATATCATATTTCACCCCAAACAAGGCACATTGCCACTTTGATGTAGGAGGCTACTATCAGGGACATAAGCTACAGGGGTACTACGTGGGGATTTGAGCAGCAAGACGTCGGTTCACGTAACACTTGAACTTCTGCGTGTCAGTACAGTTGGGGAAGCAGAAACCCGGAAGGGAATTCCGAAGTCTAGCGGTTCTGGGGAAGAAACTACTGCAGTAGAAGGCTCTCTTGCATCTAAGGATCTCAATTGTGAAGGGGTGGTATTTTGCTGCTTGTCGGGTTTGTCGGGGGTATTTACGTTGAGGGGGTACAAGTGCTTTCAGTTCGTAAACTTCTTTAACATTTACATTTCTTTAAGCAAGACAAAGAAGAAATCGAGAACTTTATAGGAATAAAATAAAAATCTCATAAAATGCATTAAATTGTTAAAATTTATGTGATAAAAAACAACAAACAAATTTTAAACTTTACAGGAATAAAATAAAAATAATCTCATATAAAATGCATAAATTATTAAAAGTTAGGTAATAAAAAAACTAACTAATTTTAAATATATTAAATTGTTAAAAAGTAGGGAATAAAATAAATATCAAAAAATAAAAAAAAAACTTACCTTTACTTATAGGCAATTCAATACGAAAAAATGCCATGAAAATTCAATGATTTCTTTTTTGTTTCTGTTCAAAACTGTAAATTTGGTGGTTTCTTAGGATTTGTTTAGTAAATTCATACAAGTTCGATTCTGTGTGTCCAAATCACTTAGAAAAAAAGCTTTTAAAAATGTTTAAATAAAAAACGCGATTGAAACGTGGATTAAAAAACTGACTGAACGAATATTGAAAGAAAAAATGAGATAAAAAAAAATGAGATTAAAAAAAGATTAAAGGATAAAATAAATATGAAGTAAATAAAAAGGATTGAAAAAATTTGTAAAAAGATAAAAATTTATAATGAAACTTTGTAAATTCTTTAAAGTTTGTTAATTACGTGTGAATAAACGTTTTCCAATGATGTTGGCAACGTATTGTCCATTCATAAGACTACAATAATTAAAGGTTAAAAAACGAATAAAACTAAGATATCTTTGTTCTGTGTTAGTTATATGATAATGTTCAACAACAACAACACTGTCATGAAATTTGCATTTGCACTGCAAATCGACAGGACCGAAAGATGAGATAGGCAGGTACGATAGGTAATGTTATATTTATGTAAAAATAGCACTTGTAAATATAGTTGCTGGATTTAATAAATGTCTGTAGCTAAATTTTTCAGGAAAAAAGTCCAAGTTAAAAACGTTTAAAAGAAATAAAACCAGAAAAATGCTTAATTCAAAATCGTTTTTTTTTTAATCATACTAACGTGTCCTGTCGTAAGGTACGCTTAAATATATTTTAATTCATGCAAATTTCATATTCATTATTCTAACAGCTCCATTTCTATAGTGATTATTATAGTATACCTAATACATAGTACTGACCTGGTATTAATGCTAGGGTCCCTCAGGTGTCCATACTGGGCCCAACTCTCTTCCTAATCTACCTCAATGATCTTCCTAAACACATACTAAAATCTTTCGTTGACATCTATGCTGATGAACACGACTATCTATGGCAACACATCCATCAAAGGCCGTAAATGATGATGTTCTCTCTTATTCTCTCTCCTCTGATCTTGAGCGCGATGTACAGTGGGTGAAGAGATAGCTGGTTAACTTTAATGTATCTAAGACCAAGCTCCTATCTCTACATCATAAACGCTCTGATCCCCATCTGGCATCAATTGAAATGGATGGCCCTCGTCTAGGGGAGGCCCCATGTTTTGATAAGCTTCTGGGTTTGACTTTTCCTCCTGATCTGAAATGAAACACATACATCAAGTCTGTGGCTAAGGTTGCTGGGAAAATACTGGGATCCTTCTATCTATATAAAAGCCAAGTACGTCCAAGAATGGAGTACTGCTACCACATCTGGGCAGGAGCAGTTAAAAACAGCCTATCCTGCCTTGACAGAGTACAAAATAGACTTCGTGGCTTGGTGGGGGATGCCCTTTTCTCTTCCCTGCAACCTCTATCCCACAGAAGAGACGTAGCGAGCCTATCTTTGTTCTATCGTTATTTCCATGGCAAGTTCTCGTCTGAGTTCCATTCTCTGGTCCCCCCCTCGCCAAACACCCGAGTAGCTGAAACCACCGTCAATAATTTTCCCCACTCTCTATCTGTGCCTAAATCAAAACAGAGATTGCATGAACAAAGCTTCTTTCTTAGAACTGCACGCCCGTGGAACTCTGTTCCGCTTGTCTGTTTCCCTCCCGACTTCAACCTGGATGTCTTCAAGTCCAATACAAACAAATTCCTGATGAACCGTCCCTTAAGTACTTTAAGCCACTTTATCAATTCTCCATTACTATTACTACACTATCCCGTTGATTACTGTACACACAATAACCCTTATCCCCGAGTGACCCTTGGGCCTTGATAAGTGGTGAACTCCATGTAAAAAAAATCCATTATTCTTACAGCGCCATTTTTATTGTGATTATTATAGTATACCTAATCCATAGTTCTGGCCCGGTATACAGTACTGATTTCAAAAGATAATAAAAAATGACATGGGTGCCATCAGCTTGAATAGAAAGCAAAACATTTAACGGTCCAACTCCAGTCGAAATCATTCAAACGAGCGTCAAATGGATAAGAAATAGTTAAACATGAAATGACTTTAACGTTTAAATGTATATTTACACATGCATGGAAATACAATTTAATTTGATTTATACATGCGAATTGTCAATAATTATTTTCAATTTTAAAATCTTAGCAATTATTTTTATCGACTAAATACCAAATCGAATTTGTTTCACAGGTTCAAATCACTTATATAGAATTGTGAAGTCTGTATACCAAACATTGACAGAAGCGTTTTGTAGAGAAATTCCGCACACAGTCGGAAGACTGACGAGATAAGCAAGATTATTATTACGATAATTATTGAATTCAAGAGATGGTATTATTGATATTTGTAAAAATAGAAACAGAATCTAATCAAGACGAAAGATATACGTACGAATCTTTTCAAAGGATTCGTCAAATCACAATCAAACATTAGATAAGTTCTTCATTCGTAAATAATTTTAAAACTTCAGAGAATTTTTATTCTTTTTTGTTATATTTCGTGTTAATACTCTCATCACTAGAGGATCAAATATATTCGACAAGTATATATATATATATATATATATATATATATATATATATATATATATATATATATATCATAATTTAGTAATTAATATTTAATGTCGTGAAATGGTTAAATTTAAAACTTTTATTATATGCAAAACAAAGAATACTATACTCATCTTCTTAGAGGAAAAAAGTATTAGTAATTTGCTAAATGCAAAAACATAGAAAATCACGATAAAAAGCTCTTAAAGTTTTCAAATCATGGAGTAAGGGAAGATGGTAAAAAATGAAAAGGATACCGAATTTCATATCCAAATTGTTTGGTAAATCCCGAAGGTAACAATCCGAAGTAGGCATAATTCTTTGGTTTCTCCTTTAGGTAGATGATAAATCCGGTAAATATTTTATCATATGAATTCGCTGAAGATGTTTTTAATATATATATATATATATATATATATATATATATATATATATATATATATATATATATATATATATATACGTGTCACCATATTTCATCATCTAGTGATTAGAGTATAAACAATACATAAAACAAAATAGGATAAAAATTCTCTGAAGTTTTTACATTATTTAAGTTTTAACATTATTTACCAATGAAGAAACAGAACTTATCTGTTTGATTTTAATTTAACGAATCCTTGGAAAATCTGCAACTAAACATTAGTACAGCCTTGTAATTATAGCAAAGTTTCACTATTGTAAAGCTGATTTTTATTATCGACATTTTCCGACATTGTCCTATGCTCGCAACCATTATGGTCAGTGGATCGTCCTTCCTCCGCTGATTAACGACTGTCGAATCCTCTCTGACTACCAACTCTTTACTAATTTCTACATGTCTCTTGTTACGTCGTGTTTCGCTGCATCACAACTCATCAGGACGGCTAGAGAAGATAATTTCTAAGGTGTTAAAATTGAAAAAAATGATAATTCACATATAATAAATTTATAAAGTAAAAATAATTGCTAAGGTGTTAAAATTGAAAAGAAATATTGACAATTCGCATGTATAAGGCATGATTAAATTGCCTTTCCATGCATGCGTAAATGTACATTTAAACGTTAAAATCGTTTCATTTTTTAACTATTTCTTATCCATTTCACGATAGTTCAAATGAAGCTGAAACATTAGATGTTTTGCTTTCTATTCAAGCTGATGGTACCCGAGTCATGTTTTTGTTAACTTTTGTAATCACTACTATATATCGGGTACAATATATTAATCAATAGGGTAATAGATCTATAATATTGAATATGAAATCTGCGTGAACTAAAATATCATATTTAAACGTAGTTTACAACCTGGACAAGCCGTGTGGCATTACAATGTATTATAATATAAAAATCACTATTAAAATTGTCGTTATAAGAATGTTGAATTGTTTGGGTTTTTTTTTCTTTAATTACATTTTCACCCCAAACAAGGTACATTGCCACTTTTGTGTAGGAGGCTACTATCAGGGGCAACGACTACTGGGGTACTATGTAGGGGTTTGGGCAGCAAGATGTCGGTTCACGTTACACTTGAACTTCTGCACGTCAGTACACTTGGGGAAGCAGGGACCTGGAATGGAATTCCAAAGTCTAGCGGTTCTGGGGAAGAAACTACTAGAGTAGAAAGATCTTTTACATCTAGGGATCTCTACAATGTGGGGGTGGGATTTAGCAGCCTGTTGGGTTTCGTGGGGGCACAAGTGCTTGCAGTTCGTCAGAGCATTCTCCACTAAAATACTTGTAGAACAGGCAGAGGGATGCAACATTTCGTCGATAGGACAGAGGCTGAAGCTTAGATGCCAGTTCAGGGCCTATCAGATTAGAGTGAGTTTCTAACAGTATTTTGTCTAGTTTTTATTTTTAACTCCTTCCCCCAAACTTATCGTGTGAAAGAGAGAGAGTCAGCCGCCATTTTTAACTTTCCAATACATCGGTAAACACAAATACGAAATCTGCATAAATTAAAATATATTTAAGCGTATCTTATGACTGGACAAGTTTGTATGATTAACAAAAACAATTTTCAATTTAGCATTTTTATGACTTTGTGTTTTTAAATGTTTTTAACTTAGCTCCCCCCCCCTGAAAAATTTAGCTACAAACATTTATTAAAGTCCAACAATCCTATTCACTGGTGCCATTTTTTTTTTTTTTTGCATAAATTAAACATTGCCAATCGTACCTGCCTATCTCATCTTTTAGTCGTGCCGACTTGCAGTGCAAAGGCAAATTTCGTGACAGTGTTGTTGTTGTCGACTGTTAACATATAACTAACTCAGAACGAATATATCTTAATTTTATTCGTTTATTTTGTTAATTTAACATTTTTATGACTTGACTCTTTAAACGTTTTTAACTTGGCTTTTTTTTCTTCATGAAAAATTTAGATACAAACGTTTATTAAACCATATTTAGTGGTGCCATTTTTACATAAATATAACATTGCCCATCGTGCCTGCCTATCTTATCTTTCGATGGTGGCGAGTCGCAGTGCAAAAGCAAATTTCGTGACAGTGTTGTTGTGTTGACCGTTAGCATATAACTAATGCAGAACAAAGAAATCTTAATTTTATTCGTTTTTTTTTTACCTTTAATTATTTTCGTCTTTTGAATGGACAATACGTTGCAACCATCATCGGAAAACGTTTACTCACACGTAATTAACGAACTTTTAAGAATTTACAACGTTTCATTATAATCATTTTTCGTTTTTATATCTTTTAATCTTTTTTAATCTTTATATTTTATTTTCATTTTAATTTTTCAATATTTGTTCAGTCATTTTTTATATCTACGTTTCAATCGTGTTTTTGATTTAAACATTTTTAAAAGCTTTTTCTTAATGATTTGGACACGAAGAATCGAATTTTTATGAATTTACCAAAAAAATACCAAGAAACCGAACAAAATTGACAGTTTTGAAAAAAAAAATCATCCGATTTTCATGGCCTTTTTTCGTATTGAATTGCTTAGAAGTAAAGGTAAGTTTTTATTTTTCGATATTTTATTCCCTAACAATAAACAATTTAATGCATTTAAAATAAGATTTTGAAAAAAAATTATTCTTTGAAAATTTTGATTTTTCGTTTAGCAAATCTGGCGTTTACCATGTCTTGCTTGAAAAATTTTTAAATCGTAAAGAAATTTAGGTTTGTATTACTGTACACATAGATTCGAAAAAGTTGTCAAAAAACAAATATATAACAAATAAATGTTATCAAAGGCAAGATAAGTTACTTTTTTTCTACCTTACTGGATATGCTTTAAGTGTTTTTATTTAATGTAACATGTTTATTAAGCTCGAGAAACCTCCTGTGTTTACCGATGTATTGGAAAGTTAAAAATTGCGGCCGACTCTTTTTCACACGTTAAGTTTGGGGAAAAAGAGTTAAAAATAAAAACTAGACAAAATACTGTTAGAAACTCACTCTATATATGTTACCGTGACATAGGCTGACATATGTTCGGTAGGTTTGTAACGGTATTTTGTCTAGTTTTTATTTTTAACTCCTTTTCTCAAACTTACCGCGTCGAAGAGAGTCAGCCGCCATTTTTAACTTTCCAATACATCGGCAATCACAGTTGTTTTTCGAGCTGAATAAACGTTTTACATTCAATAAAAACACTGAAAACGTATCCAGTTAGTTAGAAAAGTAACTTAACTTGCCTTTGATAACATTTACTTGTTACATATTTGTTTTTGACAACTTTTTTCGAATCTGTGTACAGTAATACAAACCCAGAAATTTAAATGGTAAATGCGTAGTTTTCCATTCAAAATGGCTGCCGACTGTGACGGCCACTTATACGGTTGATGTTTTAAACCAATGCCCAAAATATGTAAATGAATAAATTGAAATATTTTTAATAGTAAATTGCTTTCTATATGAAAGCAATTTACTGTTAAAAATATTTCAATTTTAATGAGAAAATAAAAATCACTTCGTGTTATAAATTGATCCGAAATTGAAAAAATATTAACAACCCTTTTACTCCTTATAAATTAAATTACAACTTTCGAGTATTATACAAAATACGGGCCGTGCTGAAATAATTGGGTTATTTAGAAACACATACTTAACATAGGGAGGGGAGCGGTGGCTTAAAAAAAGCTATTCTGTAGTTTCATCTATAATTTATTAAACAACAGATACCATAAAAATTGAATGTAACCTAGAAATAAGCAAAATTAGTCTGAACAAAAAAAAACTGACTCGAACTAAGTGTTCTAATAACTATAATGATAAACGTTTGTTTTTTAGCAACAAAATCTGTTTTTTCTCTGCCAGTAAATCGAATAGTAATCGATTATAACAATCGTCAACAACGCAATTCTACTGCAACAACACAACGTTGTGAACCAGTGGTACCAGTTTGCAAGAATTTTTGCCAAAGAACTCACACATTAATTCATAACTCCCTCTTTTAGCCAAAATATTTGAGTCCATAATTAATCAAACCCTAGTCAACCACCTTACAGTTGCTAAACTTATGTGCGACGAACAATATAGATTAAGGCAAGATCATTCTACTGCTGATATCCTAACTGTAATCACTGAACGTATTTATTATGCATTGGATAAGACAGGGAAGGTAGGGCAGTAACCCTTGATATATGGAAATCTTTTGACAGGATATGGCACGAGGGTCTTCTCAAGAAAATCAGACCATATGCTATCACCGGACGAATACTTAATATAATTAATTTAGGGCAGTAACCCTTGATATATCGAAATCTTTTGACAGGATATGGCAGGAGGGTCTTCTCAAGAAAACCAGAAAATATGGTATCACCGGACGAATACTTAACATAATTAATTTAGGGCAGTAACCCTTGATATATCGAAATCTTTTGACAGGGTATAGCACGAGGGTCTTCTCAAGAAAATCAGACCATATGCTATCACCGGACGAATACTTAACATAATTAATTTAGGGCAGTAACCCTTGATATATCGAAATCTTTTGACAGGATATGGCACGAGGGTCTTCTCAAGAAAATCAGACCATATGCTATCACCGGACGAATACTTAACATAATTAATTTAGGGCAGTGACACTTGATATATCGAAATCTTTTGACAGGATATGGCACGAGGGTCTTCTCACGAAAATCAGACCATATGCTATCACCGGACGAATACTTAACATAATTAATTTAGGGCAGTAACCCTTGATATATCGAAATCTTTTGACAGGGTATGGCACGAGGGTCTTCTCAAGAAAATCAGAAAATATGCTATCACCGGACGAATACTTAATATAATTAATTTAGGGCAGTAACCCTTGATATATCGAAATCTTTTGACTGGATATGGCACGAGGATCTTCTCAAGAAAATCAGACCATATGCTATCACCGGACGAATACTTAACATAATTAATTTAGGGCAATAACCCTTGATATATCGAAATCTTTTGACAGGGTATAGCACGAGGGTCTTCTCAAGAAAATCAGAACATATGGTATCACCGGACGAATACTTAACATAATTGATTTAGGGCAGTAACCCTTGATATATCGAAATCTTTTGACAGGGTATAGCACGAGGGTCTTCTCAAGAAAATCAGACCATATGCTATCACCGGACGAATACTTAACATAATTAATTTAGGGCAGTAACCCTTGATATATCGAAATCTTTTGACAGGATATGGCACGAGGGTCTTCTCAAGAAAATCAGAACATATGGTATCACCGGACGAATACTTAACATAATTAATTAAGGGCAGTAACCCTTGATATATCGAAATCTTTTGACAGGATATAGCACGAGGGTCTTCTCACGAAAATCAGACCATATGCTATCACCGGACGAATACTTAACATAATTAATTTAGGGCAGTAACCCTTGATATATCGAAATCTTTTGACAGGATATAGCACGAGGGTCTTCTCAAGAAAATCAGAACATATGGTATCACCGGATGAATACTTAACATAATTGATTAAGGCCTAAACCCTTGATATATCGAAATGTTTTGACAGGGTATGGCACGAGGGGTTTCTCAAGAAAATCCGAATATATGGTATCACCGGACGAATACTTAACATAATTAATTTCTTCTAAAATAAGAGAAGAATCCAGGTTGTCCTCGATAGTCGTACGTCAACACAATATGATATAATGTGGGTGTACCTCAAGGGTCAATCCTTGGAGCTTTATTGTTCCTGATATTCATAAAGGATCTCCATAATAAAAATATTTCTTGGGTGGGTATATTTGCTGATAATAGGCAATAGTAGGGAAAACAAAAGAGCACATATCTAAGTCAATGTCGAAATTCCGAGAGGAATACCCCCAGTCTGTAGTGGAATAGGGACAAAAATAGATAGTAACATTCAATGCTGGCAAGACTAAGTTTCTTTCCTTTAATAATTAAAAGAAACCTTTTCAACCACCAATAGCTATGGTTGATAAAACATTGCCTGAATGTACTATGTTTAAACGCCTCAGCTTAACGTTCACATTGAACAGGAGCTTGAACAGATGCATCGAGGGTTGATTGTTAATTTTTAATGCAATAGATTTTAGAGTTTGTTTGCCCATTTCTTCCAACGAATTCTGGTCAGCGTGCAAAGTGACCGTTGGGGAAAATTATTAAACCACCATAGCCCATTATTTCACTTCTTGTCATGTGATTACACCGTTTTATTTTTAAATACTGTCTTTGAGAAAACTAGAAATACACCTACATATCCGTTATAATCTTTTTTTCTTTCAAAGAAATAAAAACTACATGTGTTCAATCGATAAAGATTCGTGAAATTCTTGCTTTTTAATAATTTATATCTTTCTTTTAAAGCATTGCACATGTTCATGAAACAGTTGCTTTTTAAAACCTTAGCATTTCATCCTCGTCGCCAGATGAAAGGATGTGAAATGCCCCAACTCAACACGAATCGATAATTAATTAACTCGTCAGCTTAAATTTTTATTTTTCCTTTTATATATCGTTTAAGGGACAAGTAACTCTTTTGGGAGTCATGCCTATTTGGTGGCAAAATTACAGGATTATGGACACTTGTATAGTTTAATCCAAATAAAAATATCGAAAAAATGTTATATCGTACGTGTACATGTATTAGACTGAAGATCTCCGGAAAAAATCACTCAATTTAATCGAGTTTTTTTTTCTTTTCTTTTCTTTTTACGGCGGAAAAAACACGTTTTTATCACAACGCACCGAAGATAGATATCTAGGAATTTTCGGAACACGCCACGGGGAGATAACTCAATTTAAAGCGCCGAGCCTCCCTTCCCATCTTTAATAATAGCTTTTCTTCCAAAAAATCGAACCTTTTGCTAGGTAGCATGAAAGTTATTTTTCGCTGTAAAAAAAAAAAAAAATAAATAAAAAGATAACAATAAAAATAACTACTTGCTGAAATTAACTGAAATATTTTTCGGAGAACTTATTCCATAATAGATACGTACAATTTAAACTTTTTTCGATATTTTCATTTTTTGATGTCTTGATTAAACTGTACAAGTACCGGATTATGCAACTTATGAGACTCAACTGAACTTTAACAAATTTCAACAAGCAAAGCACGTTTTTAAATTGTCGTGATAATGATAATGTAAAACGTGGTTGCTATGAGTACATAAATCAGAAACAGGTACTACACTACACTTTCATTGTAGAGTAAATTCATTTATACATTTCATGAAAACGTGTGCAAACCCCAACAGTCAAATAAATTAATTTCAAAACACCAAAACACTTTTTTTACACACAAGTTTATTAACCATGGAAAAAATAAACATAAAAAATGTTTTTTATTAGTTCATGATTCTCCGAAGAATTTAGCATGAAGTATTGACAATTTTTAATCTAAACTTGCTAGTAAAACATTTTATAGGAAAACATTTCGAACATTTAACTAACAGACATTTTTACACGAGGAACGAAATAATGATTACACCGTGTTATTACGATGACCTTAAGTTCTTTCTTCTTTAGCGGTTGATTTGATTCTTTAAATAATTTCACGTTTAAATCGTGTTTTCATCTTTTAATTTTGATTCTTGTATATTTACATATATTTTATTTCTTAATGAATTGGACACACAAAACAAATGTTGTATCAATTTACTAAAGAAATCCTAGCAAAACAAATTTTCTGTTTTCAACACAAAAGAACAAAGAATTCATCCCATTATTTTTTATACTGAATTCCGGGAATAAAAAGTAAGTTTGTATATTTTTCTTTCTTTTTTCACTTTGAAAAATGTATTTTATAACTTTTAATTTAACTTAAAAATTAAAACAAGTTTATTTTTTTATTGAAATTCAATTAAATTTAGTGATTGCTTTATAACAAATGTGAATAAAAAAAAGTATCTCCGATTAAAAAAATCCCTAAAAATATATTCAATTTGATATTAATTTTTTTGTTTTAAAATGTTTATTTATTTATTTAAAAAAAAAATAACGTTTGTGATTTCTTAGAAAATAATAACTTGATTCGAAGTTAACTACTCATCAGAAGCTACTTTTTCGACATTTCGTTGTTTTAAGATTACACATAAAACAATAAAAAATTCTTTACGTTTTTCGATTAAAAATAAAAAAAATTCTTTACGCTAGAGAATTTTGTTTGATTTTTATGTTTTATTCAATGTTTAAAATTTTACAATAGGGATCAATTTCGTTTATAAAGTTTACATAAAATGAACACATATTTATTGTCCATCACCAATTAGCAGTTATTTAATGTAGAAAAACATATTAGTAAATCTTTAAGATTCAACCCAGCGTATTTTACTCTTTAAAAATTGGCTTTATTTTAGGCTATTATGTTACAACAGTCTTAAAGAAATATCTGCTAAAGGAATGAAAAACAAAAAGAATACATATGTAAGGTTTTAGAGTAGGGATCCTTTTCTATATAAATTTAATGTGAAATGATCCCCCATTTAATGATCAGTTAGTAGTCAGTGATTCCTGTAATCTTTCGTAGTTTTCAATTTTTGTGGAAGACGGAGAAGAGAAAACCCATGTCAACTTTTAATTTCTTAATTTGTTTTTGATGTCAATCTAATGTGTTGTTAACTATTCTGTACTTTCATTTAACAATTTAATAAATATACCGTAAAACTCGTTGGACGTATCAAAACTTTGCAAAAGCTGTCACCCTGAAACTTATTTGGTGGTTTACTTCCAGTATTGTGTTAATTTTTCGATTTTAGAGCGATTATCGGGACTTTTTTGATGACAGGTTTATATCAACCAATTTTTCTTCTTCTAACATAAGCCTCGATATTAATTCTTTCAAAGTAAATAAGTTATAACACAAAAATGCATCTTGTATTTCGTAAATTGTTAGTTGAAATTACGAATTAGTTAGCAAATACCTCGTTTCTCATGTTAATAGCTTTCTGAATAATAACCTTATTTCTAATGATGGGAGGTATTTTTTTATTTACAACAAAAACTAGAATGTATGAGTAAAAAAAATGCCCCCACTCTGAATTTTCAATTGAAATTTAAAAACAAGATGACCCCTTATCTTATTTTAAATATAAAATATGAATTTGCATAGTAACATTTAAGAAAGCCAACAACGATATGTTTACGGTATCTTTGATTTATTACATTTTTAGGAAAAAAAACTACAGAATAGTTAACAACACTTGGTTTCTAATCCCGCCTTAAAAAACGTTAAAAACCAGAATATATGAGCTCCTCCCCATCCCCGTCAATTGCTGCAAACATTGAAAACGGCAACTGATTACATATCTGGTTGATCAGTAACTAGCCATGAAGTAGGTGCTCATTTTATATTAAATATATATAGGAATTTGATCATCCTACTCTAATATCTTAAATATATATTATTTTAAAATTCTTTTAGTGATGATATTTTTAAGAGCTGTTGAAATGTACTAGCTAAGAAAAAGTCAATTTGGATTTTTCTTAGGGGTTAAGCTACGTCTGGTTTGTTAGTAAAGATTTATCAAAATAATTTTGATTTTTAGATTTACCGGTAATATGTGGGATTTAATACGTAAATACTCAATTATGTTGGTGCAAATTTATTAGAAGTCTCTTATCATAATTACCTATTTCAGCCTACAGTTGTTACACTAAGGTTTATATTTTAATATATGAAAAAATATATTTAACAAAATATAATAGTATTAGGATTGAGTTACATTTGCAAACAAATTAATTTTAATAGTTTTAACATATTTTAGTTTGCAATTACTTTATAACGTAACCTATCCCTTGAAATATCAGTAGTTACATTTGGATCTAAAAAGTATATCTTCTATATAATGAAATGATTGCAGAAATTAAAACGATATTTTTCACACATTTAGCCGTTATAAAACAATTCTATATTACATCCTAGAAGCAACTTCGTCACAATCACACCATCTTTAGATGAAGTAGTTCCTATTTTACCCTCTAAATCTAAAGTCCTCCCACCGCTTCCGGTCAAGACTGAGAAGAAATATACATATTATAATTATATTGCCCTGACACACTTCTTAACTAGATCATACACATAGACATAAAATTATCCTTTCACTTCCCGATTCGAAAATGAATATTTTCTCCCTACCAGCAATCCAGCTATTCCCCTTGGCTGAAAACATAAAAATCTAAAATTCCAAAATACACACCTTACAAAAAGGAACATGTCAGACCTTTACAAATATGGCCGCTCTCTCTACAGGAACCAATAGTTTTATGAATATTAAGCAAAATACAAAAATATTAAACACTCATAATCATAAATTTACGTACTTAAAACCTAACATTTATGCACAACTACCCTTACAAATAAGCAATTCCTGAAAGAAAATGCACAACATTTATGGATAGCTTTGTTTTTGTTTTTTTTTTTTTGCTTATGGAATTATGTTTTTTGTTTTGCTTTGTTTTATAATGGGACATTTCATTCTTATTTTTTTTACATTTTTTCGATACCTATGCACACATTACCTTCGCAAAAAAACCCATACAACCGTGAAGCATAACATTTTTATTTATGGTTACCATTGTTTACTTTTCATTGTCTGCTTTGGAATTCAGAATGACACCCTAATATTGCATGCATGTGTTTGATGATAGACAAATTATAGACACACTTTTCTTTAACATGACAACTTGAATGTTGCTTGTAATTTGCGCCTCGGTATCATGACAACGATTATCAAGGTTAAATATGGAGCAAATATCTTGACAAACCCACTCCCTTCCTCACTCACAGGGTGGGATATCTATTCTGAAAGACCTCCCTGATATGGAGATATTGCAGGTGACCAGAAGAGGTTCGGAATGTCTGTACCATAAGCCATTTTTAACATGAGGAGATTGGGGGTATCCGTTCCCAAAACCATTCTTACCCTGATGAGGTTGGCAACAACAACAACACCCATACTTTATTTCTTTTACAAGGAGGATCTGTTTTATTGTAGACTAATTGTTTTTCGTTTTTTTTAAAAGATAATATATGTATATGTATGTGGAATATTATATATATATATATCTATATATATTTATATCTTCTCATCACGATGTAAATCATAAAACATATATGTATATATACATCATGATACATGTATATGTATGTGGAATATTATATGTGTATATATATATATATCTTCTCATCACGATGTAAATCATAAAAACGCCAGATATAATTTCAACTAAACTACATCTGAAGCAAAAGTTGGAAAATATTTAGTCATTTTTATAATGGACCTCAGATGAGTTTTTATATTAAATTAATCACGAGGTTATAACTTCACTATAAAAATGAACAAACATTTTTCTGATGTATCTCAGATGACTTTTTATATTTAATTTATCAGGAGGTTGTAATTTCACAATAATAATGAACAAACATTTTACTAATGTATCTGATATGATTTTTTAGATAAAATTAATAATGATGCTGTAACTTCACTATAATAATGAACAAACATTTTTTTAATGTATTTCCTATAACTTTTTATAGTAAATTAAAAATGATGTAACTTCACTATAATAATGAACAAACATTTTTCTAATGTATTTCATATGACTTTTTAGATTAAATTAATCATTAAATTGTAACTTCACCATAATAATTAAGGAACAGAATATTCCTATGTTGATGCCGATACTAAAAATATTGAATTTCATGTATTTTTTTTCAGATGCTCCTGAGTGACTGCCGTCAGTGAATTTTTATGGAATATTATTTAAAGAGTCATTATTTTATTTGAGAGATGACAGCGACACTTTTTTGGATGATTTAATGTACTGGACACAATTATTTAATAGAATCTGTAAAATATAAACCCTCACACCTGACTTGTAAAGTGTTTAAATATTCTAGTTCTAAAAATCAGATTTAATAAAAGATTTGGATCACACATGAGAAAAGCAATATTCTTGTAAAGTGTGCGGATATACTTGTTCTGAAAAGTAGTGACACATATGAGAACTCACCCTGGGGAAAAGCAACATTCCTGTAAAGGGTGTAGATGTCAAGCTTGGTGAAACATGAAAACGCACACTGGGGAAAAGCCATATTCTTGTGAAGTGTGTAAATATTCTAGTTTTAAAAAATCAGATTTAGAAAAACATATGAGAATTCACACGGGAGAAAAGCCATATTCATGTGAAGTGTGCGGATATTCTAGTTCTAATAAATCATCTTTAGTCGCACATATGAGAACTCACACTGGGGAAAAGCCACATTCATGTGAAGTGTGTGGATATTCTTGTTCTAAAAAGTCAAATTTAGGTAGACATATGAGAACTCACACTGGAGAAAAGCCAAATTCTTGTGAATTATGTGGATATTCTTGTTCTTAAAAATACTCTTTAATGAACCATATGAAAACGCACACTGGGGAAAAGCCATATGCTTGTGAAGTGTGTAAATATTCTACTTTAAAGAAATCAGATTTAGAAAAACATATGAGAATTCACACTGGGGAAAAGCCATATTCTTGTGAGGTATGCGGATATTCTTGTTCTAATAAATCATCTTTAGTAAAACATATGAGAACTCACACTGGGGAAAAGCCACACACTTGCGAAGTGTGTGGGTATGCTTGTTCTGAAGCATCAAGATGAGTAAGACATATGAGAACTCACACTGGAGAAAAGCCAAATTCATGTGTAGTGTGTGGATATTCTTGTATTGAAAAATCAATGTTAGTGAGACATATAAGATCTCACACAGGAGAAAAGCCACATTCTTGTGAAGTTTGTGGATATTCCTGTTCTCAAAAATCACACTTAGTGACACATATGAAATCTCACACTGGGGAAAAACCACATTCATGTGAAATATGTGGATATTCAAGTTCTCAAAAGTCAAAGTTAGTTAGACATATGAGAACTCACACTGGATACTAAAAACATATCTAAAATCAACATGGTCTCTGAAAGAAATAAACATAATACCACTTGTGACAGGAGCAACTGGCCTAGTAAAAAAGAACCTTCAGAAATACCTAGAAGCAATCCCTAGAAAACCAAGCTGTAAGGAAATACATATAGCAGCTATAAACGGAACAGTGTCTATTCTTAAAAGAGCCCGCGGATAAAATATTAAACGGTAATAGTATCAAGTGTTAGCCCCAGGATCTCTTCAAACTAACAAATGTAAAATAAAAAAAGTAAAAAGAGAAACGGCAAATTGTGAAGTGTGTGGATATTCCTTTTCTGACAAATCAATGTTGGTGAGACATATGAGAACTCACGCTGGGGAAAACTGGAGAGAACTTGAATGCCTACTAGGCACTATCCTCGAGTGTCTAAGGTCTCTCTGTACAGGGGTTTGTCAAAACAACCTGGCATGAGGATACTTTTCTTTAGAAGTAAACTCTGATCAAATATTCAAAATCACAGTATTCGCTGCCCAAATAAGATCTCCTCACTATGGTTTACCCACATTAGTTTTACGAGGAATGGCGCACCTTCTTCAAGTGATGTTACCTCAAGTAATAGCACAAAGCAGGATAATCCACCAGACTAGATAAATTCTTATCCTTGAATCCAGTAAGACTAAGACACCAAAATGAAAGATACACTACAATTTATGAAAATGGTTAACTGGGAGTGGAAAATATGTTCTCAATTTATTTACTAACTCAGTGTTTGAGAGATAAAGAACTTTAATGGAATATTCGAATATCTATGCATCTCATATAGACTTCAAGTGTTAACCCCACGTTGTGGGCCCTTGATTTCTGAGAACTTTGGCTGAAATAAAATAAAAGAAAAAAAGGAAAAGCCTCATTCTTCATCTGAAATATTCATGTGAAGTGTGTGAATATTTTAATAAATTTCCAGATGATTAAGCACGATTAATTATTACTGCACACTAATTCAAAAATGGCTGGCTGTCAGTCGGCTGTTTGAAGCCCAGGCCACTTAATGTCCGAATGCAAGATCTTTCCAGCCGATTGCTATTACACTGTCCGCCACAGTAAACTGTGTAGAAACCTACATTATAAGATCTGCAAAGAGATGCAAATTGCCGGTCGTTGAACATCTGGGGATATGAACCACCAATGATAACATCAAATGGAAAAATGACAGGGTTCTATGACAAAGACACACAGGCAAGCAGATATATAAAAGACAAGATCATAAAGCCAGATATAATAATATGGAACAAACCCCCAAAACTGCACTCATTATCGATGTCACAGTCCCAAATAATTTCAGCCTTAATAGAACTGAACGGGTAAATATAACAAAATATCAGGACGTAAAAAATGATCTAAAAATGACGGTGTCTCTGAAAGAAATAAACATTATACCGATTGAGACAGTAGCAACTCGGATAATAAAAAACAATCTTCAGACATATATAGAAGCAATCCCGGGACACCAGGCTGTAGCAAAGTACGGATAGCAGTCATAAAGCAGACAGTTTCTATTCTTAAAAAGCCCTCGGACATACAATTTAATAGAAACGGAATCAATTGTTAGTTCCCTAAGTAAAATTAAAAATAGGGGAAATTGTGAATTGTGGATTAATTCTGTTCAACACTAGTGAGACATATGAGAAGACACATTGTGAAAAGTCATTTCTATGACGCGTGGATATACTTTTTCTCTAAAATCAAAGAATGTTCATTCGGATGTATTAATATAAAAACTTCAGGATAGACTATATAACACTGTACACGCTTTAAATAACAGTGTAATATCCCTAACCCCTCATCCCTTGAATGAACTCTTCCGTTAACTATAAATGCTGCGTAATTAACGCTATTTGTGACTTGCTTTCTTTTGTGAATAAAACCTTTACAAAGGTATTCGGCTCTTCGTTTTTCCCCTTCAAGTTTTCTTTCGTTATTATTGTATTTTTTATTTTTTCATTATTTTTTTCTCTAACAAACAGGATTCTTAATGAATATTTAATAGATTAAATCGATTAATATAATGTAATATGACGAAGTATATAATCATTTAAAAACGGCAAAATCTCTAAACGATTGTATTACGAGCAAATAAACTAAAACAAAAACTCTGAAGAAATACCTGAACACAATCTCCGGAAAAGTAAACTGTTGTAAAACAAATGCACATTATTAAAGCGACTATACCAAAAAGCACAGAGATATTTTTAATCGTAATGAAATTTGATATCATCCCTAAGAGGAAATCACATGATTTCATGTAAAATAAAAAATTTGGAAAGCTATATTATTGTCCATTATTTTAATATTCATGTTCTCATAAATAGAATGTTGCGAAAAAAAACTTACAATTTTCTAAAGCAATAATCTGATAAAGAATGATGAAAAATTATATCATATGAAAGTTTGTCTTAACAAATTTCAATCACAAACCAATCTGAAATGTTTGAGAGGCGTCATACAGGAAAAGAGAGAAGTACACGGAAATCAAGATGGAACTTCCTTAATGGCTCAAGCTTGGGAAACTGCCACTAATACCATTAAATGGAGGAAGTGTTCTATTATAGTCATACAGGTTGGAAGAAACATAATAAGTCAAAAC
>NC_136527.1:193451376-193496376 GCF_053919585.1 Euprymna scolopes
AAAATTGAAAATTTGGTCAATTTGTAGGGATTCTTTACAAAATAAATGCAATTTCAATTTCGTATGTGCAATTCATTAAGAAATCCAAGAATAAATGAGGGTTGAAAAAGTTAAAAATTAAAAACTCAAAAACACGATTGAAACGTGGATTTAAAAAATGGATGAACAAAAAATAAAAGTTTAAAATGAAAATATATGAGGATTAAAAAAGATTAAAAAATAAAAAAAGATAAAACGTTATAATGAAACGTTGTCAATTTTTAAATGTCCGTTAATTACGCGTTAGAAAACATTTTCCTATCAACGTATTGTCCATTCATAAGACTAAAATAATTAAAAATGAGAAAAAAGAATAAAACTAAGATATCTTTGCTCTGCGTTACTTATATGCTTGCGGCCAATAACAGTTTATATAAATAAATATTTAAATGAATATATTTATTTAAATATATACTATGTAAATATATATGTATTTCAATTAAAGTGCTATATATATATATATATATATATATATATATATATATATATATATATATATATATATATAGGGTGGGCCAAAATAAGGGTCCTATCTTTAAATTTGAATAACTTCCCCAAAATAAAAGTTAAACTCACCAAACTTTATGTGTGTTTAAACTGACCCTTCCGAGATTTTTTTGAAATAAAAAAAACAAATTTTGGCCGAAAAACACTTCTTAAAACTTACATGAATTTATGAATTTTTAAAAATAGGACCCTTATTTTGGCCAACCCTGTGTGTATATATATATATATATATATATATATATATATATATATATTTAAAGATCTTTAAATATATATAAATATCGTTAAATATATATATAAATATCTTTAAATATATATATAAATATCTTTAAATATATATATGAACATATATATATATATCGTTACATATATATATATATATATATCTTTAAGTATATATGCTTAAATATATATTTATTATATATTCCGATGTATTATGTTTATGCATGTATATATATATACATACATATATATATATATATATATATATATTAGAATATATATTTATAATATATTCAAATATATTATAATGTACATATATATATATATATATATATATATATATATATATATATATATATATATAAACAGGCTTCCTTCAGTCTTGACAGACTATAGATACCAACTGTAAGGGTGCCTGCGCGTGAAATTTGTGTGGCACGAGTTGCGCAATCTCCAACCACGCCTCTCCTGAGTCAACATTGTTGCATAACAGTGGCAAGCTGAGGTACAAGACGACTGGAAACAATGCCGAGATAAGTGGAGAGCACATACAGCGCCTAGAATTCCCAAATGGTCACGCATCTGGTATTAGCCAGGCTCAACGTTGCTTAACTTTTGTGATCTGACAAGAACCGGTGTGTCAACGTGATTATCCCGTAGGTCTCCGCTAATCGAGCCAGAGATGTCTCGTGATACGGGGTTCGAATCGTTCGACGTAGTAATCATGACACCCTGCACTGAATATTCCCGAAAGAATGAAACACTAGTGTCTGTAGGTATTTAATTATTATAGTAGAAAATAATTATGACAGCCCCTTTAAGAAATCCGTTTCTTATCGTTGAGCACTTTCAGTTGAATTAAAAGTCGGTCAATTTAGCTCTTATGCGTAGATCATCGTATAACGATTAGATCACTGTCTGCCTGACGTAAATGAACACTTAAAATTAAGATGTTTAAAATTCAACGTTATTTACAGCGGTTAATGGTAGCCGAATGGATTAGGTCTCCGCTAATCGAGCCAGAGATGTCTCGTGATACAGGGTTCGAATCGTTCGACTGGTAGTAATCGTGACACCCTGCACTGAAGATTCCCGAAAAGATGAAACACTAGTGTCTGTAGGTATTTAATTATTATAGTAGAAAATAATTATATATATATATATATATATATATATATATATATATATATATTTCTAATAATAAATCTATGTTTGTTTTATTGCATTTTCACTCCACACAAGGCACAGAGCCACTTTGATATAGGCGGCAACTATTTGGGAAATAATTAGTAGGGGTAATATGTAGGGAGCTAAAGAGCAAGATGTATGTTTATATTACACTTAAACTTCTGCATGTCAGAACAGTCAGGGAAACAGAAACCCGGAAGGGAAATCCAAAGTCTAGCACAAGTCCTAGGGAAGAAAGAATTAAAATAGAAGGATTTTTACATCTAGGGATTTTTAATGTGTAGGGGTGGAATTTTGCTGTTTGTAGGGTTTGTTTGATGTGTTTACGTCGAAGGGGTACAAGGGCTTGCAGGTCGTCGAAGCCCCTTCCATTAAATTACTTGTGAATGCAACATTTCATCAGTGGGACAGCAGTTTAAGCGTAGCAGATAATACGGGTTCTATTAAGTTGGCGACGTTTATTAACCCTGTACGCGGGAGAGACAAATAGCAGATGCACCAGCCCAAATGTAACAACAATACTACATACATGGGCGAACGGTGACCTTGAAAATGAACAGAATACTTTCAGGCGTAACTTCATAGCACGATGGAGGAAGCCTATCTTTTTTGTAGCAGTCTTCGCAATGCACCCACTCATGTTCCTCCTGAAAATTAAGCCGAGGATTTTGAACGAATTACTTTCAGGTAATGTATCATTAACCATAGCTATTAGTGATTGAAACTGTTTCTTGTAATTATTAAAGGCAAGGAGCTTAGTCTTAGCATCATTGAATATGACCATCCATTTTGTCCCGTTTCACCGCGGATCAGGCGTCTTCCTCTAGGATTTCCACCATTAACCTTGATACGTGTCCATTCGTTTTCCCCTCGTGTCTGTTATAGAGTGCGGTGTCGTCAGCAAATATACCCACCTCAGAGACAATTTTATCTAGTGTCATTTATGAATATTAGGAATAATCAAGATTCGTGGATCTACCCATGAGGTACACCCGCATTTATATTATAGTGTTTGTATGTACGACCATCGAGGGCAACCTGGATTCTTCTTTTCATTAAGAAGAATTTAATTATGTTAAATATTTGTCCAGTAATACATTGGGATCTGATTTTCATGAGAATACTATTATTCAATATTTCCAGATCGATTGGATTAACTAAATTGGATGTAACACTTTGACAGTTATGGTCGTCAAAATCCAAATCTATTTTCTTTAACAAAAACTTAAACCAAAGTGTTTTCGTCTTTCGTTTTTGACAAAATACCAACAAGCCGAATTTAAAATACAGACCTTAAAACAAAACGTAGTGCTTTATTAAATTAGCGATGTCAACTTTAAAAAAAAACTATCGGTTTTTTTCCTCACATGTGGCAACAGTACTATATACATGGGCGAATGGTGGACTTCTAAATGAACATTATTCTTTATAATTACCATTTCTACTAAACTATATATATATATATATATACGTATATATATATATGTATATTTATATATATACGTATATATATAGATATGTATATTTATATATATATATATATATGTATATTTATATATATATATATATACTAGCGGGGGTACCCGGCGTTGCCCGAGTGTTTGTTTACGGGACGGGGGGAGTTTTAAAAAATGTTATGGTAGGTAAGTAGGAAGGATCAAACACGGAGTCATGAGTAAAAGTAGGAAAATAAAGTGTGAAAAAAAAAACATCTGCAACGTTAACAGTTCGGCCACCAAGAAAAGTCCATTCCAGTTGTTTAGGAAAAAAAACAAAAAAAAACGACTACGGTAGGTCGGCGCGAACGTGAAAATATAATGTGAATTGTCCAGCACGCTAACCGCTACGCCACAGAGCACTGCAGCTTAGTTTAGTGATTTTAAATAACTTCACATGAAAGAACTACGAAGCCAAACCGGTGTTCTCTTCTCAACTGTTCCTTGAGAACGATCCCCAAACGGTGTTAAGTGGTGGCAGGGGGAGGAGGAATTTATTAGAGAGAAAATATTTTACCACTTCCATTGATCTTAACGGATTTTGGCCGTGACTTCTCAGCAGAAAAAGTATAGAAATCTAAGATTATCGAGGAATTTGAGAAATAATAAGCCTATAACACACCTCAGATATTGTTCTGCCGGTTGTGCATATTATATTTGCATGACATATCTTGATTTTTAATCCTATTAAGGTCAAAATCAGACGGGGAAAAATGAGTTCATTTTATTTATATAGATAGAAGAAGAAGAATAGATAGAAGAAGAAGATAGAATAGAAGAAGAAGAGAAGAGATATATATGTATTTATATATATATGTATATTTATATATATATATGTATTTATATATATATATGTATATTTATATATATGTTAATATATATATATGTATTTATATATGTATGTGTTTATATATATTCATATATATATGTATTTATATATATATGTTAATATATATATATATGTATATATATATAAGACTTGTAGTTCGTTGGAGCACCTTCCATTAAAGTACTTGTAAAACAGGCAGGGGATGCAACATTTCGTCAGTGGGACAGCAATTAGAATAGAACTCGCACTATCTATTAGGCTTAAACGCCTAATGGATAGTGCCGGTTCTATTAAGTTTGCGACTCTCTTTTGGGCCCTGTCTGACGGGGGGGGGGGCAAGTAGCAGATGCCCTAGCCGAAATATGGCAACAATACTATATACATTAGCGAATGGTGCACTTGTAAATGAACAGGATACTCTCATGCGTAACTTCTTAACACGATGGGGTAAGCCCGTCGTCTTTGCAGCAGGCTTGGCAATGCACTCAATGTACGTGCTCCCACTCATGTTCCTCCTGAATGTTAAGGCGATGTGTTTGAAATTAGTACGTTCAGGTAATGTATCATTAGCCATTAGCTAGTGGTTGAAAAGGTTTCTTGCAGTTATTAAAGGTAAGGATATTAGTCTTGGCAGCATTGAATGTGACCATCCATTTTGCCCCGTTTCACCGCAGATCAGACGTCTTCCTCTAGGATTTCCACCATTACCCTGGATACGTGTACATTCGTTTTCCCCTCGGTGTCGTCAGCGAATATACCCATCTCAGAGCAATTTAATCGGGTATCATTTATGAATATTAGGAATAATCAAGATTCGTGGATCTACCCATGAGGTACACGTGCATTTACATTATAACCCTAACCCTAACACTTTGACAGTTATGGTCGTCAAAATCCAAATCTATTTTCTATAACAAAAACTTAAACAAAAGCCTTTTCGTCTTTCGTTTTTGACAAAATACCAATCAAGCCGAATTTCAAAATTTCATCAATGCAAAAAGTAACATTTATTTCTATTAATCGCTTTTTACTCATTTTCATATAAAATTCACATAATTACATTACAAGTCATAAACCTATTCATTATCTTCATACACATATTTAAAAAATGTTTTTAAACCTATTGCTTTATGACAACTTAAGAAAATATCAGTGTTTTCATCACAAGAAACTTTCCTTTTATCTTCCATGTATTTATTGTCAAGAGAAATTTCCATGAACATGTAAGAGTTCTCGTTTGTGAAACACGTTACCATGGGGCTGCTTCCTTGTAGACTAAAACATAGTCTTCTTCAAATCAAATGTCAACAAGTACACTAAACTATTTAACACGCTTGTTAGAGTGTTCGCTAATGGGCTGAGAGCCTGGAATTCACTCCTTGGTCGAATCATACTAAGGACAGAGTAAGTGGAGTGGGGAAAAACAGTAGCGTCCCTCCACTATGCTTTGGTATAGTTGCCAGTGAAAGAGGAAAAACTACACCTAAACGATAAAACCATCATTCGATTATGCTTTGCAGGTAATTCGCTATTAACATAGCGAACTTCTTTATGTAAATATTGATCGATAACATTGTTTATGTAACTATTGATCGGTAACATTGTTTATGTTAATATTGATCGGTAACATTGTTTATGTTAATATTGATCGATAACATTGTTCATGTAACTATTGATCGATAACATTGTTTATGTAAATATTGATCGATAACATTGTTTATGTAAATATTGATCGATAACATTGTTTATGTAAATATTGATCGATAACATTGTTTAATTGTAATGGAACACGTACATCAGGTATGTTGCCAACACGCCGGTTGGTAAATGGTGGGATCATTCTACTGCTCCAGAAGATATCTCCCTACTGATGCAATTCTCTATCTGTATAAAAGCCAAGTACGTCCAGGAATGGAGAACTGCCGCCACATCTGGACAGGAGCTGCTAAAAGCAGCCTATCCTGCCTTGACCGAGTACAAAATGACTTCGTGGCTTAGTGGGGGATTGCCTTTTCTCTTCCCTGCAGCCTTTCTCCCACAGAATAGACGGTGGGAGCCTGCCTTTGTTTTATCGTTATTTCTATGGCAAGTGTTCGTCTGAGCTCCAATCTCTCGTCCCCCCTCGCCAATCTTTCACGAAAACACCCGTCTAGCTGAAACTACTGTCATTAATTTTCCCCACTCCTTGTATATGCCTAAATTCAAACGTAGATTCCATGAGCAGAGTTTCTTTCTTAGAAGTGAACGACTGTCGAACTCTCTTCTGTTTGCTTGTTTCCCATCTGGCTACAAATTGGATGTCTTCAAGTCCAACATAAACAAATTCCTGAAAAACCGCTCTTTTAAGTAAGGTAAGCCACCCTATCAAATATCCAATACTAATGATTACTACGATACTATCTCATTGATTACTGTACATGCAATAACCCTTATCCGCGAGTGGCTCCTGGGCCTTGATAAGTGGTGACCTCCATGTAAAAAAACCCCTTCTTTATGTAACTATTGATGGATAACCTTGGAAAATCATCCGCTGCCTTTTCTAAGAGCAACGCAACATTTCTAGACTCAATCATACATTATCATAAATCCTGTCAATGGTTTCTTCCATTCTTTCTTTATAAGAATTTGTCCATATTTTTATTTTATATTCCATGCACTTTTTAAATAGAAGAATTTTTTAAGCAAGCAAAAGAAAAGACCGCGATTTTAAATTCTAATCTCAGATGTTCACAGAGCGGATTTGTCTCCCTTTCTTCCTGTTGACAAATACGGAGGCCTAAGTAATTAACTCTGACATGGGCCTTATCTCCCATTTGTATTTCTGACATGTTTACTGTTAACAACAAAGTTAGTCATATTGGTCACCGTACTTGAAAAATGATCACATTTCACTCATAAGTAAGTTTACTTTTATAAACACCCCCCCCCCCGACAAATTTCCCATTTTTATTCTCTTATAGAAATACATGAGATTTTGATTTAAAATATTTTATTTCTTCTTGGTAGGTAGGTAGGATCGAACCCAAAGCCTTGAGGCGAAGTTTGAAAATAAAGTGTGAAAAAAAAACGTGACATGTTAACCACTCGGCCAGCAAGAAAGAGTAACAAAAACACGTTTGAATTTATTTAAGTAGAAACAGATGTCTGCACTTAATGACTTCAAATAGTTAACTTTCACTGCAGGACAAATGGAAGTAGCGCGGAATTAACATTTGGGGTTTGTTTACCCAACTTTGACTTGTTTTGTTTCCTTAGCTTCAAATTGGTTTCGCTTTTATACGAAAAAGCCAAATCAACATTCGGTGATCGAAAAAAATCTCAAAAATAGCACATAAAAGTCGTGCAAATCAAAGATAGATGCGACCCCCGTTCTTAAGTCGTAGATATTATGATTTAAACAGCATATAAACAAGGAGTGACCCAACCGAGCGCCTCCTGGAAAAAAGCCTTTTGCAGATATACAGAAAAAGTGCACACACTAACACACATTTATGATTTTTTTAATATCTAAAAAAAAAAAAGAAACATTGAATGAAACAAAAAATATTCCCTTTGCATTTCTGATATGTTTGCTGTTAACAAGTTAGTCATATGAGTCACCGTACTTGAAAAATGATCACATTTCACTCATAAGTAAGTTTACTTTTATAAACAACCCGCCGACAAATTCTCCATTTTTTATTCTGTTGAAGCAATACATGACATTTTGATTTAAAGTATTTAATTTCTTCTTAATGCAATGCTTTTTTGTTAATATCAAGAAAAAACATTGAATGAAATAGAAAAAAATATTGTAAGCGTAGAATATTTACTGAACAGTATTTTCAAATTATGAGGTTCCACTTAAAAAAAATCAACGTGTTTTTTTAAAGGGTTTTAAACTTTTGCCTTTACAGATAAATTTGTACAAAACTTATTCGCAGTTTTGTCTTAAGTGTGTCAAACATTCCCAAAAAATTCTGACACACCTAATCATGGTCATATGTATGTCAGCTGCTACAGGTAAAATCAAAGAAAAGGCAAAGGCGGACCATACATCTTTCACCTTTATTATTTATTGGGCTTTTTTGACAAGGAGCAAGAATAGACTGCAAAAACTCCAGCTCGATAAGGGATGACTGTTTCTACAGTCGAAGCTGAGATTCTGAAAGATGGTGCCTGCGAACTAAATGAACGGCCTACACTCGGGCATTTTAACGTTCAACAACAGCTGATCAAACATATGGGTAGAAAGAGAATACTTAGCTGAACAGACAAAACCAAACATTTGTGTAGAATTAAAAAGCGATCTTTTAAAACAGCTCAAACTCACATATACTAGACCGTCACATAAAATACAGCAGATAGCTTTGTAAAGTATCTTAAGAACATGTCAGAAACTAAAATATACCCATTTGAATCACCTAGAGATAGGGTTTACGAGAATGTATGATTGAGTCTAGGAGTGTTGCGTTGCTCTTAGAAAACGCAGCGGATGATTTTCCAAGGTTATCAATCAATAGTTACATAAAGAAGGTCGCCATGTTAATAGCGAGTGACTTGCAAAACAGAATCGAATGACGGTTTTATCGTTTGGCTGTAGTTTCCCCCTTTTACTATCAACTACACCAAGGCATAGTGGAGGGGGGCGCTACTCGTTTCCCCAGGGTCACTCCACTTTCTCTGTCTTTAGTATGATTCGACCGAGGAGTGAATTCCAAGCTCTCAGTCCATTACTGAACACTCTAACCAGTGTGTTATATATGTTAGAGTACTTGGTGACATTTGATTTAAAGAAGACTATGTTGTAGTCTACAAGGAAGCAGTCCCATGGTAATGTGCTCCATAGACGAGGAGCTCTTACATGTTCAGAGAAATTTCTCCTGTGACTGGGCCCATGAAAGCCAAAGGAAAGTCTTCTTGACGTTTCTGAATTTTTTAGATGAGGGTTGATTATTTTTATTATTATTCGTCGAACTACTGTTCTCATCTTGAGTGTGATTTTCACAACGTTTCGGTCGATCTAACCTCCGACCTTCTTTAGGTGTATCTTGTCGAACCCGGGAGTGTTTCTGCTCGAAATTCTGTCCAAATTCCCGAGTTCGGCAGAAACATTCCTGAGTTCGACAAGATACACCTGAAGAAGGTCGGATGTTATATCGACCGAAACATTGTGAAAATCACACTCAAGATGAGAACAGCAGTTCGACGAATAATAATACAGAACGTCTTCTTGTGATGAAAAAAGCGGGAGTTTTTAAGTTATTCATCTCTGTTTTAGTAAAGCATAAATTATGTTAAAATGTGTGTGAAATTTATGTGAATTTTATATGAAAATGAGTTGAAAGTGATTAATATAAATCAGTGTTAATTTTTGCATAGAAGTAATTTTTAAATTCGGCTTGTTGGTATTGAGGATTAAGTAAAAAAAGATGAAAAGACTTTTGTTTAAAATGTTGTGATAGAAAGAAAATTTGGATTTTGACGATACATTGAGTTCATTGCTTAACGTTCAGGAGGAACATGAGTTGGAACAGATACATTGAGTTCATTGCCAAGGCTGCTGCAAAGAAGATGGGCTTAACAACCGTGCTATAAAGTTACTTACGCCTGAGAGTATCGTTGTCCTTTTATTTATGCCATGTATATAGTATTGTTGCCATATGCAGTATATCTGAATATATAATAACTATATATTTTAACATATATATAAAGATAAAGATATATGTCTTAATATATACACACATATATATAGATTAAAGATATATATATATATATATATATATATATAAAGATATATATATATATAAATATATATATATATATATATATCTTTAAATATATATATATATATATCTTTAAATATATATATTTAAATATATATATATATATCTTTAAATATATATATATATATATCTTTAAATATATATCTTTAAATATATATATTTAAATATATATATATATATATATATATTTAAATATATATATATATATATTTAAATATACATATATATTTAAATATATATATATATATATATATACATATATATTTAAATATACATATATATTTAAATATACATATATATTTAAATATATATATATATATATATATACGCTACTTTAATTGAAATACAGATATATTTACATAATATATATTTGCATAATATATATTTATTTAAATATTTATTTTAACTGTTCTTAGCCGTTAGCATGTCAGTAACGCAGAACAAAGACATCTTAGTTTTATCTTTTTCTCATTTTTAATTATTTTAGTCTTATGAATGGACAATATGTTGATAGGAAAACCTTTTCTAACACGTAATTAACGGACATTTAAAAACTGAAAACGTTTCATTATAACGTTTTATCTTTTTTTATCTTTTAATCTTTTTTAATCCTCATATATTTTCATTTTAAACTTTCATTTTTTGTTCATCCATTTTTTAAATCCACGTTTCAATCGTGTTTTTTAGTTTTTAATTTTTAACTTTTTCACTATTCATTCATTCTTGGATTTCTTAATGAATTGGACATTTGAAATTGTATTAATTTTGTAAAGAAATCCCTACAAATTGACCAAACTTTCAATTTTTGACATAAACAAAAAAGAAACCATCCAACTTTTTTATTGCCGTTTTCGTATTCAATTGTTTACAATGAAAGGTAAGATTGTTTTTCGATATTTTATTACTTTTAACAATGCAATGCATTTTACGTCAGTGTATTTATTTTATTTCTATGAACGTCTCGATTTCCTCTTTAGCGGATCAAGAAATTTAAACGGTAAAGAAATTGAAATGGTAAAATGTAGTTTTTTCACTTTAAATGACTGTCGACTGTGAAGTCATTTTAACGTTCAATATTTTAAATTGGTTCCTCCAAAATTGTGTACAGGAATTTATAGAAAGCAATTTACTATCTAAAAAAATATTTCTTTTTATTTTTAATTTTCTTCACAAACTAAAAATTTGGTACTCATGTAGAGAGTGATCCGTGCTGAAATAATAACGTTATTATTTAAAAAGCCATTCTTAACATTGGGAGTGTGTTTTGTACCTATTCTGTACTTTAACCTTACAATTGAATAAAAAAAAACATATCATAAAACTTTAATTAAACGTGGAAATACGATTTAAAAAATAGCGAGGATCACTCTCTGCATTAGCACCAAAAATTCATTTGTTTTATAAATGGATCCGGAATTGAACAAACATTAATTTAACAAACCTTTTTCTCCTTTCAGATTAAATTATAATTTAACTTTTTGCTGCTTATACAAAATACGGACCTTGCGTAATTAGTAACGCTATTATTTAGAAACCCATCCTTAACATGGTGAGCGGGAACTTAAAATAATAATCTGTAGTTTCATATAAAATTTAATAAACAACAAAAACCATAAGAATTGAATTCAACCTGAACATCCTATAACAAGTAAAAGGCAATGTAATCTGTAAAAAAGATTCGGAATAAATGTTTCTAATTATTATTATTAAAAAATATGAAAGTTTCTAAAAATATATATTAGCTGAGAAGACAAACAAAAAATTTAAAAACATCAAATATATAACAAGTAGACTTTTTTATTTTAAAGTTTTATTTGTTTCGAAAGTAAAGTGATGTCGAATTGCAAAGTTAAAAAGAAAACATGGCCGACAAGTATAAATGTCTATCTGTAGTTTTTGTTTTCATGATTGAAGTGATTATCGAGACTTCCCAGTTGAATATTTGAATGTCGGCTATCTTGTCGTTCTAACTAACCAACTCGTCATTACTTGTGTGCTTTTAATTAAATAGACGCTTTAAAACATGTTCACACACACACACACACACACACACACACACACAAACAAAATATCCAGGTAGGTAAAAAAAAGCACGACCATCGTAAGAGATGGCCTTTCAGCTGAAAAACGACGTCATCGTCGAGGTTCTAGCAAGCAAGGTAGTTGACACACTTAGACTGTCAATAATGAGCAGGAATTTTTACAGAAAACTTCAAAGTTGGATTTAATAAAAGTAAAGAACACGAGGAGTTATATTGACAATCCTCCAATATTAACCAAAACGGGGGGGGAGCGTTTCCTTAAGCGTTAAAAAGCAATTGACCATTTCGTTGGATTATGGTTTTTCAAGATTAGAATACGTTCTTTATTTACTTATAAATTACATTTAAAAAGAAAAGGATGGAACATTTTTTACTGATGTTGTCGTTCTCTTTGCGACAAAAATTGTTCATAAGGGAATTCGATGAACTGAACTCCATAGCGTTTTTAGAATTATTTAATCAAGAAATTCAAGTTTTACGGTATCGCTTTTATTAAATTGTTAGGTGAAAGTACAGAATATTTACAACACACTTTCCATGTTAAATGATAAGTTTCTAAGCAATAATTCATTATTTCAGCACATAGCATAACATACAAGATAAGTTTTTTTTTATCCATAATTTCATGGAAAAAAAAAACGTGCTAATAAGAAAGAGATAAACATTTGAAATAACACACGTTTTTTTTTTTTGTCTCAAACATTTCATGACCTTTGCTGTATTTTCTTAAGAATTTAATGGCGCCGTCGTATGAAAAACAATGAATTCAGGAATATCTTATGTAAAATACGGCATTACTGAAAAATGCTATTTATGTAAACATTTGAAAATGATTGTACTGTTATATAACTTGATAAAAATACTACGAAACAATTTGTTCAATTGTAAATTGTAATAATAACGTAATTATTTAGAAACCCAACCAGAAGAGGTAGGGGACTCCATTTAACTATTTTGAACTTAAACTAACAATAAATACTATGAATTTGAATTTAACCTGAAACTCCTATCTAAAAAAAACACGGTTCGTAAACTGCAGAAGTTCCCACAGAAAAGTTTAATTTGTGTTTTTATTTTTTGCTAACAATATACTATAAAAATTGAATTTAGCTTAAATCCGGCAGTCTTGCAGTTAAGTCCCGGCAAAGTTCGACAACTCTTGAAGTATTTTACACGAATATTACATATTATTTTTATTAGTTTTAAAAAAAAAAAAATACGTAATTAATATAAAATATATAATTAATATAATTTCGACAAATTATTAAAGCATAAGACAACAACATTTTAAGAAATGTTTAATTTTCAAACTTGTTTTATTTTGTATAAATTTATGTTTTGTTACGTGGTTCATTACTTCACATTTTATTTTGTTCGTTTTTCTGTTAAATAAATAGTTATAAATACGGCGATTCTTTTCTGGGACGCCAGGACGCCAGCTTGCCAAAAAGTACGCCGCGGGCCAAATTTCATTCTGTCATGAAAACAAATTTCTACAGAAAAAAAACCCTTATTTTTATACTTTTATCTCGCGAATAAACATGAAAATATATATTGAAAACCGCGTTTATTATTTTTAATATCCAACAACGGTGTTGAAGTCAATGATTTCGATTTTAAAACAAAACTAATTTTTTTGATAAATCTCTCTTTAGCGTACTCATGAATAATTTTTTTTAAAGAATAATAATTGAATAAAGTTTATTTTTACAAGAATGCTTAGACATTTACCTAGCGAATAAGCATAAAAACATATGTGAAAAACCGCGTTTATTATTTTTTAAAAATCCAAATTATACATAAGGTCTGAAGTTGACTTCTTTTTTTTTCTTCCTTAAACGAAAGTGACTTTGTTTGATAAAATTGTGTTTGGCGTACTCATGAATTATTTTTTCTAAAGAATAAAATTGAATAAAGCTTATTTTTATAAGAATGTTCAGACATTTACCTAGCAAATAAGCATAAAAAATATATATGAAAAACCGCGTTTATTTTTAAAAAAATCAAAATTATACACTGCGTATGAAGTAAGTTTCGTTAAAAAAAAAAAAAAAAAAAAAAAAAAACTTGATACCCGGTGTTGGATCATCTGCAGTTTACGGACCGTTTTTTTTTTTCTTTTTTTTTTTCGATAGGAGTTTCAGGTTTAATTTAAATTTATAGTATTTATTGTTAGTTTAAGTTCGAAATGCCCCGTTGTTGGATATTAAAAAATAATAAACGTGGTTTTCAATATATAATTTCATGTTTATTCGCGAGATAAGAGTGTAAAAATAAGTTGTTTTTTTTCTGTATAAAGTTGTTTTCATGACGGAATGAAATTTGGCCCATGGCGTACTTTTTTGCGTCCTGGCGTCCGAGAAAAGAATCACCCGTTTTTCTGTTAAGACAATAATACACTTTCTAAAAATTGTTTCATTTTTCTGTTAAATAAATAGTTATAAATATATAAAAATGTATAGTTTGTTCGTTTACTTTATTTAATCAAGTGCTTACTTCTAATATTTAAAATTACATATACTTTAATTTTTTTATTTTAAAGCTTTTTTTTTTACAGTGATCACCACTTATCAAGGCCCGGAAGCCACTCAGGGATAAGGCTTATTGCAAGTACATTAAGTTAGTGAGGAGATTTTCTGAAGTGTTTACTTAAGGGGGCGGTTCATTAGGAATTTGGTTACATTGGACTTGAAGACATCCAAGTTGTAGTCCAGTGGGAAGCAGGCAGACGGAACAGTTCCACAGGCGTGCAGTTCTAAGAAAGAAGCTTTGTTCATGGAATCCGCGTTTTGATTTAAGCACAGATATAGAGTGGGGGAAATTTTTCACAGTGGATTCAGCTAGACGGGTGTTTTTCGTGAAAGATTAGCGAGGGGGGACCAGAGATTTGAGTTCATACGAGCATCTGCCATGGAAATAACGATAAAACAAGGATAGGCTCGCAACGTCTCTTCTGTGGGAGAGAGGTTGCAGGGTAGAGAAAAGGGCATCCCCCACTAAGCCACGAAGTCTATTTTGTACTCTGTCAAGGCAGGATAGGCTGTTTTTAGTAGCTCCTGCCCATATATGGCAACAGTATTCCATCCTTGGACGTACTTGGCTTTTATATAGATAGAGAATTGCATCAGTAGTGAGATATCTTCTGGAGCGGTAGAAGGATCCCACCATCTTTCCAGCGACCTTGGCAACAGACTTGATGTACGTGTTCCATTTCAGATCAGGAGTAAAGGTCAAACCCGGAAGCTTGTCAAAACATGGAGCCTCACCCAGACGAGAGCCATCCATCACAATTGATGCCAGCTGGGGATCAGAGCGTTAATGATGTAAGGATAGGAGTTTGGTTTTGGATGCATTAAAGGTAACCATCCACATCTTCTCCCACTGAACCACGCGCTCGAGATCAGAGGAGAGAGAATCAGAGAGAACTTTGTCATTTACAGCCTTTGATGTGTTGCCGTAGATGGTTGTGTCATCAGCATAGATGTCAAAGAATGATTTAAGTATGTGTTTAGGGAGGTCATTGATGTAGATCAGGAAGAGAGTTGGGCCCAGGATTGACCCCTGGGGGACTCCAGCATTTATATTGCAGGCCTCCGATTTTTGTCCATCGACCACTACTCTTATCAGCCTATCGGAGAGAAATGATTTAATGATTGAGAAAACATTTCCTGTTATACCGTAGCTGGAAATCTTGTGAAGTAGACCCTTATGCCATACCTTGTCAAAGGCCTTTGATATGTCAAGAGCAATTGCCCTAGAAAGAAAGCCTTTGTCAAGAGATTCACTTATCCTGTGGGATATAACCGTCAGCACATCTGCGGTAAATCTTGCAGAGCGGAAGCCATATTGTGTGTCACTAAGAAGGTTATTCCTGCTGAGGTGGTTGACTATTTCTCTATTTAATATGGATTCCAGCAACTTACTCATAACACACAGGAGACTTATAGGTCTGTATTGAGAGGGAGAGCTAATAATTCGTAATATTCGGGATTTGACGGTGTAAACTACTGATGTGACCCTTCAAGAGTTGTCGAACTTTGCCGGGACTTAACTGCAAGACTGCCGAAAATCCTAACGAAAATAGTACTGTCTTTATTTTGCATATACTGAAGAAAAATATAGTATTTTAACAGAAATTAATGGCACCGTAGTATGAAAAACAATGGATTCATAAATATATTATATGGAATACGGCAGTACTACGAGGTGTACCATAAAAAGTATATTATGAATTTTTAATCCGGAAAAATTCTATTTTGAAAATATAGATTTAATAAGTGTGCGGTGTTTCTTGGCAATTTGCATCGTGCAGGCATGTTCGTAATTTTGCAAAAGTAGGTAACAACTGTTTGTTAATACAGAACAACTATTTTTAGCATCCATAGTCGACCACAGGTGAATAAATATTAAGTAACAAGGAATTGTTGAAATAAATGATTGTATTTTTAGCAAAATGCGCAGTTATTATCTTCTTTTTTTTTTGTATCGATTCGTCAGTCTTTCATGCTTAACAGTATATTAGCAATATTTGGCCACTAAAAGAAAATGAATTTATTTAAAGGTTTTTCGTAAAATTACTGAAAATATTGTTTTGCTAATCTGAAAGATAATAATTACTATAAACATAGGCACCGCCAAAACGGGGGGGGGGCAGGTCAGTACTTTTTGACGGACCGTCTTAAAAATCTACCAAAAATCAGCTAATTATCCGATCAATACAAAATTTTCAGCGATTATTAAGAGAAGAATGAACTTTATAACAGTGTACTTATTTTTCATAAACGATATATATATATATATATATATATATATATATATATATATATATATATATATTGCTTACAACCCCCCTTGTTTTGAAGTAGAAACAAATATGCTTAAAATAATCATCTGAAACTGAACACAACATTTTGTGTTGTTGTAAGGGACAGAATTAAAGATTAAAAAAAAATGTTTGCATGCCTTATTTTGACGTCTGAATATCAGAACTTCGATTATGTTTAATTATCCCGCTTTTGAGTTTTGAAGTGTGAAATTCGGTGAATATGTTAAGTAAAATAATTAATTTAAGTCAAGCAAAACAAAAAAAACAAATTTTTTTTAAATATTTATACGAAAAAAGCCATTTTAAAATCTTTGATAAATAAATTAACAATTTTTTTAGCGAGCCGAATAATGCATGACCATTATTAAACAGGGCATGCTTTGAAGAATCGATACAAAAACAAGAAATACTATAAATTTTCATTTGATCTGAAACTCCTTTCTAAAATAATAACACGGTTCGTAAACTGCAGAACTTCCAACGGAATAGTTTTTTTTTCATCAGCAATATATGAAAGTTGTACGTCCTCTGTAATGTTTTATTTTCGTCTGCTTAATGTTTTTCAACAGATTATTATCGAATGGTCACTAATGTACCAGATTATCCAAAATATTTTTTTTAAAAAGAAATAATTAACATTTTTAAGGGGTGTGCTCCGTTTCTAATTCAACGTTCTAACAAATCGATGCCCCATTTAGAGCAGTCTTGCACTTTACGCCCGGCGAAGTCGAAAGTAAGTTCGACAACTCTAGAAGTGTCATATCAGTATTTTACACCGACAAATCATGATATTACGAAAAAATATTTAAATATTTAAAAAAATATTTTATTTATTTCAAGTTTTACGCTTTCGTTTATTACGCACGGCAAAGTTTCACAGTTTTAATATTTTTAAATTATTATTTATTAAAAGTGTAGGACACTTTGTTTAATTTTCAAAGTTGTTTTATTTTCGGAAGTCTTGCAGTTAAGCCCGGCAAATTCGAAAGTAAGCCCGACAACTTTAGAAGTATCATATCTGTATTTACACTGTCATATCACGATATTATGAATTATTAAAGTTTTAAAACATAAAATTAAAAAAAAATATTTAAAAAAATTATTTAAATATTTTTTTTCTTTTATTACGCACAGCAAACTTTCACGGTTTTTAAAAAACCTTAATTTTTAAAAAAATTTAATTTGAGGATAAAACTCTCAAATACGGATATTACAAATAATTAAAGTTTTATCACGATATTATGAATTATTAATGTATTCAAATATTTTTTAAAAATATTTCTATATTTTAAAATATTTTTTAAATATTTTATTTCACGTTGTACGCTTTACACACGACAAAGTTTCAGTTTTTTTGTATTATATTTTGTTTTGTTAAAACAATAATACACTTTCTAAAATTGTTTCTTTTTTCTGTTAAATAGTTATAAATATATAAAACTATGTATTTTGTTCGTTTACGTAGGTGTGTCGGAAACTGCGTGAAAAATATTGAATAATTCGACACCCTGTCTTTCCAAGCTTATAACTACTCGAAATATGTAATTTAAACCCTAATTTTTGTTTTCAATAAAAGGAGCAAGGACCAAGGTTTCATTAAAAAAACAAACAAAAAAATAACGTGATTAACAAATAAAAAGGGTTTAAACTTCGGATTTATAGTTAAATTTCTAAAAAAAAACACTTTTTTTTTGTTTAAAATTTTAATATTATTATTGATTGATCTTTTATTTTCAATTTGTGATATATAAAACTTTGGTGAGTAAATAAATTATGCACTTTTTAATGGACATTTCAAAATGGGAAGGGCGTGAATTAATTTGACCCCACCCCCGTATTTCCAAGCTTAAAACTACTCGAAATATATAATTAAACCCCTATTTTTTTCAATTAAAGGATCAATTAAAGGAGCAAAGACCAAGGTTTCATTAAAAACAGAGGGACCCCCCCCCAAAAAAAAAACGTGTTTTTTAAAAAAAAGTTTTTAAACTTCGGACTTTATAGATAAATTTCTTAACACTTTTTTGTTTAAAATTTTAATATATTATTTATTGATTTTTTAATCTTCAATTTGTGATATATAAAACATTGGTGTGTAAATTAATTATTTACTTTTTAATAGACATTTAAAAATGGGGGCGTGAATTAAAACAAAACGTTTGTCTAAAATATTATATTCGGTTTATTGGAAAGAGCATAAAATTTCACATTGACCCTGAAAATATCGTAAAAATTGAATCAATAGAAAAATTTTGATAGGTTTTTAAAGTTTAAAAATTATAAAATACTGAACTCGTAAAATTCAAATAATTTCATTAGTTTTTTTGTTTTTTTTTTAATAAAAATATATTTCTATTACTGTTTATACAAGTTTAATAGTTTATTTTGGAAGTATAATCCACAAAGAAAATAAACAACCCACATTTAAAAGAAATTAAGAGTTTTTTTTATATTTTATTCGCAGTTTCGTGTTAGGTGTGTCAAAAATTTCCCCAAAATTCCGATACACTTGGTTTCTTCCAATTTGTTCGATATAATTTTCTTAACAAAATAACACATGATTTGACGGTGTAAATACTCATGTGACCGTTCTAGAGTTGTCGAACTTTCGACTTTGCTGGGCTTAACTGCAAGACTGTCTTATTTTCTTATATAATTTTATATTTTGTTACGTGGTTAATTACTTCAGATTTTATTTATTTATTTATTCTGTTAATGCAATAATACACTTTCTAAAACTTGTTTCATTTTTCTCTTAAATAAATAATTATAAATATATATTTAAAAATGTATATTTTGTTCGTTTACTTTATTTTAATATTTTATTTCAAGTTTTACGCTTTACACACGACAGTTTCAGTTTTTTGTATTATATTTTGTTCTGTTAAGACAATAATACACTTTCTAAAATTGTTTCTTTTTTCTCTTAAATAAATTGTTATAAATATTTAAAAATGTATATTTTGTCCGTTTACTTTATTTAATCAAGTGACGGTGTAAAATATTGATATGACCCTTCTGGAGTTGTCGAAATTACTTTCGACTTTGCAAAGGTGAAAACGGAACGAAATTTTAATTTTCATTCCGTTTTTAAAACAACCCACAAATTTCGACAGACTGCCTCATTTTGGAAGCATCGGCCTTTTCTTTTTTTCTTTTTTTGCCCAATATATCCCGTTATTGGCATTTTTTGAAAGCCAAACAGCTTGTTTAGAACGTCTATATTTGCGAAAATTAGCTGAAAAAAGTCGATGCTTCCGAAAATAGAGTATCAATTTACGAGGACTTAATATTAGAAACGAAGCACTTTTTTAAAAAAAAAGTTAAATAATGAAATGTGTGTGTGTTTTTTAATTTCATTTATTCATTTATTTATTGATAATCTGGTTGATTAGTGACATTTCATTAATAATTCGATGAAAAAAAAAACGAAAAAAAAATTAGAGGGTGGGGGGTATCGCTTTAATACGTTCGCCACATATATACATTTGGACATCGAAATATTGAAACCAATCGTTTCTATTTCATTTTCACGTCGCAATAATAAATATATTTAAAATTCCAGCAAACGAGTAGTTTCCAAGATATGAAGAATTTTACGTAAATTGAGCACCCACACGTTGACGCTCCTCCAACAAAAAATCGGCAAATGTGTATTTCAGCGGCGTAAATTAAAGTTTTACACTAATGGTGGCCATAAAGTGGGTGATCATTATACGTTCAATTATTATAGAAAAGTGATCCCCCACTTTTTTAAAACTAACATTTCTTCATATCATGGAAACTACTCGCTTGCTGGAATTTTAAACGTTATTTTCGTTTTCAACATCCTCAAAAACTTATGTCTTAACTGTCCAAGTTTTTTTTTCTGGAAAGTAGATTGTCTGCCCCTTGCTGATCTTATATTCCAAACATTCCCAATAGGTGTCGCTAGCAGTGTCATTCAAAAACAAAATGGCGTGAAGTTTTTCTTCGATAAAATGTTTCATAATATTTGATTTTCTTAAATAAATAAAAAAAAAACCTACTTGATCGATTTACGTGATTTTTGGAATATGACATCTTCATGCAGTGACAAGTACGTACATTATAAAAATTTTTTTTTTTTTCAGATTTTTATTGTAAAAAAAATATTACTTATGGAATATTTATAGACTTGCACAAAATATATATTTTTTAAAAATCGCGAAAGACAATGTAAAAACATTAATTATTAATGAAAATAAATTTCGAAGATAATTAGCGAAAATGAAGTTGTGCTAAGATTTTCAAAACCTTCAGAAAATAACTTTCTTGTTACGATTCGAACTCTTCGTTTTTTTTTTATTTAGCAAATCTCAATTCTCGTTAATTGTATTCGAAACGTATTTTCATTTCTATTTAATTGCATCGTTTTTCGTAGAAATTTTAAAAATATTTAAATACAAATTATCACAAATAATATTGTCAATAAATAATAAAAGTTAATGTAATTTATTTTTGTCATTGCAGATGTTCCTGCTTGAACGCTTGTTTTAAATCCAATTATGTCTATATTTTCTTTAATATTTACTATAGAGAAAATCGGATTCGTGTGAAATTGTTTGTTCTGATAAATTCAGTAAAATATATGAGAACTCACACTGGAGAAAAGCCATATTCTGAGAACTCACATTGTGGACAACTATCTTCTCGTGAACAATGTCAATATACACGTACTGAGAAACCAATTCTAGCGATGCTTATGAGTACTCACACTGGAGAAAAGCCATATTCTGAGGAACAATATCAATATTCACGTTCTCACCAATAAAATCTAGCGATGCATATTAGTAGTAACACTAGAGAAAATCCATATTCTCGTGAACTATGTCAATATTCAGGTTCTGAGGAACCAAATCAAGCTATGAATATGAGTACTCACACTGGGGAAATGCCATATTCCTGGGAACAATATCAATATTCACGTACTGAGAAACCAAATCTACCGATGCATACGAGTACTAACGCTAGAGAAAATCAATATTCTCGTGAACTATGTCAATATTCAGGTTCTGTGGAACCAAATCTAGCTATGAATATGAGTACTCACACTGGGGAAATGCCATATTCTTTGGAACAATATCAATATTCACGTACCGAGAAACTAAATCTACCAATGCATATGAGTACTAACACTAGAGAAAATCAATATTCTCGTGAACTATGTCAATATTCAGGTTCTGTGGAACCAAATCTTGCTATGAATATGAGTACTCACACTGGAGAAATGACATATTCTTTGGAACAATATCAATATTCCCGTACTGAGAAACCAAGTCTAGCGATGCAAATGAGTACGCACACTGGAGAAATGCCATATTCTCATGAACAATTGCAATATTCACGTTCAGAGAAACCAAATTCAGCTATGCATATGAGTACTCACACTGGAGAAAATCCATATTCTCGTGAACAATGTCAATATTCAGGTTCTGAGAAACCTAAATTAGCGATGCATATGAGTACTTACACTAGGGAAAATCAATATTCTCGTGAAAAATATCGATATCCACGTTCTGCTACACAAAATCTAGCTACGCATATGAGTACTAACACTAGCGAAAATCAATATTCTCGGGAACAATGTCAACATTCAGGTTCTGAGGAACCAAATCTAGCTATGAATATGAGTACTCACACTGGGGAAATGCCATATTCTTGGGAACAATATCAATATTCACGTACTGAGAAACCCAATTTTGCGATGCATATGAGTACTCACACTGAACAGCCATATTTTCGTAAAAAAAGTCAATATTCACGTTCTAAGAAACAACATCTACAGAAACATATGAGAAATCACATAGGAGAAAAGCGATATTCTTGTGAACAATGTACATATTCATGTTCACATAAATCACATCTTGCGATACATATAAGAACTCACACTGGAGAAAAACCATATTCTTGTGAACAATGTAAACGTTTATTTTCTCAAAAAGCACATTTAGATAAACATATGAGAACACATTCTGGCGAAAAACCATATTCTTGTAAACAATGTAATCATTCTTTTTCTCAAAAAGCACATTTAGTTACACATATGAGAACACATTCTGGGGAAAAGCCATATGCTTGTGAACAATGTAAACATTCGTTTTCTCATAAATCAAGTTTAGATACACATATGAGAACACATTCTGGCGAAAAGCCATATTCTTGCGAACAATGTAAACGTTCTTTTTCTCAAAAAGCACATTTAGTTACACATATGAGAACACATTCTGGCGAAAAGCCATATTCTTGTAAACAATGTAAACATTCTTTTTCTGAAAAATCAAATTTAGTTAAACATATGAGAACACATTCTGGCGAAAAGCCATATTCTTGTGAATAATGTAAACATTCTTTTTCTCGAAAATCAAGTTTAGTTGAACATATGAAAACACACACTGGCGATTATATATCAGGACCTAAATAACAAAATATCAGGACCTAAAAAATGATCTAAAAACGACATGGTCTCTGAAAGAAATAAAAATTATACCGGTTGTGATAGGAGCAACTGGCTTAATAAAAAAGAATCTTCATAAATACTTAGAAGCAATCCCTGGAAGACCAAGCTGTAATGGAATACAGATAGCAGCCATAAAGGGAACAGTATCTATTCTTAAAAGAGCCATCGGATATAAATTCAAATCATAACGGAATCAAGTGTTAGTTCCAGGAATGAACCACTTGATCTCTTAAAGTTTACTGAAGTAAAATACAAAAAAGCGATTTGACAAATGTGTTAAATGCACAATAAAAAAGGGGAAAAGACAACATCTGAACATCTGCAGATCAACGACAGCCTCATTGACGATTTTGGAGTGGATTCCACACACAAATACCTCGCGGTTGAGAAAAACATAAATGTGGAACACGATAAGATTAGGCATAGGGCAGAACAGAAATATAGTGTACGTTTGAAAAATATCCTCAAATCTGAACTAACCCCTAAAAACAAAATTACAGCTATAAACCAGCTTGCAATACCTGTGATCGCATATGGTTTCGGTATTATAGACTGACCTCAATATAACATAAACAGGCTCGATACAAAGACCAGGAAACGACTATCCCTACATATGTTAACATAGCGAAACCAATGCATGAACAGGATATACCTATCACGAAAAAAGGAGGCTTAGGCCTGAATTCAATCATAAATATCAAGCCACTATAGTGAGCATTGGGCAATATATTAAAGGTTCAATGGACATGACAATGGAAATGGTGAAAGACCATTATGATCACCTTTCTCAACAAACCTCAATCACAAAGCTTGCTGAAAACTTTGGAAGAGTCATACCGGAGAACACTGTCGACGTACATGATAAACCAGCGACACATATTGCAAGAATAAAAAGAGAAAATACACCGAAATGGAGACAGAGGCAAGAAAAGAAGGAGGAAACAACATAAGAGAGCAGGAAGGTTCCTAGAGAAGCTCAACCAGAAGTACATATATAAAGATGCTTCACTGCAATGGCTCAAGAGTGGGAGACTTCCATTTGATGAGGAAAGACTCATCGTAGCCGGGCAACATTAGGGCTTACTTACAATGGCATTTAAAAAATCGCTTGCCTAAAAACAAATGGCCAGTGTAGGTTTTGCCACTCCGCTATTGAAAGCCCAAGCAATTTAATGTCAGCATGCCCAATCTTATTGGAAGATAGCCTTTACACTGCCCATCACAACAAAGTATGTAAGTACCTACATTTAAAGATCTGTGGAGAGATGCAGCGTGACAGATCACCGAACATCTGGGTACATGAACCACCACCAATATCATCAAACAGAAATGTGACCGTGTTCTATGACAAAGCCATACAGACGGGCAGATACATAAAGGACAAGGTCATCAAGCCAGATATTGTAATATGGAACAAGCCCAAAAGAATGTCACCGTCCTAAATGAATTTGGCCTCAAAAGAGCTGAACGAGAAAAGATAAAAAAATACCAGGACCTAAAAAATGATCTGAAAACGACATGGTTTCTGAAAGAAATAAACATTATACCGGTTGTGATAGGAGCAACTGGGTTAATAAAAAAGAATCTTCATAAATACTTAGAAGCAATCCCTGGAAGACCAAGCTGTAACGAAATACAATTAGCAGCCATAAAGGGAACAGTATCTAATCTGAAGAGAGCCCTTGGATATAAATTTTAATCATAACAGAATCAAGTCTTAGCTCCTGGGGGAGCCTCTTGATCTCTTAAAACTTACTGAAGTAAAAAAACAAACAAATGAACAGCCATATTCTTGTAAACAATGTAAAAATTATTTTCCCCCAAAATCAATTTAGTTACACAAATGAAAACACATTGGTGAAAGAGAGAACTTGAAGTCCTATTAGACACTGTCCTCGAATGTCTAAGGTCTCTCTGTACAGGGGTTTGTCAGAACAACTTGGCACGAGGATACTTTTTCCATAGAAGTAAACCCTGGCCAATTATTCAAAATCACATAGTATTCGCTGCCCAAATAAGATCTCCTCACTATGGCTAACCCACATTAGCTTTTACGAGGAATGGTGCACCTTCTCCAAGTGATGTTACTTCAATTAATAGCACGAAGCTGGATACTCCACCAGACTAGATAAATTCTTGTCCTGGAATCCAGTAAGACCAAGAGACCAAAATGAAAGATATACTACAACATATGAAAAAGGTTAATTGGTGAGAGGAAAATTATGTTCTCAACTTCTTTACTAACTCAGTTTTTGAGAAATAAAGAACTTTAATAGAACATTCGAATATCTATGTATCTCATATAAACTTCAATGTGTTGACCCTGGTTGTGGGCCCCTTGATTTCTAAGAACTTCGACTAAAGTAAAATAAAACAAAAAAGCGAAAAGCCATATTCTTGTGAACAATGTAAACATTCATTTTCTCTAAAATCAATTTTAGTTACACATATGAAAACACACACTGGCGAAGGAGAGAATGGGGAAGCCTACTAGATACAGACCTCCTGTATCTTCGGTCTCTCTGTAAAGGGGTTTATTAGTGTATCTTAGAGTGTCCCTGCAAAGGTACATGGATTGATACACAAATATGAGGATGCTTCTTTCAGGAAGTAAACCCCAACCAAATGTTCCCAAAAAATATATGAACAAGAAAATAATAAAAAGTTAACACTGGCATCATCACCATCATCATCACCATCATCACCATCATCATGACGACATCATCACCATCATCATGACGATACCCATCATCACCATCATCATGACGACGCCCAGGATAAAAAAGGTTCCCTCGTCATGGCTACGCACTGGGCCATACGTGGAAAATAACAGTGTAACTTTTCCCAGTGATACTACTACAGGCAGCAACACTATGCTGGAGAATCCACCAGACCAGACAAATTCTGATCCTGGACTCCGGCAAAACCAAGCAAAGACCACAAGAAAACGAAATTATAAAACAGTGAATTGGTCGATTGCAGTAAAGAAAAAAAATCCTTCACTGCTTCAAATACTCAAGATTTGAAAAATGGGGTAGCTACAAGGATAAAATATTCGAGAGCCAAAAAAAAAACGGATCTACCAAGAGAAAAACTGGAGGCAACTACAACCAAAAAGTTACTCTCTATAGTCTCACAAATTGATAAATATATACCTCCACATGAGATTTATGAGATAAAGGAGAAAGCAATAAAAGTGGCTGAAACTGACTTCAATTCCCAAAAATACCAGAGAGAACACCATGAAACACAGTGGAGCCGGGAAGAAAAATGGACCCTTATATGGGCAATGGAGTATGCCAAAGCCAAATATACAGGGTTGAAAGAACGGTGTGCAGAAGGCAAAGAATTTTCTACCACCATTGCCCATAAAAAATTACATCCCAAAGGGAAGACTGACTTCCCAGAAATCCAATTTTTTTATGAGTGAAACATTCTCGTATGATGAGATTGCAAAACTAAAACGCTGCACTCACCAGATGGCGACAAACGGGGAGAGCCCAATCGACAACCTCGTCCCAATGCAGGAACCTAACCAGACAGCCAATATATATATAGCCCAGCAACAAACCCTACGGAACAAGCACGTGATACAATGGAGAGATGTTCACCAAAAGAAGGAACACCCAACAAAATCTCCTCATCAATGAATGGCTTGTCAAAGAAACGACCACCAGATTCCGAGGAGACGACATAGCCGAAATAACATTCAAAATCTACTGATAGATGCAAAACAGATTGAGCTAGAGGACCTGCTCGCCAATCAAATTGAAAGAACTAGGCATCTGCAACTACAAGACCGACCCATACTGGTCCAAATAAAGATGACCAAGGCCTTCAAAAATCTCGCTGTAAAAGTGAACGATGCCCTCTCTTAGTTAGTAGCAACAGATGCTTCGTTAACAGAAATCAACCATGCAACATATGGGGCCGCATGATTTATCCAAACAAAACTCCTTCCCCAAACATCAGAAAGGAAAAAAGGAGCACATAGGAGGCCTAAACCAAATGAACCAATCTGGAAAACCAAACTCCAAAGAAGGACAAATGGTCTTAGAAAATAAATATCTCAGATATCTTCTTTCTCGCGGAGCGAAAATCCAAGACAAAACTTAAAGAAAAAGGTGAAAACTTTAAAATCACGACACTCCCTTCAAACCACGAACCAGCTAAGAGCCCATATAGCAGGAAATCAGGCAAAAGTGAAGGGCTTAGCTGCACAAATAAAAAATAATCAACGAAAAATTGATTCCCGGTCCATAAACAGGTTGTTTGACAGAAACCCAAGGATAGTGTACCGAAATCTCATCAGAGATAATATCAAAGTAACGTCACCACCAACACAAGAACAGATCGATACATTCTGGAGGCCATTGTATGAGGACCCAAAACAACATCGGGAGAGGGAGTGGATAGACACAATAAAAGGATCAGTCAAGGGCAAGGAAAAAATGCCAACATTGGAAATTACCGTAAATAAAAAGATAATCCACTACAGCAACTTCAAAAGCCCAGGAATTGATAACATTCCAAATTTCTGGCTGAAAAAGCTGACGGCACTACACCAACGCTATGCCCTAGCATTCAACCGAATTATTGGTGGCAAAGAAGAACCACCAGAATGGCTCACTATTGGTAAAACAACTCTTATATCCAAGAGCCAGGAAACAAATTTGCCAAATAAATACCGGCCTATCTGCTGCCTTTCAATCACATACAAATGGCTTACTGGAATAATAACCGATGCAATTTATCAGCATTTGACTGATGGTGAATATCTTGAGAAGGAACAGAAAGGGTGCACGAAAAACAAGCTTGGGACAAAAGATCAAAACAATCCTGGAAGACTGTAGGAAGCGAAAAAGAAACCTGTCAATGGCCTGGATTGACTACAAAAAGGCATTTGACAGTGTGCCTCATTCCTGGATAATGCGGTGTCTGGAGCTGTATTATGTCCATGAGGACATAACATCTTTTATTACAAAACAAATGACAATGTGGCAAACATCTATTTCCCTACACCACATGGAAGGGACAATATAGTCCTCAAATATTAGCATCCAGCGAGGCATATTTCAAGGCGATAGCCTATCACCACTACTATTTTGCCTTGCAATCGATCCACTCAGCAAGCTTCTAAAAAAATGTGATGCTGGGTACAATCTTAGTAGAGGCAGAAAAAAAGATCAAAGTAAAAGAGTGGATCATTTACTTTTCATGGGCGATATGAAATTCTATGCAGAGACAGAAAAACACCTTGTCTCCCTGATGGAAATTGTGAAAACGTTCCCAGAGAATATCTGCATGGAGTTTGGATTTGACAAATGTGCTAAATGCACAATACAACAGAGAGAAAAACAATATACAACGTACAGTTTCGGTATTATAGACTGGCCTCAATATAACATAAACAGGTTCGATACCAAACCAGGAAACAACTATCCCTACATAAGGTAACATACCGAAACCAATGCATGGACAGGATATACCTACCACGAAAAAAAGGGGGCTTAAGCCTCACTGAATTTAATCATGCATCTCGAGCCACTATAGTAAACATGAGTCAATATATTAAGAGTTCAAGTGTCTCTGACAGAGAATAAACAAAAGGGGAAACATCACATTTTGTAAAGTTTGTGGTTCTCCAAAAAAAAGTTGGTGATATATTTGTGAACTCACACTGGTTAAACGTTGCATACTTGTGAAGTATGTGGCTGATGCATTTTACTGCTCTCCACAGAAACTACAGCGACGGTTTCAGCAGAATGTTAATAGATGATCACAACCCTGGCTGACATAGGGGGACACCAGCCTCATATCCGAGATGAAGGAGACATAACGCCCAGATAAATACAACCACCTACAAGGAGGCAAATAAACCTTCGAATTTTATGGATCGATAACCATGATGCATTTGACAATCATTATTACTTTGATGCCTTGAAATATGCAAGATCCATCCGGTGTGGAAAACAACCATATTACGAAGTCACAAAGAGGAAAGACAATCATCTCTTGTGTAAACTTCTCTTATTTTTTATTCGAATAACAGTCTGAGCAATTACAACTTGAGTCAGAACCGTCGTTAACTTCCAAGCAATACAGTTAAACATCCGCATTTCATGGATGATCTTAAGGCGTATGCTAGGTAGTACATACTTTCTCCAATGGCATCGAAATGAAGTTTGGCCTAAATAAATGTGCCACGTGTACGCTCAGATCTGGAAAAAAGATCTATACCGAGAATATGCAGCTAGATGAAAACAATAACATCAGAGATCTAGAAGAACACGAAGCCTAGAAATACATTGACATTGAGGAAAACGACAACATACTACATGCCAACAAATGCCACACATATATTAATGCTTCTGGTTGATACAATCGATATTCTGGCAATATTATTCTACAATTATTGTAAAATTCACATGTTTCCTAATTTAATTGTCATGTTTCAATTGTTTGGTAAATTTTTGTATGTATTTTTCAATTCCATTTTTATAACTATTTCTCGGTTGAATAACTTGGACAGTTTGAAAATAAAATTATTTTATCACTGTATAACTTTGTTTCTATATTTTTAAAAGATTGAACTTTTACGGATGAATAATAACTTTGTTCATGCTGTTCGATTTTTAAGTGGTTATCTAAATCAATAATAGAGACTTCTCGTTTGTATAAGAAAATTGATGAGATTTTCATTGTAAAATCAGTAAATATACATTTTTATGTTGATATCATTTTAACATTGTAGCAGTCTATGAATAGACATAATTGTACTATTTGTCGTAGGAAGTTGATCATTTACAGTAGTGATTTCTTTGCCGTGATCCTATTATATAACGAATCTCTTAGAACACGTTTTTCATGATAATCTTAAAACTGATTGGACTTTGAACTGATACTAAATTGCATGTTTTATTCTTATTAAAAATAAATATCCAAAATCAGTCACATATTAGTTTGAGATTTCAGACAACCAAATACTTCTGTCTAATCCATGTATAGCTACAATAACCGAAAAAATGTTTATCTAAAAATAAAAAAAATTAAAAAGACATTTATATGGCATATTACCAAAAATGCATTCAAAAATTTAATTTTGTTTAATTGCAATTTGATGTATCATAAAAGGGTATGCTTATTTAAATAGAATAATTTTCACAAAAAATTATGGATTACACGAATTGTCATAATTTTGTTTAATTGCAATTTTATGTATCATAAAAAGGTATGCTTGTTTAAATAGAATAAATTTCACAAAAATTATGGATGACATGAATTGTAAGCCCGTTCAACAGCAGATATCTTAACTGTAGTTTCTGAACGTATATACCGTTCATTGGACAAAACAGGTGAGGGTAGAACAGGAGCCCTTGATATATCTACGGCTTTTGACAGGGTATGGTACGATGGTCTTCTAAGGAAAATTAGATCATATGGAATCACTGGAAGAATTCATAATGTAATTAAATCCTTCTTAAGTAATAGAAAAATCAAAGTTGTCCTCGACGGTCCTACATCTAAACAATATGACATAAATGCGGGAGTACCTCAGGGGTCTATCCTTGAACCTCTATTATTCCTGATATTCATAAATGACCTCCCTGATAAAATTGTTTCGCCGATGGGTATATTTGCCGATGACACCACTCTCTATAACAGATATGAGGGGAAAACAAATGAACACATATCCAAGGAAATGGCAGAAACACTAGAGGATTACCTACAATCTGTAGTGGAATGGGGACAAAAATGGATGGTCACATTCAATGCTGCTAAGACTAAGATTGTTTCCTTCAATAACTACAAGAAACCTTCTCTACCACCAATAGCAATGGCCAAGAACACATTGCCTGAAAATACTTCTTTTAAACTCCTAGGCCTAACGTTTACAGGGAATATGAACTGGAATAGATACATTGCCAAGGCTGTTGCAAGGAAGGCTGACTCCCTCTACCGTGCTAGAAAACTACTTACGCCTAACAGTATCCTACACCTCTATAAGGGCACCATTCGCCCATGTATAGAGTACTGTTGTCACATCTGGGCTGGTGCATCTGCTGCTTGTCTCTCGCTCCTGGACAGGGTTCAAAAGAGAGTCGCCAACCTGATAGGTCCTGAACTGTCATCTAGGCTTCAGCCCCTGTCCCATCGACGAGATGTTGCATCCCTCTGCCTGTTTTACAAATACTTTAATGGTGAATGCTCTGACGAACTGCAAACACTTGTACCTCCCCGACGTAACTACCCCCGACAAACCCGACAAGATACAAAGTCTCATCCTTTTACAGTAGATATCCCTAGGTGCAAGATAGCCTTTTATTAATAGTTTCTTCCCCAGAACTGCGGGTCATTGGAACTCCCTTCCGGGATTCTGCTTTCCCAACTGCAATGATATGCAGAAGTGCAAGTGTAATTTCGTTAAATTGCTATTTGATGTATCATAAAAGGTTATGCTTATTGAAATAGAATAAATTTCACTAAAATTATGGATGACACGAATTGTAATAATTTTGTTTAATTGCAATTTTATGTATCATAAAATGTTATGCTTATTGAAATAGAATAAATTTCTCAAAAATTACGGATGACACGAATTGTAATAATTTTGTTTAATTGCAATTTAATGTATCATAAAAGTGTATGCTTTTTGAAACACAATAGTTTTAAAAGAACGCAATGAAAACCTTTTTTCTGTAAAAAGTTCGGATTAAACTTGATAGTTCTTTTTATATACGAATACACTAAATTTATTGATATTGTTAATAATCCAAAAATACAAACCATGAATGCAAAAGAGAGTTTGGAGTTAAAATAAAACAAGCAACTAACTTTTCTTTGATTTTTTGATAAAAGAACAAGAATCGTGTTATATGCAGTATTAAAAACAAAAAGAAAAGCGAAAATTGTATAAAATAATTTTTATTTGCCTTCGTACGAGTTACACACTAGTCTTCTAAATGTGGGGAAAACTATTAGGTTGACAAGAAAGTTTTTGCGGTTTTAAACGTTTAAACTCAGATGAGCTAAATAAAACAAATATTGATTGAACTAAAAATCATTAGAATCAACACTTTTGCCAACGTTAAACAAGTGCATGATTGGCCTCACTTTTTCTAGGTCGAATCCAATGCCATTTTTGGTGATATGATGCTCATGAAAGTGATCCCGTTTAGTCGGGTTTCCAGTTTTTCTGGGTTACGTTTTACTCCTATTGTTTACCATTTCTTGAGTAATTTGGGGAGCCGCCTGTTATGTTCTTTTTCGAATTTCCAATAAATTACTAGATCATCTACAATAACTACTCCCTGCATGAGTTGTAATTGTTCATTCAGCTTTCTGTGGAATATGTTTGCTGAGGAGTTCAGGTCAAATATAACCGACGCCAACAGTATTGGTCAAAGCATTCTGAAAGGTGGATGCATCATCGAGCTCAAAATGCCAATATCTTGATGATCTACAACGAGTTGTTTCATCAACGACTTGTTCAACATTGATGAGACCTCTTTATAGGATTTCATCCTCTCGGAAAACTTTTCAGTGAGAGTAATTATAGATGCCCCTGTCTAAATCTGAAAAACAACTTTTTTATTCAAAAGAATAAAGCATTTGACCTCATTTTACTGTTTTGTCTTTGGCGGTTTTATTGTATTCACTTAGTAGGTGTAATCTTCATCCGTCTCTGATTATGATGTGTCTAATTGATGTACTCGTGGTGGAGGTGCAACGATCTTCTTGTTTTCATTTGTTCGTGTGGTGTGTCCGTATTCGCGTCATCCTTCTTGCTGCATGTATGCCCCAGTTTGCCATAGGTTGGGCATCTGCTGTGTTTTGGCGCGTGTGTATAACCACAAAAGAATTTTCTTTTGGGGACAGGTTCCTTCGCTCAACTGGTTTTACGTACCCTCATCACCTGGGCTGTATCTAGTCGCATTCCTTGACTGTGGTTTGATGCCATTTCAGCAACTCTGCATATGTTTACACTGTTTTGTGGACATCGTCAGATTTCCAACAAGCACCTTTCAAGATTGTAAGAGAAACAATCACGAACTCACCCATTCTTACATACTACGACCCCCACAAGAAAGTGACGCTGGAGAATGATGCATGTGAGTATGGGTTAGGAGCAGTGCTAACACAGTTGTGTTTGCATGTAAGTCAATATCAGTGGATATAGAAGAGAAGTGGTAGTTTTTACTGACCACAAGCCCCTCGTCTCAATCAGCAAAAAGCCACGATCAACAGCACTAAAACGGGTACAGAACCTACTACTACGGGCACAGAAATAAAATTACGTACTCCTATATAAGCCAGAGAAAGATATCTCATTAGCAGATATGCTTTCATCAGCACCAACAAGTAAGCCAGTGTTGGATGAAATAACATCAGTGAATAATCTGACAATGTAACCAGTACAAAAACACAGGCTTTTTTTTTTTTTTTTTTACAAAGGCGTCACCACATTATCAAGGCCCAGAGGCCACTCAAGGATTAGGGTTAAAGAGTGTACAGTAGAAATTGGTCAATATAGTAATCATTAGTAATGAAAATTTGGTAAATTTAATAACTTATATGAAACGGCTCATCAAGAACTTATTTACTTTAGACTTGAACACAACCATATTGTAGTCAGCCGGAAAGCAGGAAAACGGAAGACAATTCCACAGGCGTGCAGTTCTAAGAAAGAAGCTTTGTTCATGGAATCTACGTTTAGGTTTAGGCACAGATAAAGAGTGGGGGAAATTATTGATAGTGTTTACAGCTAGACGAGTGTTTCTTGTGAAAGTTTGGCGAGGGGGGACCATAGATTGAAGCTCAGTTGAACACTTTCCATGAAAATAACGATACATCAGAGACAAACTCGCAACATCTCTTCTGTGAGATAGAGGTTGCAAGGAGGAGAAAAGGACATCTCCTACGAGGCTACGAAGTCTATTTTGAACTCTATCAAGGCAGGACAAGTCCTTTCTAGCAGCTCCTGCCCAGATGTGGCAACAGTATTCCATCCTTGGACGTACCTGGCTCTTATATAGGTAGAGAATAGCATCAGCAGTGAGATATCTACTGGATCGATAGAAAGATCCCACCATTTTTCCAGCGGCCTTGGCAACAGATTTGATATACGTGTTCCATTTAAGATCAGGAGTAATGGCCAAGCCCAGAAGCTTGTACAAAACTTGAGGCCTCCTGAAGACGAGAGCCATTCATTTCAATTGATGACAAATGTGAATTAGAATGTTGATGATGTAAAGAAAGAAGCTTGGTTTTAGATGCATTAAAAGTAACCAGCCACTCCTTTCCCCATTGTACTACGTGCTCAAGATCAGAGGAGAGAGAATTGGAGAGAACTTGGTCGTTTACTGTCTTAGATGTGCTACCATAAATGGTAGTGTCGTCAGCATAAATGTCTACAAATGATGTAAGGATATGATTTGGAAGATCATTAATGTAGATCAGGAAAAGAGTTGGGCCCAGGATGGATCCCTGAGGGACACCGGCATTAATACTGTGAGCTTCTGATTTTTGCCCTCAACTACTACTCTTATGAACCTATCAGAAAGAAATGATTTAATAATTGAGAAGACTTTTCCAGCTATACCATAGCTAGCGATCTTATGAAGTAAACCTTTATGCCATACCCTATCAAAGGCTTTAGATATGTCAAGAGCAATTGCCCTAGAGAGATTGCCACCGTCGAGAGATTTGCTAATTCTATGCGATATAACTGTAAGGACATCTGCTGTAGATCTAGCAGAACGGAAACCATATTGAGTGTCACTAAGAAGGTTATTTTTGTTGAGATGTTTGATTACTTCTGTATTTAACACAGATTCTAGCAACTTACTCATGATGCACAGGAGACTTATTGACCTGTACTGAGAGGGGGGTGAGCGATCACCTGAATTCTTAAATACAGGGAATACTTATGAGATTTTCCAGGGAGATGGGAAACTATTCTCCTTAAGACAACGTTTAAACAGTTTTGTAAGTATGGGCGCTAATTCAGGTTGAAGTTTTTTGAGTACTATAATTGGAATACCGTCAGGGCCAGTTGCTTTACTCGAATCAAGGTTTTTGATTAGCTTCGCAACATCACATACAGATATACGTATATCACATAGCGTGTTTTCTGATACAGGAGGAAATATTGGGGGTTGGCGGTCTTGGTTGCAAAGGGTAGAATTAGCTGCAAAGTTCTTGACAAAGAGTTTGGCTTTGTCTGATGCTGACGAGATTACCTCAGGTCCATTGATAATAGTTGGGATGGAGCACACGCTTCTGTTCAGGATTCTGTTTGCTATTTGCCAAAACTGGTGGGAACCAAGCCGCTGCTCAGCTACTTTGGACTTAACAGATTGAGCATACAACACTCTTGCGTTCCTTATTACTTTCTTACAATGGTTGCTGGCAGTCCTGAAAACGGCTTTAGTTTCCATACATCTATTACGTTTGAAGCAGTGGAAAAAGTGATTTCTGTGCGCAATGGCAGCAGCACATTCTGGAGAGAACCATGGCTGGCTGTTAGGTTTTTGCTGAAACTTTTTAGAGGCTTGCAGAGATTCACCAAAAGACAGTTGAGGACTTCAACATGAGAGCACTAGCAGTAGAATTATTTATCCAATTTTTTTCTTTATGTACTTTAGTGTCCCCCATAGAGTTGCCTCCAGAAGTTTTCAACATTTGCTTTAGTTGATGGGAAGCTCACCTTTATTTCTTCTCTAACGAGGTTCCTATAAACAATTCTTGGGTTTGTTGCAAAAGTCTATTTGTACTTTTTGCTTTAAAGTTTTGTGTTTTTTTTGTGCAGCTAAGGCTTTTATGTCAGCCTGATTTTCTGACATCTGCGCTGGGTTTTGGAGGGAATAGTAAGTTTTAAACTTATTCACCTGGGGTTTCACACGACAGGAATGCAGATATCTAGGCAGTTTCCTTTCGGGTTTTATCTATTTCTTGTTGCAGTTTTCGTTTCCAGGCTTGGTTATATGATTTAGTCTCCATGTTTCCATTTTTACTATCTTGGTGTTGGTGTAAGACTTTTAACATAATAAACCATGCTGCCCCGTATGTTGTATGATTTATTTCACTCAATGGTGCATAAATGGCAGAGATCCTTGTGAAACAAGCATCTTGTAGGCTTTATTCATTTTAATTTTATCAGTCTTGGCCGATCTTCAACAGTCAGACTTCGTGCCACTTCTATCCTGGATGCCAGCTCTCCCTCTAAGTCCTACTGGTCCGCGTCCAGTGTCACATGTTACAGAGGGACATACTGTTGGTATGTCTGCCCATGTTTAAATTGTGTTGGGTCTGCTGGGAGTGATTCCTGGGAAGATGTTGCATTATTAGTTGCAGTGACACGTCGGGTATATTTCTGGTTTGTTTTTGGTAGACATCTAAGACTTGGACTTGTTGGCATTGTCTCAGGGAGTTGTGTCAGGTAAGAATTTGTTGTGGTGTCTTCCTGTTGGGTTTGCCAGATCTTGGGTATAGGGACGGGATTACTGATTGGACAAATATTGTTTTTAGTCATTTCCTGGACATCTTCTTTTAGCTGGGATATTTGCTCCACAGAAAAAAATGTTCCTCAGAAAATAAGACTTCTGACATGTTATCTTTTCCTTCTCAATCTCTTTCTTGTCTGGACAGTGGTGTTTAATAAAGCTTTTTCCATTGTTTACAACTTTCTGTTAGTTTTTTATATTTTATTTTGGCATATTCCATTGACCAAATCCTCTCTTCTCCACTGGATTTGGGCAAATTATGCATTGTTCTATTTGGTAAAATCAATCGCTGCTTCACTAAAAACTTTCTTCTTGATTGACTCTCTAACATCTTTTGAGAGATATTTATGTACTTGGGATACAATTGAAAGTAAGTTCTTAATGAAGTTTTCTCTTTTAGTAAGGTTGACGATTTTAATTGGGCCTCAAATACTTTAGCTTTTTCCTCCCCATTTCTCATACGTTTACTATAGGAAACAGTACAAAAATTGTTTTCTTTTCCCCAACAGACCCCTTTACTTGGTAATATTGTCATTTCCTCGTAGTCTTTGTTTGGTCTAGCCGGATTGCAGGTATAGAATTTGACTGATGTGGTAGAGTGTCCAGCTTAGCGTTGTTATTTGTGGCAACATACCTAGGAGAAGATGCGCCGTTATTTTCTTATGACCCCGTGATTAGCCATGCTCATGGGATCTTTTTATCCTGGGCGACATCCTGCCAGTTTGTTGATTTAGTTTTATTTTTCATTTTCATTTAAATTCGAATATTTGACCGGGTTTTACTTTAAATTGCAAATTAAAAGTATCCTCATATCAGAGTCCCTGTACAGTGAGACTGAAGACACCCAGGGTTTGTATCTAGTAGGCATTCAATTCTCCTCAGCGTGAGTTCTCATGTGTGTAACTAATGATTGTCATGAACAAGAATATTCACACACGTCACAAGAATGTTGATTTCCCCCAGTGTGAGTTCTCATATGTGTCACTAACGATGATTTTTTAGAACAAGAATATCCGCACACTTCACAAGAGTGTGGCTTTTCCCCAGTGTGAGTTCTCATATGTTTCACTAATGATGATTTTCGAGAACAAGAATATCCACACACTTCACAAGAATGTGGCTTTTCCCCAGTGTGAGTTCTCATATGTCTCACTAATGATGATTTTCGAGAACAAGAATATCCACACACTTCACAAGAATGTGGCTTTTCCCCAGTGTGAGTTATCATATGTGTAACTAACGATGATTTGTGAGAACAAGAATATCCGCACACTTCACAAGAATGTGGCTTTTCCCCAGTGTGAGTGCTCATATGTGTATCTAATTGTGATTTTTGAGAACAAGAATATCCACACACTTCACAAGAATGTGGCTTTTCTCCAGTGTGAGTTCTCATATGTGTAACTAACGATGATTTTTGAGAACAAGAATATCCGCACACTTCACAAGAATGTGGCTTTTCCCCAGTGTGAGTTCTCATATGTGTAACTAATGATGATTTGTGAGAACAAGAATATCCACACACTTCACAAGAATGTGGCTTTTCTCCAGTGTGAGTTCTCATATGTCTCACTAATGATGATTTGTGAGAACAAGAATATCCACACACTTCACAAGAATGTGGCTGTTCCCCAGTGTGAGTTCTCATATGTCTCACTAAGGTTGATTTGTCAGAACAAAAATATCCACACACGTCACAAGAATGTGGCTTTTCCCCAGTGTGTGTTTTCATATGTTTCACTAACACTGATTTTTGAGAACAAGAATATCCACACACTTCACAAGAATGTGGCTTTTCTCCAGTGTGAGTTCTCATATGTGTCACTAATGATGATTTGTGTGAACAAGAATATCCACACACTTCACAAGAATGTTGGTTTTCCCTTTTTTTTAATTTTTCTTAAACATTTTCTTCTAGGGGATTGGACATCCAACCAGATGTCTGACATTTACCCCTATTTCAGTGAGTCCAACCAAGAGATCTTTTCAGGATTCTAGCCGTCCCTTTCAGTGCAATCGTTTGTATTTCACTTGCACTTGGTTCACCGGGTATGCTTGCTAGTTCTAATATGTCTCACTAAATTTGATTTTTCAGAAAAGAATGGCCGCACACTCCATAAAAATATGGCTTTTCCTCAGCGTGAGTTCTCATATGTTTCACTAATACTGATTTTTTAGAACAAGAATATTCACACACTTTACAAGAATGTGGCTTTTCCCCAGTGTGGGTTCTCATATGTATCACTAACTTTGATTTTTCAATAAAAGAATATCCACACACTTCACAAGAATGTTGCTTTTCCCCAGGGTGGGTTCTCATAGTTATCACTAATTTTTTATTTTTAAAAACAAGAATAGCCACACACTTCACAATAATGTGGCTTTTCTGTAATGTGTATATTCATGTTTAAATTAAATTTCTCCTGGCGCAAGTTATCACAACCAACTTATAAACAATATGAGATTTTATCCTGATGTTTTCAGTTTTAATCTGGAGTTGTTGATGCAAGTTTTATTTTATGCTAAAGAAATTTCAATTTCTATCACTTAATTGATTGGATAAGTTATATTTCGTAGTTTAAATAGCTGTTTTATGGAAGTTAGAGTTTATTCTAAAGAAATTTGTATTGTATGACTTTTCATTCGTTTGATAAGAGATATTTCGTAGTGAAAAAGTTATAATATTCTATTTTGTAAATGAGCATTTTTTTCTGAAATGTTAAATTCGATATGTTATTATTTATAAAAACATTAAACAGAAATTTCACAAATTTAAATATGTGTTCTAATCGCTATTTGCAAAACAATCCAGAAAAAAAACTCTTCACACACATATGTCTAATAAAGTTGTCTGCTACCATTTTTGTTGTCATCCATGTAAGGAAATAGTTGTATATCGAATACTGTTCAAGAAGGATGGTCCCTTTATATTCATTAAAAACAGTCAAGCAGGAACGTCTGCAAATAAAAAAATTAAATTTAATATTTTAATATCATTATTTATTTTAATTATGCCAACAAAACCAGAAACATAACTTTATAACACATTTAAAAATCACAGAAATAAACACTTAATTCACATTCATATTGTATAGATTTAAAATAATATTAATAGTATTTTGTAATAGATGAAGAAATTATGCAATTAATAAAGTAAAATAAACAATAATGTAGTAAGAATTTGCTACTGATAATAATAAAAATAGTAAGAATTTATAGGAACAATAAACATACAACTACTATAGTTGCTACTGGTAATTATAAAAATATATTGCTAACGATAGAAATATAAGTTTACAATACAATAAAAATGAATTTAAATACTCATTAAATTCAAGTTAATAATACAAATGAATATATAATCTAGTTACTTAGCAATGGATAATAACACAGTCTTTTAAAAGAGCTTTCATTTTAAGTCATATGTGTAGAAATATAGCCGCTTATTGATAATATGTTTGATATTAAACTGGATATTTTCATAACATTACATATTCTTTAATAGTCATTATAGCGAACTTAATGCAACAGAATTAGGTTCTTTTTTTACTTTTATTTTAGAAATCAACAGTTTTTTCATTCAACAAATATTTTCATCCAACGCTTTTGAATGCATTATTATAATTCTTATATTTTATTATACAAATAATATCAGCAATTGTAATAATCGATTATCAGAATTTCATTTTTTTAATTAACGTCTGGTAATACATATTCGTATACCACATACATTATATTCTTATTAGTTATTTTAATTTTTATTAAAATAATTTCTTAATTTTTTAAATTCAAGAAATTGTTACTAGCATTCAACGAATTATTTCATCCAACTTTTTTTAGCATATTTTATTTATTCGTATATTTTTTAGTTTCCTTATGATTTTTATCCTAATTATTTTCATCTTCTAATAGTATAAAATATTAAAATGTATTAATGTTGAAAGCTTAGTATGAATTTAAATATGGCCTGTGAAATTCAACTCTTCAACTCATCGTCTACGAACTAATCTTCTCTCTTTCTTCTGCATATTAATGCTGACTCACCTTCTAATAGTATAAATTATTAAAATGTATTAATGTTGAAAGCTTAGAATGAATTTAAATATGGCCTGTGAAATTCAACTATTCAACTCATCGTCTACGAACTAATCCTCTCTCTTTCTTCTGCATATTAATTATTTTCACATTCTAATAGTATAAATTATTAAAATGTATTAATGTTGAAAGCTTAGTATGAATTTAAATATGGCCTGTGAAATTCAACTCTTCAACTCATCGTCTACGAACTAATCCTCTCTCTTTCTTCTGCATATTAATGCTGACTCACACATTCCAATTCTGTATGGCAGAACCTGCATTCGTTGTCATTACTGATACTTGCCATTTTCTTGAATGCATTGCTCATCAATCCCTGGTCTTGAGCAGCCATTATAACCCTTTCCTGATCGTGGTGTAGGGCTCCCCTTTTGAGCTAAAAAATGCTTAATATGAATTTAAATATTACCTGTAAAATTAGCCTATTCAACTCATGGTCTACGAACAACTTCTTAGTTCTGCATATTAATGTTGTATCTATAACCAGTAGATTTATTACTGTCTTTTAAACCTTTTTAATTCGTTTTAAAATTACTTTTCCTTAACTTTTCTTACGTGCTATGGGATATTTATATCTTTTAAACCTTTTTAATTCGCTTTAAGATTACGTTTCATTTTTGAACCAAGAAAAATGAACATTTTCTTTGATGAATGAAAAGTCTGATGATTTTTATGGTTTATGCAATGAAACACGTGTAAGACGCAGTAATTTAAACAATATGTATGTGAATTTAATGTTTAATAAAGTCAAATATGCTCTGAAAATGTAAATCATTTTTATTGAGTTTAATAAACCGTTGCAATTTTAAGATATGTTTATTGAATATATACATTATAAACGTGAAAATCGTCATGTAATATTTACCATTGTTATGAGAGAAATATATCGAGGTTCATCAGAAAGAGTTTGTTTTTTGCTTGTAAGGCTTCTACTGTTTAAGACAAAACTAGTGAAAATTTGCGTTGGAATGTTTATTTTAAAATATTTGTTCATTCTTAATTCATCTAAACGTTCAAATTATTTGTAATCATAGACGTTTAATTTATAAGCGACTTTAATGTTTTATATTTAATATTAGTAAGACAAAATAGTTAAATTATTATTAACATACACAAACAGTAAACCTATATCATTTTGATTTTTAACTAAACATTTTATAACAATACAACTACCACATATAGATTGATATTTTCTCTGCTTAAGACGATTACATTTTCTATTTCTTCTCGTGTATTTCTCTGTGTCAATCCTATTATTCCAAACCAATGAAGAAAAATATCTGTTCATCTCTAATTCAGCTTAACATATTTTTTAAAACTTAATCACATGTAAGATCAGCACATTTAATAATAAATCTATAAAAATGGTTTTATATTTAGAAAGGTTATTCTGGTTCCTATGTTTAAGGAATATAGTTTTAAGAGATTTTATAGTGAATTGTTATAGGCAATGAAGTCAAACGAACACAAACTTGTCATTATTATTGATTTTATATTGAATAAAATATTATTTCATATGATTATCATTATTATTATGTTTTTATTGAATTTAATATTATTTCATATGGTTATCATTAATATTGAGTTTTTATTGAATTAAATATTATTTCATATGATTATCATTATTATTTAGTTTTTATTGAATTAAATATTATTTCATATGATTATTATTATTGAATTTTTTATTGAATAAAATAAGATGTCATATGATTATCATTATTACTGAATAAAATTCATACATTCATATGATTATCATTATTTTTGAATAAATTAGATTTCATATGATTATCATTATTATTGAGTTTTTTTATTGAATTAAATAGTATTTCATATAATTATCATTATTATTGAGTTTTTTATTAAATAAAATAGTATTTCATATGATTATCATTATTATTAAGTTTTTTATGGAATAAAATACGATGTCATATGGTTATCAATATTATTGAGTTTTTATTGAATTAAACATTATTTCATATGATTATCATTATCATTGAGGTTTTTATTAAATTAAATATTATTTCATATGATTATCATTATTATTGAGTTTTTATTGAATTAAATATTATTTCATATGATTATCATTATTATTGAGTTTTTTATTGAATTAAATATTATTTCATATGATTATCATTATTATTGAGATTTTTATTGAATTAAATATTATTTCATATGATTATAATTATTATTAAGTATTTTATTAATTAAATATTATTTCATATGATTATCATTATTATTGAGTTTTTATTGAATTAAATATCATTTAATATGAATATAATTATTATTGAGTTTTTTATTGAATTTAATAATATTTTATATGATTATCAATATTATTGAATTTTTATTGAATTAAATAGTATTTCATATGATGATCATTATTATTGAGTTTTTTATTGAATAAAATAAGATTTCATACGATTATCATTAAATTGAGTTTTTTATTGAATTAAATATTATTTCATATGATTATAATCATTATTGAGTTTTTATTGAATTAAATATTATTTCATATTATTATTATTATTGAGTTCTTTATTGAATTAAATATTATTTCATATGATTATCATTATTATTAAGTATTTTATTAATTAAATATTATTTATATGATTATCATTGTTATTGAGTTTTACTTGAATTAAATATTATTTCATATGATTATCATTATTATTGAGTTTTTATTGAATAAAATCGTTCATGTGATTATCATTATTATTGAGTTTTTTATTGAATTAAATATTATTTCATATGATTATCTTTATTATTGTGTTTTTATTGAATCAAATGGTTCATGTGATTACCATTATTATTGAGTTTTTATTGAATTATATATTATTTCATGTGATTATCATTATTATAGAGTTATTTATTTAATTAATTATTATTTCATATGATTATCATTATTATGGAGTTTTTTATTGAATTAAATATGATCTCATATGATTATCATTATTATTGAGTTTTTTAATTGAATTAAATATGATTTATCATGATTTTCATTATTATTGAGTTTTTATTGAATTAAATATTATTTCATATGATTATCATTATCTTTGAGTTTTTTTATTGAATTAAATATGATTTCATATGTTTTTCATCATTATTGAGTTTTTATTGAATTAAATATGATTTCATACGATTATCATTACTATTGAGTTTTTTTATTGAATTAAATATTATTTTATATGATTTTCATTATTATTGAGTTTTTTATTGAATTAAATATTATTTCATATGATTATCATTTGATAACGACTTTAAAGTGTTTCTCCCTTAACATCGAATGTTTTTAAGTGCTATATTGAAAGATATGCTAATTCAACGAACCCTAAGTATCCATATTGTCATTAAATATCATCTTCACTGTTTGTATAGCAGACTTACCCGGACATTAAATTGTATTATGTGTTATGAATGTGTGACAATTAACCTGCCAAATCGATTGGCCCTTAAAATGTTTATGTGCTGTATCAATACTAATTCATCTTAATAATAATCTTCACATAATAACCAGACAATATATATATTGTGCGGTTGTACTTCATTGTTTGGTGAGCATTGGATTAGATAGGCTTACCTAACATTTCTGAGCTGGCATTATCCATTTTGTTTGTGGTTTATAAAGTGCAGACTTAATAGATATAAAGTTATTTAATTATAACTAGAACACATGCTGTTAACGGAAGAAACTTTATAGAATTTTATGATCTCTACAGAATATGTTCTACAAAATGCTGAAACATGTTGCATTTAAATTTGCGACCCCAGTTTTTAATAGTTCGTAACATTTGTTATTTTTTAAAAGTTGTTTTTACACAAAAATTAATATATTTTTTCAAGTTTCAGAAATCATAATAAATTATTATATTTTTTAGAGTCAGTGAAAATTTTACATTTGAAATTTAAGATACCTACGTTTGCCTTATGATGTTTTTTACAAAAGAGTCACCATTATTAAGGCCCAGATGCCACTCGAGGATAGATGTTAATAAGTATACAGTGCTCAATGTAA
>NC_136527.1:193498876-193718876 GCF_053919585.1 Euprymna scolopes
ATATATATATATATATATATATATATATATATATATATATATATATATTAAATGCCGAAAAAACAGTTTTTGCGGTCAGTTGTTTAACAATTCAACCAACTTCGAATCAAATTATTTTGTTTATGGTAAACATTAGGATTTTCACAGAAATCACGTAAATTTTACTTAAATAAACACATTTTTATTCACGAAACCAATATTTTTATTGGATTGCACTAAAAGTATAGAATTCGTAAAAAATTAAAATTAAACCAACTTCGAATCAAATTATTGTGTTTATGGTAAACATTAGGATTTTCGCAGAAATCACATAAATTTTACTTAAATAAACACATTTTTATTCACGAAATCAATATTGTCATTGGATTGCAATAAAATTAAACCTTTTTTATGTTTAATATTATTTTAAGAACCAATATTTCTTTAGGCAGATTGCAAAAAAAAAATATTGCAGATTATTTTAAAAGTTATTGAATGGGGATTTTTTTAAAGCATAAAAATATAACTTAACTTTCATATTGTATCGTAATAAAAAATAAACTTATTTTAATATTTAAGATTATTTTAAAGTTGTTGAATAATATTTTTGTAAAGTGAAAAAATAAACTTATTTTAATATTAAAGGGTGCTAGTGCACTTACTGATCCGCGTTATTTTTTAAAATCGTATTTCTAAGTTTAATTAAAGTTTTATATACTTTTTTATTCAATTGTAAGGTTAAAGTATAGAATAGGTACAAAACACCCTCCCCTCTGAATGTTAAGAATGTCTTTTTAAATAATAACGTTATTATTTCAGCACGGATCAATAAGTGCACTTGTACCTATTTAAGATTATTTTAGAGTTGTGAAATCATAATTTTGCAAAGTAAAAAAATAAACTTACCTTCCATTCCAGGAATTTAATACGAAAAAAAAAATCGTTTTTCTTTTGTGTCCAACGCAGAAAATTTGTTTGTTTGTTAGGATTTCTTAATATAATCTTTAGTAAATTGATACAAATTTTGTTTTGTGTGTCCAATTCATTAAGCAATTAAATATATGAAAATATAAAAGAATCAAAATTAAAAGACAAAAACACGATTTAAACGTGTAATTATTATAAGAAGAAAAAATCAACTGCTTCAGAACAAAGAACTTACGTTCATCGTAAAACGGTGTAGTCATTATTTTGTTCCTCGTGTAAAAGATTGAACATTTCATTATGATTTGGATTAGTCGAACTACTGTTTACATCCAAGATGAGAACAGTAATCCAAATAATCCAAATATAAAAAGATGCAAAACTGAATATTTCACATAAACAATTCAAAAAGGAAGGAATTGAACAAATAGCGAAGTCAATCAAATAACAAAAACTAGATTTGAACCAACAAGAAACAAAACAATAATCACATGATTACATTATGAAAATTGCGACTTATTTTTATCAGATTCGATTCCGTTAACTTTACGATGACCTTAACTTATAATTCCAGACTTAAACCTGATGTTTTACATGCAATCAACGACTAACGATGGAAGTGTAGTACATGTTTCTAGCTTATTTGCGCATTTCATACGTGTCGCCTGATCATCATTCTGGCTTTACTTGTCATGTTTTTCGCCCTCCCATGTATTACCTCCTCCTTTGTTAGAAAAGTAATGCAATGTTGGAAAATATCCCGACTCGCAGACGTGAATATGAGAAAAAATATATAACAGAACGTTATAACAGAACGTTGTTTAAACGTTAATTATATATATATATATATATATATATATATATATATATATATATATATATATATATATATATATATAAAAGAGCAAATAAGTTAATAAAACATGTTAAAAACACTTTGAAAAAGAGTTAAACACATATTTAAAAAGGAAACCCTTAATAAGTGGATAGTCCTTTAAAAAAATGAATTAAATGGTGATCAACATTTAATTTTAATTTTAATTTTTTTTCCTCTCCTTCTTCCCTGATCTTTCTTATTATGTCTCGGCAGTCGTGTGAAAAGCATATCCTATTTTTCTTTTATCAATATTATTGGAATTTTCCCTTTTCTTTTCTTTGTACATATTTGTGAATTATTCCATGGATTTCGGCTTTTTGGATTATTTTGGACCATCTTCCAATTACGTGATTTCCTTGGATTTTACTTGTGCAAATAGAAATTCAATTAACTTTCTTGGAGTTATATTTTTGGATTTTACCGTCATTGGATTATATTTACCTTTCACCAGACTATCCATTCACGTGTAATCACTTTTTTCTCCACCATATTCCCTCTACTTCACTTTTTGTTATCAAGTAAGATCTTTGACTTACTTGCAGTTTATCAAATACTTTTGTATGCAAAATCCGATCCGCATTTTCCTAATTTTTACCCTCTGATAAGAAGGAAAGTATTTCTTCGAAATTATACTTACCTGGCATCGAGGTTACGTCGATCAATAAGGTCGTTCCTCCAGAGTGAGACCCTTCCATTGCACTACGTTTGGGTTGACCTTTGTGATCGTCCCAAATGTGGACGATTCGGGTGCATTATTTCTAAGTGTGGCGTCTGCGTACGCGCTCACCCCGATAATTCAATCAATATCAGATATCCTCTAATCCTTCTACTGATAAGTAAACGACCTAATTCTGGTCGGTAGGTCTACAACTCACCGATACTGTGCAAAAAGCCTCTTAGTTTGCCTTTTCTCCAATCGCCCATCTCTGTACGCGCCACAAAACAAGCGATTTTTCCAGATCAGTTTATCATCCACTTCTATTCCAACGTTCTGATTGTATCTAATCTGCATGTCCATATCAGTAACGTTTGCATTGAACATAATCTTTTCTGTTATATAAAAATCATTGATTTGATTTAAGTAAATAGGACAGTCTCTGGAGTGATTGTTGCGAGTAAAAACTTTAGCTATGGATAAGCCTTTAACAAATAAATACGTACACAGCCTCTACTCCATTTTGTGAGTGGGATTTGTGCCTTATTATTGATTTTTTGTTTAACATTTACAGTGGTGGCTCGTGCATGGAGCTGTGGGACTGCAGCACCCCCAAGTTATTTCTACACAATATTAATGATAAAATTAAAAATAATACGTTTTTTTTTATTATTTTATTTTTTCTATGCGTACATTATAAAATAATTAAGTTTAATATCGGTATCTCCAAATTCGTATAAAAACAAAAATAAAACTTGCAAACTTTCTTGGAGCTGTGAAATTCACAGTTACACTTTCTTAATAAGTAATACTTTTTCTTCTCCAACTTATTAATTTAACTGATTTATTTTCTAAATGCTAAACTACATTCTCAAATTCTCTTGTTTTATTAAAGTAATTATTTTTCTTCTCCAAATTATAAATTTAACTGATTTATTTTCTAAATGCTAAACTACATTCTCAAATTCTCGTTTATATGTCCCATGTCCTTTTCAATCTACGATACCTTTGTATCAGTTTTGCTTGCATCTACAATCTCATAAATGATTTTGCTTCATATTTTTATTCTTAAGAAGGAATTGTAATTAAAAGGTTAATTTCAAAAAGTATTAAAAGTAATCTTTCTATCATACCTGTTATGTTAGTAATTGAAAATTTAAGATTTATCTTTTTATCATTATATTTTATATTATATTTGTTATGTCAGTAATTGAAAATTTTTAGATTTATCTTTTTAATTTTAATCATTATCTTAGTAATCTATTTTTTTTTATTTTCCTATTCACTAACATTGTTAAAATCTTAACTTTGTAAGATTTTAAATGTTCATGCTTTGATATTTTGACTTTAGTATTTATTAATTACCCTCGTTAAATTGTAAACATATAAGCACAACCTTAATGTTATAATATTTTCAACCTGGAATATATATATATATATATATATATATATATATATATATATATATATATGAATGTATGTATGTATATACATATATATATACATTCATATATATATGCATATATATACATGTATATATATACATATATATACATATATATATACATATATACATACATATATGTATACATATATGTATATATATGTATATATATATATATATATATGTATATATATATGTATATATATGTATGTATATATATATGTATATATATGTATATATATGTGTATATATATATATGTATATATATGTATATATATGTATATATATGTGTATATATATGCATATATATATATATATATATATATATATATATATATATATATATATATATTTATAAAGCCCCCCTCTTGGGTTGAGCACTATCGTAAATAATCTCACTCGCTACTTAATTTAGCTGAAAAAATGCGAAGCTCGCTGTTTGTTTACAAACAAACGTTTGAGCACTTTACGAGTGATGGACGGATGTTTATTTAAATAGACATTCGGACGGATTAGGTGTGGGCACCGCTTCCATAGTCATAGTTAGAACTGCCGACTGTCATCACGACGGTTCCAGGTTCGATCCTCAGCTTGGGATAGGTGTTAGTCTAGCGGCACAGATGAGTTGTGATACAACGAAACAGGACTGTATGTCGATGACTAAAATATATTTTACTTTATACATATATATACATATACATATATATACATATATATATGCATATATATACATATATATATATACATGTATACATACATATATATACATGTATATATACATATATATACATATATATATACATATATATATATATATATACATATATATACATATATATATATGCATATATATATATATATATATATATATATATATATATATATATATATACATATATATATACGGCATATTGTGATTAAACTAGGATTAAATTGTGCCCCTCGACGTACATATCCTTGAAAAACCTGCTTAGCAATAAAATCTCACCCCTTCACTGTTGAGGTGCAAAGATGCCAGACATCTTACTATTCTAATAGTTTCTTTCCTGAAACCGATAGACTTTGGAATGGTTCGAGGTGCTACATAGAGTGGACTCCAGAAACTATTTAAAGATTTTGGAGTCTGTCTCTATTGCCATGCGGAAAGCTTCTTTGTGCCGGCAGAAAGAAACATATAACGCATTGTTTCTCTTTGGGGAAATTTGAATCTACCCCCCCCTCGTTGTCCCAAATTTTTTAAACATTAATAAACTTTATTTTAGTGTCCCCGTAATTTTTGACACATTCAATAGTTCCCCATCAGAACTCTTTACTTTCAATATAGTATTATTATTTTACGCTATCGATTTTCTCCTGATGAGATGATAGCTGAAAGAGCTCCCGAGAGACTTCCGCCCATTATATTTAAAAATGTATATAAATTCTGTACCTCTAAACACATATATATATATATATATATATATATATATATATATATATATATATATATATATATATATATATATATATATATATATATATATATAATTAATTCCACCCTAAATTTTAGGAATGTAATGTTTACAAGCAAAGGGACGCAAATATATATATATATATATATATATATATATATATATATATATATATATATATATATATATATATATATATATATATATATATTAAATAAACCAGTAGAGTGCAAGCAAATTACACGGCGATCTGAATATCAATTTGTGTTCTGTTGTATTTTACTTCTCTATCAAAGGAGTGGGTAATACATGGGAGGGCGCAAAACATGACAAGTAAAGCCAGAATGGTTATAACGTGCCACATGGCTGAAATGGGCAAAGTAGAAACTGGTACTACGCTTTCATCGTTAATCGTTTGATGCTGATTGCATGTAAAACATCTGGTTTAAGCCTGGAATTATAAGTTAAGGTCATTGTAAAGTTAACGGAATCGAATCTGATAAAAATAAGTTGCAATTTTCATAATGTAATCATGTGATTATTGTTTTGTTTCTTGTTGGTTCAAATCTAGTTTTTGTTATTTGATTGACTTCGCTATTTGTTCAATTCCTTCCTTTTTGAATTGTTTATGTGAAATATTCAGTTTTGCATTTTTTATATATTTGGATTATTTTGATTACTGTTCTCATCTTGGATGTAAACAGTAGTTCGACTAATCCAAATCATAATGAAATGTTCAATCTTTTACACGAGGAACAAAATAATGATTACACCGTTTTACGATGAACATAAGTTCTTTGTTCTGAAGCAGTTGATTTTTTTCTTCTTATAATAATTACACGTTTAAATCGTGTTTTTTGTCTTTTAATTTTGATTCTTTTATATTTTCATATATGTAATTGCTTAATGATGGACACACAAAACAAAATTTGTATCAATTCACTAAAGATTATATTAAGAAATCCTAACAAACAAATTTTCTGCGTTGGACACAAAAGAAAAACGATTTTTTTTTCGTATTAAATTGCTGGAATGGAAGGTAAGTTATTTTTTACGCTTTAAAAAATTCCTATTCAATAACTTTTAAAATAATTTGAAACATTTTTTTTCAATCTCCCTCAAAAAATATTGGTTCTTAAAATAATATTAAACATAAAAAAATGTTTAATTTTATTGCAATCCAATGAAAATATTGATTTCGTGAATAAAAATGTGTTTAAGTAAAATTTACGTGATTTCAGCGAAAATCCTAAAAACATAAACACAATAATTTGATTCGAAGTTGGTTGAATTGTTAAACAACTGAACGCAAAACTGATTTTCGGTTTATAATATATATATATGTGTGTGTGTGTGTGTGTGTGTGTGTGTGTGTGTGTGTGTGTGTGTGTGTGTGTGTGTGTGTGTGTGTTTAGAAATAGTTTCCTGTCCTAATTTACCCATTATGTCGCTAGAGAATTCCGTTTAAATTTTGATATGTCATTCAATGCTTTATAGGTACGGGCAAAATGAATACCGATGCTCAAAATGTATAAACATTTTGACCTTTCCCTTTACTTAAAAAAATCCCCCCAAATCAGGAAATAAACCAATTTTTATAAAATTTTCAGTATTTATCAAATAATAATCGCGGAATATAATGAATTAATTATTTTTATTTAAATCTTAGTGGAAATGTATTATTTGTTTAAAACAAAGAATATCTTTACTAAAGTTATGCTTTTCAGTAGTAAACAAAAGACGCAAGGATTTATTTTTCCTTTTTTATGTATAAATAAAGCATCGTAATTTGTAACAATAATAATAAAATTAAATAATTTTTATAGGAACATTACGAAAAACACCCCAAATCCGTATTAATGAATTCTATATAACCCGAAGAAAAATGAATTTCTCGAACTACCGATATTACCATCGAATTAAGCATTGTTGATTTAATATTTTCAAACAAAAAAATTATAATTGCAAAAAATATTTCTACTTTTTTTTAAATTACGGTTTTCGCATAATTTTATATGCAAGATTTTAATAATTTCCTTGCTCGCAAGAATGTGAAACTTTCGGCGTAACATATTTTTTTATATAACATTAAACAATAATTAAGAAAAAAAAAATTAAAATAAGAACATAGAAAAATAATTAAATTAAAAAATGAAAAAATTAATACAAACGTTCAGAAAAGAAATTTACGGATGCGCGACTCAGGGTAAAAAAAGAACTTTCTCCTTTTTAATTACGTGACGTCATTTTTACAGTCTTTTGCTGCCTGAAATTTTGGGGATCTTGTAATTTTCGCGTTTACAAAATTTTAGTGTGTTGCGTTTTGCGAACGCCAGAATCACTCGGTTTTGGGTTAATTTTTGTTTTGTGCAAATACGGTGTTTGTACAAGGTATTTTGATATTTTATCCAATAATAAGGATCGTTTTCTTTATTGAAGTTTACATAAAATGAGCCCTCATTTATTGGCCATCACCAATCAACAGAAACTGAATATTGAAAAAAACAATTGGTAAATATTTACGATCGAAACCATCATAGTTTTTCAGTATTTCATTGTTTTTATTTATTTATCTTTTATTTATTTTTACTTTTAGAAGTAGTTTTCTGTCGACAATTATCTATTAATATAAATTTACTTTTTCACATGGTTTTCTCGTTTGGTTTTACCATATTTTTTTTTACACCAAACATTGCCACTTGGATGTATGGGGCTACTATCAGGAACCTAAGTGTCAGGTTACTATGTAGGGAGTTTAGCAGCAAGATGTATGTTTACATTACACTTGAATTTCTGCATGTCAAGCAGAAGAGAATTTTAAAGTCTAGCTGTTCTGGGGAAGAAACTATTAGAGTAGAAGGCTTTCATACATCTAGGGATCTCTTCTGTGTATGGGTGAGACTTTGCTGGTTGTCGAGTTTATCAGGGATATTTTCATAAAGGGGGTACAAGAGCCTGTAGTTCATCAGAACACCCACCATTAAAATACTTGTAAAACACGCGGAGGGATGCAATATTTTCTTGATGAGACAGCGGCTGAAGCTTAGATGAAAGTTTATGATCTATTAGATTGACGACTCTCTTTTGAACCCTGCCCAGGAGCGATAGACTAGTAGCAGATGCACCAACCCAAATGTCACAACAATAATCCATACATGAACGAATGGTAGCTTTGTAGTGGTATAGGATATTTTAAGTGTAAGTAACATTCTAGCAGAGTAGAGAGAGCCCACCTTCTTTGCAGCATTCTTGGCAATGATCTCAATGTATCTATTCCAACTCATGTTCCCTGCCTTGACAGAGTTAACAGTAGACTTCCTAGCTTAGTGGGTGATGCCATGTTATCTTCTCTGGAATGTCTTTTGCACAACCTCTCTCTGCTTTATCATTATTTTCATGGCAAGTGCTCCTGAGCTCTAATCTATAGTCCCCTCACCAAACTTTCACGAGAAACTCGTCTAGCTGAAAAAACTATCAATACTCCCCCCTCTTTATCTAAACCTAAACATAAGCATAGGTTCCATGAACAAAGTTTCTTTCTTAGAATGCACACCTGTACATCTCTTCCATTTGCCTGCTTTCCAGCTGACTACAATATCGTCATTTTACAGTCCAACGTAAACATGTTCTTAATGAGCCATTTCCCTTATGTAATTCAATTTACTGAATTTCCACATACAATTAGAACGACAATGTTCAATTGACAACTGTATGATTATTAACCCTTATCCTCGAGTGACATCTAAGCCTTAATAATGGTGACTCCTTTGTAAACAAAACATGTCAAACGTAGGTATATAACATTTAAAACATAAAATTTTCACTGACTCCAAAAAATATAATAATTTAAAACTTTTCTTAAACTTGAAACAATATATTAATTATTGCCTATAACAATTCACTATAAAATCTCTAAAAACAATAGTTATTGCCTATAACAATTCACTATAAAATCTTTATTCAAAGTTGTAGACTTTCGAGGCTCTATTCCATCTGTTTTTATTGTCTATAACAATTCACTATAAAATCTCTACAAACTATATTTATTACCCATAATAATTCACTATAAAATCTCTAAAAACTATATTTATTGCCTATAGCAATTCACTATAAAATCTCTAAAAACTATATTTATTGCCTATAGCAATTCACTATAAAATCTCTAAAAACTATATTTATTGCCTATAACAATTCACTATAAAATCTCTAAAAACTATATTTATTGCCTATAGCAATTCACTATAAAATCTCTAAAAACTATATTTATTGCCTATAACAATTCACTATAAAATCTCTAAAAAACTATATTTATTGCCTATAACAATTCACTATAAAATCTCTAAAAACTATATTTATTGCCTATAGCAATTCACTATAAAATCTCTAAAAACTATATTTATTGCCTATAGCAATTCACTATAAAATCTCTAAAAACTATATTTATTGCCTATAACAATTCACTATAAAATCTCTAAAAACTATATTTATTGCCTATAGTAATTCACTATAAAATCTCTAAAAACTATATTTATTGCCTATAACAATTCACTATAAAATCTCTAAAAACTATATTTATTGCCTATAACAATTCACTATAAAATCTCTAAAAACTATATTTATTGCCTATAACAATTCACTATAAAATCTCTTAAAACTATATTTATTACCTATAACAATTCACGATAAAATCTTTAAACACTATATTTATTGCCTATAACAATTCACTATAAAATCTCTAAAAACTATATTTATTGCCTATAACAATTCACTATAAAATCTCTAAAAACTATATTTATTGCCTATAGCAATTCACTATAAAATCTCTAAAACTATATTTATTGCCTATAACAATTCACTATAAAATCTCTAAAAACTATATTTATTGCCTATAACAATTCACTATAAAATCTCTAAAAACTATATTTATTGCCTATAGCAATTCACTATAAAATCTCTAAAAACTATATTTATTGCCTATAGCAATTCACTATAAAATCTCTAAAAACTATATTTATTGCCTATAACAATTCACTATAAAATCTCTAAAAACTATATTTATTGCCTATAACAATTCACTATAAAATCTCTAAAAACTATATTTATTGCCTATAACAATTCACTATAAAATCTCTAAAAACTATATTTATTTCCTATAACAATTCACTATAAAATCTCTAAAACTATATTTATTGCCTATAACAATTCACTATAAAATCTCTTAAAACTATATTTATTACCTATAACAATTCACAATAAAATCTTTAAACACTATATTTATTGCCTATAACAATTCACTATAAAATCTCTAAAAACTATATTTATTGCCTATAACAATTCACTATAAAATCTCTAAAAACTATATTTATTGCCTATAACATATCACTGTAAAATCTCTAAAACTATATTTATTGCCTATAACAATTCACTATAAAATCTATAAAAACTATATTTATTGCCTATAACAATTCACTATAAAATCTCTAAAACTATATTTATTGCCTATAACAATTCACTATAAAATCTCTAAAACTATATTTATTGCCTATAACAATTCACTATAAAATCTCTAAAACTATATTTATTGCCTATGTCCATTCACTATAAAATCTCTAAAAACTATATTTATTGCCTATAATAATTCACTATAAAATCTCTAAAAACTATATTTATTGCCTATAACAATTCACTATAAAATCTCTAAAAACTATATTTATTGCCTATAACAATTCACTATAAAATCTCTAAAAACTATATTTATTGCCTATAATAATTCACTATAAAATCTCTAAAAACTATATTTATTGCCTATAACAATTCACTATAAAATCTCTAAAAACTATATTTATTGCCTATAACATATCACTGTAAAATCTCTAAATCTATATTTATTGCCTATAACAATTCACTATAAAATCTATAAAAACTATATTTATTGCCTATAACAATTCACTATAAAATCTCTAAAACTATATTTATTGCCTATAACAATTCACTATAAAATCTCTAAAACTATATTTATTGCCTATAACAATTCACTATAAAATCTCTAAAACTATATTTATTGACTATGTCCATTCACTATAAAATCTCTAAAAACTATATTTATTGCCTATAACAATTCACTATAAAATCTCTAAAAACTATATTTATTGCCTATAACAATTCACTATAAAATCTCTAAAAACTATATTTATTGCCTATAGTAATTCACTATAAAATCTCTAAAAACTATATTTATTGCCTATAATAATTCACTATAAAATCTCTAAAAACTATATTAATTGCCTATAACAATTCACTATAAAATCTCTAAAACTATATTTATTGCCTATGTCCATTCACTATAAAATCTCTAAAAATTATATTTATTGCCTATAATAATTCACTATAAAATCTCTAAAAACTATATTTATTGCCTATAACAATTCACTATAAAATCTCTAAAAACTATATTTATTGCCTATAACAATTCACTATAAAATCTCTAAAAACTATATTTATTGCCTATAATAACTCACTATAAAATCTCTAAAAACTATATATATTGCCTATAGCAATTGACTATCAAATCTCTAAAAACTATATTTATTGCCTATAGCAATGCACTATAAAATCTCTAAAAACTATATTTATTGCCTATAACAATTCACTATAAAATCTCTTAAAACTATATTTATTACCTATAACAATTCACAATAAAATCTTTAAACACTATATTTATTGCCTATAACAATTCACTATAAAATCTCTAAAAACTATATTTATTGCCTATAACAATTCACTATAAAATCTCTAAAAACTATATTTATTGCCTATAACATATCACTGTAAAATCTCTAAAACTATATTTATTGCCTATAACAATTCACTATAAAATCTATAAAAACTATATTTATTGCCTATAACAATTCACTATAAAATCTCTAAAACTATATTTATTGCCTATAACAATTCACTATAAAATCTCTAAAACTATATTTATTGCCTATAACAATTCACTATAAAATCTCTAAAACTATATTTATTGCCTATGTCCATTCACTATAAAATCTCTAAAAACTATATTTATTGCCTATAATAATTCACTATAAAATCTCTAAAAACTATATTTATTGCCTATAACAATTCACTATAAAATCTCTAAAAACTATATTTATTGCCTATAACAATTCACTATAAAATCTCTAAAAACTATATTTATTGCCTATAATAATTCACTATAAAATCTCTAAAAACTATATTTATTGCCTATAACAATTCACTATAAAATCTCTAAAAACTATATTTATTGCCTATAACATATCACTGTAAAATCTCTAAATCTATATTTATTGCCTATAACAATTCACTATAAAATCTATAAAAACTATATTTATTGCCTATAACAATTCACTATAAAATCTCTAAAACTATATTTATTGCCTATAACAATTCACTATAAAATCTCTAAAACTATATTTATTGCCTATAACAATTCACTATAAAATCTCTAAAACTATATTTATTGACTATGTCCATTCACTATAAAATCTCTAAAAACTATATTTATTGCCTATAACAATTCACTATAAAATCTCTAAAAACTATATTTATTGCCTATAACAATTCACTATAAAATCTCTAAAAACTATATTTATTGCCTATAGTAATTCACTATAAAATCTCTAAAAACTATATTTATTGCCTATAATAATTCACTATAAAATCTCTAAAAACTATATTAATTGCCTATAACAATTCACTATAAAATCTCTAAAACTATATTTATTGCCTATGTCCATTCACTATAAAATCTCTAAAAATTATATTTATTGCCTATAATAATTCACTATAAAATCTCTAAAAACTATATTTATTGCCTATAACAATTCACTATAAAATCTCTAAAAACTATATTTATTGCCTATAACAATTCACTATAAAATCTCTAAAAACTATATTTATTGCCTATAATAACTCACTATAAAATCTCTAAAAACTATATATATTGCCTATAGCAATTGACTATCAAATCTCTAAAAACTATATTTATTGCCTATAGCAATGCACTATAAAATCTCTAAAAACTATATTTATTGCCTATAACAATTCACTATAAAATCTCTAAAAACTATATTTATTGCCTATAGTAATTCACTATAAAATCTCTAAAAACTATATTTATTGCCTATAACAATTCACTATAAAATCTCTAAAAACTATATTTATTGCCTATAACAATTCACTATAAAATCTCTAAAAACTATATTTATTGCCTATAACAATTCACTATAAAATCTCTTAAAACTATATTTATTACCTATAACAATTCACAATAAAATCTTTAAACACTATATTTATTGCCTATAACAATTCACTATAAAATCTCTAAAAACTATATTTATTGCCTATAACAATTCACTATAAAATCTCTAAAAACTATATTTATTGCCTATAGCAATTCACTATAAAATCTCTAAAAACTATATTTATTGCCTATAACAATTCACTATAAAATCTCTAAAAACTATATTTATTGCCTATAACAATTCACTATAAAATCTCTAAAAACTATATTTATTGCCTATAACAATTCACTATAAAATCTTTTAAAACTATATTTATTACCTATAACAATTCACAATAAAATCTTTAAACACTATATTTATTGCCTATAACAATTCACTATAAAATCTCTAAAAACTATATATATTGCCTATAACAATTCACTATAAAATCTCTAAAAACTATATTTATTGCCTATAACAATTCACTATAAAATCTCTAAAAACTATATTTATTGCCTATAACATATCACTGTAAAATCTCTAAAACTATATTTATTGCCTATAACAATTCACTATAAAATCTATAAAAACTATATTTATTGCCTATAACAATTCACTATAAAATCTCTAAAACTATATTTATTGCCTATAACAATTCACTATAAAATCTCTAAAACTATATTTATTGCCTATAACAATTCACTATAAAATCTCTAAAACTATATTTATTGCCTATGTCCATTCACTATAAAATCTCTAAAAACTATATTTATTGCCTATAATAATTCACTATAAAATCTCTAAAAACTATATTTATTGCCTATAACAATTCACTATAAAATCTCTAAAAACTATATTTATTGCCTATAACAATTCACTATAAAATCTCTAAAAACTATATTTATTGCCTATAATAATTCACTATAAAATCTCTAAAAACTATATTTATTGCCTATAACAATTCACTATAAAATCTCTAAAAACTATATTTATTGCCTATAACATATCACTGTAAAATCTCTAAATCTATATTTATTGCCTATAACAATTCACTATAAAATCTATAAAAACTATATTTATTGCCTATAACAATTCACTATAAAATCTCTAAAACTATATTTATTTCCTATAACAATTCACTATAAAATCTCTAAAACTATATTTATTGCCTATAACAATTCACTATAAAATCTCTAAAACTATATTTATTGCCTATGTCCATTCACTATAAAATCTCTAAAAACTATATTTATTGCCTATAATAATTCACTATAAAATCTCTAAAAACTATATTTATTGCCTATAACAATTCACTATAAAATCTCTAAAAACTATATTTATTGCCTATAGTAATTCACTATAAAATCTCTAAAAACTATATTTATTGCCTATAATAATTCACTATAAAATCTCTAAAAACTATATTTATTGCCTATAACAATTCACTATAAAATCTCTAAAACTATATTTATTGCCTATGTCCATTCACTATAAAATCTCTAAAAACTATATTTATTGCCTATAATAATTCACTATAAAATCTCTAAAAACTATATTTATTGCCTATAACAATTCACTATAAAATCTCTAAAAACTATATTTATTGCCTATAACAATTCACTATAAAATCTCTAAAAACTATATTTATTGCCTATAATAATTCACTATAAAATCTCTAAAAACTATATATATTGCCTATAGCAATTCACTATCAAATCTCTAAAAACTATATTTATTGCCTATAGCAATGCACTATAAAATCTCTAAAAACTATATTTATTGCCTATAACAATTCAATATAAAATCTCTAAAAACTATATTTATTGCCTATAGTAATTCACTATAAAATCTCTAAAAACTATATTTATTGCCTATAACAATTCACTATAAAATCTCTAAAAACTATATTTATTGCCTATAACAATTCACTATAAAATCTCTAAAAACTATATTTATTGCCTATAACAATTCACTATAAAATCTCTAAAAACTATATTTATTGCCTATAGTAATTCACTATAAAATCTCTAAAAACTATATTTATTGCCTATAATAATTCACTATAAAATCTCTAAAAACTATATTTATTGCCTATAACAATTCACTATAAAATCTCTAAAACTATATTTATTGCCTATGTCCATTCACTATAAAATCTCTAAAAACTATATTTATTGCCTATAATAATTCACTATAAAATCTCTAAAAACTATATTTATTGCCTATAACAATTCACTATAAAATCTCTAAAAACTATATTTATTGCCTATAACAATTCACTATAAAATCTCTAAAAACTATATTTATTGCCTATAATAATTCACTATAAAATCTCTAAAAACTATATATATTGCCTATAGCAATTCACTATCAAATCTCTAAAAACTATATTTATTGCCTATAGCAATGCACTATAAAATCTCTAAAAACTATATTTATTGCCTATAACAATTCACTATAAAATCTCTAAAAACTATATTTATTTCCTATAACAATTCACTATAAAATCTCTAAAAACTATATTTATTGCCTATAACAATTCACTATAAAATCTTTTAAAACTATATTTATTACCTATAACAATTCACAATAAAATCTTTAAACACTATATTTATTGCCTATAACAATTCACTATAAAATCTCTTAAAACTATATTTATTGCCTATAACAATTCACTATAAAATCTCTAAAACTATATTTATTGCCTATAACAATTCACTATAAAATCTCTAAAAACTATATTTATTGCCTATAACATATCACTGTAAAATCTCTAAAACTATATTTATTGCCTATAACAATTCACTATAAAATCTATAAAAACTATATTTATTGCCTATAACAATTCACTATAAAATCTCTAAAACTATATTTATTGCCTATAACAATTCACTATAAAATCTCTAAAACTATATTTATTGCCTATAACAATTCACTATAAAATCTCTAAAACTATATTTATTGCCTATGTCCATTCACTATAAAATCTCTAAAAACTATATTTATTGCCTATAATAATTCACTATAAAATCTCTAAAAACTATATTTATTGCCTATAACAATTCACTATAAAATCTCTAAAAACTATATTTATTGCCTATAACAATTCACTATAAAATCTCTAAAAACTATATTTATTGCCTATAATAATTCACTATAAAATCTCTAAAAACTATATTTATTGCCTATAACAATTCACTATAAAATCTCTAAAAACTATATTTATTGCCTATAACATATCACTGTAAAATCTCTAAATCTATATTTATTGCCTATAACAATTCACTATAAAATCTATAAAAACTATATTTATTGCCTATAACAATTCACTATAAAATCTCTAAAACTATATTTATTGCCTATAACAATTCACTATAAAATCTCTAAAACTATATTTATTGCCTATAACAATTCACTATAAAATCTCTAAAACTATATTTATTGCCTATGTCCATTCACTATAAAATCTCTAAAAACTATATTTATTGCCTATAATAATTCCCTATAAAATCTCTAAAAACTATATTTATTGCCTATAACAATTCACTATAAAATCTATAAAAACTATTTTTATTGCCTATAAAAATTCACTATAAAATCTCTAAAAACTATATTTATTGCCTATAATAATTCACTATAAAATCTCTAAAAACTATATTTATTGCCTATAACAATTCACTATAAAATCTCTAAAAACTATATTTATTGCCTATAACAATTCACTATAAAATCTCTAAAAACTATATTTATTGCCTATAATAATTCACTATAAAATCTCTAAAAACTATATATATTGCCTATAGCAATTCACTATCAAATCTCTAAAAACTATATTTATTGCCTATAGCAATGCACTATAAAATCTCTAAAAACTATATTTATTGCCTATAACAATTCAATATAAAATCTCTAAAAACTATATTTATTGCCTATAGTAATTCACTATAAAATCTCTAAAAACTATATTTATTGCCTATAACAATTCACTATAAAATCTCTAAAAACTATATTTATTGCCTATAACAATTCACTATAAAATCTCTAAAAACTATATTTATTGCCTATAACAATTCACTATAAAATCTCTAAAAACTATATTTATTGCCTATAGTAATTCACTATAAAATCTCTAAAAACTATATTTATTGCTTATAATAATTCACTATAAAATCTCTAAAAACTATATTTATTGCCTATAACAATTCACTATAAAATCTCTAAAACTATATTTATTGCCTATGTCCATTCACTATAAAATCTCTAAAAACTATATTTATTGCCTATAATAATTCACTATAAAATCTCTAAAAACTATATTTATTGCCTATAACAATTCACTATAAAATCTCTAAAAACTATATTTATTGCCTATAACAATTCACTATAAAATCTCTAAAAACTATATTTATTGCCTATAATAATTCACTATAAAATCTCTAAAAACTATATATATTGCCTATAGCAATTCACTATCAAATCTCTAAAAACTATATTTATTGCCTATAGCAATGCACTATAAAATCTCTAAAAACTATATTTATTGCCTATAACAATTCACTATAAAATCTCTAAAAACTATATTTATTTCCTATAACAATTCACTATAAAATCTCTAAAAACTATATTTATTGCCTATAACAATTCACTATAAAATCTTTTAAAACTATATTTATTACCTATAACAATTCACAATAAAATCTTTAAACACTATATTTATTGCCTATAACAATTCACTATAAAATCTCTTAAAACTATATTTATTGCCTATAACAATTCACTATAAAATCTCTAAAACTATATTTATTGCCTATAACAATTCACTATAAAATCTCTAAAAACTATATTTATTGCCTATAACATATCACTGTAAAATCTCTAAAACTATATTTATTGCCTATAACAATTCACTATAAAATCTATAAAAACTATATTTATTGCCTATAACAATTCACTATAAAATCTCTAAAACTATATTTATTGCCTATTACAATTCACTATAAAATCTCTAAAACTATATTTATTGCCTATAACAATTCACTATAAAATCTCTAAAACTATATTTATTGCCTATGTCCATTCACTATAAAATCTCTAAAAACTATATTTATTGCCTATAATAATTCACTATAAAATCTCTAAAAACTATATTTATTGCCTATAACAATTCACTATAAAATCTCTAAAAACTATATTTATTGCCTATAACAATTCACTATAAAATCTCTAAAAACTATATTTATTGCCTATAATAATTCACTATAATATCTCTAAAAACTATATTTATTGCCTATAACAATTCACTATAAAATCTCTAAAAACTATATTTATTGCCTATAACATATCACTGTAAAATCTCTAAATCTATATTTATTGCCTATAACAATTCACTATAAAATCTATAAAAACTATATTTATTGCCTATAGCAATTCACTATAAAATCTCTAAAACTATATTTATTGCCTATAACAATTCACTATAAAATCTCTAAAACTATATTTATTGCCTATAACAATTCACTATAAAATCTCTAAAACTATATTTATTGCCTATGTCCATTCACTATAAAATCTCTAAAAACTATATTTATTGCCTATAATAATTCCCTATAAAATCTCTAAAAACTATATTTATTGCCTATAACAATTCACTATAAAATCTATAAAAACTATTTTTATTGCCTATAAAAATTCACTATAAAATCTCTAAAAACTATATTTATTGCCTATAATAATTCACTATAAAATCTCTAAAAACTATATTTATTGCCTATAACAATTCACTATAAAATCTCTAAAACTATATTTATTGCCTATGTCCATTCGCTATAAAATCTCTAAAAACTATATTTATTGCCTATAATAATTCACTATAAAATCTCTAAAAACTATATTTATTGCCTATAACAATTCACTATAAAATCTCTAAAAACTATATTTATTGCCTATAACAATTCACTATAAAATCTCTAAAAACTATATTTATTGCCTATAATAATTCACTATAAAATCTCTAAAAACTATATATATTGCCTATAGCAATTCACTATCAAATCTCTTAAAACTATATTTATTGCCTATAACAATTCACTATAAAATCTCTAAAAACTATATTTATTGCCTATAAAAATTCACTATAAAATCTCTAAAAACTATATTTATTGCCTATAACAATTCACTATAAAATCTTTTAAAACTATATTTATTACCTATAACAATTCACAATAAAATCTTTAAACACTATATTTATTGCCTATAACAATTCACTATAAAATCTCTTAAAACTATATTTATTGCCTATAACAATTCACTATAAAATCTCTAAAACTATATTTATTGCCTATAACAATTCACTATAAAATCTCTAAAAACTATATTTATTGCCTATAACATATCACTGTAAAATCTCTAAAACTATATTTATTGCCTATAACAATTCACTATAAAATCTATAAAAACTATATTTATTGCCTATAACAATTCACTATAAAATCTCTAAAACTATATTTATTGCCTATAACAATTCACTATAAAATCTCTAAAACTATATTTATTGCCTATAACAATTCACTATAAAATCTCTAAAACTATATTTATTGCCTATGTCCATTCACTATAAAATCTCTAAAAACTATATTTATTGCCTATAATAATTCACTATAAAATCTCTAAAAACTATATTTATTGCCTATAACAATTCACTATAAAATCTCTAAAAACTATATTTATTGCCTATAACAATTCACTATAAAATCTCTAAAAACTATATTTATTGCCTATAATAATTCACTATAAAATCTCTAAAAACTATATTTATTGCCTATAACAATTCACTATAAAATCTCTAAAAACTATATTTATTGCCTATAACATATCACTGTAAAATCTCTAAATCTATATTTATTGCCTATAACAATTCACTATAAAATCTATAAAAACTATATTTATTGCCTATAACAATTCACTATAAAATCTCTAAAACTATATTTATTGCCTATAACAATTCACTATAAAATCTCTAAAACTATATTTATTGCCTATAACAATTCACTATAAAATCTCTAAAACTATATTTATTGCCTATGTCCATTCACTATAAAATCTCTAAAAACTATATTTATTGCCTATAATAATTCACTATAAAATCTCTAAAAACTATATTTATTGCCTATAACAATTCACTATAAAATCTCTAAAAACTATATTTATTGCCTATAGTAATTCACTATAAAATCTCTAAAAACTATATTTATTACCTATAATAATTCACTATAAAATCTCTAAAAACTATATTTATTGCCTATAACAATTCACTATAAAATCTCTAAAACTATATTTATTGCCTATGTCCATTCACTATAAAATCTCTAAAAACTATATTTTTTGCCTATAATAATTCACTATAAAATCTCTAAAACTATATTTATTGCCTATAACAATTCACTATAAAATCTCTAAAAACTATATTTATTGCCTATAACAATTCACTATAAAATCTCTAAAAACTATATTTATTGCCTATAATAATTCACTATAAAATCTCTAAAAACTATATATATTGCCTATAGCAATTCACTATCAAATCTCTAAAAACTATATTTATTGCCTATAGCAATGCACTATAAAATCTCTAAAAACTATATTTATTGCCTATAACAATTCACTATAAAATCTCTAAAAACTATATTTATTGCCTATAGTAATTCACTATAAAATCTCTAAAAACTATATTTATTGCCTATAACAATTCACTATAAAATCTCTAAAAACTATATTTATTGCCTATAACAATTCACTATAAAATCTCTAAAAACTATATTTATTGACTATAACAATTCACTATAAAATCTCTAAAAACTATATTTATTGCCTATAGTAATTCACTATAAAATCTCTAAAAACTATATTTATTGCCTATAATAATTCACTATAAAATCTCTAAAACTATATTTATTGCCTATAACAATTCACTATAAAATCTCTAAAACTATATTTATTGCCTATGTCCATTCACTATAAAATCTCTAAAAACTATATTTATTGCCTATAATAATTCACTATAAAATCTCTAAAAACTATATTTATTGCCTATAACAATTCACTATAAAATCTCTAAAAACTATATTTATTGCCTATAACAATTCACTATAAAATCTCTAAAAACTATATTTATTGCCTATAATAATTCACTATAAAATCTCTAAAAACTATATATATTGCCTATAGCAATTCACTATCAAATCTCTAAAAACTATATTTATTGCCTATAGCAATGCACTATAAAATCTCTAAAAACTATATTTATTGCCTATAACAATTCACTATAAAATCTCTAAAAACTATATTTATTTCCTATAACAATTCACTATAAAATCTCTAAAAACTATATTTATTGCCTATAACAATTCACTATAAAATCTTTTAAAACTATATTTATTACCTATAACAATTCACAATAAAATCTTTAAACACTATATTTATTGCCTATAACAATTCACTATAAAATCTCTTAAAACAATATTTATTGCCTATAACAATTCACTATAAAATCTCTAAAACTATATTTATTGCCTATAACAATTCACTATAAAATCTCTAAAAACTATATTTATTGCCTATAACATATCACTGTAAAATCTCTAAAACTATATTTATTGCCTATAACAATTCACTATAAAATCTATAAAAACTATATTTATTGCCTATAACAATTCACTATAAAATCTCTAAAACTATATTTATTGCCTATAACAATTCACTATAAAATCTCTAAAACTATATTTATTGCCTATAACAATTCACTATAAAATCTCTAAAACTATATTTATTGCCTATGTCCATTCACTATAAAATCTCTAAAAACTATATTTATTGCCTATAATAATTCACTATAAAATCTCTAAAAACTATATTTATTGCCTATAACAATTCACTATAAAATCTATAAAAACTATTTTTATTGCCTATAACAATTCACTATAAAATCTCTAAAAACTATATTTATTGCCTATAATAATTCACTATAAAATCTCTAAAAACTATATTTATTGCCTATAACAATTCACTATAAAATCTCTAAAACTATATTTATTGCCTATGTCCATTCGCTATAAAATCTCTAAAAACTATATTTATTGCCTATAATAATTCACTATAAAATCTCTAAAAACTATATTTATTGCCTATAACAATTCACTATAAAATCTCTAAAAACTATATTTATTGCCTATAACAATTCACTATAAAATCTCATAAATACTATATTTATTGCCTATAATAATTCACTATAAAATCTCTAAAAACTATATATATTGCCTATAGCAATTCACTATCAAATCTCTTAAAACTATATTTATTGCCTATAACAATTCACTATAAAATCTCTAAAAACTATATTTATTGCCTATAAAAATTCACTATAAAATCTCTAAAAACTATATTTATTGCCTATAACAATTCACTATAAAATCTTTTAAAACTATATTTATTACCTATAACAATTCACAATAAAATCTTTAAACACTATATTTATTGCCTATAACAATTCACTATAAAATCTCTTAAAACTATATTTATTGCCTATAACAATTCACTATAAAATCTCTAAAACTATATTTATTGCCTATAACAATTCACTATAAAATCTCTAAAAACTATATTTATTGCCTATAACATATCACTGTAAAATCTCTAAAACTATATTTATTGCCTATAACAATTCACTATAAAATCTATAAAAACTATATTTATTGCCTATAACAATTCACTATAAAATCTCTAAAACTATATTTATTGCCTATAACAATTCACTATAAAATCTCTAAAACTATATTTATTGCCTATAACAATTCACTATAAAATCTCTAAAACTATATTTATTGCCTATGTCCATTCACTATAAAATCTCTAAAAACTATATTTATTGCCTATAATAATTCACTATAAAATCTCTAAAAACTATATTTATTGCCTATAACAATTCACTATAAAATCTCTAAAAACTATATTTATTGCCTATAACAATTCACTATAAAATCTCTAAAAACTATATTTATTGCCTATAATAATTCACTATAAAATCTCTAAAAACTATATTTATTGCCTATAACAATTCACTATAAAATCTCTAAAAACTATATTTATTGCCTATAACATATCACTGTAAAATCTCTAAATCTATATTTATTGCCTATAACAATTCACTATAAAATCTATAAAAACTATATTTATTGCCTATAACAATTCACTATAAAATCTCTAAAACTATATTTATTGCCTATAACAATTCACTATAAAATCTCTAAAACTATATTTATTGCCTATAACAATTCACTATAAAATCTCTAAAACTATATTTATTGCCTATGTCCATTCACTATAAAATCTCTAAAAACTATATTTATTGCCTATAATAATTCACTATAAAATCTCTAAAAACTATATTTATTGCCTATAACAATTCACTATAAAATCTCTAAAAACTATATTTATTGCCTATAGTAATTCACTATAAAATCTCTAAAAACTATATTTATTGCCTATAATAATTCACTATAAAATCTCTAAAAACTATATTTATTGCCTATAACAATTCACTATAAAATCTCTAAAACTATATTTATTGCCTATGTCCATTCACTATAAAATCTCTAAAAACTATATTTTTTGCCTATAATAATTCACTATAAAATCTCTAAAACTATATTTATTGCCTATAACAATTCACTATAAAATCTCTAAAACTATATTTATTGCCTATAACAATTCACTATAAAATCTCTAAAAACTATATTTATTGCCTATAATAATTCACTATAAAATCTCTAAAAACTATATATATTGCCTATAGCAATTCACTATCAAATCTCTAAAAACTATATTTATTGCCTATAGCAATGCACTATAAAATCTCTAAAAACTATATTTATTGCCTATAACAATTCACTATAAAATCTCTAAAAACTATATTTATTGCCTATAGTAATTCACTATAAAATCTCTAAAAACTATATTTATTGCCTATAACAATTCACTATAAAATCTCTAAAAACTATATTTATTGCCTATAACAATTCACTATAAAATCTCTAAAAACTATATTTATTGACTATAACAATTCACTATAAAATCTCTAAAAACTATATTTATTGCCTATAGTAATTCACTATAAAATCTCTAAAAACTATATTTATTGCCTATAATAATTCACTATAAAATCTCTAAAACTATATTTATTGCCTATAACAATTCACTATAAAATCTCTAAAACTATATTTATTGCCTATGTCCATTCACTATAAAATCTCTAAAAACTATATTTATTGCCTATAATAATTCACTATAAAATCTCTAAAAACTATATTTATTGCCTATAACAATTCACTATAAAATCTCTAAAAACTATATTTATTGCCTATAACAATTCACTATAAAATCTCTAAAAACTATATTTATTGCCTATAATAATTCACTATAAAATCTCTAAAAACTATATATATTGCCTATAGCAATTCACTATCAAATCTCTAAAAACTATATTTATTGCCTATAGCAATGCACTATAAAATCTCTAAAAACTATATTTATTGCCTATAACAATTCACTATAAAATCTCTAAAAACTATATTTATTTCCTATAACAATTCACTATAAAATCTCTAAAAACTATATTTATTGCCTATAACAATTCACTATAAAATCTTTTAAAACTATATTTATTACCTATAACAATTCACAATAAAATCTTTAAACACTATATTTATTGCCTATAACAATTCACTATAAAATCTCTTAAAACAATATTTATTGCCTATAACAATTCACTATAAAATCTCTAAAACTATATTTATTGCCTATAACAATTCACTATAAAATCTCTAAAAACTATATTTATTGCCTATAACATATCACTGTAAAATCTCTAAAACTATATTTATTGCCTATAACAATTCACTATAAAATCTATAAAAACTATATTTATTGCCTATAACAATTCACTATAAAATCTCTAAAACTATATTTATTGCCTATAACAATTCACTATAAAATCTCTAAAACTATATTTATTGCCTATAACAATTCACTATAAAATCTCTAAAACTATATTTGTTGCCTATGTCCATTCACTATAAAATCTCTAAAAACTATATTTATTGCCTATAATAATTCACTATAAAATCTATAAAAACTATATTTATTGCCTATAACAATTCACTATAAAATCTCTAAAAACTATATTTATTGCCTATAACAATTCACTATAAAATCTCTAAAAACTATATTTATTGCCTATAATAATTCACTATAAAATCTCTAAAAACTATATTTATTGCCTATAACAATTCACTATAAAATCTATAAAAACTATATTTATTGCCTATAACATATCACTGTAAAATCTCTAAATCTATATTTATTGCCTATAACAATTCACTATAAAATCTATAAAAACTTTATTTATTGCCTATAACAATTCACTATAAAATCTCTAAAACTATATTTATTGCCTATAACAATTCACTATAAAATCTCTAAAACTATATTTATTGCCTATAACAATTCACTATAAAATCTCTAAAACTATATTTATTGCCTATGTCCATTCACTATAAAATCTCTAAAAACTATATTTATTGCCTATAATAATTCACTATAAAATCTCTAAAAACTATATTTATTGCCTATAACAATTCACTATAAAATCTATAAAAACTATTTTTATTGCCTATAACAATTCACTATAAAATCTCTAAAAACTATATTTATTGCCTATAATAATTCACTATAAAATCTCTAAAAACTATATTTATTGCCTATAACAATTCACTATAAAATCTCTAAAACTATATTTATTGCCTATGTCCATTCGCTATAAAATCTCTAAAAACTATATTTATTGCCTATAATAATTCACTATAAAATCTCTAAAAACTATATTTATTGCCTATAACAATTCACTATAAAATCTCTAAAAACTATATTTATTGCCTATAACAATTCACTATAAAATCTCATAAATACTATATTTATTGCCTATAATAATTCACTATAAAATCTCTAAAAACTATATATATTGCCTATAGCAATTCACTATCAAATCTCTTAAAACTATATTTATTGCCTATAACAATTCACTATAAAATCTCTAAAAACTATATTTATTGCCTATAAAAATTCACTATAAAATCTCTAAAAACTATATTTATTGCCTATAACAATTCACTATAAAATCTTTTAAAACTATATTTATTACCTATAACAATTCACAATAAAATCTTTAAACACTATATTTATTGCCTATAACAATTCACTATAAAATCTCTTAAAACTATATTTATTGCCTATAACATATCACTGTAAAATCTCTAAAACTATATTTATTGCCTATAACAATTCACTATAAAATCTATAAAAACCATATTTATTGCCTATAACAATTCACTATAAAATCTCTAAAAACTATATTTATTGCCTATAACAATTCACTATAAAATCTCTAAAACTATATTTATTGCCTATAACAATTCACTATAAAATCTCTAAAACTATATTTATTGCCTATGTCCATTCACTATAAAATCTCTAAAAACTATATTTATTGCCTATAATAATTCACTATAAAATCTCTAAAAACTATATTTATTGCCTATAACAATTCACTATAAAATCTATAAAAACTATATTTATTGCCTATAACAATTCACTATAAAATCTCTAAAAACTATATTTATTGCCTATAATAATTCACTATAAAATCTCTAAAAACTATATTTATTGCCTATAACAATTCACTATAAAATCTCTAAAACTATATTTATTGCCTATGTCCATTCACTATAAAATCTCTAAAAACTATATTTATTGCCTATAATAATTCACTATAAAATCTCTAAAAACTATATTTATTGCCTATAACAATTCACTATAAAATCTCTAAAAACTATATTTATTGCCTATAACAATTCACTATAAAATCTCTAAAAACTATATTTATTGCCTATAATAACTCACTATAAAATCTCTAAAAACTATATATATTGCCTATAGCAATTCACTATCAAATCTCTAAAAACTATATTTATTGCCTATAGCAATTCACTATAAAATCTCTAAAAACTATATTTATTGCCTATAACAATTCACTATAAAATCTCTAAAAACTATATTTATTGCCTATAGTAATTCACTATAAAATCTCTAAAAACTATATTTATTGCCTATAACAATTCACTATAAAATCTCTAAAAACTATATTTATTGCCTATAACAATTCACTATAAAATCTCTAAAAACTATATTTATTGCCTATAAAAATTCACTATAAAATCTCTTAAAACTATATTTATTACCTATAACAATTCACAATAAAATCTTTAAACACTATATTTATTGCCTATAACAATTCACTATAAAATCTCTAAAAACTATATTTATTGCCTATAACAATTCACTATAAAATCTCTAAAAACTATATTTATTGCCTATAGCAATTCACTATAAAATCTCTAAAAACTATATTTATTGCCTATAACAATTCACTATAAAATCTCTAAAAACTATATTTATTGCCTATAACAATTCACTATAAAATTTCTAAAAACTATATTTATTGCCTATTACAATTCACTATAAAATCTCTAAAAACTATATTTATTGCCTATAGCAATTCACTATAAAATCTCTAAAAACTATATTTATTGCCTATAACAATTCACTATAAAATCTCTAAAAACTATATTTATTGCCTATAGCAATTCACTATAAAATCTCTAAAAACTATATTTATTGCCTATAGCAATTCACTATAAAATCTCTAAAAACTATATTTATTTCCTATAACAATTCACTATAAAATCTCTAAAAACTATATTTATTGCCTATAACAATTCACTATAAAATCTCTTAAAACTATATTTATTACCTATAACAATTCACAATAAAATCTTTAAACACTATATTTATTGCCTATAACAATTCACTATAAAATCTCTAAAAACTATATTTATTGCCTATAACAATTCACTATAAAATCTCTAAAAACGATATTTATTGCCTATAACAATTCACTATAAAATCTCTAAAAACTATATTTATTGCCTATAACATATCACTGTAAAATCTCTAAAACTATATTTATTGCCTATAACAATTCACTATAAAATCTATAAAAACTATATTTATTGCCTATAACAATTCACTATAAAATCTCTAAAACTATATTTATTGCCTATAATAATTCACTATAAAATCTCTAAAAACTATATTTATTGCCTATAACAATTCACTATAAAATCTCTAAAAGCTATATTTATTGCCTATAACAATTCACTATAAAATCTCTAAAAACTATATTTATTGCCTATAATAATTCACTATAAAATCTCTAAAAACTATATATATTGCCTATAGCAATTCACTACCAAATCTCTAAAAACTATATTTATTGCCTATAGCAATTCACTATAAAATCTCTAAAAACTATATTTATTGCCTATAGCAATTCACTATAAAATCTCTAAAAACTATATTTATTGCCTATAGTAATTCACTATAAAATCTCTAAAAACTATATTTATTGCCTATAAAAATTCACTATAAAATCTCTAAAAACTATATTTATTGCCTATAACAATTCACTATAAAATCTTTTAAAACTATATTTATTACCTATAACAATTCACAATAAAATCTTTAAACACTATATTTATTGCCTATAACAATTCACTATAAAATCTCTTAAAACTATATTTATTGCCTATAACAATTCACTATAAAATCTCTAAAACTATATTTATTGCCTATAACAATTCACTATAAAATCTCTAAAAACTATATTTATTGCCTATAACATATCACTGTAAAATCTCTAAAACTATATTTATTGCCTATAACAATTCACTATAAAATCTATAAAAACTATATTTATTGCCTATAACAATTCACTATAAAATCTCTAAAACTATATTTATTGCCTATAACAATTCACTATAAAATCTCTAAAACTATATTTATTGCCTATAACAATTCACTATAAAATCTCTAAAACTATATTTATTGCCTATGTCCATTCACTATAAAATCTCTAAAAACTATATTTATTGCCTATAATAATTCACTATAAAATCTCTAAAAACTATATTTATTGCCTATAACAATTCACTATAAAATCTCTAAAAACTATATTTATTGCCTATAACAATTCACTATAAAATCTCTAAAAACTATATTTATTGCCTATAAGAATTCACTATAAAATCTCTAAAAACTATATTTATTGCCTATAACAATTCACTATAAAATCTCTAAAAACTATATTTATTGCCTATAACATATCACTGTAAAATCTCTAAATCTATATTTATTGCCTATAACAATTCACTATAAAATCTATAAAAACTATATTTATTGCCTATAACAATTCACTATAAAATCTCTAAAACTATATTTATTGCCTATAACAATTCACTATAAAATCTCTAAAACTATATTTATTGCCTATAACAATTCACTATAAAATCTCTAAAACTATATTTATTGCCTATGTCCATTCACTATAAAATCTCTAAAAACTATATTTATTGCCTATAATAATTCACTATAAAATCTCTAAAAACTATATTTATTGCCTATAACAATTCACTATAAAATCTCTAAAAACTATATTTATTGCCTATAGTAATTCACTATAAAATCTCTAAAAAATATATTTATTGCCTATAATAATTCACTATAAAATCTCTAAAAACTATATTTATTGCCTATAACAATTCACTATAAAATCTCTAAAACTATATTTATTGCCTATGTCCATTCACTATAAAATCTCTAAAAACTATATTTATTGCCTATAATAATTCACTATAAAATCTCTAAAAACTATATTTATTGCCTATAACAATTCACTATAAAATCTCTAAAAACTATATTTATTGCCTATAACAATTCACTATAAAATCTCTAAAAACTATATTTATTGCCTATAATAATTCACTATAAAATCTCTAAAAACTATATATATTGCCTATAGCAATTCACTATCAAATCTCTAAAAACTATATTTATTGCCTATAGCAATGCACTATAAAATCTCTAAAAACTATATTTATTGCCTATAACAATTCACTATAAAATCTCTAAAAACTATATTTATTGCCTATAGTAATTCACTATAAAATCTCTAAAACTATATTTATTGCCTATGTCCATTCACTATAAAATCTCTAAAAACTATATTTATTGCCTATAATAATTCACTATAAAATCTCTAAAAACTATATTTATTGCCTATAACAATTCACTATAAAATCTATAAAAACTATATTTATTGCCTATAACAATTCACTATAAAATCTCTAAAAACTATATTTATTGCCTATAATAATTCACTATAAAATCTCTAAAAACTATATTTATTGCCTATAACAATTCACTATAAAATCTCTAAAAACTATATTTATTGCCTATAACAATTCACTATAAAATTTCTAAAAACTATATTTATTGCCTATAACAATTCACTATAAAATCTCTAAAAACTATATTTATTGCCTATAGCAATTCACTATAAAATCTCTAAAAACTATATTTATTGCCTATAACAATTCACTATAAAATCTCTAAAAACTATATTTATTGCCTATAGCAATTCACTATAAAATCTCTAAAAACTATATTTATTGCCTATAGCAATTCACTATAAAATCTCTAAAAACTATATTTATTTCCTATAACAATTCACTATAAAATCTCTAAAAACTATATTTATTGCCTATAACAATTCACTATAAAATCTCTTAAAACTATATTTATTACCTATAACAATTCACAATAAAATCTTTAAACACTATATTTATTGCCTATAACAATTCACTATAAAATCTCTTAAAACTATATTTATTGCCTATAACAATTCACTATAAAATCTCTAAAAACGATATTTATTGCCTATAACAATTCACTATAAAATCTCTAAAAACTATATTTATTGCCTATAACATATCACTGTAAAATCTCTAAAACTATATTTATTGCCTATAACAATTCACTATAAAATCTATAAAAACTATATTTATTGCCTATAACAATTCACTATAAAATCTCTAAAACTATATTTATTGCCTATAATAATTCACTATAAAATCTCTAAAAACTATATTTATTGCCTATAACAATTCACTATAAAATCTCTAAAACTATATTTATTGCCTATGTCCATTCACTATAAAATCTCTAAAAACTATATTTATTGCCTATAATAATTCACTATAAAATCTCTAAAAACTATATTTATTGCCTATAACAATTCACTATAAAATCTCTAAAAGCTATATTTATTGCCTATAACAATTCACTATAAAATCTCTAAAAACTATATTTATTGCCTATAATAATTCACTATAAAATCTCTAAAAACTATATATATTGCCTATAGCAATTCACTATCAAATCTCTAAAAACTATATTTATTGCCTATAGCAATTCACTATAAAATCTCTAAAAACTATATTTATTGCCTATAGCAATTCACTATAAAATCTCTAAAAACTATATTTATTGCCTATAGTAATTCACTATAAAATCTCTAAAAACTATATTTATTGCCTATAAAAATTCACTATAAAATCTCTAAAAACTATATTTATTGCCTATAACAATTCACTATAAAATCTTTTAAAACTATATTTATTACCTATAACAATTCACAATAAAATCTTTAAACACTATATTTATTGCCTATAACAATTCACTATAAAATCTCTTAAAACTATATTTATTGCCTATAACAATTCACTATAAAATCTCTAAAACTATATTTATTGCCTATAACAATTCACTATAAAATCTCTAAAAACTATATTTATTGCCTATAACATATCACTGTAAAATCTCTAAAACTATATTTATTGCCTATAACAATTCACTATAAAATCTATAAAAACTATATTTATTGCCTATAACAATTCACTATAAAATCTCTAAAACTATATTTATTGCCTATAACAATTCACTATAAAATCTCTAAAACTATATTTATTGCCTATAACAATTCACTATAAAATCTCTAAAACTATATTTATTGCCTATGTCCATTCACTATAAAATCTCTAAAAACTATATTTATTGCCTATAATAATTCACTATAAAATCTCTAAAAACTATATTTATTGCCTATAAAAATTCACTATAAAATCTCTAAAAACTATATTTATTGCCTATAACAATTCACTATAAAATCTCTAAAAACTATATTTATTGCCTATAAGAATTCACTATAAAATCTCTAAAAACTATATTTATTGCCTATAACAATTCACTATAAAATCTCTAAAAACTATATTTATTGCCTATAACATATCACTGTAAAATCTCTAAATCTATATTTATTGCCTATAACAATTCACTATAAAATCTATAAAAACTATATTTATTGCCTATAACAATTCACTATAAAATCTCTAAAACTATATTTATTGCCTATAACAATTCACTATAAAATCTCTAAAACTATATTTATTGCCTATAACAATTCACTATAAAATCTCTAAAACTATATTTATTGCCTATGTCCATTCACTATAAAATCTCTAAAAACTATATTTATTGCCTATAATAATTCACTATAAAATCTCTAAAAACTATATTTATTGCCTATAACAATTCACTATAAAATCTCTAAAAACTATATTTATTGCCTATAGTAATTCACTATAAAATCTCTAAAAAATATATTTATTGCCTATAATAATTCACTATAAAATCTCTAAAAACTATATTTATTGCCTATAACAATTCACTATAAAATCTCTAAAACTATATTTATTGCCTATGTCCATTCACTATAAAATCTCTAAAAACTATATTTATTGCCTATAATAATTCACTATAAAATCTCTAAAAACTATATTTATTGCCTATAACAATTCACTATAAAATCTCTAAAAACTATATTTATTGCCTATAACAATTCACTATAAAATCTCTAAAAACTATATTTATTGCCTATAATAATTCACTATAAAATCTCTAAAAACTATATATATTGCCTATAGCAATTCACTATCAAATCTCTAAAAACTATATTTATTGCCTATAGCAATGCACTATAAAATCTCTAAAAACTATATTTATTGCCTATAACAATTCACTATAAAATCTCTAAAAACTATATTTATTGCCTATAGTAATTCACTATAAAATCTCTAAAACTATATTTATTGCCTATGTCCATTCACTATAAAATCTCTAAAAACTATATTTATTGCCTATAATAATTCACTATAAAATCTCTAAAAACTATATTTATTGCCTATAACAATTCACTATAAAATCTATAAAAACTATATTTATTGCCTATAACAATTCACTATAAAATCTCTAAAAACTATATTTATTGCCTATAATAATTCACTATAAAATCTCTAAAAACTATATTTATTGCCTATAACAATTCACTATAAAATCTCTAAAAACTATATTTATTGCCTATAAAAATTCACTATAAAATCTCTTAAAACTATATTTATTACCTATAACAATTCACAATAAAATCTTTAAACACTATATTTATTGCCTATAACAATTCACTATAAAATCTCTAAAAACTATATTTATTGCCTATAACAATTCACTATAAAATCTCTAAAAACTATATTTATTGCCTATAGCAATTCACTATAAAATCTCTAAAAACTATATTTATTGCCTATAACAATTCACTATAAAATCTCTAAAAACTATATTTATTGCCTATAACAATTCACTATAAAATTTCTAAAAACTATATTTATTGCCTATAACAATTCACTATAAAATCTCTAAAAACTATATTTATTGCCTATAGCAATTCACTATAAAATCTCTAAAAACTATATTTATTGCCTATAACAATTCACTATAAAATCTCTAAAAACTATATTTATTGCCTATAGCAATTCACTATAAAATCTCTAAAAACTATATTTATTGCCTATAGCAATTCACTATAAAATCTCTAAAAACTATATTTATTTCCTATAACAATTCACTATAAAATCTCTAAAAACTATATTTATTGCCTATAACAATTCACTATAAAATCTCTTAAAACTATATTTATTACCTATAACAATTCACAATAAAATCTTTAAACACTATATTTATTGCCTATAACAATTCACTATAAAATCTCTTAAAACTATATTTATTGCCTATAACAATTCACTATAAAATCTCTAAAAACGATATTTATTGCCTATAACAATTCACTATAAAATCTCTAAAAACTATATTTATTGCCTATAACATATCACTGTAAAATCTCTAAAACTATATTTATTGCCTATAACAATTCACTATAAAATCTATAGAAACTATATTTATTGCCTATAACAATTCACTATAAAATCTCTAAAACTATATTTATTGCCTATAATAATTCACTATAAAATCTCTAAAAACTATATTTATTGCCTATAACAATTCACTATAAAATCTCTAAAACTATATTTATTGCCTATGTCCATTCACTATAAAATCTCTAAAAACTATATTTATTGCCTATAATAATTCACTATAAAATCTCTAAAAACTATATTTATTGCCTATAACAATTCACTATAAAATCTCTAAAAGCTATATTTATTGCCTATAACAATTCACTATAAAATCTCTAAAAACTATATTTATTGCCTATAATAATTCACTATAAAATCTCTAAAAACTATATATATTGCCTATAGCAATTCACTATAAAATCTCTAAAAACTATATTTATTGCCTATAGCAATTCACTATAAAATCTCTAAAAACTATATTTATTGCCTATAGCAATTCACTATAAAATCTCTAAAAACTATATTTATTGCCTATAGTAATTCACTATAAAATCTCTAAAAACTATATTTATTGCCTATAAAAATTCACTATAAAATCTCTAAAAACTATATTTATTGCCTATAACAATTCACTATAAAATCTTTTAAAACTATATTTATTACCTATAACAATTCACAATAAAATCTTTAAACACTATATTTATTGCCTATAACAATTCACTATAAAATCTCTTAAAACTATATTTATTGCCTATAACAATTCACTATAAAATCTCTAAAACTATATTTATTGCCTATAACAATTCACTATAAAATCTCTAAAAACTATATTTATTGCCTATAACATATCACTGTAAAATCTCTAAAACTATATTTATTGCCTATAACAATTCACTATAAAATCTATAAAAACTATATTTATTGCCTATAACAATTCACTATAAAATCTCTAAAACTATATTTATTGCCTATAACAATTCACTATAAAATCTCTAAAACTATATTTATTGCCTATAACAATTCACTATAAAATCTCTAAAACTATATTTATTGCCTATGTCCATTCACTATAAAATCTCTAAAAACTATATTTATTGCCTATAATAATTCACTATAAAATCTCTAAAAACTATATTTATTGCCTATAACAATTCACTATAAAATCTCTAAAAACTATATTTATTGCCTATAACAATTCACTATAAAATCTCTAAAAACTATATTTATTGCCTATAATAATTCACTATAAAATCTCTAAAAACTATATTTATTGCCTATAACAATTCACTATAAAATCTCTAAAAACTATATTTATTGCCTATAACATATCACTGTAAAATCTCTAAATCTATATTTATTGCCTATAACAATTCACTATAAAATCTATAAAAACTATATTTATTGCCTATAACAATTCACTATAAAATCTCTAAAACTATATTTATTGCCTATAACAATTCACTATAAAATCTCTAAAACTATATTTATTGCCTATAACAATTCACTAAAAATCTCTAAAACTATATTTATTGCCTATGTCCATTCACTATAAAATCTCTAAAAACTATATTTATTGCCTATAATAATTCACTATAAAATCTCTAAAAACTATATTTATTGCCTATAACAATTCACTATAAAATCTCTAAAAACTATATTTATTGCCTATAGTAATTCACTATAAAATCTCTAAAAACTATATTTATTGCCTATAATAATTCACTATAAAATCTCTAAAAACTATATTTATTGCCTATAACAATTCACTATAAAATCTCTAAAACTATATTTATTGCCTATGTCCATTCACTATAAAATCTCTAAAAACTATATTTATTGCCTATAATAATTCACTATAAAATCTCTAAAAACTATATTTATTGCCTATAACAATTCACTATAAAATCTCTAAAAACTATATTTATTGCCTATAACAATTCACTATAAAATCTCTAAAAACTATATTTATTGCCTATAATAATTCACTATAAAATCTCTAAAAACTATATATATTGCCTATAGCAATTCACTATCAAATCTCTAAAAACTATATTTATTGCCTATAGCAATGCACTATAAAATCTCTAAAAACTATATTTATTGCCTATAACAATTCACTATAAAATCTCTAAAAACTATATTTATTGCCTATAGTAATTCACTATAAAATCTCTAAAACTATATTTATTGCCTATAACAATTCACTATAAAATCTCTAAAACTATATTTGTTGCCTATGTCCATTCACTATAAAATCTCTAAAAACTATATTTATTGCCTATAATAATTCACTATAAAATCTCTAAAAACTATATTTATTGCCTATAACAATTCACTATAAAATCTCTAAAAACTATATTTATTGCCTATAACAATTCACTATAAAATCTCTAAAAACTATATTTATTGCCTATAACAATTCACTATAAAATCTCTAAAAACTATATTTATTGCCTATAACAATTCACTATAAAATCTATAAAAACTATATTTATTGCCTATAACATATCACTGTAAAATCTCTAAATCTATATTTATTGCCTATAACAATTCACTATAAAATCTATAAAAACTTTATTTATTGCCTATAACAATTCACTATAAAATCTCTAAAACTATATTTATTGCCTATAACAATTCACTATAAAATCTCTAAAACTATATTTATTGCCTATAACAATTCACTATAAAATCTCTAAAACTATATTTATTGCCTATGTCCATTCACTATAAAATCTCTAAAAACTATATTTATTGCCTATAATAATTCACTATAAAATCTCTAAAAACTATATTTATTGCCTATAACAATTCACTATAAAATCTATAAAAACTATTTTTATTGCCTATAACAATTCACTATAAAATCTCTAAAAACTATATTTATTGCCTATAATAATTCACTATAAAATCTCTAAAAACTATATTTATTGCCTATAACAATTCACTATAAAATCTCTAAAACTATATTTATTGCCTATGTCCATTCGCTATAAAATCTCTAAAAACTATATTTATTGCCTATAATAATTCACTATAAAATCTCTAAAAACTATATTTATTGCCTATAACAATTCACTATAAAATCTCTAAAAACTATATTTATTGCCTATAACAATTCACTATAAAATCTCATAAATACTATATTTATTGCCTATAATAATTCACTATAAAATCTCTAAAAACTATATATATTGCCTATAGCAATTCACTATCAAATCTCTTAAAACTATATTTATTGCCTATAACAATTCACTATAAAATCTCTAAAAACTATATTTATTGCCTATAAAAATTCACTATAAAATCTCTAAAAACTATATTTATTGCCTATAACAATTCACTATAAAATCTTTTAAAACTATATTTATTACCTATAACAATTCACAATAAAATCTTTAAACACTATATTTATTGCCTATAACAATTCACTATAAAATCTCTTAAAACTATATTTATTGCCTATAACATATCACTGTAAAATCTCTAAAACTATATTTATTGCCTATAACAATTCACTATAAAATCTATAAAAACTATATTTATTGCCTATAACAATTCACTATAAAATCTCTAAAACTATATTTATTGCCTATAACAATTCACTATAAAATCTCTAAAACTATATTTATTGCCTATAACAATTCACTATAAAATCTCTAAAACTATATTTATTGCCTATGTCCATTCACTATAAAATCTCTAAAAACTATATTTATTGCCTATAATAATTCACTATAAAATCTCTAAAAACTATATTTATTGCCTATAACAATTCACTATAAAATCTATAAAAACTATATTTATTGCCTATAACAATTCACTATAAAATCTCTAAAAACTATATTTATTGCCTATAATAATTCACTATAAAATCTCTAAAAACTATATTTATTGCCTATAACAATTCACTATAAAATCTCTAAAACTATATTTATTGCCTATGTCCATTCACTATAAAATCTCTAAAAACTATATTTATTGCCTATAATAATTCACTATAAAATCTCTAAAAACTATATTTATTGCCTATAACAATTCACTATAAAATCTCTAAAGACTATATTTATTGCCTATAACAATTCACTATAAAATCTCTAAAAACTATATTTATTGCCTATAATAACTCACTATAAAATCTCTAAAAACTATATATATTGCCTATAGCAATTCACTATCAAATCTCTAAAAACTATATTTATTGCCTATAGCAATTCACTATAAAATCTCTAAAAACTATATTTATTGCCTATAACAATTCACTATAAAATCTCTAAAAACTATATTTATTGCCTATAGTAATTCACTATAAAATCTCTAAAAACTATATTTATTGCCTATAACAATTCACTATAAAATCTCTAAAAACTATATTTATTGCCTATAACAATTCACTATAAAATCTCTAAAAACTATATTTATTGCCTATAAAAATTCACTATAAAATCTCTTAAAACTATATTTATTACCTATAACAATTCACAATAAAATCTTTAAACACTATATTTATTGCCTATAACAATTCACTATAAAATCTCTAAAAACTATATTTATTGCCTATAACAATTCACTATAAAATCTCTAAAAACTATATTTATTGCCTATAGCAATTCACTATAAAATCTCTAAAAACTATATTTATTGCCTATAACAATTCACTATAAAATCTCTAAAAACTATATTTATTGCCTATAACAATTCACTATAAAATTTCTAAAAACTATATTGCCTATAACAATTCACTATAAAATCTCTAAAAACTATATTTATTGCCTATAGCAATTCACTATAAAATCTCTAAAAACTATATTTATTGCCTATAACAATTCACTATAAAATCTCTAAAAACTATATTTATTGCCTATAGCAATTCACTATAAAATCTCTAAAAACTATATTTATTGCCTATAGCAATTCACTATAAAATCTCTAAAAACTATATTTATTTCCTATAACAATTCACTATAAAATCTCTAAAAACTATATTTATTGCCTATAACAATTCACTATAAAATCTCTTAAAACTATATTTATTACCTATAACAATTCACAATAAAATCTTTAAACACTATATTTATTGCCTATAACAATTCACTATAAAATCTCTTAAAACTATATTTATTGCCTATAACAATTCACTATAAAATCTCTAAAAACGATATTTATTGCCTATAATAATTCACTATAAAATCTCTAAAAACTATATTTATTGCCTATAACAATTCACTATAAAATCTCTAAAAACTATATTTATTGCCTATAGTAATTCACTATAAAATCTCTAAAAACTATATTTATTGCCTATAATAATTCACTATAAAATCTCTAAAAACTATATTTATTGCCTATAACAATTCACTATAAAATCTCTAAAACTATATTTATTGCCTATGTCCATTCACTATAAAATCTCTAAAAACTATATTTATTGCCTATAATAATTCACTATAAAATCTCTAAAAACTATATTTATTGCCTATAACAATTCACTATAAAATCTCTAAAAACTATATTTATTGCCTATAACAACTCACTATAAAATCTCTAAAAACTATATTTATTGCCTATAATAATTCACTATAAAATCTCTAAAAACTATATATATTGCCTATAGCAATTCACTATCAAATCTCTAAAAACTATATTTATTGCCTATAGCAATGCACTATAAAATCTCTAAAAACTATATTTATTGCCTATAACAATTCACTATAAAATCTCTAAAAACTATATTTATTGCCTATAGTAATTCACTATAAAATCTCTAAAACTATATTTATTGCCTATAACAATTCACTATAAAATCTCTAAAACTATATTTGTTGCCTATGTCCATTCACTATAAAATCTCTAAAAACTATATTTATTGCCTATAATAATTCACTATAAAATCTCTAAAAACTATATTTATTGCCTATAACAATTCACTATAAAATCTCTAAAAACTATATTTATTGCCTATAACAATTCACTATAAAATCTCTAAAAACTATATTTATTGCCTATAATAATTCACTATAAAATCTCTAAAAACTATATTTATTGCCTATAACAATTCACTATAAAATCTATAAAAACTATATTTATTGCCTATAACATATCACTGTAAAATCTCTAAATCTATATTTATTGCCTATAACAATTCACTATAAAATCTATAAAAACTTTATTTATTGCCTATAACAATTCACTATAAAATCTCTAAAACTATATTTATTGCCTATAACAATTCACTATAAAATCTCTAAAACTATATTTATTGCCTATAACAATTCACTATAAAATCTCTAAAACTATATTTATTGCCTATGTCCATTCACTATAAAATCTCTAAAAACTATATTTATTGCCTATAATAATTCACTATAAAATCTCTAAAAACTATATTTATTGCCTATAACAATTCACTATAAAATCTATAAAAACTATTTTTATTGCCTATAACAATTCACTATAAAATCTCTAAAAACTATATTTATTGCCTATAATAATTCACTATAAAATCTCTAAAAACTATATTTATTGCCTATAACAATTCACTATAAAATCTCTAAAACTATATTTATTGCCTATGTCCATTCGCTATAAAATCTCTAAAAACTATATTTATTGCCTATAATAATTCACTATAAAATCTCTAAAAACTATATTTATTGCCTATAACAATTCACTATAAAATCTCTAAAAACTATATTTATTGCCTATAACAATTCACTATAAAATCTCATAAATACTATATTTATTGCCTATAATAATTCACTATAAAATCTCTAAAAACTATATATATTGCCTATAGCAATTCACTATCAAATCTCTTAAAACTATATTTATTGCCTATAACAATTCACTATAAAATCTCTAAAAACTATATTTATTGCCTATAAAAATTCACTATAAAATCTCTAAAAACTATATTTATTGCCTATAACAATTCACTATAAAATCTTTTAAAACTATATTTATTACCTATAACAATTCACAATAAAATCTTTAAACACTATATTTATTGCCTATAACAATTCACTATAAAATCTCTTAAAACTATATTTATTGCCTATAACATATCACTGTAAAATCTCTAAAACTATATTTATTGCCTATAACAATTCACTATAAAATCTATAAAAACTATATTTATTGCCTATAACAATTCACTATAAAATCTCTAAAACTATATTTATTGCCTATAACAATTCACTATAAAATCTCTAAAACTATATTTATTGCCTATAACAATTCACTATAAAATCTCTAAAACTATATTTATTGCCTATGTCCATTCACTATAAAATCTCTAAAAACTATATTTATTGCCTATAACAATTCACTATAAAATCTATAAAAACTATATTTATTGCCTATAACAATTCACTATAAAATCTCTAAAAACTATATTTATTGCCTATAATAATTCACTATAAAATCTCTAAAAACTATATTTATTGCCTATAACAATTCACTATAAAATCTCTAAAACTATATTTATTGCCTATGTCCATTCACTATAAAATCTCTAAAAACTATATTTATTGCCTATAATAATTCACTATAAAATCTCTAAAAACTATATTTATTGCCTATAACAATTCACTATAAAATCTCTAAAAACTATATTTATTGCCTATAACAATTCACTATAAAATCTCTAAAAACTATATTTATTGCCTATAATAACTCACTATAAAATCTCTAAAAACTATATATATTGCCTATAGCAATTCACTATCAAATCTCTAAAAACTATATTTATTGCCTATAGCAATTCACTATAAAATCTCTAAAAACTATATTTATTGCCTATAACAATTCACTATAAAATCTCTAAAAACTATATTTATTGCCTATAGTAATTCACTATAAAATCTCTAAAAACTATATTTATTGCCTATAACAATTCACTATAAAATCTCTAAAAACTATATTTATTGCCTATAACAATTCACTATAAAATCTCTAAAAACTATATTTATTGCCTATAAAAATTCACTATAAAATCTCTTAAAACTATATTTATTACCTATAACAATTCACAATAAAATCTTTAAACACTATATTTATTGCCTATAACAATTCACTATAAAATCTCTAAAAACTATATTTATTGCCTATAACAATTCACTATAAAATCTCTAAAAACTATATTTATTGCCTATAGCAATTCACTATAAAATCTCTAAAAACTATATTTATTGCCTATAACAATTCACTATAAAATCTCTAAAAACTATATTTATTGCCTATAACAATTCACTATAAAATTTCTAAAAACTATATTGCCTATAACAATTCACTATAAAATCTCTAAAAACTATATTTATTGCCTATAGCAATTCACTATAAAATCTCTAAAAACTATATTTATTGCCTATAACAATTCACTATAAAATCTCTAAAAACTATATTTATTGCCTATAGCAATTCACTATAAAATCTCTAAAAACTATATTTATTGCCTATAGCAATTCACTATAAAATCACTAAAAACTATATTTATTTCCTATAACAATTCACTATAAAATCTCTAAAAACTATATTTATTGCCTATAACAATTCACTATAAAATCTCTTAAAACTATATTTATTACCTATAACAATTCACAATAAAATCTTTAAACACTATATTTATTGCCTATAACAATTCACTATAAAATCTCTTAAAACTATATTTATTGCCTATAACAATTCACTATAAAATCTCTAAAAACGATATTTATTGCCTATAACAATTCACTATAAAATCTCTAAAAACTATATTTATTGCCTATAACATATCACTGTAAAATCTCTAAAACTATATTTATTGCCTATAACAATTCACTATAAAATCTATAAAAACTATATTTATTGCCTATAACAATTCACTATAAAATCTCTAAAACTATATTTATTGCCTATAATAATTCACTATAAAATCTCTAAAAACTATATTTATTGCCTATAACAATTCACTATAAAATCTCTAAAACTATATTTATTGCCTATGTCCATTCACTATAAAATCTCTAAAAACTATATTTATTGCCTATAATAATTCACTATAAAATCTCTAAAAACTATATTTATTGCCTATAACAATTCACTATAAAATCTCTAAAAGCTATATTTATTGCCTATAACAATTCACTATAAAATCTCTAAAAACTATATTTATTGCCTATAATAATTCACTATAAAATCTCTAAAAACTATATATATTGCCTATAGCAATTCACTATCAAATCTCTAAAAACTATATTTATTGCCTATAGCAATTCACTATAAAATCTCTAAAAACTATATTTATTGCCTATAGCAATTCACTATAAAATCTCTAAAAACTATATTTATTGCCTATAGTAATTCACTATAAAATCTCTAAAAACTATATTTATTGCCTATAAAAATTCACTATAAAATCTCTAAAAACTATATTTATTGCCTATAACAATTCACTATAAAATCTTTTAAAACTATATTTATTACCTATAACAATTCACAATAAAATCTTTAAACACTATATTTATTGCCTATAACAATTCACTATAAAATCTCTTAAAACTATATTTATTGCCTATAACAATTCACTATAAAATCTCTAAAACTATATTTATTGCCTATAACAATTCACTATAAAATCTCTAAAAACTATATTTATTGCCTATAACATATCACTGTAAAATCTCTAAAACTATATTTATTGCCTATAACAATTCACTATAAAATCTATAAAAACTATATTTATTGCCTATAACAATTCACTATAAAATCTCTAAAACTATATTTATTGCCTATAACAATTCACTATAAAATCTCTAAAACTATATTTATTGCCTATAACAATTCACTATAAAATCTCTAAAACTATATTTATTGCCTATGTCCATTCACTATAAAATCTCTAAAAACTATATTTATTGCCTATAATAATTCACTATAAAATCTCTAAAAACTATATTTATTGCCTATAACAATTCACTATAAAATCTCTAAAAACTATATTTATTGCCTATAACAATTCACTATAAAATCTCTAAAAACTATATTTATTGCCTATAATAATTCACTATAAAATCTCTAAAAACTATATTTATTGCCTATAACAATTCACTATAAAATCTCTAAAAACTATATTTATTGCCTATAACATATCACTGTAAAATCTCTAAATCTATATTTATTGCCTATAACAATTCACTATAAAATCTATAAAAACTATATTTATTGCCTATAACAATTCACTATAAAATCTCTAAAACTATATTTATTGCCTATAACAATTCACTATAAAATCTCTAAAACTATATTTATTGCCTATAACAATTCACTATAAAATCTCTAAAACTATATTTATTGCCTATGTCCATTCACTATAAAATCTCTAAAAACTATATTTATTGCCTATAATAATTCACTATAAAATCTCTAAAAACTATATTTATTGCCTATAACAATTCACTATAAAATCTCTAAAAACTATATTTATTGCCTATAGTAATTCACTATAAAATCTCTAAAAACTATATTTATTGCCTATAATAATTCACTATAAAATCTCTAAAAACTATATTTATTGCCTATAACAATTCACTATAAAATCTCTAAAACTATATTTATTTCCTATGTCCATTGACTATAAAATCTCTAAAAACTATATTTATTGCCTATAATAATTCACTATAAAATCTCTAAAAACTATATTTATTGCCTATAGCAATTCACTATAAAATCTCTAAAAACTATATTTATTGCCTATAACATATCACTATAAAATCTCTAAAAACTATATTTATTGCCTATAACAATTCACTATAAAATCTCTAAAAACTATATTTATTGCCTATAGCAATTCACTATAAAATCTCTAAAAACTATATTTATTGCCTATAACATATCACTGTAAAATCTCTAAAAACTATATTTATTGCCTATAACAATTCACTATAAAATCTCTAAAAACTATATTTATTGCCTATAACAATTCACTATAAAATCTCTAAAAACTATATTTATTGCCTATAACAATTCACTATAAAATCTCTAAAAACTATATTTATTTCCTATAACAATTCACTATAAAATCTCTAAAAACTATATTTATTGCCTATAACAATTCACTATAAAATCTCTAAAAACTATATTTATTGCCTATAACAATTCACTATAAAATCTCTAAAAACTATATTTATTGCCTATAACATATCACTGTAAAATCTCTAAAACTATATTTATTGCCTATAACAATTCACTATAAAATCTATAAAAACTATATTTATTGCCTATAACAATTCACTATAAAATCTCTAAAACTATATTTATTGCCTATAACAATTCACTATAAAATCTCTAAAACTATATTTATTGCCTATAACAATTCACTATAAAATCTCTAAAACTATATTTATTGCCTATGTCCATTCACTATAAAATCTCTAAAAACTATATTTATTGCCTATAGCAATTCACAATAAAATCTCTAAAAACTATATTTATTTCCTATAACAATTCACTATAAAATCTCTAAAAACTATATTTATTGCCTATAACAATTCACTATAAAATCTCTTAAAACTATATTTATTACCTATAACAATTCACAATAAAATCTTTAAACACTATATTTATTGCCTATAACAATTCACTATAAAATCTCTTAAAACTATATTTATTGCCTATAACAATTCACTATAAAATCTCTAAAAACGATATTTATTGCCTATAACAATTCACTATAAAATCTCTAAAAACTATATTTATTGCCTATAACATATCACTGTAAAATCTCTAAAACTATATTTATTGCCTATAACAATTCACTATAAAATCTATAAAAACTATATTTATTGCCTATAACAATTCACTATAAAATCTCTAAAACTATATTTATTGCCTATAATAATTCACTATAAAATCTCTAAAAACTATATTTATTGCCTATAACAATTCACTATAAAATCTCTAAAACTATATTTATTGCCTATGTCCATTCACTATAAAATCTCTAAAAACTATATTTATTGCCTATAATAATTCACTATAAAATCTCTAAAAACTATATTTATTGCCTATAACAGTTCACTATAAAATCTCTAAAAGCTATATTTATTGCCTATAACAATTCACTATAAAATCTCTAAAAACTATATTTATTGCCTATAATAATTCACTATAAAATCTCTAAAAACTATATATATTGCCTATAGCAATTCACTATCAAATCTCTAAAAACTATATTTATTGCCTATAGCAATTCACTATAAAATCTCTAAAAACTATATTTATTGCCTATAGCAATTCACTATAAAATCTCTAAAAACTATATTTATTGCCTCTAACAATTCACTATAAAATCTCTAAAAACTATATTTATTGCCTATAACAATTCACTATAAAATCTCTAAAAACTATATTTATTGCCTATAGCAATTCACTATAAAATCTCTAAAAACTATATTTATTGCCTATAGCAATTCACTATAAAATCTCTAAAACCTATATTTATTACCTATAACAATTCACTATAAAATCTCTAAAAACTATATTTATTGCCCATAACAATTCACTATAAAATCTCTAAAAACTATATTTATTGCCTATAACAATTCACTATAAAATCTCTAAAAACTATATTTATTTCCTATAACAATTCACTATAAAATCTCTAAAAACTATATTTATTGCCTATAACAATTCACTATAAAATCTCTTAAAACTATATTTATTATTTATAACAATTCACAATAAAATCTTTAAACACTATATTTATTGCCTATAACAATTCACTATAAAATCTCTTAAAACTATATTTATTGCCTATAACAATTCACTATAAAATCTCTAAAAACTATATTTATTGCCTATAACAATTCACTATAAAATCTCTAAAAACTATATTTATTGCCTATAACATATCACTGTAAAATCTCTAAAACTATATTTATTGCCTATAACAATTCACTATAAAATCTATAAAAACTATATTTATTGCCTATAACAATTCACTATAAAATCTCTAAAACTATATTTATTGCCTATAACAATTCACTATAAAATCTCTAAATCTATATTTATTGCCTATAACAATTCACTATAAAATCTCTAAAACTATATTTATTGCCTATGTCCATTCACTATAAAATCTCTAAAAACTATATTTATTGCCTATAATAATTCACTATAAAATCTCTAAAAACTATATTTATTGCCTATAACAGTTCACTATAAAATCTCTAAAAACTATATTTATTGCCTATAACAATTCACTATAAAATCTCTAAAAACTATATTTATTGCCTATAACAATTCACTATAAAATCTCTAAAACTATATTTATTGCCTATGTCCATTCACTATAAAATCTCTAAAAACTATATTTATTGCCTATAATAATTCACTATAAAATCTCTAAAAACTATATTTATTGCCTATAACAATTCACTATAAAATCTCTAAAAACTATATTTATTGCCTATAACAATTCACTATAAAATCTCTAAAAACTATATTTATTGCCTATAATAATTCACTATAAAATCTCTAAAAACTATATATATTGCCTATAGCAATTCACTATCAAATCTCTAAAAACTATATTTATTGCCTATAGCAATTCACTATAAAATCTCTAAAAACTATATTTATTGCCTATAACAATTCACTATAAAATCTCTAAAAACTATATTTATTGCCTATAGCAATTCACTATAAAATCTCTAAAAACTATATTTATTGCCTATAGCAATTCACTATAAAATCTCTAAAACCTATATTTATTACCTATAACAATTCACTATAAAATCTCTAAAAACTATATTTATTGCCCATAACAATTCACTATAAAATCTCTAAAAACTATATTTATTGCCTATAACAATTCACTATAAAATCTCTAAAAACTATATTTATTTCCTATAACAATTCACTATAAAATCTCTAAAAACTATATTTATTGCCTATAACAATTCAATATAAAATCTCTTAAAACTATATTTATTACCTATAACAATTCACAATAAAATCTTTAAACACTATATTTATTGCCTATAACAATTCACTATAAAATCTCTTAAAACTATATTTATTGCCTATAACAATTCACTATAAAATCTCTAAAAACTATATTTATTGCCTATAACAATTCACTATAAAATCTCTAAAAACTATATTTATTGCCTATAACATATCACTGTAAAATCTCTAAAACTATATTTATTGCCTATAACAATTCACTATAAAATCTATAAAAACTATATTTATTGCCTATAACAATTCACTATAAAATCTCTAAAACTATATTTATTGCCTATAACAATTCACTATAAAATCTCTAAATCTATATTTATTGCCTATAACAATTCACTATAAAATCTCTAAAACTATATTTATTGCCTATGTCCATTCACTATAAAATCTCTAAAAACTATATTTATTGCCTATAATAATTCACTATAAAATCTCTAAAAACTATATTTATTGCCTATAGCAATTCACTATAAAATCTCTAAAAACTATATTTATTGCCTATAACAATTCACTATAAAATCTCTAAAAACTATATTTATTGCCTATAACAATTCACTATAAAATCTCTAAAACTATATTTATTGCCTATGTCCATTCACTATAAAATCTCTAAAAACTATATTTATTGCCTATAATAATTCACTATAAAATCTCTAAAAACTATATTTATTGCCTATAACAATTCACTATAAAATCTCTAAAAACTATATTTATTGCCTATAACAATTCACTATAAAATCTCTAAAAACTATATTTATTGCCTATAATAATTCACTATAAAATCTCTAAAAACTATATATATTGCCTATAGCAATTCACTATCAAATCTCTAAAAACTATATTTATTGCCTATAGCAATTCACTATAAAATCTCTAAAAACTATATTTATTGCCTATAACAATTCACTATAAAATCTCTAAAAACTATATTTATTGCCTATAGTAATTCACTATAAAATCTCTAAAAACTATATTTATTGCCTATAACAGTTCACTATAAAATCTCTAAAAACTATATTTATTGCCTATAACAAGTCACTATAAAATCTCTAAAAACTATATTTATTGCCTATAAAAATTCACTATAAAATCTCTTAAAACTATATTTATTACCTATAACAATTCACAATAAAATCTTTAAACACTATATTTATTGCCTATAACAATTCACTATAAAATCTCTAAAAACTATATTTATTGCCTATAACAATTCACTATAAAATCTATAAAAACTATATTTATTGCCTATAGCAATTCACTATAAAATCTCTAAAAACTATATTTATTGCCTATAAAGTATCACTATAAAATCTCTAAAAACTTTATTTATTGCCTATAACAATTCACTATAAAATCTCTAAAAACTATATTTATTGCCTATAGCAATTCACTATAAAATCTCTAAAAACTATATTTATTGCCTATGGCAATTCACTATAAAATCTCTAAAAACTATATTTATTGCCTATAACAATTCACTATAAAATCTCTAAAAACTATATTTATTGCCTATAACAATTCACTATAAAATCTCTAAAAACTATATTTATTGCCTATAACAATTCACTATAAAATCTCTAAAAACTATATTTATTTCCTATAACAATTCACTATAAAATCTCTAAAAACTATATTTATTGCCTATAACAATTCACTATAAAATCTCTTAAAACTATATTTATTACCTATAACAATTCACAATAAAATCTTTAAACACTATATTTATTGCCTATAACAATTCACTATAAAATCTCTTAAAACTATATTTATTGCCTATAACAATTCAGTATAAAATCTCTAAAAACTATATTTATTGCCTATAACAATTCACTATAAAATCTCTAAAAACTATATTTATTGCCTATAACATATCACTGTAAAATCTCTAAAACTATATTTATTGCCTATAACAATTCACTATAAAATCTATAAAAACTATATTTATTGCCTATAACAATACACTATAAAATCTCTAAAACTATATTTATTGCCTATAACAATTCACTATAAAATCTCTAAAACTATATTTATTGCCTATAACAATTCACTATAAAATCTCTAAAACTATATTTATTGCCTATGTCCATTCACTATAAAATCTCTAAAAACTATATTTATTGCCTATAATAATTCACTATAAAATCTCTAAAAACTATATTTATTGCCTATAACAATTCACTAAAAAATCTCTAAAAACTATATTTATTGCCTATAACAATTCACTATAAAATCTCTAAAAACTATATTTATTGCCTATAATAATTCACTATAAAATCTCTAAAAACTATATTTATTGCCTATAACAATTCACTATAAAATCTATAAAAACTATATTTATTGCCTATAACATATCACTGTAAAATCTCTAAATCTATATTTATTGCCTATAACAATTCACTATAAAATCTATAAAAACTATATTTATTGCCTATAACAATTCACTATAAAATCTCTAAAACTATATTTATTGCCTATAACAATTCACTATAAAATCTCTAAAACTATATTTATTGCCTATAACAATTCACTATAAAATCTATAAAACTATATTTATTGCCTATGTCCATTCACTATAAAATCTCTAAAAACTATATTTATTGCCTATAATAATTCACTCTAAAATCTCTAAAAACTATATTTATTGCCTATAACAATTCACTATAAAATCTCTAAAAACTATATTTATTGCCTATAACAATTCACTATAAAATCTCTAAAAACTATATTTATTGCCTATAATAATTCACTATAAAATCTCTAAAAACTATATTTATTGCCTATAACAATTCACTATAAAATCTCTAAAACTATATTTATTGCCTATGTCCATTCGCTATAAAATCTCTAAAAACTATATTTATTGCCTATAATAATTCACTATAAAATCTCTAAAAACTATATTTATTGCCTATAACAATTCACTATAAAATCTCTAAAAACTATATTTATTGCCTATAACAATTCACTATAAAATCTCTAAAAACTATATTTATTGCCTATAATAATTCACTATAAAATCTCTAAAAACTATATTTATTGCCTATAACAATTCACTATAAAATCTATAAAAACTATATTTATTGCCTATAACATATCACTGTAAAATCTCTAAAAACTATATTTATTGCCTATAACAATTCACTATAAAATCTCTTAAAACTATATTTATTACCTATAACAATTCACTATAAAATCTTTAAACACTATATTTATTGCCTATAACAATTCACTATAAAATCTATAAAAACTATATTTATTGCCTATAACAATTCACTATAAAATCTCTAAAAACTATATTTATTGCCTATAGCAATTCACTATAAAATCTCTAAAAACTATATTTATTGCCTATAACAATTCACTATAAAATCTCTAAAAACTATATTTATTGCCTATAACAATTCACTATAAAATCTCTAAAAACTATATTTATTGCCTATAGCAATTCACTATAAAATCTCTAAAAACTATATTTATTGCCTATAGCAATTCACTATAAAATCTCTAAAAACTATATTTATTGCCTATAACAATTCACTATAAAATCTCTAAAAACTATATTTATTGCCTATAACAATTCACTATAAAATCTCTAAAAACTATATTTATTGCCTATAACAATTAACTATAAAATCTCTAAAAACTATATGTATTTCCTATAACAATTCACTATAAAATCTCTAAAAACTATATTTATTGCCTATAACAATTCACTATAAAATCTCTTAAAACTATATTTATTACCTATAACAATTCACAATAAAATCTTTAAACACTATATTTATTGCCTATAACAATTCACTATAAAATCTCTTAAAACTATATTTATTGCCTATAACAATTCACTATAAAATCTATAAAAACTATATTTATTGCCTATAACAATTCACTATAAAATCTCTAAAACTATATTTATTGCCTATAACAATTCACTATAAAATCTCTAAAACTATATTTATTGCCTATAACAATTCACTATAAAATCTCTAAAACTATATTTATTGCCTATGTCCATTCACTATAAAATCTCTAAAAACTATATTTATTGCCTATAATAATTCACTATAAAATCTCTAAAAACTATATTTATTGCCTATAACAATTCACTATAAAATCTCTAAAAACTATATTTATTGCCTATAACAATTCACTATAAAATCTCTAAAAACTATATTTATTGCCTATAATAATTCACTATAAAATCTCTAAAAACTATATATATTGCCTATAGCAATTCACTATCAAATCTCTAAAAACTATATTTATTGCCTATAGCAATTCACTATAAAATCTCTAAAAACTATATTTATTGCCTATAACAATTCACTATAAAATCTCTAAAAACTATATTTATTGCCTATAGTAATTCACTATAAAATCTCTAAAAACTATATTTATTGCCTATAACAGTTCACTATAAAATCTCTAAAAACTATATTTATTGCCTATAACAAGTCACTATAAAATCTCTAAAAACTATATTTATTGCCTATAAAAATTCACTATAAAATCTCTTAAAACTATATTTATTACCTATAACAATTCACAATAAAATCTTTAAACACTATATTTATTGCCTATAACAATTCACTATAAAATCTCTAAAAACTATATTTATTGCCTATAACAATTCACTATAAAATCTCTAAAAACTATATTTATTGCCTATAGCAATTCACTATAAAATCTCTAAAAACTATATTTATTGCCTATAAAGTATCACTATAAAATCTCTAAAAACTTTATTTATTGCCTATAACAATTCACTATAAAATCTCTAAAAACTATATTTATTGCCTATAGCAATTCACTATAAAATCTCTAAAAACTATATTTATTGCCTATGGCAATTCACTATAAAATCTCTAAAAACTATATTTATTGCCTATAACAATTCACTATAAAATCTCTAAAAACTATATTTATTGCCTATAACAATTCACTATAAAATCTCTAAAAACTATATTTATTGCCTATAACAATTCACTATAAAATCTCTAAAAACTATATTTATTTCCTATAACAATTCACTATAAAATCTCTAAAAACTATATTTATTGCCTATAACAATTCACTATAAAATCTCTTAAAACTATATTTATTACCTATAACAATTCACAATAAAATCTTTAAACACTATATTTATTGCCTATAACAATTCACTATAAAATCTCTTAAAACTATATTTATTGCCTATGTCCATTCAGTATAAAATCTCTAAAAACTATATTTATTGCCTATAACAATTCACTATAAAATCTCTAAAAACTATATTTATTGCCTATAACATATCACTGTAAAATCTCTAAAACTATATTTATTGCCTATAACAATTCACTATAAAATCTATAAAAACTATATTTATTGCCTATAACAATTCACTATAAAATCTCTAAAACTATATTTATTGCCTATAACAATTCACTATAAAATCTCTAAAACTATATTTATTGCCTATAACAATTCACTATAAAATCTCTAAAACTATATTTATTGCCTATGTCCATTCACTATAAAATCTCTAAAAACTATATTTATTGCCTATAATAATTCACTATAAAATCTCTAAAAACTATATTTATTGCCTATAACAATTCACTATAAAATCTCTAAAAACTATATTTATTGCCTATAACAATTCACTATAAAATCTCTAAAAACTATATTTATTGCCTATAATAATTCACTATAAAATCTCTAAAAACTATATTTATTGCCTATAACAATTCACTATAAAATCTATAAAAACTATATTTATTGCCTATAACATATCACTGTAAAATCTCTAAATCTATATTTATTGCCTATAACAATTCACTATAAAATCTCTAAAAACTATATTTATTGCCTATAACAATTCACTATAAAATCTATAAAAACTATATTTATTGCCTATAGCAATTCACTATAAAATCTCTAAAAACTATATTTATTGCCTATAAAGTATCACTATAAAATCTCTAAAAACTTTATTTATTGCCTATAACAATTCACTATAAAATCTCTAAAAACTATATTTATTGCCTATAGCAATTCACTATAAAATCTCTAAAAACTATATTTATTGCCTATGGCAATTCACTATAAAATCTCTAAAAACTATATTTATTGCCTATAACAATTCACTATAAAATCTCTAAAAACTATATTTATTGCCTATAACAATTCACTATAAAATCTCTAAAAACTATATTTATTGCCTATAACAATTCACTATAAAATCTCTAAAAACTATATTTATTTCCTATAACAATTCACTATAAAATCTCTAAAAACTATATTTATTGCCTATAACAATTCACTATAAAATCTCTTAAAACTATATTTATTACCTATAACAATTCACAATAAAATCTTTAAACACTATATTTATTGCCTATAACAATTCACTATAAAATCTCTTAAAACTATATTTATTGCCTATAACAATTCAGTATAAAATCTCTAAAAACTATATTTATTGCCTATAACAATTCACTATAAAATCTCTAAAAACTATATTTATTGCCTATAACATATCACTGTAAAATCTCTAAAACTATATTTATTGCCTATAACAATTCACTATAAAATCTATAAAAACTATATTTATTGCCTATAACAATACACTATAAAATCTCTAAAACTATATTTATTGCCTATAACAATTCACTATAAAATCTCTAAAACTATATTTATTGCCTATAACAATTCACTATAAAATCTCTAAAACTATATTTATTGCCTATGTCCATTCACTATAAAATCTCTAAAAACTATATTTATTGCCTATAATAATTCACTATAAAATCTCTAAAAACTATATTTATTGCCTATAACAATTCACTAAAAAATCTCTAAAAACTATATTTATTGCCTATAACAATTCACTATAAAATCTCTAAAAACTATATTTATTGCCTATAATAATTCACTATAAAATCTCTAAAAACTATATTTATTGCCTATAACAATTCACTATAAAATCTATAAAAACTATATTTATTGCCTATAACATATCACTGTAAAATCTCTAAATCTATATTTATTGCCTATAACAATTCACTATAAAATCTATAAAAACTATATTTATTGCCTATAACAATTCACTATAAAATCTCTAAAACTATATTTATTGCCTATAACAATTCACTATAAAATCTCTAAAACTATATTTATTGCCTATAACAATTCACTATAAAATCTATAAAACTATATTTATTGCCTATGTCCATTCACTATAAAATCTCTAAAAACTATATTTATTGCCTATAATAATTCACTCTAAAATCTCTAAAAACTATATTTATTGCCTATAACAATTCACTATAAAATCTCTAAAAACTATATTTATTGCCTATAACAATTCACTATAAAATCTCTAAAAACTATATTTATTGCCTATAATAATTCACTATAAAATCTCTAAAAACTATATTTATTGCCTATAACAATTCACTATAAAATCTCTAAAACTATATTTATTGCCTATGTCCATTCGCTATAAAATCTCTAAAAACTATATTTATTGCCTATAATAATTCACTATAAAATCTCTAAAAACTATATTTATTGCCTATAACAATTCACTATAAAATCTCTAAAAACTATATTTATTGCCTATAACAATTCACTATAAAATCTCTAAAAACTATATTTATTGCCTATAATAATTCACTATAAAATCTCTAAAAACTATATTTATTGCCTATAACAATTCACTATAAAATCTATAAAAACTATATTTATTGCCTATAACATATCACTGTAAAATCTCTAAAAACTATATTTATTGCCTATAACAATTCACTATAAAATCTCTTAAAACTATATTTATTACCTATAACAATTCACTATAAAATCTTTAAACACTATATTTATTGCCTATAACAATTCACTATAAAATCTATAAAAACTATATTTATTGCCTATAACAATTCACTATAAAATCTCTAAAAACTATATTTATTGCCTATAGCAATTCACTATAAAATCTCTAAAAACTATATTTATTGCCTATAACAATTCACTATAAAATCTCTAAAAACTATATTTATTGCCTATAACAATTCACTATAAAATCTCTAAAAACTATATTTATTGCCTATAGCAATTCACTATAAAATCTCTAAAAACTATATTTATTGCCTATAGCAATTCACTATAAAATCTCTAAAAACTATATTTATTGCCTATAACAATTCACTATAAAATCTCTAAAAACTATATTTATTGCCTATAACAATTCACTATAAAATCTCTAAAAACTATATTTATTGCCTATAACAATTAACTATAAAATCTCTAAAAACTATATGTATTTCCTATAACAATTCACTATAAAATCTCTAAAAACTATATTTATTGCCTATAACAATTCACTATAAAATCTCTTAAAACTATATTTATTACCTATAACAATTCACAATAAAATCTTTAAACACTATATTTATTGCCTATAACAATTCACTATAAAATCTCTTAAAACTATATTTATTGCCTATAACAATTCACTATAAAATCTATAAAAACTATATTTATTGCCTATAACAATTCACTATAAAATCTCTAAAACTATATTTATTGCCTATAACAATTCACTATAAAATCTCTAAAACTATATTTATTGCCTATAACAATTCACTATAAAATCTCTAAAACTATATTTATTGCCTATGTCCATTCACTATAAAATCTCTAAAAACTATATTTATTGCCTATAATAATTCACTATAAAATCTCTAAAAACTATATTTATTGCCTATAACAATTCACTATAAAATCTCTAAAAACTATATTTATTGCCTATAACAATTCACTATAAAATCTCTAAAAACTATATTTATTGCCTATAATAATTCACTATAATATCTCTAAAAACTATATATATTGCCTATAGCAATTCACTATCAAATCTCTAAAAACTATATTTATTGCCTATAGCAATTCACTATAAAATCTCTAAAAACTATATTTATTGCCTATAACAATTCACTATAAAATCTCTAAAAACTATATTTATTGCCTATAGTAATTCACTATAAAATCTCTAAAAACTATATTTATTGCCTATAACAGTTCACTATAAAATCTCTAAAAACTATATTTATTGCCTATAACAAGTCACTATAAAATCTCTAAAAACTATATTTATTGCCTATAAAAATTCACTATAAAATCTCTTAAAACTATATTTATTACCTATAACAATTCACAATAAAATCTTTAAACACTATATTTATTGCCTATAACAATTCACTATAAAATCTCTAAAAACTATATTTATTGCCTATAACAATTCACTATAAAATCTCTAAAAACTATATTTATTGCCTATAGCAATTCACTATAAAATCTCTAAAAACTATATTTATTGCCTATAAAGTATCACTATAAAATCTCTAAAAACTTTATTTATTGCCTATAACAATTCACTATAAAATCTCTAAAAACTATATTTATTGCCTATAGCAATTCACTATAAAATCTCTAAAAACTATATTTATTGCCTATGGCAATTCACTATAAAATCTCTAAAAACTATATTTATTGCCTATAACAATTCACTATAAAATCTCTAAAAACTATATTTATTGCCTATAACAATTCACTATAAAATCTCTAAAAACTATATTTATTGCCTATAACAATTCACTATAAAATCTCTAAAAACTATATTTATTTCCTATAACAATTCACTATAAAATCTCTAAAAACTATATTTATTGCCTATAACAATTCACTATAAAATCTCTTAAAACTATATTTATTACCTATAACAATTCACAATAAAATCTTTAAACACTATATTTATTGCCTATAACAATTCACTATAAAATCTCTTAAAACTATATTTATTGCCTATAACAATTCAGTATAAAATCTCTAAAAACTATATTTATTGCCTATAACAATTCACTATAAAATCTCTAAAAACTATATTTATTGCCTATAACATATCACTGTAAAATCTCTAAAACTATATTTATTGCCTATAACAATTCACTATAAAATCTATAAAAACTATATTTATTGCCTATAACAATTCACTATAAAATCTCTAAAACTATATTTATTGCCTATAACAATTCACTATAAAATCTCTAAAACTATATTTATTGCCTATAACAATTCACTATAAAATCTCTAAAACTATATTTATTGCCTATGTCCATTCACTATAAAATCTCTAAAAACTATATTTATTGCCTATAATAATTCACTATAAAATCTCTAAAAACTATATTTATTGCCTATAACAATTCACTATAAAATCTCTAAAAACTATATTTATTGCCTATAACAATTCACTATAAAATCTCTAAAAACTATATTTATTGCCTATAATAATTCACTATAAAATCTCTAAAAACTATATTTATTGCCTATAACAATTCACTATAAAATCTATAAAAACTATATTTATTGCCTATAACATATCACTGTAAAATCTCTAAATCTATATTTATTGCCTATAACAATTCACTATAAAATCTATAAAAACTATATTTATTGCCTATAACAATTCACTATAAAATCTCTAAAACTATATTTATTGCCTATAACAATTCACTATAAAATCTCTAAAACTATATTTATTGCCTATAACAATTCACTATAAAATCTATAAAACTATATTTATTGCCTATGTCCATTCACTATAAAATCTCTAAAAACTATATTTATTGCCTATAATAATTCACTCTAAAATCTCTAAAAACTATATTTATTGCCTATAACAATTCACTATAAAATCTCTAAAACTATATTTATTGCCTATAACAATTCACTATAAAATCTCTAAAAACTATATTTATTGCCTATAATAATTCACTATAAAATCTCTAAAAACTATATTTATTGCCTATAACAATTCACTATAAAATCTCTAAAACTATATTTATTGCCTATGTCCATTCGCTATAAAATCTCTAAAAACTATATTTATTGCCTATAATAATTCACTATAAAATCTCTAAAAACTATATTTATTGCCTATAACAATTCACTATAAAATCTCTAAAAACTATATTTATTGCCTATAACAATTCACTATAAAATCTCTAAAAACTATATTTATTGCCTATAATAATTCACTATAAAATCTCTAAAAACTATATTTATTGCCTATAACAATTCACTATAAAATCTATAAAAACTATATTTATTGCCTATAACATATCACTGTAAAATCTCTAAAAACTATATTTATTGCCTATAACAATTCACTATAAAATCTCTTAAAACTATATTTATTACCTATAACAATTCACTATAAAATCTTTAAACACTATATTTATTGCCTATAACAATTCACTATAAAATCTATAAAAACTATATTTATTGCCTATAACAATTCACTATAAAATCTCTAAAAACTATATTTATTGCCTATAGCAATTCACTATAAAATCTCTAAAAACTATATTTATTGCCTATAACAATTCACTATAAAATCTCTAAAAACTATATTTATTGCCTATAACAATTCACTATAAAATCTCTAAAAACTATATTTATTGCCTATAGCAATTCACTATAAAATCTCTAAAAACTATATTTATTGCCTATAGCAATTCACTATAAAATCTCTAAAAACTATATTTATTGCCTATAACAATTCACTATAAAATCTCTAAAAACTATATTTATTGCCTATAACAATTCACTATAAAATCTCTAAAAACTATATTTATTGCCTATAACAATTAACTATAAAATCTCTAAAAACTATATGTATTTCCTATAACAATTCACTATAAAATCTCTAAAAACTATATTTATTGCCTATAACAATTCACTATAAAATCTCTTAAAACTATATTTATTACCTATAACAATTCACAATAAAATCTTTAAACACTATATTTATTGCCTATAACAATTCACTATAAAATCTCTTAAAACTATATTTATTGCCTATAACAATTCACTATAAAATCTATAAAAACTATATTTATTGCCTATAACAATTCACTATAAAATCTCTAAAACTATATTTATTGCCTATAACAATTCACTATAAAATCTCTTAAACTATATTTATTGCCTATAACAATTCACTATAAAATCTCTAAAACTATATTTATTGCCTATGTCCATTCACTATAAAATCTCTAAAAACTATATTTATTGCCTATAATAATTCACTATAAAATCTCTAAAAACTATATTTATTGCCTATAACAAGTCACTATAAAATCTCTAAAAACTATATTTATTGCCTATAAAAATTCACTATAAAATCTCTAAAAACTATATTTATTACCTATAACAATTCACAATAAAATCTTTAAACACTATATTTATTGCCTATAACAATTCACTATAAAATCTCTAAAAACTATATTTATTGCCTATAACAATTCACTATAAAATCTCTAAAAACTATATTTATTGCCTATAGCAATTCACTATAAAATCTCTAAAAACTATATTTATTGCCTATAAAGTATCACTATAAAATCTCTAAAAACTTTATTTATTGCCTATAACAATTCACTATAAAATCTCTAAAAACTATATTTATTGCCTATAGCAATTCACTATAAAATCTCTAAAAACTATATTTATTGCCTATGGCAATTCACTATAAAATCTCTAAAAACTATATTTATTGCCTATAACAATTCACTATAAAATCTCTAAAAACTATATTTATTGCCTATAACAATTCACTATAAAATCTCTAAAAACTATATTTATTGCCTATAACAATTCACTATAAAATCTCTAAAAACTATATTTATTTCCTATAACAATTCACTATAAAATCTCTAAAAACTATATTTATTGCCTATAACAATTCACTATAAAATCTCTTAAAACTATATTTATTACCTATAACAATTCACAATAAAATCTTTAAACACTATATTTATTGCCTATAACAATTCACTATAAAATCTCTTAAAACTATATTTATTGCCTATAACAATTCAGTATAAAATCTCTAAAAACTATATTTATTGCCTATAACAATTCACTATAAAATCTCTAAAAACTATATTTATTGCCTATAACATATCACTGTAAAATCTCTAAAACTATATTTATTGCCTATAACAATTCACTATAAAATCTATAAAAACTATATTTATTGCCTATAACAATTCACTATAAAATCTCTAAAACTATATTTATTGCCTATAACAATTCACTATAAAATCTCTAAAACTATATTTATTGCCTATAACAATTCACTATAAAATCTCTAAAACTATATTTATTGCCTATGTCCATTCACTATAAAATCTCTAAAAACTATATTTATTGCCTATAATAATTCACTATAAAATCTCTAAAAACTATATTTATTGCCTATAACAATTCACTATAAAATCTCTAAAAACTATATTTATTGCCTATAACAATTCACTATAAAATCTCTAAAAACTATATTTATTGCCTATAATAATTCACTATAAAATCTCTAAAAACTATATTTATTGCCTATAACAATTCACTATAAAATCTATAAAAACTATATTTATTGCCTATAACATATCACTGTAAAATCTCTAAATCTATATTTATTGCCTATAACAATTCACTATAAAATCTCTAACAACTATATTTATTGCCTATAACAATTCACTATAAAATCTCTAAAACTATATTTATTGCCTATAACAATTCACTATAAAATCTCTAAAACTATATTTATTGCCTATAACAATTCACTATAAAATCTATAAAACTATATTTATTGCCTATGTCCATTCACTATAAAATCTCTAAAAACTATATTTATTGCCTATAATAATTCACTCTAAAATCTCTAAAAACTATATTTATTGCCTATAACAATTCACTATAAAATCTCTAAAACTATATTTATTGCCTATAACAATTCACTATAAAATCTCTAAAAACTATATTTATTGCCTATAATAATTCACTATAAAATCTCTAAAAACTATATTTATTGCCTATAACAATTCACTATAAAATCTCTAAAACTATATTTATTGCCTATGTCCATTCGCTATAAAATCTCTAAAAACTATATTTATTGCCTATAATAATTCACTATAAAATCTCTAAAAACTATATTTATTGCCTATAACAATTCACTATAAAATCTCTAAAAACTATATTTATTGCCTATAACAATTCACTATAAAATCTCTAAAAACTATATTTATTGCCTATAATAATTCACTATAAAATCTCTAAAAACTATATTTATTGCTTATAACAATTCACTATAAAATCTCTAAAAACTATATTTATTGCCTATAACATATCACTGTAAAATCTCTAAAAACTATATTTATTGCCTATAACAATTCACTATAAAATCTCTTAAAACTATATTTATTACCTATAACAATTCACTATAAAATCTTTAAACACTATATTTATTGCCTATAACAATTCACTATAAAATCTATAAAAACTATATTTATTGCCTATAACAATTCACTATAAAATCTCTAAAAACTATATTTATTGCCTATAGCAATTCACTATAAAATCTCTAAAAACTATATTTATTGCCTATAACAATTCACTATAAAATCTCTAAAAACTATATTTATTGCCTATAACAATTCACTATAAAATCTCTAAAAACTATATTTATTGCCTATAGCAATTCACTATAAAATCTCTAAAAACTATATTTATTGCCTATAGCAATTCACTATAAAATCTCTAAAAACTATATTTATTGCCTATAACAATTCACTATAAAATCTCTAAAAACTATATTTATTGCCTATAACAATTCACTATAAAATCTCTAAAAACTATATTTATTGCCTATAACAATTAACTATAAAATCTCTAAAAACTATATGTATTTCCTATAACAATTCACTATAAAATCTCTAAAAACTATATTTATTGCCTATAACAATTCACTATAAAATCTCTTAAAACTATATTTATTACCTATAACAATTCACAATAAAATCTTTAAACACTATATTTATTGCCTATAACAATTCACTATAAAATCTCTTAAAACAATATTTATTGCCTATAACAATTCACTATAAAATCTATAAAAACTATATTTATTGCCTATAACAATTCACTATAAAATCTCTAAAACTATATTTATTGCCTATAACAATTCACTATAAAATCTCTAAAACTATATTTATTGCCTATAACAATTCACTATAAAATCTCTAAAACTATATTTATTGCCTATGTCCATTCACTATAAAATCTCTAAAAACTATATATATTGCCTATAATAATTCACTATAAAATCTCTAAAAACTATATTTATTGCCTATAACAATTCACTATAAAATCTCTAAAAACTATATTTATTGCCTATAACAATTCACTATAAAATCTCTAAAAACTATATTTATTGCCTATAATAATTCACTATAAAATCTCTAAAAACTATATATATTGCCTATAGCAATTCACTATCAAATCTCTAAAAACTATATTTATTGCCTATAGCAATTCACTATAAAATCTCTAAAAACTATATTTATTGCCTATAACAATTCACTATAAAATCTCTAAAAACTATATTTATTGCCTATAGTAATTCACTATAAAATCTCTAAAAACTATATTTATTGCCTATAACAGTTCACTATAAAATCTCTAAAAACTATATTTATTGCCTATAACAAGTCACTATAAAATCTCTAAAAACTATATTTATTGCCTATAAAAATTCACTATAAAATCTCTTAAAACTATATTTATTACCTATAACAATTCACAATAAAATCTTTAAACACTATATTTATTGCCTATAACAATTCACTATAAAATCTCTAAAAACTATATTTATTGCCTATAACAATTCACTATAAAATCTCTAAAAACTATATTTATTGCCTATAGCAATTCACTATAAAATCTCTAAAAACTATATTTATTGCCTATAAAGTATCACTATAAAATCTCTAAAAACTTTATTTATTGCCTATAACAATTCACTATAAAATCTCTAAAAACTATATTTATTGCCTATAGCAATTCACTATAAAATCTCTAAAAACTATATTTATTGCCTATGGCAATTCACTATAAAATCTCTAAAAACTATATTTATTGCCTATAACAATTCACTATAAAATCTCTAAAAACTATATTTATTGCCTATAACAATTCACTATAAAATCTCTAAAAACTATATTTATTGCCTATAACAATTCACTATAAAATCTCTAAAAACTATATTTATTTCCTATAACAATTCACTATAAAATCTCTAAAAACTATATTTATTGCCTATAACAATTCACTATAAAATCTCTTAAAACTATATTTATTACCTATAACAATTCACAATAAAATCTTTAAACACTATATTTATTGCCTATAACAATTCACTATAAAATCTCTTAAAACTATATTTATTGCCTATAACAATTCAATATAAAATCTCTAAAAACTATATTTATTGCCTATAACAATTCACTATAAAATCTCTAAAAACTATATTTATTGCCTATAACATATCACTGTAAAATCTCTAAAACTATATTTATTGCCTATAACAATTCACTATAAAATCTATAAAAACTATATTTATTGCCTATAACAATTCACTATAAAATCTCTAAAACTATATTTATTGCCTATAACAATTCACTATAAAATCTCTAAAACTATATTTATTGCCTATAACAATTCACTATAAAATCTCTAAAACTATATTTATTGCCTATGTCCATTCACTATAAAATCTCTAAAAACTATATTTATTGCCTATAATAATTCACTATAAAATCTCTAAAAACTATATTTATTGCCTATAACAATTCACTATAAAATCTCTAAAAACTATATTTATTGCCTATAACAATTCACTATAAAATCTCTAAAAACTATATTTATTGCCTATAATAATTCACTATAAAATCTCTAAAAACTATATTTATTGCCTATAACAATTCACTATAAAATCTATAAAAACTATATTTATTGCCTATAACATATCACTGTAAAATCTCTAAATCTATATTTATTGCCTATAACAATTCACTATAAAATCTATAAAAACTATATTTATTGCCTATAACAATTCACTATAAAATCTCTAAAACTATATTTATTGCCTATAACAATTCACTATAAAATCTCTAAAACTATATTTATTGCCTATAACAATTCACTATAAAATCTATAAAACTATATTTATTGCCTATGTCCATTCACTATAAAATCTCTAAAAACTATATTTATTGCCTATAATAATTCACTCTAAAATCTCTAAAAACTATATTTATTGCCTATAACAATTCACTATAAAATCTCTAAAACTATATTTATTGCCTATAACAATTCACTATAAAATCTCTAAAAACTATATTTATTGCCTATAATAATTCACTATAAAATCTCTAAAAACTATATTTATTGCCTATAACAATTCACTATAAAATCTCTAAAACTATATTTATTGCCTATGTCCATTCGCTATAAAATCTCTAAAAACTATATTTATTGCCTATAATAATTCACTATAAAATCTCTAAAAACTATATTTATTGCCTATAACAATTCACTATAAAATCTCTAAAAACTATATTTATTGCCTATAACAATTCACTATAAAATCTCTAAAAACTATATTTATTGCCTATAATAATTCACTATAAAATCTCTAAAAACTATATTTATTGCCTATAACAATTCACTATAAAATCTATAAAAACTATATTTATTGCCTATAACATATCACTGTAAAATCTCTAAAAACTATATTTATTGCCTATAACAATTCACTATAAAATCTCTTAAAACTATATTTATTACTAATAACAATTCACTATAAAATCTTTAAACACTATATTTATTGCCTATAACAATTCACTATAAAATCTATAAAAACTATATTTATTGCCTATAACAATTCACTATAAAATCTCTAAAAACTATATTTATTGCCTATAGCAATTCACTATAAAATCTCTAAAAACTATATTTATTGCCTATAACAATTCACTATAAAATCTCTAAAAACTATATTTATTGCCTATAACAATTCACTATAAAATCTCTAAAAACTATATTTATTGCCTATAGCAATTCACTATAAAATCTCTAAAAACTATATTTATTGCCTATAGCAATTCACTATAAAATCTCTAAAAACTATATTTATTGCCTATAACAATTCACTATAAAATCTCTAAAAACTATATTTATTGCCTATAACAATTCACTATAAAATCTCTAAAAACTATATTTATTGCCTATAACAATTGACTATAAAATCTCTAAAAACTATATGTATTTCCTATAACAATTCACTATAAAATCTCTAAAAACTATATTTATTGCCTATAACAATTCACTATAAAATCTCTTAAAACTATATTTATTACCTATAACAATTCACAATAAAATCTTTAAACACTATATTTATTGCCTATAACAATTCACTATAAAATCTCTTAAAACTATATTTATTGCCTATAACAATTCACTATAAAATCTATAAAAACTATATTTATTGCCTATAACAATTCACTATAAAATCTCTAAAACTATATTTATTGCCTATAACAATTCACTATAAAATCTCTAAAACTATATTTATTGCCTATAACAATTCACTATAAAATCTCTAAAACTATATTTATTGCCTATGTCCATTCACTATAAAATCTCTAAAAACTATATTTATTGCCTATAATAATTCACTATAAAATCTCTAAAAACTATATTTATTGCCTATAACAATTCACTATAAAATCTCTAAAAACTATATTTATTGCCTATAACAATTCACTATAAAATCTCTAAAAACTATATTTATTGCCTATAATAATTCACTATAAAATCTCTAAAAACTATATTTATTGCCTATAACAATTCACTATAAAATCTCTAAAAACTATATTTATTGCCTATAACATATCACTGTAAAATCTCTAAATCTATATTTATTGCCTATAACAATTCACTATAAAATCTCTAAAAACTATATTTATTGCCTATAACAATTCACTATAAAATCTCTAAAACTATATTTATTGCCTATAACAATTCACTATAAAATCTCTAAAACTATATTTATTGCCTATAACAATTCACTATAAAATCTCTAAAACTATATTTATTGCCTATGTCCATTCACTATAAAATCTCTAAAAACTATATTTATTGCCTATAATAATTCACTATAAAATCTCTAAAAACTATATTTATTGCCTATAACAATTCACTATAAAATCTCTAAAAACTATATTTATTGCCTATAACAATTCACTATAAAATCTCTAAAAACTATATTTATTGCCTATAATAATTCACTATAAAATCTCTAAAAACTATATTTATTGCCTATAACAATTCACTATAAAATCTCTAAAACTATATTTATTGGCTATGTCCATTCACTATAAAATCTCTAAAAACTATATTTATTGCCTATAATAATTCACTATAAAATCTCTAAAAACTATATTTATTGCCTATAACAATTCACTATAAAATCTCTAAAAACTATATTTATTGCCTATAACAATTCACTATAAAATCTCTAAAAACTATATTTATTGCCTATAATAATTCACTATTAAATCTCTAAAAACTATATATATTGCCTATAGCAATTCACTATCAAATCTCTAAAAACTATATTTATTGCCTATAACAATTCACTATAAAATCTCTAACAACTATATTTATTGCTTATAGCAATTTACTATAAAATCTCTATTCAAAGCTGTAGACTTTCGGGGCTCTATTCCATCTGTTTTTATTGTCTATGGCAATTGACTATAAAATCTCTAAAAACTATATTCCTTGTTCAGGTGCCTAGTTATAATACATCATTATATTCCAGTGCCTTTCTAACCTGTAGATTTATATACGTTTTTTGTTTGTCTCTTTTAACTGTTAATTTACAATGACAGAAAGAAGTTTATGAAAACATTCGTAATTCTCTCCCTGTTCCCTGTTTTCCTGTCTATATAAACATGCAAAATTTAAATGTGATGTAAACAGACATATTTCATCACAAGTCACAATGCCTCTGCTGATATGGCCCATAGTCCATAGTATCTCATTATGTTTCAGTTGCAATGTGTGTTGTTTTAAAACGCCAATAAGAATACTTTTTCAGGATCTTTTGTTTAATAAATTTTTACGTGAAATTATAGAATAGTTAACGACACTTGGCTCTTATTCTCCCTCAACAAACTTAAGAAAACTAAAACCGATACAAGCCTCCCCCTCTTTACCACAATAAATTGTCATGTAAAATGCATAAAATATAAACAACATGCAAAATTGATAAAGCAGATAAAGCATTGGGTGTAGCAACCCTAAAAACCGTCGACGGTAAAAGGGGCAACCCTTTAAAGTCGTTAAAAAGATTATTGTAAAGACAAATTCAACACACTCAGCAGTGCCTGCCGATCTGTCTACACAAATAACAGCTTACAACTGATGCACATTAATTATCGGCAAAAAGACAGAAACAAAGAGTTTGCACTCATTTTACTGATTAATGTTTTTTTTTCATCAATTCTCTGTTTAAGTAACTCGTTATAATACATCATCATATTCCAGTTGCTCTTCATCAATACTCTGTTCAGGTACCTCGTTATAATACATCATAATATTCCAGTACCTTTCTATTCAAAGCTGTTCAGATACCTCGTTATAATATATCATCATATTCTATTTAAAGCTGTAGACTTGTGGAGCTCTATTCCGTCTGTTTTTTATTGCCTGTAACAATTCACTATAAAATCTCTAAAAACTATATTCCTTAAAAATAGAAGAAAAAAAAAGGAATTAACTTTCTAAATATAATACCATTTTTAAAGATTTATTATTAAATGTACTGATCTTACATGTGATTAAGTTTTAAAAAAATATGTTTAGCTGAATTAGAGATGAACAGATATTTTTCTTCATTGGTTTGAAATAATAGGATTGACACATTGAGAAATACACGAGAAGAAATAGAAAATGTAATCGTCCCAAGCAAGAAAATGTCAATCTATATGTGGTAGTTGTATTTTTATAAAATGTTTAGTTAAAAATCAAAACGATTAGTCAAATGTTTAGTTAAAAATCAAAATAATTAGTTTAAATGTTTGTTATATGTTAATAATAATTTAAATATTTTGTCTTACTAATATTTAAATATAGAACATTAAACTCGCTTATGTGTTAAACGTCTATGATTACAAATAATTTTAACGTTCGGATGAATTAAGAATGAACAAATATTTTAAGATAAAACATTCAAACGCCGATTTTTTTAACTTTTTGTTTCCTCAAACAGTAGAAGTCTTACAAGCTTAAATAGAGGAGAATGCTTGGATTCTGATGTTTGTTGTCCGATTAGTCGTGAATAGATGCGTTGAAAGGATACAATTTGCTATGAGTTCATCAGAGAACATGTCATTAAATAACTTGATTGATCTTTAACGTTGGTGCAGAGCTTATATTTGAGACTCTTTTTGAAGTTTGTCTTAGACAAAGATGGTCTTGGTGGTTGCACGAAGCCATATTTACAACAATACCCAATACATATTTATAACAATACACAATACATATTTACAACAATACACAATACATATTTACAACAATACACAATACACAATACATATTTACAACAATACACAATACATATTTACAACAATACACAATACATATTTACAACAATACACAATACATATTTACAACAATACACAATACATATTTACAACAATACACAATACATCTGGTAATGATTAAGTGACAATTTTGTTTTAACCAATAGTTAAAAATTAAATGTTAACTCGCTGATGAGTTTAACACATGTAGGAAAAACAATTTCTATGTTCAGATGAATTAGCGATAAACGGATATCCTTAAACAATATATAAATTTGAATAATATACTTTAAATTTGAGAAATATATACGGAAAATAAAAAATAACTAATAAAAAATAAATTTACAGTTTTTACTGTAGGTTTTCCAACCGAATTATTTACGTGTTTGGCATTAAATTAGTCCCTTTTAAGAAAGTGTCGATAGTGTTGATAAATGTACATATTCCTATATCAAGTATCCCTATATAAAGTAAATGTATGTGTTTTAGGAAGACAGGAAAAGTTTTCTGATGAACCTATATATATTTCTCTCATTATAACAATGAAAAATATTACATCAAGATCGTCACATGCGCACATGTACATTTTCCTCAAAATAAATATACGTTTATAATGTATTTATTCATTAAACATATCTTAAAATTGCAACGGTTTATTAAACTCAATGAAAATGATTTACACTTTAAGAGAATATGCAACTTATTTAAACATTTTATTCACATACATAGTGTTTAGATTACTGAATCTTACACGTGTTTCATTCCATAAACCAATCAAATAATCAGACTTTTTTTATCAGTTCATCAAAGATTTTGGTTCAAAAAGCAAATGTATTTTAAAGCTGAATAGAAATGTTTAAAAGACATAAAAGTAAAGGAAACGTAACTTCAAGGCGAAATAAAAAGGTTTAAAAGACAGTAAAACATCTACTTGCTATACATACAACATTAAAGACGTACTGATATAAAGAAGCAAGAAAGAAATTTGTTACTATATTATTGTTTATTTTAATATAGTAATTGTTTATATTAATATATTAATGACATAATTCGTTTATAACGTTTGTTTTATAAAGTTGTGTTTCTTGTTTTGTTGTGCGCGATTAAAATAAACAATGATATTAAAATATTAAATTTCATTTATTTTTATTTGCAGATGTTCCTGCTTGAATGTTTTTAATGAATATAAGGGGCCATCCTTTTCCTTTTCCTTACGGCAGCACACAACATTATTAGACATATATGTGTGAAGAGTTATTTTATCTGGATTGTTTAGAAAATAGTGATAAGAACATCACACATATTTAAATTTGTGAAATGTTTGTTTAATGTTTTTATAAATTACAGGATATCGAATTGAACATTTACAAAAGAGAGTATTTTAACTTTTACACTATAAAATATCTCTTATCAAATAAACAAATGGTCCAAATTGAAATTTCTTTAGCATCAACAACTCCATACTAAAACTGAAAAAGTTAGGATAAAATCTCATATTGTTTATAACTTGGTAGTTAACATCTGGCTCCAGGAGCAATTTAATTTAAATATGAATATACACATTAGGGAAAAGCCACATTCTTGTGAAGTTTGTGGATATTCTTGTTCTAAAAAAGCAAAATTAGTGAGACATATGAGAACTCACACTGGGGAAAAGCCATATTCTTGTGAAGTGTGTGGATATTCTTTTACTGAAAAATCAACATTAGTGAGACATATGAGAACTCACACTGGGGAGAAGTCACATTCTTGTGGGGTGTGTGGATATTCTTTTATTGAAAAATCAACATTAGTGAGACATATGAGAACTCACACTGGGGAAAAGCCACATTCTTGTGTAGTGTGTGGCTATTCTTGTTCTCAAATATCAACATTAGTGAGACATATGAGATCTCACACTGGAGAAAAGCCACATTCTTGTGAAGAGTGTGGATATTCTTGTTCCCAAAAATCAACATTAGTGACACATATGAGAATTCACACTGGGGAAAAACCACATTCTTGTGAAGTGTGTGGAAATTGTTTCTCTCGAAAATCATATTTAGTGTCACATATGAGAACACACACTGGGGAGAAGCCACATTCTTGTGAAGTGTGTGGATATTCTTGTTCTCAAAAATCAGCATTGGTGAAACATATGATAACTCACACTGGAGAAAAGCCACATTCTTGTGAAGTGTGTGAATATTCTTCTTCTCAAAAATCAAGATTAGTTACACATATGAGAACTCACACTGGGGAAAATCCACATTCTTGTGAAGTGTGTGCATATACTTGTTCTCGAAAATCAACATTCGTTACACATATGAGAACTCACACTGGGGAGAATTGAATGCGTATTAGACACCAATCTCGGGTGTTTTTGGTCTCTCTGTACAGGGGTTCAGCAGGAACTTTTGTATTAGGATACTTTCAATTTCAAGTAAATCGTGACCAAATATTCGAATTTAAATGAAAATGAAAAAAAAAATTATATCAACAAACTGGCAGGATGTCGCCCAGGATAAAAAGATCCCCTCACCTTTGCTAGGCACTGATTCATAGGAAAATGACGGTGCACCTTCTCTTAGGTATGTTGCCACAAGTAACAACACTAAGCTGGACACTCCACCAGACCAGTCAAATTCTATTCCTGGAATCAGGCTACACCAAACAAAGAGTACGAGGACAAGACAATATAACCAAGTAATTGAGGAGAAGAAAGTTATTCTTCACTGTTTCGTATACTGAAGGTATAAGAAATGGGGGAGGAAAAAATTAAATATTTACCCTTATCAAAAGAGAAAACCTCAGTAACTACAACTAAGAACTTACTTTCAATTGTATGCCAAGTACATAAATATACCCCAGAGGATGTTAGAAAGTTAACTGAGAAGAAAGCTTTTAGTGAAGCAGCGATTGATTCCACCAAATCTAACACTGCTGAATTTGGCCAAACCCAGTGGAGTAGAGAGGAAAAATGGATATTGATTTGGTCAATGGAATGTGAAAAAATAAAATACAAAAAAACTACAGAAAGTTGTACACAATCGCAAAAGATTTGTAAGCACAACTGCCCAAAAAAGGAGATTGAGAAGGAAAAGTTAACATGTCAGAAATCTAATTTTCTCAGAAACGTCTTTTCTTTGGAGTAAATATGCCAGCAAAAAAAGAAACCCATGAAATGGCTTAAAACAACATATACCCAAGATCTACCAAACCCAACAGAGAGAAACTACAACACATTCTATCTTAACACAGCTCCCTAAGACAATGTCAACGAGTTCTAGTCTTAGATTCCTACCAAAAGCAAACCGGAATTATACCCGACGTGTCACTTCATCAAATAATGCAGCATCTCTCAAGGGATCACTCCCAATAGACCCAACACAATTTAAATATGGGCAGACATGCCAACAGTATGTCCAATTTTAATATGTGACACTGAACGCGGACACGTTGGAAGTAGAGTAAGAGCTGCCATCCTGTATAGAAGTGGCATGAAGTCTGGATGTTGAAGATCGGCCCACACTGGTAAAAATTGATATGAATAAAGCCTTCAAGATGCTTGTTTCAAAAGTCAATGATGCTCCCACAATGCATTGATGCAACATTCAATAAAATAAATCATACAACATACGGGGCAGCATTGTTTATTCAGTTAAAATTCTTACCCTAACACGAAGATAGTAAAAGGAAACATGAAGACTAAATCATATAACCCAGCCTGGAAACGAAAACTCCATCATAAAATAGAACAAAATCCGAAAGGGAACTGCCAAGATATCTGCAATGCTGTCCTGTGAATCCATAGATGAATAAGTTGAAAACTTACTATTCCCTTCAAAACCCAGCGCAGATGTTAGAACATCAGGCTGAAACAAAAGCGTTAGATGCACAAATAAAATCCAAACGAAAATCTTTGAACAAAATGGATACATAAACTTTTTACAACAAACCCAAGAATTGTCTATAGGAGCCTCATTAAAGAAGAAAGGTGAGCTCCCCACCAACTCACGAACAAGTTGACAACTTCTAGAGGCCACTCTATGAGAGCACTAAAGTACATAATGAAAAAAATTAGATAAGTACCATCAAAGAACAGATGCCAGCTCTAATAATTACCTAGGAAGCTGCTTGCAGGAAGGTAGCTCAATGCAGTAATTTTAAGACCGTAGAAATAGACCACATACCAAATTTCTGGCTGAAAAAACTGAGCGCACGTAATCATCACTATGCCAATGCATTCAATAGAATCATTCGTACTGATGAAGAGTCGCCTGAGTGACTTACTGTAGGCAGTAAATCACTTAATCCCAAAATTCAGGACATCCATATGACTAGAAAATATAGACCAATCTGCTGCCTCACAACAATAATCGCTGATGCGACCATCTCATCGCCGGTGATTACCTCAAAAAAAAGTGAGCAGAGGGGTGTACGAGGAAAAAGCTTGGTACAAAAGACCAACTCCTTGTAAACAGAACAATAGTAGAAGACTGCAGGAGAAGACAAAGAAATCTTTGAATGGCGTGCATTGATTACAAAAAGGCCTTTGACAGTATACTTCTCTCTCTGGAGCTGTACAATGTGCACATGGATATTAAATCATTCTTTCAAAACAAAATGGCCAGATGGTGCACATCAATTACATTACAGCACACGGAAGGAAGGATACAGACCTCAAACATAAAGATAAGGAATATTCCAGGGAGACGCCCTCTCACCGCTCTTTTTCTGCCTCACAAAAGACCCACGAAGTAAGCTACATAAGCGATCCAATGCTGGATACAATCTAAGAAGGAAGAAAATAAAAGAGTAAACTATCTACTCTTTATGGCGACTTGAAACTCTATGCAGAATCCGAGAAACAGCTTGTCTCTCTAATAGGCATTGTTAAAATTATACTGAGGACATCTGCATGGAATTTGGATTCGACAAATGCGCTAAGTGCATCATAAAGAAAGGAAGAAGACAGTATCAGAACATCTTAATCTTGACAATGGCTTTATTGAAGACCTTGAAGAGGATGCTGTCTATAAATACCTGGGAGTAGGGTGAATGAGACACTTGAACATGGAAAGATGAGAGAAAAAGTGCAGGGAGAATACTTTAAGCGACTTTAAAAAATCCTCTCATCAGAACTATCAGCAGAAACAAAATTACTGCCATCAATCAATTGGAAATACCCGTTGTCTCTTATGGATTTGGCATATTCAATTTGCCACAAAACTATTAAAAAAATCAATTGGTCACAGAACTGCATCAATAGCCTTAATATTCACTATTGGAGCTGTACAATGTGCACACTGATATTACATTTTTTTACATGATGGTCACCACTTATCAAGGCCAAGAAGCCATTCAGGGATAATGGTTATTGCAAGTACAGTACGCTAGTGTGGAGATTTGATGAAGTGTTTACTTAAGGGGGCGGTTCATTAGGAATTTATGAACGTTGAAGACATCCAGATTGTAGTCAGGTGGGAAGAAGGCAGACGGAACAGAGTTCCACATGCGTGCAGTTCTAAGAAAGAAGCTTTGTTCATGGAATCCACGTTTTGATTTAGGCACAGATAAAGAGCTCTCTTATGTTGTTGCAATCCTCATCACGATTCATTTCTCAGGAAATCCCGGCACAATGAATATTCCTTTAAAAACAAAAGGCCAGATGGTGCACATCAATTACATTACAGCACACGGAAGGAATGATACAGACCCCATACATAAAGATCAAGCGAGGAATATTCCAGGGAGACAGCCTCTCAGCGCTCCTTTTCTGCCTCACAATGGATCCACTAAGTAAGTACTTAAGCGATCAATGCTGGATGCAATCTCAGCATGAGCAGAAAGAAGAAAGAAAATAACAGTGTAAACCATCTACTTGAAACTATATGCAGAATCTTAGAAACAACTTGTCTCTCTGATAAGCATTGTAAAAAATAATACAGAGGATATCTTCATGGAGTTTAGATTCGACAAATGCACTAAGTACACCATCAGGAAAGGAAGAAAGACAGCGTCAGAACATCTTAATCTTGACAATGGCTCTATTGAAGATCTTGAAGAAGATGCCTTCTATAAATACCTGGGAGTAGAGGAGAATGAGCCATGGAAAGATGAGAGGAAAAGTGTAGGGAGAATGCTTCAAGTGACTTTAAAAATCAGAACTATCACCGAAAAACAAAATTACTGCCATCAATCAATTCGCAATACCCGTTGTCTCTTATGGATTTGGCATAATCAATTGGCCACAGAACTGTATCAATAACCTTGACGTAAAATCCCGGAAAATGCTGACGCTTCATAAAGTCATTTACAAACATCAGTGCATGGGCAGGCTGTACTTACCATGGAGAGAATGTGGTTTAGGCCTCACTGAAATTAACCACGAATACCGAGCCTCAATGGTAAGCATAGGCCAATATATCAAATGTTCTTCTGATCCCAAAATAAAAATGGTGAATGAACATCACGGAAAATATTTGCCTCAGCTGACGTCAGCTACAAAGCTCGGGGAAAATTTCAGTGGTAACACAATGGAAAACAATAGAAGAATATGAAAACTCAGCAACCCTAATCGCCCGAAAAAAGAGAAAGGAGTATACAAAAAGAGAACTGAAGACAAGACTAGAAGGATGGCAACAACATAAGAGAGCAGGTAGGTTCATGGAAGAACTGAACCAGAACTACATTGCTAAAGGGGCTTTGTGATTAATTTTTTAGGGGTTTTCTCTGCTTGCTTGTCTCTCCTCTGTGGCCTTGCCAAGCAACTAATATATATGTATATATATATATATATATATATATATATATATATATATATATATATATATATATATATATATATATATAAGCGACGTGAACCTGGGAATCACCAGGACACAATGATGTCATAATCCCTGGGGAAAAGCTGAGCAATATATTCATGGTGCCGGGATTGCCAGAGAAATGAATCTTGATGACGTCAATCATCAGGGAAAAGCTGATCAAATTATTTATGGTGTCTGGATCACCAGAGAAATGCGTCATGATGACGTCAATTGCCAGGGGAAGTATAGCCCACATGTCACTTGTAATGAATGGAAATGTTGGTCAGAAGAAACCCAGCTGAAAACAATAAAGAAAAGACAAAAGAATCGACAATATAAACGGACAAATGACATAGTTGAAGTAAAGAGTAAGAGACACAAACAGACAAACTGAAAGAGAGTTCTGTAATTCACGCCACATGCATCCTGACCCACAACTTTCTGATGTGTGATTTTCACTTGTACTTTCATGACTGTAAAATAAACAAGCCATATTTGAAATCTTCAAAAGCGTCAGTTCTATTCATTGAAAACGAACATAACTTTTCATTGATACGACCGAGACAAACTGATAATTCCAAAACTAATTTATGTATGGAACAGCAAGAGGGAATCACTTGTTTTCTTCTAACTGATGTAAATAAAAAGAAAGACATATTCTTGTACATTATGTAAATATTCATGTTCGGTAAATAAAATCATGTTCTGTAAATAAATTCATGTTCAATAAATAAATTCATGTTCAGTTAATAAATTCATTTTCAATAAATAAATTCATGTTCGGTAAATAAATTCATGTTCAGTAAATAAATTCATGTTCAGTAAATAAATTCATGTTCAGTAAATAAATTCATGTTCAGTAAATAAATTCATGTTCAGTAAATAAATTCATGTTCAATAAATAAATTCATGTTCAGTAAATAAATTCATGTTCAGTAATTAAATTCATGTTCAGTAATTAAATTCATATTCAATAAATAAATTCATGTTCAGTAATTAAATTTATGTTCAATAAATAAATTCATGTTCAGTAAATAAATTCATGTTCAATAAATAAATTCATGTTCAGTAATTAAATTCATGTTCAATAAATAAATTCATGTTCAGTAAATAAATTCATGTTCAGTAATTAAATTCATGTTCAATAAATAAATTCATGTTCAGTAAATAAATTCATGTTCAGTAAATAAATTCATGTTCAGTAAATAAATTCATGTTCAGTAAATAAATTCATGTTCAATAAATAAATTCATGTTCAGTAAATAAATTCATGTTCAGTAAATAAATTCATGTTCAGTAAATAAATTCATGTTAAGTTAATAAATTCATGTTCAGTAAATAAATTCATGTTCAGTAAATAAATTCATGTTCAATAAATAAATTCATGTTCAGTAATTAAATTCATGTTCAATAAATAAATTCATGTTCAGTAAATAAATTCATGTTCAGTAAATAAATTCATGTTCAGTAAATAAATTCATGTTCAATAAATAAATTCATGTTCAGTAAATAAATTCATGTTCAGTAAATAAATTCATGTTCAGTAAATAAATTCATGTTCAGTAAATAAATTCATGTTCAGTAAATAAATTCATGTTCAGTAATTAAATTCATGTTCAGTAATTAAATTCATGTTCAGTAAATAAATTCATGTTCAGTAAATAAATTCATGTTCAATAAATAAATTCATGTTCAGTCATTAAATTCATGTTTAATAATTAAATTCATGTTCAGTAAATAAATTCATGTTCAGTAAATAAATTCATGTTCAATAAATAAATTCATGTTCAGTAAATAAATTCATGTTCAGTAAATAAATTCATGTTCAATAAATAAATTCATGTTCAGTAATTAAATTCATGTTCAGTAAATAAATTCATGTTCAGTAATTAAATTCATGTTCAATAAATAAATTCATGTTCAATAAATAAATTCATGTTCAGTAAATAAATTCATGTTCAATAAATAAATTCATGTTCAGTAAATAAATTCATGTTCAGGGAATAAATTCATGTTCAGTAAATAAATTCATGTTCAATAAATAAATTCATGTTCAGTAAATAAAGTGTTGTGAACAAATTATTATGACATGCCATAATCTTGCAACAAGTGTATAGTTCTGTGCTGAGAAATAAAGGTTAGGCATACATATGTACAGTTTCTTGTATATATCATTGATATTCTGACAATTATCAACAATCATTGTAATGTTATGTGATATAATTGTATTTTAATAAATACCACACATGAATTTAAATATCTCGTGAATATCATCGATTTTTAAGAAAACTTTTTCATAATTATTGTAATATTTCCATGTTTACCAATTTTATTTCTATCTTTCAATCGTTTTGAGAATTTTTATATTTTCATTTTCATTTATATTTCTTTATTATCTAATAGTGGAATAACATTATAGTATAAAATAAATATTCATTTTATTCATTGCTAGCTGTTTAGCCCGGCTTAGCATGGGCTCAATATACCGTTCATAACGTTTACACGTTTATATATTAAAAGTTTGACTCATGCCCAGGTAGCCTACATCTAAAATTCCAAGTGTTCGACCCAGAATTTTCGAAGGAGTTTGTTAGAGTTTTCAAAGGTCAACTCTGTCAACTTTGACATCCTGGCAGCTAAATTTTCGCCCGAAACTGATTAATAATCTTGCTGAATGTCTGAATACCCTTTATGTAAAATTTCAAATATTTAGACCCAAAATTGGGTACATAGTTTTCTAGGGACATTAAAGATAAAATAGTTTGAATTTTAACTCCTTGACAACTAAATTTTTGACTAAAACACGATTAAATGCTTGCTCTGTGTCTGAATACATTTTTATGCAAAATTTCAAATGTTTAGACAAAACATTGACCCCAATTTTCAACACTTAACATTGATTGTTTTGGGCTCAAATCAAGTTACAAATCCAGGTGTTTAGACCGAAAATTGGCGGAGAAGTTCAGTAGAGTTTTTAAAGGTCAAAGTGTGGAACTTTGACAACTTGACAGACAAATGTTTGGCCGAAACTTGATTAAAAAGATTTTCCGAAATCATTATACTCCTTATGTCAAATCTCGAGTTTGTAGACTGAGAATTGACAGTAATTTAGAAGAAAAAATGTACAGACGCAGACAGGAACACAGACAATTTCACTTTAATAGATATATTGATAATATTGTTTTGTTTTAGAGATTAAATTTTAGTGAAAGTAATAATAATGTATATTTAGAAATGATACTATTTAGAGATTGGTTAAAGTACTTGGAAAAATTTATTGTAAAAAGTGATATTCTCCTGAAAATTAAAGTTTCAATCCTCAATGTGCGAGACCGAAAAATACAATTGCAAAAAATACTTGGGAACGCTATCCAATCATGACTGATGGAACAAGAACATGCTACCTCCGTGAAGTAAATAGTGGGTACCTCTCGAAATTCCATCCAAATTACCGACTTCGACAAATGGTAACATCTACCGAAGAAATAGACAATTCATCAGATCAGCTAAAAGAAGTTCGATACTTGAGGTCAGATATGACCAACCGCATGCGTCTGAAGTAAGTGCATTATGAATGGAACTGCACATCAGCAGTATCTCAACACTACACACACCTTAAAGCAGGTCATCCCCAGGCCTTAACCAGAGAAAGGGGCCTGACTGCGATGCATCACCTACGCATACAATGCATCAGACTAGTGAATTATGCCAATGGATCTTGTATATCTACCCTCGAGCCGAGAAGATCCCACAGATGTATAAAGGCTCCGCAGAGACTTATAGAAGCTTCTACACTATTTCACATATAATACTATATTTTCTCATGAACTATGATGATGATGGTAATAATAATAATAATAATAATAATAATAATTATTATTATTATTATTATTATTATTATTATTTTGAGTAGTCGGGCGGTTCATATCGGAGACAAATAATAATACAGAAGATGATAATAACATTTATATACAATTTACATCACGACGACGACGATTGAAACGATTCTTTTTGACTTCATATTATTAATAATACGGAGCTGAGGCATTTATGTCACAGTTCTTGTTAACACATATAAAGGGGAGATACAATATTGATGATGGCGGAGGGGGCACAATATTCTTGAAGGGAATTATAAAAAAAATTTTTTTAACAACGACAAGATTCTCGTTGATGATAATGGTTAGGGATTCAAGCCTTTACGATTACATTCTAGTATCTCCTTCCCTCGCCTCCAAGAGGGTGTTAGCTATCAGCGTGGCCGACTCACCTCTAAGTAGCTCTCTGACTGTGACTAACCTCGAACCCTGTCTGAATATATTGGAAATCTCCTTTTCTGGTGATGTCAGAGGCGTGATGGTGGTTCGCCACGTAAAAGGTATTCATGTGGATTTCATGTTTGGACATACATAGATTGGCAACCAAAGAATTATTCAATTGCATTGTATCATTTAATCTATTTCTTAATCATTATTTCAAAGCTCATATTGTCCATTCTTTTAACTGACATATTAAATATCCAGTTATTTCTAAAAGAATGAACAATCGACTGCATTCCTAAATTAAATATCAATCTCTATCATAAATAATATTTAGTTATTTGCAAGAACAGTGACAATCGTTCTGCATTCTTAGGATTTCAATATGTATTCTTTCTTTTTTTAATTTTCTTACTGGTTCGATTCTTGCCGTTTCCAAATACCCTTTTCAACTTATCTAGTTTAATTACTGGGGTATGTCCCTTCTTATAAAATAATTAGATGAGCTCATTCTTAATTGAAGAAAGGAGGTGTTGTGTTTGTTAAATTCCTTGGACAAATCTGAAATGAGAAAGAGTTACTGCCCTTGGACAATTACTGTCATGACGTTTTTTTGTTAATAAAAATAAAACCCTTTAATTCTTTTTCTCTCGTTATTTCTTATCCATTTTGTATCACAACAATCCTATCGCATTAACCCTCCCCCCAATCATAACAATGTATGTTTGATGGTGTCATTATAGGATGATGCAACTCACGAAACTTGACTGAACGTTAACAAAGTTTAACAAGTAAAACATGTCTTTAAATTGTCGCAATAATGTGAAACATTGTTGCTTTAAAGCAGAAACAGTTTCTACACTTTCATCAGTGAATACTGCCTCCAGACTCATGAACATTTCATAAAAAAACGTATTCAAACCTCGACAGTCAAATAAACTAATTACAAAACAATTAAAACACCAAAGTCTAATTTGTAAGAAACAAATTTATTGAGTGTGAAAAACCGTAAAATCTATTAAATAAAACATAATTTTATTTTTTAAGGAGTTTACGATTCTGCGAAGATGTAGCCAATCCAACTTATCAGACGGGTCAGAAAAAAAAATGACCGAGAAAAGTACGTTGGCATTACATAGTGGCAGCCAAGCCCCTCAGCTAGTGACAAGTACCTACTTTCACCTTAAAGAAGGAGTTAATGCCTGGGAAGTGAGACTCACAAGTAAAGTTTGCCGTCAGGCGACAGAATAATGACAACTTGAAACATGACATGATAGGCACCGCCAAAAATGGGCGAAAAATCAAGTTTTTGTTTTTTAAAACGAAATTACATTTATTAAAATCCATTATTTCTGAGTAACTTTTTTTTTGCAGAAAGATAAAACCCTGAATTTTATCATATAGAAAACAGAATAATGTAAAACTTTTTCTACTATTTTTAATTAAATTTTAAATGTTAAATTTTCATAAAAAGTTAACAATTGACATTTTTTGTCTTGCACAAAAAACCTACATAAATATTTAAAAAAAAAAAAAAAGGTTTTTGAAATAATTAATTTATTTATTTGTTGTCTAACTAAGATTTAGGATGATTTTCTATGAGAATATGCAAAAATATTATAATATAAGTACCTGGATTTCAAATAATTCCACTTATTCATATAGGCAACCAGTTACTTCGCGTCGATTTAGAGTCTAGATCGACAATGTTTACGTTTGTAGTTGATAAAAAGCAAACTATGGAAGACCAAACAGGCCAAAAAAAACTTATTTTTCAGTGACGAAAATTTCAATCTATTATAGGCACCGCCAAAACTGGGGGGGGGGCAGGTCAGTACTTTTTGACGGACCGTCTTTTTAAAAATCTACCAAAAATCAGGTAATTATCCGATCAATACGAAATTTTCAGCGATTATTAGGAGAAGAATGAGCTTTATAACAGTGTACTTATTTTTCATAAACGATTTTTATATATATATATATTTTTTTTGCTTACAAACCCCCCCTTGTTTTGAAGTGGGAACAAATATGCTTAAAATAATCATGTGAAACTGAACAAAACATATTGTGTTGTTGTAAGGGACAGAATTATAGATTAAAAAAAAAAAAAAAAAATGTTTGCATACCTTATTTTGACGTCTGAATATCAGAACTTCGATTGTGTTTAATTATCCCGCTTTTGAGTTTTGAAGTGTGAAATTCGGTGAATATGTTAAGTAAAATAATTAATTTAAGTTAAGCAAAACAAAAAAAATTTTTTTAAATATTTATACGAAAAAAGCCATTTTAAAATTTTTGATAAATAAATTAACATTTTTTTTTAGCGAGCCGAATAATGCATGACCATTATTAAACAGGGCATGCTTTGAATAATCGATGCAAAAAAAAAATCGATAAATATTGTGCCCTTTGTGTTAAAAATAGCATCATTTTTTCGATCTCGTTTGAAAACGTTTGCCGCCTTTCGACTACGGTGGACCAAACGCGCTGAAATATTTTTTTTATTCTGCTTTAAATTGCCCCCCCCCATTTTGGGGAGCCTGGCCCCCACACACATACACATTAAAAACCAAACTCATACAAATGGTCACCCATCTGGTACTGGCCAGCCTCAGCTTAATAATACATTGAAATTTTCATCACTGAAAAATAAGTTTTTTTGGCCTGTTTGGTCTTCCATAGTTTTCTTATCATCAAAAGAAAACGTAAACAGAGTCGATCTGAATTCTACGTCAACGCGAAATATTTGGTTACCTATATGAATAAGTGGAATTATTTGAAATTCAGGTACTTATATTATAATATTTTTGCATATTCTCTTAGAAAATCATCCTAAATCTTAGTTAGACAATAAATAAATAAATTAATTATTTCAAAAACCCTTTTTTTTTTAAATATTTAAGTACGCTTTTTGTGCAAGACAAAAAATGTCAATTGTTAACTTTTTGGGAAAATTTAACATTTAAAATTGAATTAAAAATAGTAGAAAAAGTTTTACATTATTCTGTTTTCTATATGATAAAATTCAGGGTTTTATCTTTCTAGAAAAAAAAAGTTACTCAGAAATAATGGATTTTAATAAATGTAATTTAGTTTTAAAAAACAACAACAACCTGATTTTGCGGCCATTTTTGGCGGTGCCTAATCTATTATTAACGCTGAGGCTGGCCAGAACAAGATGGGTGACCATTTTTATGTGTATGTGTGTGGGGGCCAGGCTTCCCAAAATGGGGGGGGGGCAATTTAAAGCAGAATTTTAAAAAAAAATCATTTCAGCGCGTTTGGTCCACCGTAGTCGAAAGGCGGCAAACGTTTTCAAACGGGATGGAAAAAATGATGCTATTTTTAACACAAAGGGCACAATATTTATCGAATTTTTTTTTGTATCGATTCTTCAAAGCATGCCCTGTTTAATAATGGGCATGCATTATTCAGCTCGCTAAAAAAAATTGTTAATTTATTTATCAAGGATTTTAAAATGGCTTTTTTCGTATAAATATTTTTAAAAAAATTGTTTGTTTTGCTTAACTTAAATTAATTATTTTACTTAACATATTCACCGAATTTCACACTTCAAAACTCAAAAGCGGGATAATTAAACACAATAGAAGTTCTGATATTCAGACGTCAAAATAAGGCATGCAAACAATTTTTTTAATCTATAATTCTGTCCCTTACAACAACACAATATGTTGTGTTCAGTTTCAGATGATTATTTTAAGCAGATTTGTACCCCCTCAAAAAAATGATGGGTTTTGTAAGCAAAATATATATATATATATATATATATATATATATATATATATATATATATATCGTTTATGAAAAATAAGTACACTGTTATAAAGTTCATTCTTCTCTTAATAATCGCTAAAAATTTCGTATTGATCGGATAATTACCTAATTTTTGGTAGATTTTTATAAAGACGGCCCGTCAAAAAGTACTTACTTGCCCCCCCCCCCCCCAGTTTTGGCGGTGCCTGAGCATACGAACCAGGAACAGATACTACACTTCCATCGTTGCTCGCTGGATGTTGACTGTATGTCTTACAGGCAGGCTAATTAAAATGTTGAGGATGGGAATAATATGGGAAGGTTACCTGTGGTTTTAATTTACTTTCTTGTTCCAAATCTATTTTGTCAATTAACTGATTCGCCGTTTGTCATCTTAATCGAATTGTTTATGTGAAATATCCAGTTTTGCATTTTTTTTATTTATTTACTTATTTATTTATTTATTTGTTTATGAGAGGATTGTTTGAATTATTCTGATCTAATCAAATAATAATGAAATAACAATACAAATAAACCTAATTTATGTTTCATATTTTTAATTTTTTTTTTTTTTTTTAACGAATTGGACACACCAAAAGGGAAATGTACTAACGAAATCCCAACAAACCTTACGCATTCACAAATATCATCTAAACTTGATAGGAAAACAATTCGGCACATTTAACTAATGAACGGACATTTTTATACGAGGAACGAAATAATGATTACACCGACTTATACGGACCTAAATTCATTCTTCTTCAGCAGTTGATTTTCACGTTAGCAAATTTTACGATTAAATCGTGTTTTTCGTCTTTTAATTTTGATTCTTTTATTTTTTCATGTATTTTAATTCCTTATGAATTAAACACACAAAACAAAAGTTGTATCAATTTAGTAAAGAAATGATAACAAACATTTTTAAAAAGTTTTGAACACACAAGACATCACTTTTTTTTTTCGTATTGAATTTCTGGAATGAAAGGTAAGTGTTTTTTTTTTTTGTTTTCTTTTTTGTTTTTACATTAAAAAAAAAATCCATTCAATAATTTTTCTTAAATATTTTAAATATTAGAGAAAAAAAACGTTTATTTCAATCCAATAAACATATAACAAATGTATGAATCTCATTTTTAAAAAAATATCTAAAAATATATTATTCAATCTGAAATTTTGATTTTTTTCTCCAAAATGCGTTGTTTTTTTTTAAATTAAATCTTAAATAGTAAAAAAAAAAGTGTATCCAATAAAAATATAGATTTCGCTAAACGTGAATTAAAAAAAAAATTAAATTTAATGAAATCTTTCGTTATTTCTGCGACATTTAATTGGAAGTTGGCATAATTGTTAGATAAAATTGCCTTTTCCGTATTTAATTGTTTTAACATTTTTTTTTAATATCTGTCTAATCTTTCATATTATAATGTATAAGAAATGTTGATTTTTTTATGCTTTATCGAGTATTTTATATTTTTTATGAAGAACGATCATGATACGTGTTGAAACAATTTCGCAAGGAAGAGGGAGGGTGTTTTGTAAAACTATTTTGTATTTTAACGTAACAATTTAATAAACAAAAATATGGTAAAGATTAAATTTAACGAAAATATTAAAATATAGCACGGTAACATAGATGCACAAGCACATAGTACATTTTATAAATTTTCAATAAAATGAACACCCATTTTTGTCATCACAATTTTTTATTTTTTTTTTATTACATTTTCACCCCAAACAAGGCACATTGATGATGGAGAAGGAGAACTGGTATGAAAATATAGCACGGTAACATAGATGCACAAGCACATAGTTACATTTTATAAATTTTAAATAAAATGAACACCCATTTTTGTCATCACAAATTATCAGAGAATTAATGTAGAAAAGAAAAAAGACATCTTTACGATGTAACCAACGTATTTTATTCCCTAGAAATTCAAAATTTACTTTTTTTTTATTTGCTATTACGTTTCAACAGCCATAAAAATGTTTCTGACAATGAGGAAATAAAAATACAAAACAGTTTTTAGGGGTTAGAATGGGGCATCATTTTCCATTATGAATTTAACGTAAATGAACACCAACTCCATGGCCAGTTAACAGTCAACAAGACATTCACAGTTTCCGATATGTGTGGCAGTATTAGAGAGAGGGGCTCGTATCAGTTTTTGCTTTCTGACGTTTTTTCTGAAAAGCAGGGTATTAGAGCCTACATTTATTTTCAAACTTATCTGCATTTGGTCTAACACTTTAAGAATAAAAAAATACCAAAAATATCGCTCAGTACAACAAACCTTTGAAAAATATATTGCCTTGATTGGATAGATTTCTAATTGGTTTAATTTTCAATTTGTTAGCGATTATCGGGATTACCTAGACGACCGTCTAATGTCAACGTTTAGCTGGTTCTAACGTAAGAGTCGGCACTAATATTTTTTCAACATAAATAGACGCTTAAAATAAGTCAAAACAACAAAAACATTGTTGCTGGAAAATAATATATATTTGCTTTGGTAACATTTATTCGTCCTTTGGCCACGTTGTGTTTTTTGCCTAAACTACAAAATGCCCTTTTGTTTAATAAATTGTTAGATAAAAGTACTAATGAGTTAGCAAGGACCCTTTTCTCTGATGTTCAGAATGCTTTTCTACCTAATAAATATTATTAATGAGTGGAGTTTTCTTTATTTTAAACATTTTTTTTAAATGTCCCCTGCTTGAATCTTAAATCTAAAAATCTCTGGTCCCCCCTCGCCAATCTTTCACGAAAAACACCCGTCTAGCTGAATCCACTGTCAAAAATTTCCCCCACTCTATATGTGTGCCTAAATCAAAATGCGGATTCCATGAACAAAGCTTCTTTCTTAGAACTGCACGCCTGTGGAACTCTGTTCCGTCTGCCTGCTTCCCACCGGACTACAACTTGGATGTCTTCAAGTCCAACGTTAACAAATTCCTAATGAACCGCCCCCTTAAGTAAACACTTCATCAAATCTCCACACTAACGTAATGTACTTGCAATAACCCTTATCCCTGAGTGGCTTCCGGGCCTTGATATGTGGCGATCACTGTGTAAAAAAAAGAAAAAAGTAAAATAGAAAAAAAACTGAATAACTCAACACACGCGCGCACACACACACACATAGGATTAGTCATTATCGTTAAGAATATAATAGCACCAACAAATAGACGACTAGGTTTTTCTTTCAAAATCATATATGAATCAGTGTAAGGACCTCCATGTTATTGTTTAGTTATTATCAAACATAATCTCAAAATCAGAAATGATATTTTTACATGCACAATCATAAAATCAGAAATAATATTTTTAAATTTTTAAATTACGGGGCCAGCGATCTTAATAATTTTTTTGCAATTCACTTCCAGTATCAATATCCCCGTCCTTGGGTAGGGCCGGCAACAGAAAATCATTGTCTCTTAATCTCTTTTTATGGAGAAGGAGCCTAACTTGGGCCACTCAACATCTTACTTCCCTCTTGGGTGGGTCAATCTCAATTTTCCAGGCTCTACCAATTGGTAAACCGGGTCATCCTGTCATCATTCTTTTAAATCGACAGTTGACGATTATCCACTTTAGTACACCACTTGGATTCATGTCCGAACTTACCACATATCTGACAATTTGAACCTAGCACTCCCCAATTAGTTGGACCTTGGCCCCATGTCCCTCATACTGGCAGGTGAAGCACACCAGATCTGGCTGCCTTGGGAGCTCTTTTTAGCGAATATACCTAAGATCCCAGACTTCCCCATTCAATCTGGCTTCCTTTTCCCAGTCTTCCTCTCATTCTGCTTCCCTCTGAGGCGGAGTCGTTTTGACTGGTCTAGCTCGATGCCTTCTGGTAGATTGGTGACGTCCTATAACATCTTCCCATAACTGCAAGTTCCAGATTCTCATGAATACTCGATCGCTGCCCTGGAAAACATCCAGAGCCTCCTGTAATTTAACCGAGTTGTTCTTAAGAAAATCTACCCAAATTTCTCTGTCCACTAACAGCTCTCCAAGCACATCTCTAAACAGGACTTGGATCGCTCAATTACCTCTTACTGCACTGTCAGGAAATCTCTTATAGCCAAACCTAAAATTCGTTCTATCAGCTTGATTATCTCATCCTTATACTTTTGTCTGACTCGAGAGGGCTCCCTGACAGCATCGATGGTAGTCTATTCACTTAAATTCCGACCACAGCTGACTTCATGTTGACGACCTGCATTCATTCTCCATTCTCTCTTCGATCCATTTCTGAATCCTGTCTGTCCACTCTGTGTGACTTCCCAGCTGCTCACTGCTCTCTGTGTCCACCATTCCTCCACTCAGCACGTCCGATTTATCTTCCTCTGACCCAGTCATTTCCCTTTCTCTCTGTATTTAATCCCAATAAAACAACCAAAATGAAAGGAGCAAAAATCACTTTTAAAATCCAACGGTTCACTCATGGGTAAAACAATTAAAAACCCTTAATCATCAATGTGACTCCCCAATCAGTAGTTTAACAAAACGATAAATATTTTCAGCCTTCTTTAATTTCTTACATTTTTTCATATCTGATATCATTCAGCAATTTAAAGCCATCAAACATTGTTCACCTTAAAACACATCTCATATCAATTAATTAATGAGCATTAACTATTCTTCACTTAAAGACACAATTCGACTTCAAGAGTTCTAACTGATGACCAGGAACATATAACTCAAATCAAAGAGGAAATTAAATCACCCAATCGCACAATCTCCTATAAAGTTCTCTATGCAGGTCGAATCCTTGTCGTGCCAACCCATATAACACATAGTGTTTACCAGTACATAAGAGTAGGTCTAGTTGGTTCAAAATCGAACACCTTTGGAAGCCAACTAGATTGGTCTCAGTTGGTTCTAAAATCACGAGGTTGATGAGAGATTTATGTATTTCCTGCCCCACAGTTGCTCGTGGATAAAGTACAACAATTAGGAAAATATAAAAAACAAAGTCCAAAATCTCCAGGGAAGACACGTGTTGTTGGCTGGATCCATGACCACCCTATCTTCATGCTTACTGTCTGATTAAAAATACTTCAATTTGTAACATTTATTTGCAAGTTATTCACTAGCTGTGTTAGCAACCAATAACTGACTCCAAACCTAATTTTGGGTTTAGGTTTGTATGGATTAATTATTAAATAATTCTGATAACAGGAAAATGTTTTTTTTCCAATTATGGACACAAGAAAAGGGTAAAAATATATACCATGTATTTTTTCTTCACCTGCAGTCTGCTTAAATAGTGAGACAAATGGGGCTTTTTCTGACAAAATGATTTTCACTGTTCTCTTTATTGGACAGTAAATAAATGGGGTTATATCACAGTGGTAAAGTGAGCAGTCCCGACTCTTAATTGCTTTTCAACTGACTAAAAATTCGCCTCATGCCTTATTTAAATTGGTAGGAAATGGGGAGTCAGTGTTACTCGTCCAAACAATCCCTCTTCCGTACGCCATATTCTGATTCACTCTGATTGACTAATTGGACAAATCATGTGTGTATAGTAATTACGTGATTTTCCCAGCACAATTTTGTTTGCTCTACCATACATTTTGTAAATGATACATAAGACGGTAAAGTATTTTTAGAGTAATTATTAAAATTCTTATTGTTGTTGAACATGGGTTGATACGATTACTAATAACATTGCAAAATTAATTCAGTAAGTGGAAAGTTTAGACATCGACTGTGGGATGAGCATAGGATTAGATTAAAAATAAAGTCAAATGTAAAAAAGATACTGTGTAAACCACTTTAATATACGGATAACTGCATGGACAGCTTACTGATGTAACATTAATAAAGTGAATGTCTGTAAAAAGAATTGTGTGTAGACAGTATGTGGTGTTTCTTTCCGTTATATAGACGCAAATATCGATATATTTTTCAAATTTAACATTACAGAAATAGATAATTGTCTTATATAGTAACAACTTTATTGGGCATCCTATCTATTGAGAATGAATCATTATATAATTTAAAAAAATAGTGATGTGTGATGAATTTCATGGTGACGTTAAGAATGTTGGGAAGCTTTTGTGGAAATACAAAAATAAATTTAAATGTTACCTTATATAGGTATAATCACCACAATGAAAATCATATAAAAATGATTTGTACATATAGATTGATATAAACATATATATATATATATATATATATATATATATATATATATATATATATATATCACTGCTGCTTTTTATATATCTTATCACCACAATGAAATATAAAAAAATTTGTACATATAGATTGATATAAACATATAGATATGCTCCGTCTTTTGATCACATGATAAAAATATTATAATTGCCTCTTTATAGATTGTTTCTAAAGCAACACCTCTATCGACAGCCATAGTGCAAAGTTAGAAAATATCTGATTATTTTGCTAATAAATCTTATATGACTTTATAGATGTAATTAATTTTTTTTGTTCAGTTCAATAATATTGAAAACCATAAACAAAGAAGTTAACAAAGATGCAAAAATATATTAAATTTCGTTTATTTTTTATTTGCAGATATTCCTGCTTGAACACCTTTATTGAATTTTAATGGATCATCATATTCATTAAACATTATTCTATGGACAAACATTACAAACATTTACAGCCTGAAGTATAAGACAACAGAGTTATCCGTGCAAGAATTGGTTTCCTATTGTATTACTATTGACATATAACTATTGAACCAAATTACAAAAAAGTATGAATATCACAAAGACATATAACTAAATGAAATATTTTTTGAAGTGACGCTATTCACTGTACTATCTGTAAAAAATTAAACATCCAGTCTAGCAGCATGCCCTGGGAATATCAATAATAAGTGTTGGTCATCTGATATCAAGTTGCAAAGTTCTTCTAGGGGACGGCTACTATACAGCGAGACATGATGGAGTATGCAAGTACCTCCACTGGATCATCTGTAAAAAATTAAACATCCAGTCTAGCAGCATGCCCTGAAAATATCAACCTGAAAGAACAGTTGAAAATGACTTATATACCATACATTACGACCATGTAATCCCTACAGCCACCTACCTTGAAAATGCTGCTGTGAAACCTGACAGAGTTATATGAAATAAGTCAGAAAGAGTGGAAAACTAGGTTGAAGTGAGTATCCCTAATGATCGTTTTGAATGGAGCTGAAAGCGAGAAACAGATCAAATATGAAGTCCTCAGAAACTAAAATCTTCAGTTGTATATCAATAATAACAGTTTTATGTGCTACAGGATTCCTGGTGAACTAAGTGAAAGAAGAATCCAGACAATTGCACTGAAGGGAACAACGAGGATACTAAAAATAGCTGTTGGTTTCAATAAAAAGCAGGGGAATCTTGGCAGCTGGTTTGGCTGCCTCATACCTAGCATTACAATCTTCAAAGAAAGAAAATGAGCAAAAAGAGGGAAAAGTCACAGTCATGTGTCGTGTGTGGATATGCTTGTTCTCGAAAATCAATGTTAGTAAGACATATGAGAACGCACACTGGAGAAAAGCCATATTCTTGTGAAGTGTGTGGATTTTCTTGTTCTCAAAAATCAAATTTAGTGACACATATTAAAACTCACACTGGGGAAAAGCCCCATTCTTGTGAAGTTTGTGAATATTCTAGTCCTTATAAATCAATGTTAGTAAAGCATATGAAAACGCACACTGGGGAAGTGTGTGGCTATTATACTTCTGAAAAATCGAAGTTAGTAAAACATATAAGAACTCACACGAAGGAAAAGCCACACTCTTGTGAAGTGTGCGGATATTCTTGTTCTCACAAATCTAAGTTAGTGGAATATATGGTAACTCACACTGAGAAAAAGCCGCATTCTTTTGAAGTATGTGAATATTCAAGTGCTCGAGGATCAAAGTTAGTAACACATATGAGAACTTACATTGGAGAAAAACCACTTTCTTGTGAAGTGTGCGGACATTCCTTTTCTCATAAATCAGATTTAGCGAGACATATGATAACTCACACTGGGGAAAAGCCACATTCTTGTGAGGTGTGTGCATGTTCCTATTCTCAAAAATCAGGTTTAGCGAGACATATGAGAATTCACACTGGGGAAAAGCCACATTCCTGTGAGGTGTGTGGATATTCTAGTTCTCAAAAATCAGATATAGTGAGACATATGAGAACTCACACTGGGGAAAAGCCACATTCTTGTGTGGTGTGTGGATATTCTAGTTCTCAAAAATCAGATTTAGCAAGACATATGAGAACTCATATTGGGGAAAAGCCTCATTCTTGTGAAGTTTGTGGATATTCTTGTTCTCTCAAAGCAACTTTAGTGACTCATATGAGAACTCACACCGGGGAAAGGCCATATTTCTGTGAAGTTTGTGGCTATTGTTGTTCTCACAAATCAAATTTAGTGATACATATGAGAACTCACACTACTGGAATCCAGTAAGACAAAGAGACCAAAATGAAAGATATACTACAACGTATGAAAATGGTTAATTGGGGAGAAGAAAATTATGTTCTCAATTTCTTTACTGACTCAGTGTTTGAGAGATGAAGAACTTACATGAAACATTCGAATATTTATGTATCTCATATAGAGTTCAAGTGTTAGCCTCAGGCTTTGGGCTCCTTGACTTCTGAAAACTTTGACTGAAGTAAAATAATACAAAAGTCAAAAGATGACATGAGGATACAAATAAACCCTGAACAAAATCGCATAATATTCGCTGCCTGAATAAGATCTTCCTACTAGGGATAGCTTACATTAGCTTTTATTAGGAACGGTAAAATTTCAAATAAGATCTTCTCACTAGGGATAACTTACATTAGCTTTTATTAGGAATGGTGCACTTTCAAATAAGATATTCTCACTAGGGATAGCTTACATAAGCTTTTATTACGAATAGTGAACTTTCAAATAAGATTTTCTCACCATGGATAGCTTACATAGCTTTTATGATTAGTGGTACACTTTCCCCACGTGATATTACCTCAAGTAACAGCACGAAACGGGATACTCCACCAGACCAGATAAATTCTTGTCCTGGAATACAATAAAACCATGAGACGTAAATTAAAGATATAATACAACATTTGAAATGGTTTATTGGGAGATGAAAAATATTTTTTTCAATTTTTTTTATTATCTCTGTGCTTGAGAGATACGAATTTTAATTGAACATTCGAATGTCTATCTATCTCATATTGAGTTTAAGTGTTAGCACCAGGTTGTGGGCCCTTGATTTCTGTGAATATCCACTGAAGTAAAGTAAAAGAAAAACAGAAAAAACCATATTCTTCTGGAGTATGTGGACATTCTTGTTCTCATAAAAAAGTTCGATATTGTTTGTGTTCTGAAAAGAATGGATTGTTCGTTCTTTTATGAACACTAAATTAAAAATGTCATAAAATAGTTAGATACTGTTTGTGTTCTGAAAAGAATGGATTGTTCGTTCTTTTATGAATACTGAATTAAAAGTGTTATAAAATAGTTAGATATTGTTTGTGTTCTGAAAAGAATGGATTGTTCGTTCTTTTATGAACACTGAATTAAAAATGTCATAAAATAGTTCGATACTGTTTGTGTTCTGAAAAGAATCGATTGTTCGTTCTTTTATGAACACTAAATTAAAAATGTCATAAAATAGTTAGATACTGTTTGTGTTCTGAAAAGAATGGATTGTTCGTTCTTTTATGAATACTGAATTAAAAGTGTTATAAAATAGTTAGATATTGTTTGTGTTCTGAAAAGAATCGATTGTTCGTTCTTTTATGAACACTGAATTAAAAATGTCATAAAATAGTTCGATAATGTTTGTGTTCTGAAAAGAATCGATTGTTCGTTCTTTTATGAATACTGAATTAAAAATGTCATAAAATAGTTAGATATTGTTTGTGTTCTGAAAAGAATGGATTGTTCGTTCTTTTATGAATACTGAATAAAAAATGTCATAAAATAGTTAGATATTGTTTGTGTTCTGAAAAGAATGGATTGTTCGTTCTTTTATGAACACTGAATTAAAAATGTCATAAAATAGTTCGAGGTTGTTTGTTTTCTGAAAAGAATGGATTGTTCGTTCTTTTATGAACACTGAATAAAAAATGTCATAAAATAGTTAGATATTGTTTGTGTTCTGAAAAAAATGTATTGTTCGTTCTTTATGAATACTGAATTAAAAATGTCAGCTAAAAAGAATTAAAAATACAAATTAAAATATATTGCAAAAAATAGGTTAAGTTGAAATATAGGTTAGTTGAGAATTCTTTGTTTGTAGAAGTGTGTTTTTGGACAAACGTGTGCTTAACCACGTGAGTTGATCATGTTTTAGAACCACGCATCTGACGTCATAGCAAAAAAGAAATTCTCAATATAGGAGCTAGAATTAGAGCAGTCGGGGAGTTGAGACAGAACAGTTGAGTCTACTAGTCAGAGAGAAAGAGATTTGAGTGAGCGTCATTTGAAAGCGAAGGAAAGAACATTAAACTATGTAAATCCTAAATGTGAATTCCTGACGTCATCATCATTCGACCGGTCGAATGATATAAAAAATCGCCATCGATTTTTGGAACTGTTTGTCTCCGTGTCATCATTCCACATCTTAATATGAACTTTATGTAACCCTTACAAGAAATGAATCTCTCCTCGCACATATGTGTTAAGAAGAAACATCTCAGAACTGTATAAATGTCCCCCTCATAATTATTATATATATGTCCCCGCCGTCTCTCTCAATATTAATGACCCCATCATATCTCTTTTAAAATGAACAGCGTCATCTTTTGATATGAGTTCCCTACACAACATACGCATTATTTGGTGCTCGTTTTTCCCGTGCACCCATACAAACATGTGGAAAAAAAACGAACCTCGGAAACACAAAAAAGGGTCCAGTGAAGAAAAGAAGACACAACATGAAAAAAAACAAAGAAAAAATGCTAGACGAAATAAAACAATAATTCAGAAAAAAAATGAGAAAAACAGACACACATACACACAGTGTCAAAGGAAAAATCAAGAGTCATAGATATAAATGGAAAATAAGAAACAGTTGTAAAAACAAGTCATCATGCGTAATTCATTGATAAATGAATTGTTTGTTTTAAAAATATATACACACATGCACACAAGTAGAGAAATTGTAATTGATATTTAAATTTATTGTTATAAAATTTAGATCAATGTGTCACAATTGGAGTTGGTGAAAAAATATTTTTCATAACTGTCAATCAAACAAGAATGTTTCTACAAGTATTTCACTTTTAAACAGCATGTATAAATATCATTTAAAAATCCTATTGTCTGTACGAATGCAGTTTTATTGAAAAGGCATTTTGTGTTCATTGTTGAACTTTTTGGCTTTCTATGTGTTTTTGTTCTTTTTTGAAAAAGGGACACTTTCTTTTTGACAAAGTTTGCTATTATTGTTGTAGTTGTTGTTACAGAAAAAAATTTAACTTATAATTATAAGTTAAATGGTAATCATAGTTAAATTGATGTACTTTTGAATGTTATATGATGTTGAACAAATATTGTAAATCATCTTAAATGTATGTATAATGTTAATGTATTAACCGTATGTATAATGTTAATGTATTAAATTTATATATAATGTTAATGTATTTAATGTCAGGAATTCAAAGTCATAATTCAGTAAATAAATTAAAATGGAAAGAAAAAAAATCATAGGAAAATAAAAAATGAGACGTTACTTGAGACAAATGGTTGGCCTAGAAATAAGTAAAATGTTAGAGAGGGGACAATAGAAAATTATGTAAACGGGTATTTTGAGAGTCAAAAGAGAGAATTTTTCTTTTTGATTTTGGCTTGTTTTTTTTTGATCCGCATAAACATTTGTCGCAAGAAGTGTAACTTCCCAGGTAACAGCATTGTTAGGAAAATATCGATGGGATCCTGTGATAGTGTGGCTTATAAAGCATGCTTGACTTCACCAAGCAGAATTATAAGATTTGGCACAATAAATTAAAAAGGCAGGCGGTGAAGGATACGAGAATTTCTTAGGGTACCGAAATGACTATATGAGTCTGTACCACAGGCAAATCGCATATAGCATCAAGAAGGGAGAAAAAGTAAAATATACCGTAAGTACGTAGGTAGAAAAGAAACCTTATATTTTAGAGAGGTATGGATGCGTGATATCTCTGCTGGAATCTTGGACGCTCTGATGAAAAAAAAAAATAAAATCGCAGAAATCCGGGCCATAGTTAGAATTCAGTGTGTAAATAAACATTGTGGCGCAAGGAATTGGGGTTATTTAGTTAAGGGTGATGTTTTCTAAGGCTTTATCGAAGTTTCAAGAGTCCAAGCAAGGAAATCCGAGCGAATCAGTGTGATAAAAAGGTATATCTTAATAATTAGAAGCCAACCACAAAGATTTAAGTAATAAGCTTTGATATATGTCCCCTAAGAAATAAGATAGAAAATGAAACAAACTCTAATTAATAGAACAACCAAGCGAAAGAAAGGATCAGGACACTTTTGGGCGAAAGAAGGCGTCGAATTCGAGAGAGGTAGAATGTGACCTCGATTTATGGCATTAGAGTGGCTGGGTGAAGCAGCTGATGTGAATCATATGAGGTATACCCTACACCCAAAAAGGAAATGCCACGAAGATCAGAGAGAGATTCTGATCTAAAGAAAATAATTATGAAATCAGTTGGAAAGGGCTGACTAAAAAGTTTTTTTATGGGGTCTGATCTTTCTTAGCCAAGTGGTTGTATAGATATAGGGGAAAATGTACTAGAATTTAAAAATGTGTACATTTTTGAAAGGATGGGGACGTTACAAGGAAAGGCTGTCCGCTTTTCATGTATATAAGAACATTAGATAAGTGAAAATAAGATTAGGATAAGCCGCGACTCGAACCTTGTAAGCAAGGTTCAGAAATTGTAATGTTAGTTGAGGGAGATCAGTTGAGTCTACTAGTCAGAGAGAGAGAGAGAGAGAGTTGGAATCAGATCCCAAATGTGAATTCATGACGTCATCATCATTCGATCGGTCCAATTAAATAAAAAAATTACCATTGATATTTGTAACTGTTTGTCTCCGTGTCATCATTCCACAACTTGAAGGTAATGTGTTGATCATCTTAATATGAACTTTATGGAACCCTTATAAGAAATGTATTCCTCCTCCTCGCTAATATATGTTATAAGAATCTACAGAACTGTATAAATATATCTCCTCCTCATCATTGTTATACATATGTCCTCGTCGTCTCTATTCAATATAAATGTCCCCATCATATATCTTTTAAAATGAACTCAGCGTCATATTTCTTCAATATGAAAGCCCTGCTATTCAACACCAATAGCAGGCATAAAGGAAACAGCCCTGGGATATAAATTTAAATCATAACAGAATCAAGTGTTCGCTCCAGGAGGGAACCCCTTGATCTCTTAAAACTTACTTGATCTCTTAAAACTTACTGAAGTAAAATAAAATAAAAGAGTAAAAACCATATCCTTGTAACATCTGTGAATGTTCATGTAATGGAAAATATCAATTGTCTGAACATATTAGAACTCACACTGGTGAAAAGCCATATTCTTGTGAAATATGCGAATACCATTGTTATGCGAAATCAAGTTTAAATTTCTATAAGAGAACTCACACAAACGAAAATCCATATTCTTGTAAAATATGTGAATGTTCTTGTTCTGTTCAATCAAGTTTGGTGAAGCATATGAGAACTAGACGTTTCAATTATACCAGTCATCATAGGAGCAACTGGGCTTATGAAAAAGAACTTTAAAAAGTACATAGCAAGCATACCCGGTGAACCAAGTGCAAGTGAAATACAAACGATTGCACTGAAAGGGACGGCTAGAATTCTGAAAAGATCTCTTGGTTGGACTCACTAAAATAGGGGTAAATGTCATATCTGGTTGGATGTCCCATCCCCTAGAAGAAAAAGTTTAAGAAAAATGAATAAAAAAGAGGTTAGCCTGAAGTAAAATAAAACAAAAAAAGTGAAAAATACTACTCTAGGAGAGAACTTGAATGCCTACTGGAGAGAACTTGAATGCCTACTAGATACTGTCCTCGAGTGACTAAAGTCTCTCTGTACAGGGGTTTGTCAGAATAATCTGATATGAGGATACTTTTTCCATAGAAGTAAACCCTGACCAAATATTCAAAATCACATAGTATTCGCAGCCCAAATAAGATCTCCTCACTACAGCTACCCTAGCAGTATCAGAATTTTCAGCCGAGTCGCCATAACAAACATTTGTTTGAATAGACACCTATCCGTCTATCAGATTATAACAATATGAAAACGTAATTTAAACCCGTAAATTTTATTTCAATAAAACGAGCAAATACCAAATTTTAATATCATAAAAGCTTTAATAGAGAAATAAACAATTTTATTTATTTTTCCTTGGATTTCTTCACTTAACATTTCACGGAATGTCGAACAAATAACACTAGTTGAATCTTACGATATTTATTTAACTGGCAAAATATAACTTACCTGGTCCACATGAGTAAGATATGCTTTCTTTTAATCTTCCTGTATGAGAATTTATTCATATTTATGTATTATAATCCATGTATTTTTTAAATGGAAGGATTTTTCCAACACATATCACGATAAATCGTGTCTTCAAAGAAAGTTTAAAGAAACCGGATGTTAAGATTCTCACTTTGTTATCTACGGAAGCCTATAAGTGTAAAATACACTAATTCAGAAACGTTAGTAATCTCGATATGGGATTATATTCCTCCAAATTTTCCCGTTTAAAGCTTTTCGGAGGCGCTGAAAACGGAAATAACCATTTATATATACGGCAAACGAAACTAGTAGTTTCCAAGATAAGAAACTTTACAAATGGTCACAAAGTGGGGGGTCACTTTTCTATAATGATGTGACGCCAAATGGGCACCCACTTTATGGCCACCTTGCGGGTGGGCAATGAAGAGATTTGGCCGTAATTTTAAAGGAATTTTCGAGGGTGGAGTAATTCTTCATATTGACCATATATGAATAAAGGGTGGAATTCTTCATATTTACCCTATATGATTAAACAAACATTTAATGTAATAATAACAAACCAAAACACGTCTTCTTTATAATATAAGTTTTTTTATTCCGTTTTGTATAAAATAATTTGACCCCATCTTTCCAAGCTTATAACTACTCGAAAAATGTCATTCAAACCCTAATTTTTTTTTTCAATTAAGGAGCAAGAAGCATGGTTTTATTTAAAAAAAAAAAACAAAAAAAAACGTGATTTTTTTAAAAAGGTTTTAAACTTCGGATTTTACAGGTAAATTTCTAAAAAAACTGTACTTTTTTGTTTTAATTTGAATATATTATTTATTGATCTTTTCTCTTCAATGATACATAAAACTTTGAGTAAATTAATCATTTACTTTTTAATAGACACTTGAAAATGGGGGGGGGCGTGAATAAAAAAAACGTTTGTCTAAAATATTGTATTCAGTTTATTGGAAAGAGCATAAAATTTCACATTGACCCTGAAAATATCGTAAAAATAGAATCAATAGAAAAATTTTGATAGGTTTTTAAAGTTTAAAAATTGAAAATACTGAACTCGTAATATTCAATTAATTTCATTACTGTTTTTTAAAAAATAAAAAAAATATTTCTATTACTTTTTATACTACTTTAATAGTTTATTTTGGAAATATATTCCATAAAGAAAATAAACAACCCACTTTTAAAAGAGAAATTACGAGTTTTTTTATATTTTATTTGCAGTTTCGTGTTAGGGGTGTCAAAAATTCCTACAAAAATTCTGATACTGCTTATGCGTGCAAAACAAACCCACATTGCAACAACATGTGGGTTTGTTTTGCAACATTGTTGCATTAAATAAAGACACTAAAATATTATCCAGTTAGGTAGAAAAGTAACTTATCTTGCCTTTGATAACATTTATTTGCTATATTTTTGTTTTTAGACTACTTTCTTTTTAATCTATGTGTACAGACAGACAGTAATAATACAAACGTAGTAACTTTTACTTTATCGCCGAAACGTTTTCGGCGATAAAGTGTAGAAATTACCTGAAAAATTAATGTTTTTTACTCAAATAAAGTTTAAAAAGTCAAAATAAAATTTAAATACAACTTTCTCATCAGTTACAGAAAGTTAAAAAAATACGTGTAGTAAAAAAAAACAAAAAAACTCACCATTATTCCAATAAAATTCTTTAAAGACAAGTAAATAAGTCTGATTAAAAGAATGCTTATGGTTTTTCTGTCCGACTTATAAATACCAAAGGGAGATAACTTATCGTCCTTTTTTTTAATGTTGGCGCGTTTATGCTATCGTACATAAAACTGGGATCTTTTATTTTTGGATTTACACGGATTACGGAATAACGAGCATATGAAAAGTAATTTTTTTTAATATCTTAAAGAAATACCTGAATTTTTTTATTTATTATACTATAAATCTGCATTATGGGGTATCGTCTTTTTTTATATCGAAAAAAGGAAACCAGGAATTAAATATAAAAATATACACTGACCGAAAAATATTGACTGGAAAATTCTAAACAAAAAATAAGCTTCCACTTAAAAAAAAAAAACACGTGGTTATCGAAAAAAGAAGGATTTACATTTTGGACTTTACCGGTAAATTTACAGATAAGTTTTCTTTTTTTTTTTGTTTTAAATTTGAGTATTTTATTTATTGATGTTTTATCTTCAATTTTTGATATATAAAACGTGTGCACAAAGATTAATTATTAAAATTCTCATAGACATTTCAAAATGGGGGGGTGAATTTATAAAACAACGTTTGTCTAAAATATCATATTCAGTCTATCGGAAAGGGCATAAAATTTTACATTCACCCTGAAAAAAACGTAAAAATTGAACGAATAGGAAAATTTTGATAGATTTTTAAAGTTTTAAAATTGAAAAATATTCATCTCGTAAAAATCAATTGATTTCACTACGTAACAAAATGGCTGCCTGAGCGCACGCACGCACTTTGTAAACACTGTTTTTTTAAAAATGAAAAATAATATTTCTATTATTTTTTAAACAACTTAAATAGTTTATTTTGGAAGTATATTCTATGAAGAAAATAAATAACCCACTTTAGAAAGAGAAATTAGGAGTTTTCTATATTTTATTCGCAGTTTTCTGTTAGGGGGTGTCAAAAATTCCCCAAAAATTCTGATACACCTACAGCTACCCCACAGCTTTTCGGAGGAATGGTGCACCTTCTCCAAGTGATATTACCTCAAGTAATAGCACGAAGCTGGATACTCCACCAGACTAGATAAATTCTTATTTTAGTATTGGATACAAAAATAAACTTATTTCAATACTCAAGATTATTTTAATGATATTTTTTTTAGTTTTTAATAATAACAAAAAAAAAACTTACCTTACGTTCCAGGGAAGTTAATACGAGAAAAGTTTTTGTTTTTTCTTCTGTTTTCAAAACAGAAAATTTATTTTGTTTGTTAGAATTTCTTTAGTAAATAAATACAACTTTCGTTTTTGTCATTAAGAAATAAAATAAATGAAAATATAAAAGAATCAAAATTAAAAGATGAAAAATACGATTTCATCGTAAAATTATTTAAAGAGAAAATCAAAGAAGAACAAATAACTTAAGGTCATCATAATACGGTGTAATTATAAGTTTGTTCCTTGTGTAAAAATGCCCGTTCATTACTTATGTGTGCCGAATTGTTTTCCTGTCAAGTTTAGATTATATTTACCAAGTCTTAAGCCGTTTCAATACTTCTAATGTAAATTTCTATTTCGTATTCAATTGATTAAAAAAGAAAATATATCAGGTTTATTTTTTCTAGATTAAATATTTAATTTTTATTTGAATTACTACTGTTAATATCCAAGATGAGAACAGTAGTCCGAATATTCCAAACAATGCTCATATAAAAAAAAAAAGTAAAATTAAATATTTCACATAAACAACTCAAATAAAAGGAAAGAATTGCACAAAAGGTCAAGTCAGTCAAATGACAAAAATAGATTTGGACCAAAAAAATAAACTATGATCACGTGATAACGTTGTGGAAATTATTACTTACTGTTATCAATCTCAATTCGATTACACTTCACTCATTATTCCAGACTTAAACCTGCTTATTAGTCCGCCTGTTTTACATAAAATCAACATTAAACGAGAATCGATGAAAGTGTAGTACTTGTTTCTAATTTGTTTGCTCATTTCCCGGGTTGAATTATCAGATTCGTTGTCAGCTTATTCTCTCTCTAGATTTACCCATATCCCTCCTTTTCAACTCAAGCCTCACCTATAAAATGGTGACATTTATGAGTTTTGGGGTATGCTAAAAACGAATATCACGACAATGTCATAGTTTAGCGTTAGAAAAAATTCAATGGAAACAAAAAATTGAATACAAAGTTTTTTTGTATAAAATAAATTTAAAAAAATGTTTTGGTTACAAGTAAAAACATTTCACTAAAACAATTTTTGAACTTATATGAATAATAATATAATTTCTGTTTAATTTGGTTTAAATACGTTATTTGGTAAAATCCATTTAAAACGGTCGCTGGTTCTATGAGAAAATAAAGCTGTGTACGCATTATAAATGTTTCTTTTCTGTGTCTTACGTTATACATTAGTACATTAGGGGTCATTTCGAGTTAAAAAGTTTATTTACTGCACTCATCTGGACTAGAGAAAATCATGATTTAAATGTGTATGTCTCGTCTAAATAACTAACGATAATTCTCTGATATGGCCGACCAGACGGGTGGTCAAAAAGTCAGATCGAGCGTACCGGAAAACGAAATGAGATCAAATGAGGTCTCATTTCGTTAGTCTCATTTCGTTTTCCGGTACGCGCTAACGCTCGATCTGACTTTTTGATCACCCGTCTGGTCGGCCATATCAGAGAATTATCGTTAGTTATTTAGACGAGACATACACATTTAAATTATGATTTTCTCTAATCCAGATGGGTGCAGTAAGTAAACTTTTAACTCGAAATGACCCCTAATGTATAACATAAGACACAGAAAAGAAACATTTATAATGCGTGCACAGCTTTATTTTCTCATAGAACCACCGACCGCTTTCAATGGATTTTACCCGTTATTTTAAATGAGTATAGTAACATATTTTCCAAATTTAGTTGTAATATACGAAAAATGTGTTATAATTAATAAAATAATGAATTCATTAGCTTTTGTGGTTGTTAATTAATATCTTTATTTTGACCTTTTAGAAATAAAGAGTTTATTTTAATTTGTGGTCGATAATTAATAAATACTTAAAATTTCATTAAATAGCAATGATTTATTCAATTTAGGTAAATATTTTTTAACGTTGAATTTTATTTTGGATTCATATAGCTATCGAAACCATTCCGTAAAGTTATGCGTCAGTAAAATCAGGTTTTCATTAAAAAAAAAAAATACATTTTTCAATAATAATAAATTTTAGTTGGTAATGTAAGGAAAATATATTTTTAAAAAATGTTGTTTGTTTTTTAAATAAATTTATACATTTTTCAATAATAATATTATTGTGTAAATCTTAATTTCTTACAAAAGTGAAACAAGCAAAAATGTTTTCTGGGATTTTAAAAAGAAACACATTAAAAACATAAAAGAAAATTATGTCTCTTCTGTTGTTCCATACTCATGAACACTTCGTGTAGTAAACACAAATTGCTGACATCATCGATTCATGTGCATTCGTGAAACTTTCAGTATTAAAAAAAAAAAACAATTTTTTTTACTAGCAAAGGTTCATTTTTTAAAATTCGTATGCCACTTTTATTTTTATTTTTTTTATTTTTAACATTACGTATTGACATATGCAATTGAAACTTGACAGGAAAACAAATACGCCATGCACACTTAACGGGCATTTTTACACAAGGAACAAAATAATGATTTCACCGTGTTACAATGGCCTGAAGTTTTTTTTGTTCTTTAGCAGTTAGTTCTCTTTTTAAATAATTTCACGTTTAACTCGTGTTTTTATCTTTTGATTTTGATTCTTTTATATTTTATCTAATATTTTATTTCTTAATGAATTGGACACACAAAACAAATGTATCAATTTACTAAAGAAATCATAACAAACAAAACAAATTTTCTGTTTTGAACAGAAAGAAAAAGAAATCATTGTTTTTTGTTTGTTTTTATATTGAAGTTTCTGCAATGAAAGGTAAGATTCTGCAATATTAAAAAAATAAATTCAATAACTTTTTCCACAATCTTAAACAATTAAATGCGATTAAATTATGATATCGCTGCTGCCGTAAACATTTTCAACTAAAATTCGACTAAAACGGTATATAGGTGATCAACTCAACAGTATTTAATTTTACATTATAACATGATGAAAATTCTGAATTAAAAATCATTTACTATTACGTCAAAAACATTTTTAACACCTATTTTCGACAATCAAGCGTTTCATATCAATAGCTACTTCCTGTTCAAGTATGACCCTATTTTATAACAGCATCGATTATTTCTGGCATATTTACACATTTAAAACATGCTTTTCTTAAGATTCGATGCGCAATATTAACTAGATTTTAACTTTAAATGGGTCATCGTGACACAATAAAAACAAATACTTTTTTTATCGCTGTTACACATTTTTTTCATTCTGTTTACAACGACGATTTCATCACTTTTTATTTTTTTACATGGAGGTCACCACTTATCAAGGCCTGGAAGCTACTCGGGGATAATTTACTAAAATAAGATTATTTTTTATTTTATAAATTATTAGACTCTGTCAGCTTTGTTTTTATTATCATTTTTTACATAGGCGTCATCACTTATCAAGGCTGATAGACCACTCAAGGATAAGGGTTAAAGAGGGTACAGTAACCAAAAGGAAAATATAGTAATCGATAGTAATGGAAGTTCGGCAAATTTGTTAACTTAAGTGGAACGGCTCATCAGAAACTTGTTCATGTTGGACTTGAAGACAACCATATTATAGACGGCTGGAAAGCAAGAAAACGGAAGCCAATTCCACAGGCGTGCAGTTCTAAGAAAGAAGCTTTGATCATGGAATCTATGTTTAGGTTTAGACACAGATACAGAGTGGGGGATTATTGATTATGTTTTCAGCTAGACGAGTGTTTATTGTGAAAGTTTGGCGAGGGGGGACCATAGATTAAAGCTCAGTCGAACACTTTCTATGAAAACAACGATAAAGCAGAGACAAACTCGCAACATCTCTTCTGTGAGATAGAGGTTGCAGCGAAGAGAAAAGGACATCTCCCAGCAGGCCACAAAGTCTATTTTGCTGTCAGCTTATATAACAAACTTGCTTAAAAATATGAATCTTCGATGAACAAAATTTGTAATAAATAAATTATATAAAATAATTATATAATCAGACATGTAGATTTAACTAAGAAAAACAGGTTTATTTCAGTGTATATATATATATATATATATATATATATATATATATATATATATATATATATATATTGATTTTCTGAGCAAACAATCATGCTTAAAATATAATTTTATTTTAAGGTTTTCGAGTGTAGAAAAAAGTGTTTTCGTTATTGTTTTATATTTTAAATTTTGTGTTTTGAAAAAGACACATGTTTTACCGATTGTTACCTTTTTTGTTTAAATTTTTATAAAGGTATTCATTGTTACACACCAAGTTTATATTTAATTTCTAAAATTCCAAAATACTATTCTTAAATCATGTGTTATTATTAGTTTTGCTATTGACTTCCCATGCAACAACAATGTTCTTTTTTTTCATTCTCATTAAAACTGACAAACTGAAATTAAATCTGACAAAAAATCGAAAATATTTTATCAAGATTTGTTTACTACATTCACCCCGAAAATCCCTACCCCTCCCCCAAACCTCGAGGCTTCACCCTCATAAATTGATTAATACATAACAACATAAAACACTAATGTTATTTCTAATATTTTTACTATAAATATTTAAATGATTTTCATTAATCTAGTGTTGATTATACCTTTACTCTATATTTGAATGTTTTTCATTAATCTCGTGTTTACAATATTTACAACATTTGCAAAATTTATTAATCTACTGTTGACAATACCTTTACTGTAAATATTCAAACGTTTTGACGTAAAACATTTAGAAATACATTAAAACATTCTCTTTAGCTTTTTCAGACATCATCTCATTAGAAAACGGAATATGAATGGGAATACTAACAATTAATTTTCATTTTTTATTTGCAGATGTTCCTGCTTGAAGGAATTTGCTGAATTTGAATTGGTCAGTACATTCTGTAAGATTTACTGGTGAAAACATGTATTCTTGTAATGTATGTGGATATTCTTGTTCTGCTAAATCAAATTTAGTGCTACACATGAGAAGTCACACTGGCAAAAAGACATATTCCTGTAATGTATGTGATTATTCTCGTATTTGTAAAGCAAGCTTAGTAAAACATATTCGAACTCACACTGGTGAAAAGCCATATTCCTGTGAAATATGTCAATATTCTTGTGCTGTTAAGTCAAATCTAGTTATACATATGAGAAGTCACACTGGCGAAAAGCCATATTCTTGTAACATCTGTGAATATTCCTGTATTGGAAAATATCAATTGGCTAGACATATTAGAACTCACACTGGCGAAAAGCCATATTCTTGTAAAATATGTGAATATTCTTGTGCTGTCAAATCAAGTCTAGTTGCACATATGAGAACTCACACTGGCAAAAAACCATATTCTTGTGAAATATGTGAATATTCTTGTGCTACCAAATCAAGTCTAGTTGCACATACGAGAAGTCACACTGGCGAAAAGCCATATTCTTGTAACATCTGTGAATTTTAATGTGTTGGAAAATATCAATTGTCTGAACATATTAGAACACACACTGGCGAAAAGCCATATTCTTGTGACATATGTGAATACCAGTGTTCTGCTAAATCAAGTTTAAATTTCCATATGAGAACTCACACGGACGAAAAGCCATATTCTTGTAAAATATGTGAATATTCTTGTTCTGTTCAATCAAGTTTGGTGAAACATATGAGAACTCACACTGGTGAAAAACCATATTCTTGTAAAATGTGTGAATATTCTTGTTCTCAGAAACAAGCTTTAGAGAAACATATGAAAACTCACTCTTGCTAAATATGTGACTATGCTTGTTCTGTTAAATCAAGTTTAGTGACACACATAAGAACTCATAAGAGAACTTGAATGCCTACTGGAGAGAACTTGAATGCTTACTAGACACTATCTTCGAGTGTCTAAGGTCTCTTTGTACAGGAGTTTGTTAGAACAACCTGGCATGAGGATACTTTTTTCCATAGAAGTAAATCCTGACCAAATATACAAAATCCCATAGTAGTCGCTACCCAAATAAGATCTCGCTATGCTAACACATTAGCTTTTCGGAGGAATCCTGCACCTTTTTGAAGTGATGTTATCTCAAGTAATGGCACGAAGCTGGATACTCCACCAGACTAGATAAATTCTTTTCCTGGAATCCAGTAAGATCAAGAGACCAAAATGAAAGATATACTACAACATATAAAAATGGTTAATTGGGGAGGGGAAAATTATGTTCTCAATTTCTTTACTAACACAGTGTTTGAGAGATAAAGAACTTAAATGGAACATGATAATATTTATGTATCTCATATCAGTGTTAGACCCAGGTAGTGGGCCCCTTGATGTCTGAGAACTTCGACTGAAGTAAAATAAAACAAAAAAGTCTAAACCATTTTCTGGTGAAAAATGTGCTCATATTTGTTCTACTAAATCACAATTAATTATCCATATGAGAACTCACAGTGGTGAAAAGCCATATTCATGTAAAAAATGTGATTATTCTTGTTTCGTTAAAGAAGATTTACTGAAACCTCTGAGAACTCACAAATGGAGAAGTCTAAAACGTAATAATCTACAAAAAAGGTTAACATTTTGCAAAACAAACAACACAAATACAATAAATAAGTTAAGATATAACATTGTTTCATAAAATAATGCTTCAACACATAATAACCCCGAAAAGATTAATATTTGGTAAAACATCAACACAAATACAATAAATATGTGATGATATAACATTTAAAAAAAAATATATGCTTTCAACACCCCGTAAAGATTAATATTTTTGTGAGACTAACCGTAGCCCTCGGCGCAAGAGGGTCCGTGTGTGCCTGGCGTGTGGGGTGGTGGCTGATCCTGTGGTCGGGGCAGCGGAAGAGTTTCAAGATGGCGCCTGCCTGCTTTTATTAGAGACGGAATCTCGCAGGATCGCGCGAGATCTCGCGGGGATGCAAATTAGCTAGGCCATCTTGAGGAATAAAAATTGGTCCATTGGAGGTGCGAGGCAGTCGGGTTCTGACGTTCGTGGCGATTAGTACAGTGACCGTTGGGTTCCGTTTCTATTCGTGCAGTCAGCTGAGCTTTGTTAGTTACCTTCGCGCCGTGGCTGTCATTGTTTGTTGGTTTGCTGTGTGTTGCTGTGGTTCTTCAGTGAAACGCTTCGTCGCCCACGACGAGACCCCCCGTCTCCTACACAAGATACTCTTACAATTTTGTAACGCAAACTACACAAACAAATACAATGAATATTTGAAGACATAATGTTTTATTTACTATAAGGGTTTATATGTTGTAACACTAAAAACAAAACCAAACAAAAAAGTAAACATCGAACAAAACAAACCCAACTTAAAATTCCAAAAATGCCAGAGGTAAGCTGCATGAAATAATGGATAAAACAATTGATTCAAAGGATCGAAAACAAGCAAACTAAACTCTTGCAATATTTTTGGATCTTCTTTTATTCAGAAAAAAATCATATTAGTTGAACACGTTATTAACTTTGTTTCTTTCTTACGTTATTTTTGTTCATTATATTGTGTTTTCACTTTTTCCATTTTTTCATTTTGGGGTTTTGTATTGGTCAAGCTTCTGACGTTATCTGCAATATGTCAAAGAAATGTCTTTGTTGAGGAGGTCTGGGAAATCAGGGAGTTGCATCTTGGAATGTATTGGAGATTCTTCAATTCTACATCTTTGGCGGGTCTGTTTTGTTTACATCCATCAAATTCACTGATCAACTGCTTCATCGAAAAACAACTTTGCAACTGAGAGTGTGGTCGGGTAAGAATGCGATTTCCTTATCGATTGAAAAATTTACCCAATTTACTACCTTGACTCTCGCTGAAAGATGATTGCTAAAAAGTCACAATTAGTGAACTTATTTCCGTTGGTCTCCCTGAAAGATGATTGTTAAAAAGTCACAATTAGTGAACTCATTTCCGTTGGTCTCACTGAAAGATGATTGTTAAAAAGTCACAATTAGTGAACTCATTTCCGTTGGTCTCACTGAAAGATGATTGCTAAAAAGTCACAATTAGTGAACTCATTTCCGTTGGTCTCACTAAAAGATGATTGCTAAAAAGTCACAATTAGTGAACTTATTTCCGTTGGTCTCACTGAAAGATGATTGCAAAAAAGTCACAATTAGTGAACTCATTTCCGTTGGTCTCACTGAAAGATAATTGCAAAAAAGTCACAATTAGTGAACTCATTTCTGTTGGTTTCACTGAAAGGTGATTGCAAAAAAGTCACAATTACTGAACTCATTTCCGTTGGTCAATGCGTGAAGTACATTATGCAACCTTCGACACACATTAATCGAAATCAAGTCGAATCAGCATTTCAAATTTTGCTCGGAAATATATTTAATTAGAAAAGTTACTTATTTGTCAATGTGGTCCAGTAAGGGTGTGATTTCTCTTTTGATTAACCAATTAACTCACACTACCTTGACTCTCACTAAAATATAATTGATGAAGAAACCTTTAACCTGACTCAAGCTTCCAGAGACAAATTCTACATCAATTGAAATCTAAAAAAGAAACATTTCTCATTTTGTTTGTTTGTCTTTAAACAAAACAATGATTTAATTTTGTTCTTCTTGTCTGGCCAGTGTGTCCATCCTCTTACACAACTAAACACACACACAGATATACCCGCCTTATATATACTAGTGGATGTATCTAATGTAATCAGGTCCTGTGGGTATTACAGCAATTAGCAGACGGCTCACCTTATCGAGGGTTTGAATCTCTCAGGAATAGCTACACCAGGGACAGTACAGTTCAGATCAAATGATAACCTTACAATTACATGTGATCACACACCATCAATTATGACTATACAATTTTTATGACACATGCAGGCATTATTTTTTAAATTTCTCTTGTTCTTGTGAATAAAGTTTACTAAAACGTATTCAAAAACTAGTAAACTTTTTTAATGAAAAAAAAAACATCGTTTTGCATGATTGGAATGTCTTTACAAAACAATATTTTTTGCTGTTGAATATGTTCAACGTACCTTACAGAACTTGTGAAAATATTGTGTACTGGAGATGATGGGATGACAATATTATGTAATGGATGATGGGATGACAATTCCAAGCTAAACAATTATTGCAGAATTTGTGACAGAATACAAAAATATTGCTTTTTGTCAACTTTATAATTTTTATAATCTTTTATGAATTCAGTCGTGTGCATAGTTAATAAAATTCACTCTCTCGTTATTTTCTCACCCTACCATGTGTAACGCACAAATTACCAGCGTTAAACATGAAAGAAAATAAAGTTATAAATCTTGACGTTTTTGAAAAAAAAATCAAACTCAATGTATCTTTTTATTAATGCAATTTTAATATGTTAAAATAAAATTGTCCCGTTCAGTTTCGTTTTATTGTTTTTTTTTTGTATTGAAGTTTTCAAAAAAGACAAACTCAAATTTATTTTTGTTTTCATAAATTCAAGTTACAGATTGTTGTATTGAAAAAAAGACAACCTCAATTTTCATAATTACGTTTTATGTAGAGTCATTCAAAACACACGAGGAAGACAACATAGACGAACTTCTCATCAATGCTTCATCTTATGATTATATATATAGGTGTTATATATATATATATATATATATATATATAGGCGATTATTATTTATTGATATAAGGTTGTCGTTCTTGCTATTACTATTAATTATTATTGTCATTATTATTTCAATATGATGGTGGTTGTTATTTTTGTCTATAATTATTACTATTATTCTTGATCACCATTATTATTATTATTTTCAACATTTGAAATTGACATTATTCTCATTTTCACTTTAAGTATTATATATATTTATATTAATATCTATTATGAATATATTATTATTGTTATTATATTATTACATGTGTGATTACTTTTGAATTATTTACTTATATATATTAATTCCTTGCTAATTCGTTTTCACACGAGTAAGAAAAATAAGATTTTTAATTTTAATCCTTAACAAAAATCACTTAACCAAAACCAGTTAGCATTAGACATTGGCCTTTGATAATTTTTAAATTTGTTTTTGTGAATTAGGTTTAGTGAATAAAGTTATAATTATAGTCTCGTCTATAAAGTAAGTAGAAAGCTTTTAATATCGGATAAGTTTCTCATAATACTATTTATGATATTATTAGTTTTAAACAATTTTTGAATTATTTCATTTAATTTTCTTTTTGTTATTTTTTCCGGGTTTACGTTTTCGAAATAAATCAAATTCAAAATTATTTGGGTTTGTGATATTCCGTCAGTTATTAACACAACTGAGATGGAGCTCCACTCGATCCTGTCCACTTCATACAGAGGTCCAGTCCACGAGACGATTGAGGCTGGAACTAGGCTAGCCTGATGTTGGTAGCTGATCAGGTATCTTTTCCAGTTGTTTTTAGAAAGTGTCGGGGAACACTCTCCTTATATTTCTTATTGCTTCTAGAATAGTTAAATGTTCTTGTGCCACTGTAGGTGAAGCTGTGGTGGATGAGGGACTCGATCTTCTGTGTAGTCCCAGGTGTGGTTTTTCTATAGCAGAGTCTTCCTCACCGCTAATGGGTTCTTTCCACTAGTGTTATCTTTGCGACCCTATCTTCCAACATTTTTCATATTCAACTGATAATATATCTTCTCTTCGGCATTATAATGAATACAGTTGCAACTCCGTCAACCTCTCCCAGTAATTCGTTTAGTCTACTCCACATACTTTGCTAGTGAATATTCTCTGGGGTTCTTCTATTTTGCAGATTTCTTTTGCTTTTTGTAAAGACCAAAGCTGACATCAGCATTCCAGCCCTAAGAGGACACGGGATTTCCATAGTGTTAGCATGCACTTAATTGTCCTACTCCTGAAGGTTCTCAGTATCCGTCCTGATAGTTGTATTGCGATCGCCGTAGTAAAAGTAAAATATTCTATATAAAAATCTAAAAGCCTTTTTTTTAATTAAATTTTATATAAAGAACTTCAAAACGAATGAAGAAGGCAACATGCTGGTTGTCGTTGTCACGTGATTCGATACACTGGCAGTAAACTCTAGAGTCAACAAGCGTTTGGTTAGGTCACTTAGCTTTTGCTTTGGTGGGAAATATCTTGTAAGCAGGCAATAATCTGGAATTTTTTATCCTCATAGGTTGTACATCGTTGGTTGTTTTAACCACATTGTCTTTCGAAAGCACAGAGTATAGCTTCAAATGTCACTCGGGAAATGAAAGATGTTATAGCTTCCCTATCACCTTGCTTCATGACGAAAATTGTTGTCGGTACATGTTAAGATGGACCGACTTTCCTGCAACAGATTTGATGTATCCTAGCAGCTGTTCCTCTGTGGCATTATGTAAGGCATGTGGATCAATGAAATAGAACAATATTTCCTTAATAGTTCGTTTCGGGTTTCTGTTAGGTTGCTGAACTATGACGTCTTTTTGTAACAGTCATACGTCTGTCAACATTATCTGGTGTGGGCGCGTGTTTCTCGGTATGTAATAAATATGTAATTTGTTCTTGCGTAGCTGTTGTTGTTGATGATGATGCATTTGCATCATGAAAGCTACCGGGTAAATTCGGGTCAGTTTTGATGGCGGTCTGCATGAGTTAGATATTTTCAGTAGTTGTTGTATGTGAAAACGTAAATTATCTATAATATATAAATACACTTGAATTCTTTGCAAAAATATCAGCAGAAACTAAGCATTGATTCATTTAGAGGCAATTGTTCGAATATATCTGTAACTTTGTCTATTATTTGTTATTTTCGCATCAGGTTATTAACTAGCAAACAAATATTGATACAGTGTGCAAGAATATCGATTTTCGTCTTTATTTTGAATAAATCATAAGAAATCAGTTGTTCTCTTTCTAACTTCATTTGTTGTTAACAACAGTTTGGTCTTTTATGAATTGTGTGTCTTGTGTATTTTTAAAAGATTTTTCTTCGTCCATAGCAATCAATAATATATTTATATTTTCCAGAAACAATACCGTTTTTAAAAAATTCGTAACTTCTTTATGTTGTATGATATTCTCCAATGTAGTTCTATTATAAAATATCTTTCAAAGATAGTTTCATCAATCATAAGTCGTTTAAGGTTTGTTTGATTTAATACGTGAATAAATGAGAATTCTTGAACTTGGCATTTTCTAATTGTGTATCTTTTTCATATGTCTCAGTAAATTCGATTTTAAAGAAAAAGAATACTTACATATTTTGCAAGAATGTGGCTTTTCCCCTGTGTGAGTTCTCATATGTTTCAGTAACTGTGATTTTTGAGAAAAAGAATATCCACACACTTCACAAGAATGTGGCTTTTCGCTTGTGTGTGTTTTCATATGTGTCATTAAATGTGATTTTCGAGTAAAACAATATCCACAAATTTTACATGAATGCGGCTTTTCTCCAGTGTGAGTTATCATATGTGTCACTAAATGTGATTTATGAGAAAAAGAATGTCCGCAAACTTCACAAGAATATGGCTTCTCCCCAGTGTGGGTTCTTTTATGTTTCACTAACGTTGATTTTACAGAACATGAATATCCACAAACATCGACAGAATATGGTTTTTCCCCTGTGTGGATTCTCGTATGTATCACTAAAGATGATTTTTGAGAAAAAGAATATCCACAAACTTCGCAAAAATATGGTTTTTCCCCGGTGTGGGTTCTTGTATGTTTCACTAATGATGATTTTACAGAACAAGAATATGCACAAACTTCACATGAATATGGTTTTTCCCCAGTGTGGATTCTCGTATGTATCACTAAAAATGATTTTCGAGAAAATGAATATCCACAAACTTCGCAAGAATATGGTTTTTCCCCAGTGTGGGTTCTCGTATGTTGTATTAATGATGATTTTACAGAACAAGAATATCCACACACTTCACAAGAATATGGTTTTTCCCCAGTGTGGGTTCTCGTATGTGTTATTAACGAGTATTTATCAGTACAAGAATATCCACATATTTCGCAACAATATGGTTTTTCCCCAGTGTGGGTTCTCCTATGTGCCCTTAACGATGATTTTACAGAAAAAGAATATCCACAAACTTCACAAGAATATGGCTTTTCCCTAGTGTGGGTTCTTGTATGTGTCACTAAATTTGATTTTGTAAGACAAGAATACCCACAAACTTCACAGAAATATGGCTTTTCCCCAGTGTGGGTTCTTATATGTGTCACTAAATTTGATTTCTTAGAAGAAGAATATCCACAAAGTTCACAACAATGTTGTTTTACCTTAGTGTTAGTACTTATGTTTTACTAACAATGATTTTTCAGAACAAGAATGTTTATACATTTTACTTGAACCTTGCCTTTCTCTTTTAATCCAATTTTCTTACTAGTTTGCTAAGCGGAGAAGTATCCTAAAAGATGCAAAACATTTACTTACTATCTAATATATTCCAAATATTTTTCTGTATAAGTGCAATTCTTATATGTCTTAGTAAACCATATTTTACAGAAAAAGAATATTCTCACATTTCACAAAATGTGATTTTTCCAAATGAGTTCTCATATGTGTCACTAAATGTGATTTTTATAATAAAACAACCAGTTAATAAAAACATGGTTTTTCTCCAGCTCAATTTCTCATCTCAATTTAATTCTAGTTTTTATCATCTGGATTTATTGTAAAATCAAACAAATAATTCACAAACATTAATATTACCTTCTAGACGTGTTATGTTTTCACAACTATTGCATAAAATTCGTAAATAATATTGTCCAGTAATTAATAAATAATAAAGTCCAGTATAGAAATCTTTCCACATATATCGCTGTTATCTTCTATATAAGGTAATAAATATTTATAGCACAATATTTAAAGAAATTCATATTTCATTAAAATCCAATGATTGCGTTCAATCATGTTTAAAGAAAATCATATTTCATTAAAATCCAATGATAGGGTTCAATCATGTTTAAAGAAAATCATAGTTCATTAAAACAAAATTATAGGGCGCAATCATGTTTAATGAAAAGGATATTCTAATAAAATTCAATAGTAGTGTTCAATCATGTTAAGAAACATTATACCCCATTAAAATTGATGAATAGGGTTCAATCAGGAACATCTGCAAAACAATAAAAATCTGTATTTTAGTATTTGCATTCACGTATTTATATTCTGCTTATTGTTGTCAATATTATTGGATTGAACTCACAAACTTAGATTAATTTAATCCAAAACATCATAGGAGTCACGTTAAAAATAACTTTTTCCAAACAATTCACTGAACCAGTCAATACAGGTGTTGCTTATAATATAATCGTGTTGAAATTCTATCTTGAGTTTTTATATGATTTCCATTGTGGTAATAAAACACAAACATGTATATATGAATGTTACAATGAGAGTAAATTTTTAAAAATCCATGAAAAAATACATGAACAGCGAACTGATGAAAGCAGTAAAGTGACAAGTAGCCCCTTACATCCAGATTGTAATACGCAACAGCAGCTGATACCTATTTACATTAGTAAGGTAATAGTTAAGAAAACAATAGCAATAGATTCAACAAGTAAAAAAGAAAGAAGGCACTAGAATATGATAATGTATTATAACGAGGTACAGGAACTAAAATATGATAATGTATTATAACGAGGTACATGAACTAAAATATGATAATGTATTATAACGAGGTGCATGAACTAAAATATGATAATGTATTATAACGAGGTACATGAACTAAAATATGATAATGTATTATAACGAGGTGCATGAACTAAAATAAGATAATGTATTATAACGAGGGGCATGAACTAAAATATTATAATGTATTATAACGAGAGACATGAACTAAAATATGATAATGCATTATAACGAGGTACATGAACTAAAATAAGATAATGTATTATAACGAGGTACATGAACTAAAATATTATAATGTATTATAACGAGAGACATGAACTAAAATAAGATAATGTATATAACGAGGTACATGAACTAAAATAAGACAATGTATATAACGAGGTACATGAACTAAAATAATATAATGCATTATAACGAGGTACATGAACTAAAATATGATAATGTATTATAACGAGGTACATGAACTAAAATAATATAATGCATTATAACGAGGTACATGAACTAAAATAAGATAATGTATTATAACGAGGTACATGAACGAAAATATGATAATGTTTTATAACGAGATACATGAACATCGAAATGATAAAGAACAGTAAATTAACTCACGGATGACACCTGGTATATTTGTATATGTGATATTAAAGAGGTAAAGAATAAATAGCGTCTAAAAAGTGTAGATTACATGATTAAACTTCTACTTGTAAACCCATTTTCTGAGCGGACAATGAGACTACAGACGATTATGCACATCAGTTTGAAAGTTATCACAACTAATGTTTATAGATCATGTACATGGGTATATTATTGAGACAGTTCTGATCATCTGCTAACAAGTTGACATGTGGTTTATCAGATGCATGCTGGGGTTATATGACGTCATAATATCATGTTAAATATTATCGATAACTTAACGCAAAGACTGTATAACCTAGTAAATCGACTTTCCCTAAAAATTGTGTGAGCTAGAGTGATGGACAGATACCAGATAATTATGATTTTCTGTCTGATTCCTTTTTGACAACTCTGTTTTTGTTCCATTAACATTCGTTCTATCAAGACTATATTCCCTTCACATAATAATAATACACTATGTAGCGTGCATTGGATTAGATAGACTTACCTAACGATTCTGTATATGCTACCATTTTGTGTGTGGTGTATAAAACTTCGAAAGTATAAAATTATTCGATTTGAAGTGGAGCACAAGTTGTTCAGGGTAAATACCTTTGCTTTGTAAAGAGGTGTTGCTAGAGATGTCGCATCGATATTGCAAGACGGTTTCATTGACACTTTCAATATTCAACAAAAACTGATGACCCATGTTGTCATTAATTACCATCTTTACAGAACGCTTTATTCAGTCATTAAATTGATGTTTTGCCTCTGAGAATTGTATGTGTTTCACATGAATTGTCTTTAGAAAATGTTGAAATATGTTTGAAATAAATTTATGACAACAAATTTAAGGATGTTTTAATTTAGTTTTAAGAATATGTTAATAGTTATTTTTTAAAGAACAGTCAAAATCTTTTTAACAAGTTTTAGACAATTGTAAAACTGATATATTTTTGCGAGGGTAATAATTTCTTGTTTGGAATTTTACAAATCAATGTTTGACCTATATTGTTTCCTTTTATATATTCATTCATATCTACTCCTGTTTACAATATGTTTTATTGTGTAATGTCTATAAAACTATGTTATTTCCTTTGATATATAATCATTCATATCTGTTCCTGTTTACAATATGTTTTATTGTGTAACGTCTATTAAACTATGTTAATTCCTTTCATGTATTCATTCATATCTGTTCCTGTTTACAATATGTTTTATTGTGTAACGTCTATTAAACTATGTTATTTCCTTTCATATATTCATTCATATCTGTTCCTGTTTACAATATGCTTTATTGTGTAACGTCTATTAAACTATGTTATTTCCTTTCATATATTCATTCATATCTACTCCTGTTTACAATATGTTTTATTGTGTAACGTCTATTAAACTATGTTATTTCCTTTCATATATTCATTCATATCTGTTCCTGTTTACAATATGTTTTATTGTGTAACGTCTATTAAACTATTTTATTTCCTTTCATATATTCATTCATATCTGTTCCTGTTTACAATATGCTTTATTGTGTAACGTCTATTAAACTATGTTATTTCCTTTCATATATTCATTCATATCTGCTCCTGTTTACAATATGTTTTATTGTGTAACGTCTATTAAACTATGTTATTTCCTTTCATATATTCATTCATATCTGTTCCTTTTTACAATATGCTTTATTGTGTAACATCTATTAAACTATGTTATTTCATTTTATATATTTATTCATATCTGTTCCTATTTACAATATGTTTTATTGTGTAACGTCTATTAAACTATGTTATTTCCTTTCATATATTCATTCATATCTGTTCCTTTTTACAATATGCTTTATTGTGTAACATCTATTAAACTATGTCATTTCATTTTATATATTCATTCATATCTGTTATATATATTCATTCATATCTGTTCCTGCTTTATTGTGTAACGTCTATTAAACTGTGTTATTTCCTTTGATATATAATAATTCATATATGTTTCTGTTTACAATGTTTTATTTTGTAACGTCTATTAAACTATGTTATTTCCTTTGATATATAATCATTCATATCTGTTTCTTTTTACAATATGTTTTATTGTGTAACGTCTATTAAACTATGTTATTTCCTTTCATATATTCATTCATATCTGTTCCTTTTTACAATATGCTTTATTGTGTAACGTCTATTAAACTGTGTTATTTCCTTTCATATATTCATTCATATCTGTTCGTGTTTACAATATGTTTTATTGTGTAACGTCTATTAAACTGTGTTATTTTATTTCATATATTCATTCATATCTGTTTCTTTTTACAATATGTTTTATTGTGTAACGTCTATTAAACTGTGTTATTTCCTTTCATATATTCATGCATATCTGTTCGTGTTTACAATATGTTTTATTGTGTAACATCTATTAAACTATGTTATTTCATTTCATATATTCATTCCTATCTACTCCTGGTTACAATATATTTTATTGTGTAACGTCTATTAAACTATGTTATTTCCTTTCATATATTCATTCATATCTTCTGTTTATAATATGTTTTATTAATCACTAATCTTTGTACATAAACTGAACATTTTTAAACTTATGTTGTTCTTATTCTAGAAAAACTTTCAAATGTTTTCATCTTATTCAATAAAAATACTCTAAATCCACCAAAAGATTTTTGTTTTCAACCTTTGTATTACTGCATAAAACTTTTCTTTTATATTTCCCAGAAAATATTTGAAACAAACTTTCAAAAATTAAAAGCTTACAAGTGATAAGAAAAAGTGTTAATTTTGAAACGTTCAAATTAATAGAACTTGCATTTATTAGTTGAACACAGAAATTACGTTATAATTCCATTTTGTAGTATTTGATATTTTGAGAGAGAAGACTAGAACGATAGACGAAATTGCAAAACATACGTCATTGATGAGTTTATTGCAAACTAAAGTTAATTAAAACACTAAAAATAGACTTTTCTTAAATATAACTGAATCCCTACATATAGTCCCGTTATATTTTGTTAAATATATATTTTCTTAGATTAAAGTACAAAAAACCGTGTAACAACTATAGACAAAAAATAGTTAATTATTAATAATTCTAATAAATTTACATATAATTCAATATTTACATATTAAATCCAGTATATCACCAGCTAATTGAGTTTCAGTTACAGAAATAGCAGAAACATTGTAGAAATATTTAAAGGCCAACATCTTTTCTTTGATTATTTTTAGGAAAATCTAGTTGTAGAAATTTTGTAATTTTTATTAAACGAAAACTGCGATTTACTTGATGTTGGTATTATTAATGTGTTGATCAGTATAAAAGCCGCTGTAACCTTTTTTCATATTTTCATTTTTGTTTTATTAAAGAAAAAATATAATTTCCTATCGTCACATTCAATCTCTTATAAAGTCGTAAAAAATGTAGAAAAAACTCGCGCAGCTTACAACTATCGTCGCATTTTCATTTTTAGTAATGTTAAAAACTAAAGGTTGATGTTATTAATATTATAAGGTTTGTAACAGTAATAAAAAAAAGTTGCCGCAGCTTTAAAAATGTAATTTTTGTTTTATTAGAGTCTCATTCTTGGAAGCTTTTAAAGTTAAAGAGTAATTTCTTAATAACCTTTCCATAACATTTACTTTTTAATTAAGTATTAAAAAAAATTCGTGAAAAATATTAAATAATTTCACCCCCTGTCTTTCCAAGCTTATAACTACTCGAAAAATGTAATTCAATTTTTTTATCAATTAAAGTAGCAAGGACCATAAACAACGTGGTGTAAAAACAAGAAAAAAGATTTTAATTTTAAACTGCAAAAAAACACTACTTTTTTGTTTTAAATTTGAATATATTATTTATTGATCTTTTATCTTCAATTTGTGATATATAACACTTTGGTGATTAAATTAATTATTTACTTTTTAATAGACATTTCAAAATGGGGGCGTGAATTAATTGAACCCCCTGTCTTTCCAAGCTTATAACTACTCGAGAAATGTAATGCAAACCCTAATTTTTTTCAATTAAAGGAGGAAGGACCAAAGTCTTATTTAAAAAAAAGATAACAAAGAAAAACAAACAACGTGGTTAAAAAATAAAAAAGTTTTAAACTTCAGACTTTACAGGTAAATTTCTAAAAAACTGTTTTTGTATTAAATTTGAATATATCATTTATTGATCTTTTATCTTCAATTTGTGATGTATAAAACCTTGGTGATTAAATTAATTATTTACTTTTTAATAGACATTTTAAAATGGGGGGCCTGAATTAAAAAAAACGTTTGTTTAAAATATTATATTCGGTTTATTGGAAAGAGCATAACATTTCACATTATTAAACTATTACATACTATTACTATACAGAATGATATTTTATGATATATTTTGTTTATTAAATTGTTACATGAAAATACAGAATATTTAATGATATATTTTGTTTATTAAATTGTTACATGAAAATACAGAATGATATTTTATGGTATATGTTGTTTATTAAATTGTTACATGAAAATACAGAATGATATTTTATGGTATGTTTTGTTTATTAAATTGTTACATGAAAATACAGAATGATATGTTATGCTATGTTTTGTTTATTAAATTGTCACATGAAAATACAGAATGATATTTTATTGTATTTTTTGTTTATTAAATTGTTACATGAAAATACAGAATGATATTTTCTGGTATGTTTTGTTTATTAAATTGTCACATGAAAATACAGAATGAAAAAAAAACTAAAGAAAGCAAGAGTGAATTCTCCTCTGCCACAAAAATTTGAATCTTCGAACAATTACATGTCTTCTTAATCGTTAATTGGTCATTTAATGGGTGATCATTTTACGATAAATTTATATAGCAAAGCGATATCTTACTCTAAATCTGATATAATAATTATATTTTAAAAAATTTCCTTGCGGATATTTTTAAGGTCATTGAAACTTATTAACCAATAAAAGTAGATTTAGAATTTTGAAGTGATGGCCACTAAATGGGTGATCATTTTATGTAACTTCATAAAAGAATATGATCACATTCTTAAATGTAAAATATTGGATACAATATTAATAATAATACTAAATAAATGTATTCAATATTTTCTAAAAAAATATTAAAACAATCAAAAACCGCAAAAGCAGTTTTTGCGCTAAGTTGTCTAACAATTCAACCATATTTGAATTAAATTATTGTGGTTTTGATAAACATTATTATTTTCTGAGAAATCACAAGTATAAGTGTATTCAGATTTTTATATATAAAATATTAAAAACAATTAAAAACTTCAAAAGCAATTTTTGTGCAAAGTTGTCAGAAAATTCAATCATATTTGAAAATTAAATTATCGTGTTTATGATAAACATTATTATTTTCTAAGAAATCATATAAGTTTTACTAAAAATAAACAAATTTTTTATTTAAAAAATCTTAATGTCAGATTGAATAATATTTTCTTCGGAGATTTTTATTGATTGGAGATTCATACTTTTTTTTATTCACGTTTGTTAAAAGCAGAATCCATAGTTTTATTGGATTGCAATAAAAAAAACAACAACTTATTTCAATGTTTAACATTATTTAAAAGTTATTGGATGCATTTTTTGAAATTGTAAACAAAAAAAAAAAGAAAAAGAAGAAGAAAAAAAAACTTACCTTTCATTCCAGAAATTCAATCCGAAAAAAAAAGCTGGATCAATTCGTTTTTTTTTCTTCTGTGTTCAAAACAGAAAATTTGTTTTGTTTGTTAGGATTTCTTTAGTAAATTGATACAATTTTTGTTTTGTGTGTCCAATTCATTAAGAAATAAAATATATGAAAATATAAAAGAATCAAAATTAAAAGATGAAAAACACGATTTAAATGTGAAATTATTTAAAGAAACAAATCAACTGCTAAAGAACAAAGAACTTAAGGCCATCGTAATAACACGGTGTTTTCATTATTTCGTTCCTCGTGAAAAAATGTCTGTTAATTAGTTTAATGTTCGAAATGTTTTCCTATAAAATGTTTTACTAACAAATTTAGATTAAAACTTGTCAATACTTCATGTTTGTTGTGATTTCTTTATTAAATTTCTTTTTTTATTTTATTTTTTATTCCTTTAGTAAACTTATTCTTTGTATCTTTATTTTATTAAAATCTACAAGATACATGAAACTTATTCTTTGTATCTTTATTTTATTAAAATATACAAAATACATGAAACTTATTCTTTGTATCTTTATTTTATTAAAATATACAAGATACATGAAACTTATTCTTTGTATCTTTATTTTATTAAAATCTACAAGATACATGAAACTTATTATTTGTATCTTTATTTTATTAAAATATACAAGATACCTGAAACTTATTCGTTGTATCTTTATTTTATTAAAATCTACAAGATACATGAAACTTATTATTTGTATCTTTATTTCATTAAAATCTACAAGATACATGAAACTTATTCTTTGTATCTTTATTTAATGAAATTACACAATATACATGAAACTTATTCTTTGTATCTTTATTTTATTAAAATATACAAGATACATGAAACTTATTCTTTGTATCTTTATTTTATTAAAATCTACAAGATACATGAAACTTATTCTTTGTATCTTTATTTCATTAAAATCTACAAGATACATGAAACTTATTATTTGTATCTTTATTTCATTAAAATCTACAAGATACATGAAACTTATTCTTTGTATCTTTATTTCATTAAAATATACAAAATACATGAAACTTATTCTTTGTATCTTTATTTTATTAAAATATACAAGATACATGAAACTTATTCTTTGTATCTTTATTTTATTAAAATCTACAAGATACATGAAACTTATTCTTTGTATCTTTATTTCATTAAAATCTACAAGATACATGAAACTTATTATTTGTATCTTTATTTTATTAAAATCTACATGAAACTTATTCTTTGTATCTTTATTTTATTAAAATATACAAGATACATGAAGATATAAAAATCAGATTTAGGCGGACGTACGTACACAAATGCTACCCCACAGGTGAAGCAGAGAGCACGCATCGGCTCTGTCTGATCTGATGTTGTACGTTGTTCGACTGAGGGATCCGTTATCATTTCGCAGTCTTGCAGTCAAGTCCCGGCAAAGTTCGACAACTCTAGAAGGGTCATATCAGTAGTTTATCGCGTCAAATATGAAAATGTGTTCCATTCTCATTTAATGGAGGAGTTGTGGAGACGGTGTGAGAAAGGACAGGCATTTGCATGTCCGCAAATTATTAAAAACATAAGACAACAAATTATTAAAAACATAAGACAATAAAACATTTTTTAAGAAATGTTTAATTTTCAAAGCTGTTTTATTTTGTATAAATTCATATTTTGTTACGTGGTTCATTACTTCAGCTTGTATTTTGTTCGTTTTTATAAAAATTGTTTCACTTCTCTGTTAATTAAATTGTTATAAATATATAAAAATGTATATTTTGTTTGTTTACTTTATTTAATCAAGTGTTTACTTCCAATATTAAAATATTTTTTTTTTATATTAATTACATATTTTTATATTATAAAACTTTAATAATTTTTATTTTAAAACTAATAATTCGTAATATTCGTGATTTGACGGTGTAAAATACTGATGTGCCCCTTCAAGAGTTGTCGAACTTTGCCGGGACTTAATTGCAAGACTGCGAAATGATAACGGATCCCTCAGTCAAACAACGTACAATATGAGAGCCGATGCGTGCTTACTGCTTCGCTCGTGGGGTAGCATTCGTGTACGTACGTCGGCCTAAATCTGATTTTCGTAATATTCGTAATTTGACGGTGTATAAATTTGCCCCTTCTATAGTTGTCGAACTTTGCCGGGACTTAACTGCCAGAATTGTTGCGTGTGTGACCTAGTTTTAATTTTTAATTTTTTTTTATTTTGGCCTGAACTTTGCGCTAGGTGTATCAGAATTTCGGGAGAATAAAATATTAAAAAAAAAAAAAAACGTAATTTCTCTTTTTAAAGTGGGTTGTTTATTTTCTTTATGGAATATACTTCCAAAATAAACTACTATAGTTGTTTAAAAAAAATAATAGAAATATTATTTTTAAAAAAAAGTGTTTACAAAGTGTCTGCGTGCGTTTAACCACCCATTTTTTTTAGGCAAGAAATAAAGTGAATTTTACGAGTGAAATATTTTCCAACTTTTTAAACTTTAAAAATCTATCAAAATTCAATTATTGGTTCAATTTTTACGATATTTTATGGGGCAATGTGAAATTTTATGCTCTTTCCAAATAAAGAAAAAAAAAAAAATAGAAACGAAAATATTTTAGACAAACGGATTTTTTTTAATTCACCCCTCCCCATTTGGAAATGTCTACTAAAATTTAAATAATTAATTTATGTACCAAAGTTTTATATATCACAAATTGAAGATAAAAGATCGATAAATAAAATATTATAATAAAAAAGAAGTGTTCTTTGGAAATTTACCTGTAAAGTCCAAAATGTAAAACCTTTTTTTTTTAACCACATTGATTTTTATGAAAGCTCATGTTATGCTTATATCATCAAGTAAATACCGGACGCTAACGGCATTTTTTCTATTCCATTCAATGTTTTCTTTTTTTCGATATTTAATAAAAAATTTCACTGGATAAAGAAGAATTAAAATATAATAAAAAAAAAATGTATGTATTTTTTTTTTTTTTTTTTTTTTTTACACAGTGATCACCACTTATCAAGGCCCGGAAGCCACTCAGGGATAAGGGTTATTGCAAGTACATCACGTTAGTGAGGAAATTTCATGAAGTGTTTAATTAGGGGGGGGGCGGTTCATTAGGAATTTGTTAACATTAGACTTGAAGACATCCAAGTTGTAGTCCGGAGGGAAGCAGGCAGACGGAACAGAGTTCCACAGGCGTGCAGTTCTAAGAAAGAAGCTTTGCTCATGAAATCCGCGTTTTGATTTAGGCACAGATATAGAGTGGGGGAAATATTTCACAGTGGATTCAGCTAGACGGGTGATTTTCGTGAAAGTTTGGCGAGGGGGGACCAGGGATTGGAGTTCAGACGAGCACCTGCCATGAAAATAACGATAAAACAAGGATAGGCTCGCAACGTCTCTTCTGTGGGAGAGAGGTTGCAGGGTAGAGAAAAGGGCATCCCCCACTAAACCACGAAGTCTATTTTGTACTCTGTCAACGCATGATAGGCTGTTTTTGGCAGCTCCTGCCCAGATATGGCAACAGTATTCCATCCTTGGCCGTACTTGGCTTTTATATAGATAGAGAATTGAATCAGTAGTGAGATATCTTCTGGAGCGGTAGAAGGATCCCACCATCTTTCCTGCGACCTTGGCAACAGACTTGATGTACGTGTTCCATTTCAGATCAGGAGTAAAGGTCAAACCCAGAAGCTTGTCAAAACATGGGGCCTCACCCAGACGAGAGCCATCCATCACAATTGATGCCAGCTGGGGATCAGAGCGTTGATGATGTAAGGATAGGAGTTTGGTTTTAGATGCATTAAAGGTAACTAGCCACATCTTCCCCCACTGAACCACGCGCTCGAGATCAGAGGAGAGAGAATCCGAGAGAACTTCGTCATTTACCGCCTTTGATGTGTTGCCGTAGATGGTCGTGTCATCAGCATAGATGTCAACGAATGATTTAAGTATGTGTTTAGGGAGGTCATTGATGTAGATCAGGAAGAGAGTTGGGCCGAGGATTGACCCCTGAGGGACTCCAGCATTTATATTGCAGGCCTCCGATTTTTGTCCATCTACCACTACTCTTATGAGCCTATCGGAGAGAAATGATTTAATGATTGAGAAAACATTTCCAGTTATACCGTAGCTGGAAATCTTGTGAAGTAGACCCTTATGCCATACTTTGTCAAAGGCCTTTGATATGTCAAGAGCAATTGCCCTAGAAAGGAAGCCTTTGTCAAGAGATTCACTAATCCCGTGGGATATAACCGTCAGCACATCTGCGGTAGATCTTGCAGAGCGGAAATCATATTGTGTGTCACTAAGAAGGTTGTTTCTGCTGAGGTGGTTGATTATTTCTCTATTTAATATTGATTCCAGTAACTTACTCATAACACAGAGAAGACTTATTGGTCTGTATTGAGAGGGAGATGACTTATCACCTGAATTCTTAAATACAGGGCAAACTGATGAGGTCTTCCAGGGGGTCGGAAAGCACTTCTCCTTAAGGCAGCGCTTAAATAGTTTCGTAAGTATGGGAGCAAGTTCTGGTTGAAGCTTTTTTAACACTATAATTGGGATGCCATCAGGGCCAGTTGCTTTACTGGAATCTAGGTTTTTTATTAGCTTGGCGACCTCATGCATGGATATTTGTATATTACCTAGCTTGTTCTGTGTTATAGGAGGAAATATGGGGAGTTGATGGCCTTCGTCGCATAGGGTAGAATTAGCTGCAAAGTTCTTTGCAAATAGTTTGGCCTTGTCTGACGCTGACGAGATAACCTCTGGTCCATTGATAATGGTTGGGATAGAACGCACACTTCTGTTCAGGATCCTATTTGTTATTTGCCAAAACTGGTGGGAACCAAGCCGCTGATCAGCTACCTTGGATTTAACAGACTGGGCATATAGCTCTCTTGCATTTTTTATTACTCTTTTGCAGTGGTTGCTGGCAGTCCTGAAAGCAGCTTTAGTCTCAGTGCATCTATTACGTTGGTAGTTATGGAAAAAAAAATCCTCAAGTGTTTTTCTTTTTCAAAGTAAAAACATATTAGTAAAATTTGACTATTTTTAACCAATGGGAACAGATATTTCTTCACGACTAACGTGAACATATGGTTTTTACTTCTTTCTGTCCATCCGTAGTTCAAAACAATTAAAAAAAAACTACTTCCGGTTTTTGATAAGAGGGAAAAATGCCCATGTTAATGGCGCCTTTTTCAAATAGACGTTTAAAAAATTCTAAGATTTAAAAAATAAATGGAATTTAAAATATAAATATGGATAAATCCTTAGCAATAAAGAATGGCACTACACATTGATTAGTAATGTTTATAGGTAAGTGATTTTTTTGGAATTGATATCGAATTTTTCTAATCAACAGAAGTAAAATTTCGTTTATTTTCTTCAAATCTTTTTACCAAAAAAAAAAAACGATTTATAAAAGCAAATATTGCATAATTTGCTATGAAACCTATAATTTTTTTAAAAAATTGATCTTTGCTCCTTTAATTGAAAAATATAGGGGTTGAATTACATTTTTCAAGTAGTTATAATCTTGGAAAGATAGGAGGTCGAATTATTCAATATTTTTCACGCATTCTTAAGGTTGGTTTCTGACAGACGTAACTTTGTGCTTGATTTTTGTTATGATTTTTTTCTTTTTTTTTCTTGTTTGTTTTTTTGTTTTTTGTTTTTTTGGATGGATTTATTTTTTTTGCCAGAGTTTATGTAATTATTAACAGGAAAATTAGTAAGAGTTAAAATGGAATTTGCGCTATTTTGAAATTTTATTTTCAAGTTTAATTAAAGTTTTACGATACCTGCGTTATTTTTTATTTAAAAATTAAAAATAAAAATTTCAAGTTCGCTTGAACTTTACAAATTATTTTCTTTTTATTGTTTTTGTATTTTTTGGTTATTTTTATTTGGGGTGGATTTAACAAACTAGCAAAATGAAAGCAAATCAAAACAAAAAAAATTGTTGTTTATGCATTTATGTTACCGTTATTTTTTTTTAATGGTTTAAGTACGTCTCCCAATGTTTGAATTTTTTTCTAATTGTTTTTAAATATTTCGAACTTGTGCTGTGAGAAATTCCATATACAACCACCATCTTTATTTTAGGCAGGCCACACAATTTTAGTAGCCGGTCTGTGATTGGTTTAAGTTTGAATGTGTCAGGTGATTTTACTTGGCGCATTTTTTGTATTCATGCGTTTATTTTTCAGTCTAGCAGAAAGACGGCATCGGAATAAATAACTCAGCGGCTCTATCCCTCAGGGGAGAAAAGACAATTCCTTTATGAACACCAAACTGTTGGTGAACGAAAGACATGTTTCTTCAAGCAGAGACAACTTATATTGCTGAATCTAGCGAAATCAAGGATGACATCTCTGCATGTTTATTTTCCATTTTTTTCTTTAGTCCTGTGGGCCTCACATTATGCCTGATCATAGGCGCCATCATTCCTGCCGTGTTCTCCGTGAACATCATGGATCCTGCCAGAGGAACAACGAACTAACATTCCAACAATAGGAATTCATCATTATTTCCTTCCTCGTGTATGTTCGAAAGGTTTTGCTATGAAAGGTTTTACTAACAAGTTTAGATTAAAACTTGCCAATGCTTCATGTGATTTCTTTATTAAATTTTTCTTTTCTATTTTATTGTTTATTTCTTGTGTAAACATATTTTAATATTACACGCACTTGATTAAAGAAACAAAACATACATGTTTATATATTTATAACTATTTATTTAACAGAAAAATGAAACAATGTACTACATAAAAAATATAAATTTATATATACAAAATAAAACAACTTTGAAAATTAAACATTTCTTGGAAGTAAGCACTTGATTAAATAAAGTAAACGAACAAAATATACATTTTTTATATTTATAATTATTTATTTAACAGAAAAATGAAACAATTTTTAGAATGTATATTATTGTCTTAACAGAAAAACAAACAAAATAAAATGTGAAGAAATGAACCACATAATAAAATATAAATTTATACAAAATAAAACAAGTTTGAAAATAAAACACTTGGTATTCCGGCATAAAGCTCGAGACAATAGTCTCTAACCCCCTTTCACAACAAAAAGAACTAACTTCCCTATACACCGCTTTTGGTTACTATGGGAACAGCTAATTTTTGTGACTATTGTCTCGAGCTTTATGCCGGAATACCATATATATATATATATATATATATATATATATATATTTGTCAGGGAAAGGTTACTACGCTCCGCTCCGCTGACACCAATGATTGCCGGTCTCGTCCGATCCATGCTTGACGGGGATTCACGAAAATTCGGGTCAAATTATGCAAGCGTATCTAAAAATATATAAAAATATAATTCTAGTTTGCAATAACTTTTCGAAAAGGAAGAGTTATCGATCCCTGACAGGCAACATCTGTCGGCGGTTCTTGAAACAAAAATACAAACATTCGCCTCATGTAACTGTCATGTATAAGTGCCGATTCTTGCTGTTAAAAACTTTATATGTTCATGAAACAGTTGCTTTTAAATCCTTCTATCTTTTCATCCTCATCACCAGATGAAATGTAAAATGCCCTGCTCGCGAGTGTGAGTATGTGAGAAAATAGAATAGAACACAAATCGATAATGAATTAAATCATATTTTTTTTCCTTTTTATATATCGTTTAAAGGGCAGGTAACTCTTTTGGGAATTATGTCCCTTTGATGGCAACATTACGATATAAAGCAACTCATGAGATTCAGCTGAATTATAATTAATGTACCTATTTACAATGCCTCCCCACGGGACAGAATTAGACACCAGGGTCGTTTTTTAATGTGGAGAAAAGGAACAAAAATAAAAATTGTCTCAGTCATGAAGGATTTCTCCTCCACTGACAGAGAACAAGAAATTGGAGTGCAGCAAACTGCAGCAATGCAGCATCTGAAGAAAGATACTACACTTTGATCTTGTCCCGAAGGCCAAAATGTCAACAACAAAATGATGCCTTTCAATTGCCGTGATAATAATAATAATCTGAAACATGGTTGCTATGAGTACACAAATCAGAAACAGATACTACACTTTCATTTTATAGTTCTGTCTCCGGATTCATAAATGTTTCATCATGAAAACGGGTCCAAAGCTCGACAGACAAATACTTTGAAATAAAGTCAAAATTATAAACCTTTTTTTTTTTCATACACAAACCAGAAGCAGGTACTACATTTTCAGTATTACTGTCTTTTATTAGTTTGGGATTCTGCGTAGAATTTTAGTTATTTAACTTTTAATATGAAAACATGGCTGACATGAGTATAAGTTAACTGCCGTATATTTGCTGATTGTATGTCTAAGAGGCAAGCTAATTAGCAAATTAAGTTTGAAATAATAAGGGAAGGTCATCATAACTGATAAAAATAAGTTTAAAGTTTCATAATGTAATCATGTAGTTATAATTTGCTTCTTTTTTTTTTTCATCCAAATCTATTTTTGTCATTTGACTTTACACTTTGTGTAATTCCTTCCTTTTATTTGCGTCGTTTAATTCTTCTTTTTATTTATTATTTGGATTATTCGGATTACTGTTCTCGTCTTGGATGTAAACAGTAGTTCGACTAATCCAAATAATAATAGAATGTTCAGTCGTAAAAAATAAACATTAGTTTAATATCTTCATGTATCTTATTTATTTTAATAAATTAGACATACATATAAGAAGAGAACTTTAATTTTAAAAAATCCAACTAATAGACGGAAATTTTTACACAAGGAACGAAAAATAATTTCACCGGATTACGATGACCTTGAATTGATTGTTCTTTTGCAGTTGGTTTTCTATTTAAATAATTCCACGTTTAAATCATGTTTTTCATGTTTTAATTTTGATTCTTTTATATTTTCATATATTTTATTTCTTAATGAATTGAACACATAAAACAAAAATTGTATCAATTTACTAAACAAATCTTAACAAACAAAACAAATTTTGCTGTTTTGAAAAAAAAAAAAAAAAAAAAAAGAACGAATTCATCCCACTTTTATTTTTTTCGTATTGAATTTCTGGAATGAAAGGTAAGTTATTTTCTTCTTTTCTTCTTTTTTGTTTACAATTTCAAAAAATGCATAATTTTTAAAATAATGTTAAACATTAAAATAAGTTTATTTTTTATTGCAATCCAATAAAACTATGGATTCTGCTTTTAACAAACGTGAATAAAAAAAAGTATGAATCTCCAATCAATAAAAAAATCTCTTAAGAAAATATTATTCAATCTGACATTAAGATTTTTTTAAAAATCAGAAATTTGTTTATTTTTAGTAAAACTTATATGATTTCTTAGAAAATAATAATGTTTATCATAAACACGATAATTTAATTTTCAAATATGATTGAATTTTCTGACAACTTTGCACAAAAATTGCTTTTGAAGTTTTTAATTGTTTTTAATATTTTATATATAAAAATCTGAATACACTTACTTAGTATGTCTCTAGAGATTTTCGTTTTATTTTTAATATTTCATCCAATACTTTATATTTAAGAATGTGATCATATTCTTCTATAAAGTTTACATAAAATGATCACCCATTTAGTGGCCATCACTTCAAAATTCTAAATCTACTTTTATTGGCTAACAAGTTTCTATGACCTTAAAAATATCCGCAAAGAAATTTTTAATTAATTTAGTTTGCTATATAATTTTATTGTAAAATGAGCACCCATTTAATGGCCAGTTTACGGTCAACAAGACATTCATTTTTATTTATTACAAATTATTATCCTCATCTTTTCTTAGTTGCTTTACAACGTTTTGGACAACTATTCCTCTGGCCTTCGTCTCCTATCCTATGTAGTCATCGGGTACATCAATCACTCTGCTGGTCCTTGCGGCTTGCTACAAAAGGAAGACTCCTCACCACAAACAAACAGAACTCCGGTTTATGACAATAACAACTATTTATTAAGTTCATTCTTCACAATGGCTACTGACAAAATTGAGATGACGGACTATAGCAGTGATCGGTGTATGACCAGACAAGTTAGGTCATAGATTTCCCATTAACACAGGCTATCATAAAATCATAACATCAGGCTGTGCGGGCCCCATGTCAGGAGCGCTTGATCACCCAATCCATTCAGTTTGCTGGCTACGACTCTACTCTTTTTAAATTCCTTTTTCCAAATCCAACCCCTTTTCTCCACCTCTTTCCCTCTTTCTACCCTTGTCTCGTCCACTCAACACCTCTCTCTCTCTGCGAGCTGGGGTGGTTGTTCACACTGATACGTATTGGCAGTCCCCTGGATTCCTTTCGCCCAGCACTGTGTGTGTGGTGCTTCATCATCTAATAATACATCATCTCCTTTGACATATCGTAGATAACTCCAAATCTGTCTCCATTTTGAGACAATATACTATCTGCTTGGCATTTAACAGGTCCATAATGACATATTGACGATTCGTCCTGTTTTCTTAGCTAAGTTTTTTGCATTTCTCTGCACTCTTTCACCCCATCCCGTCTTGTCAAACAGCCCTCTCACTGCAGTATTCACCCCGCTGCATGCATTAATGGCACCATAGTATTATATAATAATAATAATAATAATTAATAATAATAATAATAAATGAATAAATTAATTAAATTAATAGGTACGCCTGCAGAGAGTGATCCGTGCTGAAATAATAACGTTATTGTTTAAAAAGCCATTCTTAACATGGGAAGGGGAGGGAGTTTTGTACCTATTCTGTACTTTACCCTTGCAATTGAATAAAAAAATATATTATAAAACTTTAATTAAACGTGAAAATACGATTTAAAAAATAGTGTGGAGCACTCTCTGCATTAGCACCACTTAATAATACCAACATCTAGTAAATCGCAGTTTTCGTTTAATAAAAATTACAAAACCTCGACAACTAGATTTTCCTAAAAATAATAAAAAAAAGAAGTTGACTTTTTAATCTCTCTATGATGTTTCGGCCATTTTTGTGACTAAAACTCAATTACCCGGTGATATACGGGGTTTAATACGTAGATCCTGAATTATAAATTTATTAGAACGACCTTAATAATAATTACCTATTTTAACCAATGCCGATATTTTTTAAAGTTATCCTCTCCTTTAGATTGTCTAGACTTAATTTAAACATAAGTCACTTCAGGTTTGTCAGTGTCAGGTTTTCTTCCCTGTTCTTTTCCTCCTTCGCGGTACAGGTTCGAGCCTGCCTTCCTACTACCACTTTTTTTTTTGCTCAACATACACATCCAAACACGCGGGTAATGCCAGGCTGAAATGCTAGTTGTTTTAATAATTTTAGAAAATATTGAATACACTTATTTAGTATTTTTATTAATATTTTATCCAATACTTTGGATTTTTCTTAGAAAATAATGTTTATCATAAACATAAGTTGAATTGAATTTTCGTTTAATTTTTAATATTTCATCCAATACTTTATATTTAAGAATGTGATCACATTCTTCTATAAAGTTTACATAAAATGATCACCCATTTAGTGGCCATCACTTCAAAATTCAAAATCTACTTTTATTGGCTAATAAGTTACAATAACTTTTTAAAATATCCGCAAAGAAATTTTTAAAAATATAATTATTATTTAAGATTTAAGAGTAAGGTATCACTTTGCTATATAAATTTATTGTAAAATGATCACCCATTTAATGACCAGTTAACGATTAACAAGACATGTACTTGTTCGAAGATTCAAATTTTTGTGGCAGAGGAGAATTGACTTTTGCTTTCTTAAGTCCCTTTTTTTTGTTTATTCTGTATTTTCATGTAACAATTTAATAAATAAAACGTGCCATAAAATATCGTTCTGTATTTTCATGTAACAATTTAATAAACAAAACGTACCATAAAATATCATTCTGTATTTTCATGTAACAATTTAATAAACAAAACATACCATAAAATATCATTCTGTATTTTCATGTAACAATTTAATAAACAAAACATACCATAAAATATCATTCTGTATTTTCATGTAACAATTTAATAAACAACATATACCATAAAATATCGTTCTGTATTTTCATGTAACAATTTAATAAACAAAACATACCATAAAATATCATTCTGCATTTTCATGTAACAATTTAATAAACAAAACATTCTATAAAATATCATTCTGTATTTTCATGTAACAATTTAAGAAACAAAATATACCATAAAATATCATTCTGTATTTTCATGTAACAATTCGATAAACAAAACATACCATAAAATATCATTCTGTATTTTCATGTAACAATTTAATAAACAAAACATACCATAAAATATCATTCTGTATTTTCATGCAACAATTTAATAAACAAAACACACCATAAAATATCATTCTGTATTTTCATGTAACAATTTAATAAACAAAACATACCATAGAATATCAATCTGTATTTTCATGTAACAATTTAATAAATAAAAATACTATAACATATCATTCTGTATTTTCATGTAACAATTTAATGAGCAAAAATGCCATAAAATATCATTATGTATATTCATGTAATAGTTAATAATGTGAAATTTTATAATAAACCGACTATAATATTTTAGACAAACTTTTTTTTTAATTCACGCGCCACCCCATTTTCAAATGTCTATTAAAAAGTAAATAAGTAATTTACTTACCAAAGTTTTATATATCACAAATTGAAGATAAAAGATCAATAAATAATATATTCAAATTTAAAACAAAAAAATAGTGTTTGTATAGAATTTACCTGTAAAGTTCGAAGTTTAAAAACTTTTTTATTTTTTAACCACGTCGCTTGTTTTTTTTATTTTTAGTTTTTTCAATGAGACCTTGGTCCTTGCTCCTTTAATTGAAAAAAAGAATTAGGGGTTGAATTACATTTTTCGAGTAGTTATAAGCTTGGAAAGACAGGGGGTCGAATTAATTCACGCCCCTTATTTTGGAATGTCTATTAAAAAGTAAATAATTAATTTACTCATCCAAGTTTTATATATCACAAATTGAAGATAAAAGATCAATAAATAATATATTAAAATTAAAAAAATGTACTGTTTTTTAGAAATTCACCTGTTAAGTCCGAAGTTTAAAACCCTTCTTTTTAAACACGTTGTTTGTTTCTTTATTTTAATTGAAACCTTGGTCCTTGCTCCTTTAATTGAAAAAAAATAAGGGTTTAATTACATTTTTCGAGTAGTTATAAGCTTGGAAAGACAGGAGGTGGAATTATTCAATATTTCTCACAAACTTTCTGACACACCTAGTCTTTTTTTTTAAACGGTGGTCACCATTTATCAAGGCCCGGAAGCCACTCAGGGATAAGGGTTATTGCAAGTACAGTACGTTAGTGTGGAGATTTGATGAAGTGTTTACTTAAGGGGGCGGTTCATTAGGTTTAGCAGTTCTAGGGAAGAAACTATTAGAATAGAAGGCTTTCATACATCTAGGGATCTCTACTGTGTTGGGGTGGGACTTTGCTGCTTGTCAGGTTTGTCGGGGGGGGTTTCATTAAGGGGGTACAATAGCTTGTAGTTCGTCAGAGCATATACCATTAAAATACTTGTAAAACAAGCGGATGGATGCAATATTTTGTTGATGGGACAGTGACTGAAGCTTAGATGACAGTTCAGGATCTATCAAGTTGGCGACTTTCTTTTGAGCCCTGCCCAGGAGCGATAGACTAGTAGCTGATGCCCAAATGTCACAACAATACTCCATACATGGGCGAATGGTAGCTTTGTAGAGGTATAGGATATTTTCAAGTGTAAGTAACTTTCTAGCAAGGTAAAGAGAGCCCACCTTCTTCGCTGCAGTCTTGGCAATGTATCTATTCCAACACATGTTCTCTGCCTTGACAGAATTAATAGTAGACTTCGTAGCTTAGTGAGGGATGCCATTTTCTTTTCCCTGCAAACTCTTTCTCACAGTCTATGTCTGCTTTATCATTATTTTCATGGCAAGTGCTCGTCTGAGCTTCAGTCTATAGCCCCCCCCTCGCTAAACTTTCACGAGGAACACTCGTATAGTTAAAAAAATTATCAATAATTTCCCCCACTCTTTATCTGTGCCTGAACATAAACATAGATTCCATGAACAAAGTTTCTTTCTTAGAATGCACACCTGTGGAACTCTTCCATTTGCCTGCTTTCCAGCTAACTATAATATGGTCATTTTCAAGTCCAACCTAAACAAGTTCTTAATTAGCCGTTTCCCTTAAGTAATCCAATTTATCAAATTTCCATTTACAATTAAGACTAGAGTGTTCCATTGACCACTGTATGCTTATTAACCCTTATTCTCGAGTGGCATCTGGGCCTTGATAAATGCGGACTCTTTTGGAAAATAACATAAGTCAAACGTATGCATATAAAATTTCAAACATAAAATTTTCACTGACTCCAAAAAATATAATAATTAAAAACCTTTCTTAAACTTGAAAAAATATATTAATTATTGTGTAAAAACAACTTTTAAAACATAATAATTAAAAACTTTTCTTTAATTTGAAGAAATATATTAATTATTGTGTAAATAAACTTAAAAAATATGATAATTTAGAACTTTTCTTAAACTTGAAAAAATATATTAATTATTGTGTAAAAACAACTTTTGAAAAATATAATAATTAAAAACTTTACTTTAATTTGAAAAAAATATAATAATTTTTGTGTAAAAACAACTTTTTAAAAAAAAAGCAATTTTTAAAAACTGGGGTCGCAAATTTAAATCCAAAAAGTTTCAGCACTTTGTAAGAACATATTCTGTGAAGATCATAAAATTGGTGATTTATTTAATAAAGTCATTATTGACTTTTGTAACATGTTTTTTGTTGTGTAAGGCTCACTCAAAAGAAAATAAAAAAAACATAAAGTGGCACAGTAAAAAAACAAAAAAAAACGTACTCGTAGTGTTAAATGTAAATAATATTTTTATTACTGAATAAAATAGAATAAGCGTTCCTACAATAATAAACAGAAGACATCGTTAAAAATGTAAGTAAAATACTATACTATTTAAACTGGAACGATACCTTCTATGCATAACTGTCTATAAAATAATCCGGAACCATAAATAGACAGTTATTATTATTATTTTTTCGGGAACTTTTGGGAAATAAAAGGGTTAATGATTTTTAACTGATAAAGATTGAACAATAAAGGGAGATAATTCACATTAATTAATGTTTGCGATGATGATGACGTGACACCGTACGGACAAGCAAATTAATATATAGATAACCACAAGGCTATTGTTCTTCTTGATTTTTGGAAGAGCATCCTAACCTCCGGCAGCTACACTCAGGTAAGCTATGTATTATTCACCACAGTCGCTAGAAATTCCGTTTGAATTTTTATATTTTATTCAATGTTTTAGGTTTTAGAATAATGGAATAAGGATTCTTTATTACGTTTACATAAAATGATTCTTTTATTACGTTTACATAAAATGATCACTTAACAGAAACTTAATAAATAAAAATGTATTGGTAAACGTTTACGATCGGATCCAACGTAGTTTTACTGCTAAAAATGTATTTTTTGTTTGCCATTATGTCTGAAAAGCCATTAAAAATATTGCGAAAAATAGAATACAAACACAAAATTTAAATATTTAAGACTTTGTTTCATAAATTAAACTGAAAAAGAACACCCCTTCCTAATCTTCTTAATAACAGATGATTCAATTTGATATCTTTTATCAAAAATGTGTATACTTTCGTTATTTTTGAGAAAAAAATAATATTTACCATAAACAAAATAAGTTGATCCAAAGTTTGTCGAATTGTTAGACAACTGAGCAAAAAATTGTTTGTTTTTTTCAAAATATTTTTACAAATACTTTTCTGTCCACATTTACCTAATATTTCGCAAGAGAATTGCTTGAATTTTGATATTTTATTAAATATTTTAGGTTTTAGAATAAGAATAATTTTCTTTAATAAAGTTTACATAAAATGAGCCCTCATTTATTGGCCATCACCAATTAACATAAACTTAATACAGAACAAAATAATTTGTAAATATTTACAATTGAAACCAGCATAATTTTTCAGTATTCCATTTTTTTTTCAAAACTTTTAAAAGTAGTTTTCTGTCCACAATTATTATTATAAATTTACTTTTATACATTATACGTTTTCCTGTTTGGTTTTACCAGTTTTTTTAATTACACCAAATAAGGCACATTGCCACTTTAATGTAGGGGGGCTACTATCAGGGACCTAAGTTACAGGGGTACTATGTAGGAAGTTTAGCAGCAAAATGTTTGTTTACATTACACTTGAATTTCTGCATGTCAGTACAGTTGGGGAAGAAGAAAGCCAGAAGAGAATTCTTAAGTCTAGTAGTTCTGGGGAAAAAACTATTAGAATAGAAGGCTTCCATACATCTAAGGATCTCTACTGTGTAGGGGTGGGACTTTGCTGCTTGTCGGGTTTTCATTAAGGGGGTACAATAGCTTGTAGTTCGTCAGATCATCCACCATTAAAATACTTGTAAAACAAGTGGATGGATGCAATGTTGTGTTGATGGGACAGCAACTGAAGCTTAGATGACAGTTCAGGATCTATTAGGTTGCCGACTCTCTTTTGAACCCTGCCCAGGAGCGATAGACTAGCAGCAGATGCACCAGCCCAAATGTCACAACAATACTCCATACATGGGCGAATGGTAGCTTTGTAGAGGTATAGGATATTTTCAAGTGTAAGTAACTTTCTAGCAGGGTAGAGAGAGCCCACCTTCTTCACAGCATTCATGGCAATGATCTTGGTGTATCTATTCCAACTTATGTTCCCTCCCTTGACAGAGTTAATAGTAGACTCCGTAGCCTAGTGGGGGATGCCATTTTCTCTTTCCTGTAATCTCTTTTTCACAGCCTGTCTCTGCTTTATCATTATTTTCATGGCAAGTGCTCATCTGAGCTCCAATCTATAGTCCCCCTCGTCAAACTTTCATGAGAAACACTCGTCTAGCTGAAAAACTATCAATAATTTCCCCCACTCTTTATCTGTGCCTAAACAAAACATAGATTCCATGAACAAAGTTTCTTTCTTAGGATGCACACCAGTGAGACTCTTCCATTTGCCTGCTTTCCAGTTCACTATAATTTTGTCGTTTTCAAGTCCAATGTAAACACGTTCTTAATGAGCCATTTCCCTTAAGTAATCCAATTTACCGAATTTCCATTAACAATTACAACAACAATGTTCCATTGACCACTGTATGCTTATTAACCCTTATCCTCGACTGGCGTCTTGTCCTTGATAAATGGTGATTCATTTGTAATAAACATGAGTTAAACGTAGGTATATAAAATTCCAAACGTAACATTTTCAGACTCTAAAATATAATTTAAAACTTAATTAGTTTAAAAAACATAATAATGTAAAACTTTTCTTAAACTTGAAAAAATATATTAATATTGTGTAAAAAAACTACTTTAAAAAATAGCAACTGTTACAAACTTAAATTTAAATCCCACGTGTTTGTAAGAATATAAACTGTGGAGATCATAAAATTTGTGCTTTATAAACCACACACACAAAATGGATAGTGCCAGCTCAGAAATGTTAGGTAAGCTTATCTAATCCAATTCTCATCTAACTATGAAGTACAATTGCACAATATATTTATTGTCTGATTATTATGTGAAGGTGTATTAGTATTGATATGTATCCAACAATCACGAGGTTGTTTGCTCAGCAACCGAGAAGGCTGACATGCTTGCCAGTCGGTTTGCCTCAAACTCCATACTGGACCCTTCCAACCACCCTCTACCTGACTTTCCTTTGCAGAAAGATGCCACGTTAGACGTTCAAAAGATCACCCCTGCTCAGGTGCATTCTCTCATAAAAAACCTTGACACTTCAAAAGCATGTGAACCAGATTTCATCCCAGCTGTGCTATTAAAAAAGAGCTCAGCCGAAGTAGCTCCAGTTTTCTCCAAACTACAACAAATTCCTTAATGAATCTTGCTTTCTGGGCTGTTGGAAAACGTCTTCTGTGGTACCAGTATTCAAAAATTCTGGCGAAAGAACTGACCCATCAAATTATCGCCCCATTAGCCTCCTCTAACTTTTCGCCAAAATATTTGAGACCATGATTAAGCATGCTCTAGTCAATCACCTTACAGATGCTAAACTTATGATTGACCAACAATTTGGATTTAGACAAGCCCGTTCCACAGCAGACATCCTAACTGTAATCTCTGAACGTATATACCATTCATTGGACAAAGCGGAGAAGGGCAGAGCGGTAGCTCTAGATATATCTAAGGCTTTTGACAGGGTATGGCATGAAGGGCTTCTCAGGAAAATTAGATCATACGGTATCACTGGTAGAATACTTAACATAATTAAATCCTTCTTAGGTTAGAGAAAACTCCAGGCTGTCCTCAACGGTCATTCATCTAAACAATATGATATAAATGCGGGAGTGCCTCAAGGGTCTATCCTTGGACCTCTATTGTTCCTAATATTCATAAATGACCTCCACGACAAAATTGCTTCTGAGATGGGTATATATGCTGATGACACCAAGCTCTATAACAGGCACGACAGGAAAACAAATGACCACATATCTAAAGAAATGGAAAAAACACTAGAGGATGACCTCCAATCTAGAGTGGAATGGGGACAAAAATGGATGGTCACATTCAATGCTGCGAAGACTAAACTGGTTTCCTTCAATAATTACGAGAAACCTTCTCTGCCTCCAATAGCAATGGCCAGTGACTCTTTATCTGAGAGTACAAACTCCTTGACCTAACGGTCACAGAAAACATGAGTGTAAACAATTACATTGAAAGCATTGCCAGGGCCGCTTTGAAGAAGGTAGGTTCTTTCTACCGTGCTGGAAAACTACTAAGACCCGAAAGTATCCTGTACCTCTACAAGGCCACCATTCGCCCATGTAAGGAGTATTGCTGTAAAATTTAGGCTGGTGCATCTGCTACTAGTCTCTCGCTCCTAGACAAGGTTCAAAAGAAAGTCGCCAATCTGATAGGCCCTGAACTGGTATCTAAGCTTAAGCCTCTGTCCCATCGATTAAATGTTGCATCTCTCTGCCTGTGTTTTAATGGTGAATGCTCTGACGAACTGCAGACACTTGTGCCCCCACGACGTAGACACCCTCAACAAACCCGACAGGCTGCTAAATCCAACCCCCACACAGTAGAGATCCATAGAGATAAAAGATCTTTCTACTCCAGTAGTTTCTTCCCCAGAACTTCTTCCCTAACTGTACTGACGTGCAGAAGTTCAAGTATAACGTGAACCGACATCATGCTGCCAAATTCCTACATAGTACCCCAGTAGTTGTTGCCCTTGATAGTAGCCCCCTACACCAAAGTGGCAATGTACCTTGTTTGGGGTGAAAATGTAACAATAATAAAAAAATACTATTGGTCTATTTTCTAAACAACTCTTACACCATTACCAATTTTATGACGTCATACCATCTGGTGTGAAAATCATAAACAATATGCAAAATGGATATTGGCAACTGAAAATGAGAACTAATCTTTGTCAATCTGCACATTAGTTAACTTTATTGTTAACGACGTCTGGTATTTTATATGTAACATTATATCAATTTATAACTTCTTTTTAATTTGCACAATATTTTTATTATTCTGTAAAAGAGCTCTTAAAAACTCATAACCAATTTTATGACGTCATACCATCTGGCCTGAACATCATAAACTACATGCAAAATGGATAGTGGTAAAAAAACAAAGCCTCGCCAATCTGCACAATAGCTAATTTTATTGCAATCAACATATGCCCCGTAATATGTAACAAAATATCAGCTTATAACTTAAACGCAGGCAGTTCTCTTTTGCATAACCTCAATTTTATGGCCGGGTAAAGTTTGCTATACGAGCAGTAAAGATGATATTTAATGACAATATGGATACTCAGGGTTCATTGAATTAGCATACTTTTAACATGGCACTTACTTATCCTCTGCTTAATATCATCTCAGCACTATATAAACAACATTCAAAATTTATTGCAGCAGATAAAACATTAGGTGTAACAACCCTCAAAACATTCAATGGTAAAAGGAGAAACACTTTACAATCGTTAACAAACTGGTTGTAAGGACAAATTCACTACAAACCACGGCCGACAATTAATGCGCATAAAATATCGGCAAGCTACAGAAACAAAGATTAACTTATTTGACTTGTTGATCTAGTGTTTCACTTCATCAGGTTCCTCGTTATAATACATCATCATATTCCAGTACCTTTCTATTTAGACATTTTGAGCTCTATGCCGTCTGTTTTTATTGCCTGCAACAATTCACTATAACATATCTAAAAACTATATTCCTTTATAATAGAAAAAAACAATTAACTTTCTAAATATAAAACTATTTTTATAGATTTATTATTAAATGTGCTGATCTTACATGTGATTAAGTTTTAAAAAATATGTTAAGCTGAATTAGAGATGAACAAATATTTTTCTTCATTGGTTTGGAATAATAGGATTGACACATTGAGAAATACACGAGATGAAAAATGGAAAATGTAATCGTCCCAAGCGAAGAAAATATCAATATATATGTGGTAGTTGTATTGTTATAAAATGTTGAGTTAAAAATCAAAATAATATAATTAGGTTAAATGTTTGGTATATGTTAATAATAATTTAAATATTTAGTCTTACTAATATTTAAATATAAAATATTAAACTCACTTATAAGTTAAACGTCTATGAGATTACAAATAATTTTAACGTTGTGATGAATTAAGAATGAACAAATATTTTAAGATAAAACTATTCAACCCCAATTATTTTAACTCTTTTTGCCTCAAACGGTAGAAGTCTTACGAGCATAAACAGTGGAGAATGGTTGGATTTTGATGGCCGTGAGTAGATACGTTTAGAGGATACAATTTGCTATGAATATACATATTTGCAACAATACACAATACATATTTGCAACAATACCCAATGGATATTTGCAACAATACAAAATGCATATTTACAACAATATACAATGCATATTTACAACAATACACAATACATATTTACAACAATACACAATGCATATTTACAACAATACACAATACATATCTGCAACAATACACAATACATATTTGCAACAATACACAATACATATTTGCAACAATACACAATACATATTTGCAACAATACACAATACATATTTGCAACAATACACAATACATATTTGCAACAATACACAATACATATTTGCAACAATACACAATACATATTTGCAACAATACACAATACATATTTGCAACAATACACAATACATATTTGCAACTATGCACAATACATATTTGCAACAATACACAATACATATTTGCAATATAATATGGTAATCCTAAAACAATCTATAATTTGATAATATGCTTTTAATTTGAGAAATATATACAGAAACCAAGATGTATAGATTTTACAGTAGGTTTTCCAACCGAGTTAATTACGTTTTTTGGCATTAAATAAGTCCCTGTTAAGAAAGTGTTAATAGTTTTGATCAATTTACATATTCCTCTATCAAGTATCCCTATATACAGTAGATGCATGTGCTTTAGGAAGGCAGAAGCAAACGTTTTCTGATGAACATAGACATATTTATCTCATTATAACAATGGTAAATATTACATTAAAATTTTCCTGCACGCGCGCGCGTTTTCCTTAAAACAGATATACGTTTATAATTAAGTCAATCTATAAATTGCACCAGTTTATTAAGCTCAATGAAAATGATTTACACTTTCAGAGCATATGTAACTTTATTAAAGATTTAATTCACATGTGTATTGTTTAAATTACTGCGTCTTACATGTGTTTCATTGAATGACATGAACCAAAAAAAATCATCAGACTTTACATTAGTTCATCAAAGAAGAATATGTTCACTTTTTTTTCTTGGTTTAAAACGCAATTTTACAGACAATTAAAATGTTTTAAAAAGCGTAAAAATCCAAAACCTAGTAAAAACAGTAAAACTTTCAACTGTATAAAACCAGAAAACAAAAACTTGTTATAGATAAAACATTGAAGACATACTGATATGCAGAAGAAGGAACAAAGTTTCATACAGATATCAAGAACATTATAAATAAACGACAATATATTTTAATACAGATATCAAGAACATTATAAATAAACGACAATATATTTGCACACATGTGACTTGAAATGAAATCTACCTTAAAAGACCATATTAGTATCCATTGTTAAGTAACGATTTCTATTAGTAGCTTTGTATATTAGTTTATTTTTAACAATGGTATGCTTATGGGCATAGAGAAACGTTTGCACCCATTTAGCCTTTCATATAATAAATAAACATATTTTAAGCTACCTTAAAGGATCATATTAGTGTCCCTTGTTAACTAAATTATATATTAATTTTACAAGTATATTTACTATTTAAATTAACTTTTCCTGTGTCATTAAATTATTATATTTTTCTATTAGTAGCAATTTATATATAAGTTTATTATGAACAGTTGTATTCTTATGGGCTTACAGAAACGTGAACCCATTTTGCCTTTCATATAATAAATTAGTGGTACGCTCATTGACATACAGAATGTCAACATCCATTTTCATATAAAAAATATTGTATTTTTATTATTTGCAGTATTAGCAACTATGATTATTGTTCCTAAAAATTCCTACTAAAAAAAATCCTATTATTGTTTATTTTAAAATGATAAGGATAAAACATTAGAATATCAATTCTGTAATGTTGGGTAAGAAACCCAATTCACAGTTGTCGAGAGCTTTTCTGGTATACAAATATGTATTATAAGACTTTAATTAAAAACACGTTTTGGTATACAAATATGTATCATAAGACTTAAATTAAAACATTTTTGGTATACAAATATGTATTATCAGACTTTAATTAAAACATTTTTTGGTATACAAATATGTATTATAAGACTTTAATTAAAAACATTTTTTGGTATACAAATATGTATTATAAGACTTTAATTAAAACATTTTTTTGGTATAATAATATGTATTATCAGACTTTAATTAAAAACATTTTTGGTATACAAATATGTATTATCTGACTTTAATTAAAACATTTTTTGGTATACAAATATGTATTATCAGACTTTAATTAAAAACATTTTGCCATACAAATATGTATTAAAAGACTTTAATTAAAAACATTGTTGGTATACAAATATGTATTATAAGACTTTAATTAAAACATTTTTTGGTATACAAATATGTATTATCAGACTTCAATTAAAACATTTTTTGGTATACAAATATGTATTATCAGACTTTAATTAAAAACATTTTTTGGTATACAAATATGTATTATAAGACTTTAATTAAAACATTTTTTGGTATACAAATATGTATTATAAGACTTTTATTAAAAATATTTTTTGGTATACAAATATGTATTATCAGACTTTAATTAAAACATTTTTTGGTATACAAATATGTATTATCAGACTTTAATTAAAAACATTTTTGGTATACAAATATGTATTATAAGACGTTAATTAAAAAATAAAATATTTTGGTATACAAATATCTATTATCAAACGTTAATTTAAAAGAGTAAAATGATTTTTTGGTATAAGAATATGTATTATCAGACGTTAATTTAAAAGATATTTTTATGCAAATATTTATTATCAGACGTTAATTAAAAAATACATTTTTGGTATACAAATATGTACTATCAGACTTTAATTTTTAAAAAAATACATTTTTGGTATACAAATATGTATTATCAGACTTTTATTAAAACATTTTTTGGTATAAAAATATGTATTATAAGACGTTAATTAAAAAATAAAATATTTTGGTATACAAATATCTATTATCAAACGTTAATTTAAAAGAATAAAATTGTTTTTGGTATACGAATATGTATTATCAGACGTTAATTTAAAAGATATTTTTATGCAAATATTTATTATCAGACGTTAATTAAAAAAATTACATTTTTGGTGTACAAATATGTACTATCAGACTTTAATTTTAAAAGAAAATACATTTTTGGTATACAAATATGTATTATCAGACTTTTATTAAAACATTTTTTGGTATACAAATATGTATTATAAGACGTTAATAAAAAAAATAAAATATATTGGTATACAAATATGTATTATAAGACGTTAATTAAAAAGTAAAATATTTTGGTATACAAATATCTATTATCATACGTTAATTTAAAAGAATAAAACAATTTTTGGTATACGAATATGTATTATCAGACGTTAATTTAAAAGATATTTTTATGCAAATATGTATTATCAGACGTTAATTTAAAAAAATAACATTTTTGGTATACAAATATGTATTATCAGACTTTAATTTATAAAATAATTTTTTGTTGGTATATATTATTATAGACGTTAATTAAAAAATGTACTTGCGATAACAATGCCTTCAAAAGAAATAATTCACTGAATGAAAAAACTGTGTCATAAGAAGTAAAAAAATGAGAACCCAATTCTGTTGTATTAACACATGTGTAATGTTTGAACAATACACATTGTTTTTTTTGTGTTTTTTTTTAATGAAACCTTGGTCCTTGCTCCTTTAATTGAAAAAAAAAATTAGGGCTTGAATTACATTTTCGAGGAGTTATAAGCTTGGAAAGATGGGGTGGAATTCACTATTTTCACGAAATCTCTGATACACCTAGTCCTGGATATGAACCTGAAAAGGGTTGCTATGCCATAAAACAACCAACCAATTTTACTTTATTAATTACAGAATTTCTCTATCTATTACAAAATACTATAAATAGTATTTAACATTTAAACAATATCAATGTGAATTAAGTGTTTTTCTTTCATTTTTAAATGTTTTATAAAGTTATGTTGGCACGATAAAAATAAACAATATTAAAATATCAACTTTTATTTATGTTTTATTTGCAGATGTTCCTGCTTGAATGTTTTCCATGAATATTAAGGGGCCATCATTTACCTTAAACAGTATTTTATAAACAATTGTTTCCTTACGTGGCAGACAACAAAAACGCCTGCACAAAACTTTATTAGACATACATGTTTGAAGAGTTATTTTATCTGGATTGTTTAGCAAATAGTGATGAGAATATCATATTTCAATTTGTGAAATTCTTGTCTAATGTTTTTATAAATCATAAGATATCGAATTTAACATTTCAGAAATATCTGCTTATTTACACAAGAGAATATTTATACTTTTACACTACGAAATATCTCTTACTAAATAAATGAAAAGTGATACACAATTGAAATTTCTTTAGCTTAAAATCTGATTTGCATCAACAACTCCAGATAAACTGAAAAACTCAGGATAAAATGTAATATTGCTTATAACGTGGTAGTGAAAATCTTGCTACAGGAGCAATTTAATTTAAATATCAATATACACATATGTGTGAAGAGTTATTTTATCTGGATTGTTTAGCAAATAGTGATAAGAACATCACACATATTAAAATTTGCGAAATTTTTGTTTAATGTTTTTATAAATCATAAGATATCGAATTAAACATTTCAGAAAAATCTGCTAATTTAGAAAAGAGTATTTTAACTTTTACACTACAAAATATCTGTTATCAAACAAATTAAAAGTGATACACCATTAAAATTTCTTTAGTATAAAATCTAATCTGCATCAACAACTCCAGATTAAAACTTTGTTTATGACTTGGTTGTGATAATATTGTTTCTGGAGTAATTTAATTTTAATATGAATATACAAGATACGGAAATGCCATATTCGTGTGAAGTATGTCGATATTCTTATTCTCAGAAGTCTAAATTATTGATACGTATAAGAACTCACACTGGGGAAAAGTCACAATTTTGTGATGTATGTGGATATTCTTGTTCTGATGAATCAAAATAAGTGACACATACAAGAACGCACACTGGGGAAAAGCCATATTCTTGTAAAGTATGCGGATATTCTTTTTCTGTGAAATCGTTAGTGGCACATATGAGAACAAACACTGCTGAAAAGCCACATTCTTGTGAAGTGTGTGGACATTCTTGTTCTGAGAAATAAAATTTAATGATACATATGAGAACTCACACTGGGGAAAAGACACATTCTTGTGAAGTATGTGGATATTCTTGTTCTAAAATGTCAAAATTAGTGATACATATGAGAACGCACACCGGGGAAAAGCCACATTCTTGTGAAGTGTGTGGATATTCTTGTTCTCGAAAATCAAACTTAGTTATACATATGAGAACTCACACTGGCGAAAAGCCACATTCTTGTGAAGTATGTGGATATTCTTGTTCTCAAATGTCAAAATTAGTGATTCATATGAGAACTCACACTGGGGAAAAGCCACATTCTTGTAAGGTGTGTGGATATTCTTGTTCTGTTAAATCAAATTTAGTGATGCATATGAGAACACACACTGGGGAAAAACCACATTCTTGTGAAGTATGTGGATATACTTGTTATCGAAAATCACACTTAGTTTCACATATGAGAACTCACACTGGGGAAAAGCCACATTCTTGTGAGGTATGTGGATATTCTTGTTCTCAAAAATCACACTTAGTTACACATATGAGAACTCACACTGGGGAAAAGCCACATTTTTGTGAAGTATGTGGATATTCTTGTTCTCGAAAGTCAAAATTAGTAAGACACATGAGAACTCACACTGGGGAAAAGCCACATTCTTGTGAAGTATGTGGATATTCTTGTTCTGAAAAATCACACTTAGTTATACATATGAAAACTCACACTGGGGAAAAGCCACATTCTTGTGAAGTATGTGGATATTCTTGTTCTCAAAAATCAAACTTACTTATACATATGAAAACTCACACTGGGGAAAAGCCACATTCTTGTGAGGTATGTGGATATTCTTGTTCTCAAAAATCCCACTTAGTTACACATATGAGAACTCACACTGGGGAAAAGCCACATTCTTGTGAAGTATGTGGATATTCTTGTTCTGAAAAATCAAAGTTAGTTTTACATATGAGAACTCACACTGGGGAAAAGCCACATTCTTGTGAAGTATGTGGATATTCTTGTTCTCAAAAATCCCACTTAGTTACACATATGAGAACTCACTCTGGGGAAAAGACACATTCTTGTGAAGTATGTGGATATTCTTGGTCTCGAAAGTCAAAATTAGTAAGACACATGAGAACTCACACTGGGGAAAACCCACATTCTTGTAAAGTATGTGGATATTCTTGTTCTGAAAAATCAAACTTAGTTATACATATGAAAACTCACACTGGGGAAAAGCCACATTCTTGTGAGGTATGTGGATATTCTTGTTCTAAAAAATCACACTTAGTTACACATATGAGAACTCACACTGGGGAAAAGCCACATTTTTGTGAAGTATGTGGATATTCTTGTTCTGAAAAATCAAACTTAGTTTTACATATGAGAACTCACACTGGGGAAAAGCCACATTCTTGTGAAGTATGTGGATATTCTTGTTCTCAAAAATCCCACTTAGTTACACATATGAGAACTCACACTGGGGAAAAGCCACATTCTTGTGAAGTATGTGGATATTCTTGTTCTCAAAAATCAAACTTTGTTATACATATGAAAACTCACACTGGGGAAAATATATCAAATGTTCTTCCGACCCAAAAATAAAAATGGGATATGAGTCGAATGGATTCACCAATCATTTTTATAACCAACGGCTGTGCTAAACAACCAATGAAAACGTCCCAACATATTTACAAAAAATTGTCGAATTTTGGATTCAATCAGTTCACCATTTACTACGTCACAGACCGCAATTTATTCTTGGCCATCATCTTGGTTACTGATCTGAACTATGCCGCCATCTTGGTTACTGACAAGAACTACGCCGCCATCTTTGTTCAACACAATATCTCAGAACTTAAGATGTTAACTACGCCACGGACTGCATTTGATTATTAGTCGCCATCTTGGTTACTGATCTGAACTACGTTGCTTTCTTTGTTCAACACAATGTCTCCAACCTTAACAGGTTATGGGCCCAACCACCGTCTTTTCTTTGACGGATCGGAATCTAAATTCTAATTGTTGCAGGCAAATTTCTGGGATATCTAAGGCTTCGAAACTTAATAAGTTATGGGCCCAGCATGCTTCCACGCTTTTTTTTTTTACAAGGTGGTCACCACTTACCAAGGCCTGGAAGCCACTCAGGGATAAGGGTTAAGAGTTGTTCTGAAACTTTACATGGCTTACACTTCTAGAGGTTATGGACCCAATGTGTGTCTTTATTTCGATGGATCTGAATCAAAATTTGAATTGCGGCAAGTGAAATTTCTAGAATATCTACGAATTCAAAAGCTACACAAAGTACTTCAAACACAACCTGAAAACAGAAACGTCCCCGACTTCATTGAAAAGAACGCTGTCTTTGCGGAATTAATACAGTGTTTAGATGATTAAAGTCTATCACTGGTAATGAGAAAAGCCATGGATGATGGCTGCAAAGCATTAAACATATTGAGAGAGCATTATTTATCGAAAGGAAAATGCAAACTTATTTCTTTACATATATATTTTTTTAGTTTCAAAACAGTTTCCGATAGTTCGTTTTTTTTACATAGGCATCACCACATTATCAAGGCCCAGAGGCCACTCAAGGATAAGGGTTAAAGAGTGTACAGTAGAAATTGGACAATATAGTAATCATTAGTAATGAAAATTTGGTAAATTTGATAACTTATATGGAACGGCTCGTCAAGAATTTATTTACGTTAGACTTGAACACAACCATATTGTAGTCAGCCGGAAAGCAGGAAAATGGAAGACAATTCCACAGGCGTACAGTTCTAAGAAAGAAGCTTTGTTCATGGAATCTACATTAAGGTTTAGGAACAGATAAAGAGTGGGGGGAATTATTGATAGTGTTTACAGCTTGATGAGTGTTTCTTGTGAAAGTTTGACAAGGGGGGACCATAGATTGAAGCTCAGTCGAACACTTTCATGAAAATAACGATACATCAGAGACAAACTCGCAACATCTCTTCTGTGAGATAGAGGTTGCAAGGAGGAGAAAAGGACATCTCCTATGAGGCTAGGAAGTCTATTTTGAACTCTATCAAGGCAGGACAAGTTCTTTCTAGCAGCTCCTGCCCAGATGTGGCAACAGTATTCCATCCTTGGACGTACCTGGCTCTTATATAGATAGAGAATAGCATCAGCAGTGAGATATTTACCGGATCGATAGAAAGATCTCACCATTTATCCAGCGGCCTTGGCAACAGATTTGATGTACGTGTTCCATTTAAGATCAGGAGTAATGGTCAAGCCCAGAAGCTTGTCAAAACTTGAGGCCTCCTGAAGACGAGAGCCATTCATTTCAATTGATACCATATGTGGATCAGAATGTTGATGATGTAAAGAGAGAAGCTTGGTTTTAGATGCATTAAAAGTAACCAGCCACTCCTTTCCCCATTGTACTACGTGCTCAAGATCAGAGGAGAGAGAATTGGAGAGAACTTGGTCGTTTACTGTCTTAGATGTGCTACCATAAATGGTAGTGTCGTCAGCATAAATGTCTACGAATGATGTAAGGATGTGATTTGGAAGATCATTAATGTAGATCAGGAAAAGAGTTGGGCCCAGGATGGACCCCTGAGGGACACCGGCATTAATACTGTGAGCTTCTGATTTTTGCCCCTCAACTACTACTCTTATGAACCTATCAGAAAGAAATGATTTAATAATTGAGAAGACATTTCCAGCTATACCATAGCTAGCGATCTTATGCCATACCCTATCAAAGGCTGTAGATATGTCAAGAGCAATTGACCTAGAAAGATTGCCACCGTCGAGAAATTTGCTAATCCTATGCGATATTACTGTAAGCACATCTGCTGTAGATCTAGCAGAACGGAAACCATATTGAGTGTCACTAAGAAGGTTATTTTTGTTGAGATGGTTGATTACTTCTGTATTTAACACAGATTCTAGCAACTTACTCATGACGCAGAGGAGACTTATTGACCTGTACTGAAAGGGGGATGAGCGATCACCTGAATTCTTAAATACAGGGCATACTGATGACATTTTCCAGGGAGATTGGAAACTATTCTCCTTAAGACAACGTTTAAACAGTTTTGTAAGTATGGGCGCTAGTTCAGGTTGAAGTTTTTTGAGTACTATAATAGGAATACCGTCAGGGCCAGTTGCTTTACTGGAATCAAGGTTTTTGATTGCTTCCACGCTTGAACCTCTATTAATCAACCACCGTATTAAATATGAGAAATCGGTGCCGTTCCCCCCGATCTTATGAAAGGGCATGGCGAGCACTTTTTGAGATGACAAGATGCCTACTTATCGAATCGAAATTAGTGCATAGTTTATGGACATACACTTTAATGGCAGCAGCATATATCAGAAATAGATCGTTCAATAAGAGGCTAGAAAAAACGCCGTATGAAGCGTTTTGCAGTGTAACACCTAAAAAGCTAAAAAGGTACTTTCATAGGTGACGATAAAAATAGTCAGGCATACTTAATCTACTTTGCAGCTCAAAATACTATAAAAAGGTTTAGATGTGTAAAATTCAATGATGCATTAAATTTAAAAAATGGCGATCCACTGAATGAAAAACGTGAAATATTGCCTAGCATCTTAATCGATCACAATAAAAATAGTAATAACGACGACAATTACAGTACTTCTGACAAAAACAGTAATCAGACACGTCGATACCTAATAAGGGAGCGAAAAAGGGTAGACTTCTTGCAAATTGAAAAGATACAAGATTATGCCATGGATTACTGTTATTTGTTGAACAGCATACCGGAAAGTTATAATGAGGCGATTAATTCAAAAAATCACCAAGAATGGGAACAAGCTATGGTATCCGAATTGAAAGCTTTATCTGAAAATAACACATACGAAATAGTGGCAAAACCAACAGATAAAAATATAATTTCTTCACACTGGGGTTTTTTCCAAAAAAAATCACAGCTTCTGGCAGTTAAACTTTTAAAGCAAGATTTGTGGCGAAAAGTTTCTCACAAATTCCTGGAGTGGAATATTGTGCAACATTTTCACCAACGACAAATTTAACAACAATTAGAATTTTATTACAACTTGCCACTCAATACAATTTAAAAATACATCAAATGGATGTAAAAAATGCTTATTTAAATGCTCTGATTGACTGTGAAATCTACATTTACCCTCCAGAGGGATTTAAAATGAAAAATAAAAATTGGGCGTGGAAATTAAATAAATCGTTATATGGACTAAAATTAAGTGCACACAATTGGAATTTAACACTCCATAATTATTAAATAGAACAGGAATTCAAACAATGTCCCGTAGACGTTTGCATGTATACCAAAAATGTAGGTAATAAATTGTTGATTTTGGGTTTTTGGGTTGACGATATATTACTCGCCTAAAACTGTGACAACACTAAGAGATGTTAAAAATGAATTAAATAAAAAAAATTAAAATGGCCAATCTTGGACGACTGTCATGGTTCCTCGGTATAAAATTTACCTGTGAAAATGAAACTATAACTATGACCCTATCACGATACATTGAAAAATTCTGCTGAAGTTTGTAATGAAAGATTGTAAGCCCCGTTCAATTCCCGTCGAAATGGACATAAATAAAAAAAAATATATGTCCATGGTAGGAAGCCTCATCTACTTGATGACCGCAACAAGGCCTGACATATTTTACACTGTAACAAAGCTATCTATAAACTTATTGAAACCGACAATTAAAGACCTTACTCGTGAACAATGAATCCTTCGTTACCTAAAAGGAACCAAGGAACAATCTTTAAGATTTAAAAAATCTACATATCCTCTAAATTTAGAAAGCTTTTCAGATTTAGATTGGGCTAACTCTGCGGATAGAAAGAGTATAGTGGGGTATTGTTTTAGACTTTTTAAAAAAATGTTTTATTCAATTTTCACCCCAAACAAGGCACAGTGCCACTTTGAAGCAGGGGGCTATTATCAGGGACTTAATTAGCGGGGTAATTATAAAGGGAGATGAGGAGAAAAATGTTTGTTGACATTACACTTGAACTTCTGCATATCGTTGCAGTTGGGAGGGACAGAATCCCGGAAGGGAGTTCCAAAAACCCGCAGTTCTGGGGAAGAAACTATTGGAGTAAAAGGTTTTCTTGCACCTAGGGATCTCTACTGTAAAGGGATGAGACTTAGTAGCTTGTCGGGGGTAGTTACGTCGGTGAGGTACAAGTGTTTGCAGTTCGTCAGAGCATTCACCATTGAAGTATTTGTAGAAAAGGCAGAGTTATGCAACATCTCGTCGATAGGACAGAGGCTGAAGCCTAGATGACAGTTCAGGACCTATCAGGTTGGCGACTCTCTTTTGAACCCTGTCCAGGAGCGAGAGACAAGAAGCAGATGCACCAGCCCAGATATGACAACAGTACTCCATACATGGTCGAATGGTTGCCTTATAGAGGTATAGGATACTGTCAGGCGTAAGTAGTTTTCTAGCACGGTAGAGGGAGCCAACCTTCCTTGCAGCAGCCTTGGCAATGCTCTCAATGTATCAATTCCAGTTCATATTCCCTGTAAACGTAAGGCTGAGGACTTTAAAAGAAGTACTTTCAGGTAATGTGTTCTTGGCCATTGCAATTGGTGGTAGAGAAGGTTTCTTGTAGTTATTGAAGGAAACAAGCTTAGTCATAGCAGCATTGAATGTGACCAACCATTTTGTCCCCATTCCACTACAGATTGGAGGTCATCCTCTAGTGTTTCTGCCATTTCCTTGGATATGTGTTCATTTGTTTTCCCCTCATATCTGTTATAGAGAGTGGTGTCATCGGCAAATATACCCATCTCCGAAACAATTTTATCAGGGAGGTCGTTTATGAATATCAGGAATAATAGAGGTCCAAGGATAGACCCCTGAGGTACTCCCGCATTTATGTCGTATTGTTTGGATGTACGACCGTCGAGGACAACTTTGATTTTTCTATTACTTAAGAAGGATTTAATTACATTATGAATTCTTCCAGTGATTCCATATGATCTAATTTTCCTTAGAAGACCATCGTGCCATACCCTGTCAAAAGCCTTAGATATATCAAGGGCCACCGCTCTACCCTCCCTTGTTTTATCCAATGAACGGTATATACGTTCAGAAACTACAGTTAAGATATCTGCTGTTGAACGGGCTTGCCTGAATCCATATTGTTTGTCAGTCAGGAGTTTAGCAGCTGTTAGGTGCTGGACTAGACTGTCAAAGACTGGACCTATGATCTCTTGGAAAACTAAAAAGCAACAAATTGTTGCCCTTTCTACTTGTGAAGCAGAATATGTGGCTCTTACACATTCCGCACAGGAGGCAATTTTTCTGAACACCCTTCTAAAATTTATTTTAAAACCAGGTAAAAAACCTATAGTAATTCATTGTGATAATCAGAGCAGCATCTTATTAGCAAATAATTCTAGGATTCATCAAAGGTCGAAGCATATTGATATCAGATATCATTTTATAAGGGATGAAATAAGAAAAAAAATCTATTACTCTTACTTATGTGACGTCTGAGAATAATTTTCACTTAACCTATAAAAAGAATAAAATTAAGACATTTTATAACCGAACTTTTAAGAATCTAATTATGAATAAATCTATTTTCAGAAACCCAAAATGAGAAGCATGAACGGTTAAAATCACACCAAAAGAAATTGTAAATTGTCCCGGGCGCGACGTTAAACTGCGACCATTTCTACCTTACTAACCAAATTAACCAATTAATATGTAACAGAATGTTTCCAGTTTTTCTTACAAAAAAACACTTGTTAAAACACTTTTTAAACTTCCTATTTGTCAAATAGTTCTTTTAGTATCTCTTTATTTCGTTAGGCAAACATTTGTTAAAACAAAACAAAAATTGTATATTTGTGAATTTTTGTGCATATGTTTATATGTATTTGAAAAGTATTCTATTTGTATGTTTATATATATTTAAAAAGTGTTTATTTGTATATGTATAAAAAAAATGTCTTCTTTTTGCACACGTTATACCGATATATTAATTATTTTTGACCAATGAGAATAAAAACAAATTCCCATAAAACCAGAAGAAAAAGAAAACAATTATTTTATTGGTTTATTTTTCTTTGTTCATTTATTTTTCTTTATTTATTTTTCTTTCCTTTTCTCAAGTGAAACCAAAATTGAATCTGAACGTATTTTTCCATTATATCAAAAAAGGGTGTGTGTGTAAAATGTTTTGACTTGTGATGGGGTGTATGAGACGAATGGATTCGCCAATCATTTTTTATAACCAACGGCTGTGCTAAACAACCAATGAAAACGTCCCTAAATTATTATAAGAATTGTCGAATTTTAAATTCAATCAGTTCGCCGTTTATAACGTCACAGACCGCACTTAATTCTTGGTTACTGATCTGAACTACGCCACCATCTTGGTTACTGATCTGAACTACGCCGCCATTTTTGTTCAACACAATATCTCAGAACTTAAGAGGTTAACTACGCCATGGACCGCATTTGATTATTCGTCGCCATCTTGGTTACTGATCTGAACTACGTCGCTATCTTTGTTCAACACAATGTCTCAAAACTTAACAAAACATCACACCAAATCTTTGCACCAGCAGACGTCAACTACAAAGCTCGGTGAAAATTTCTGTGGTAACACACTGGACTCCACAATAGAAGAATTTGATAATCCAGCAACCCTAATCGTTCGAAAGAAGAGAAAGGACTATACAAAAAGGGAATTGAAGACAAGACTAGAAGGATGGCAACAACATAAGAGAGCAGGTAGGTTCATGGAAGAACTGAACCAAAACTACATTGACAAGAAAGCTTCACTGCAATGGCTTAAAAGTGACAAGTTGCCATTTGATGATGAACGATTAATTATAGATGCACAAGACGAAGGCTTACTCATAAATGGATTTAAGAAAATGGTTGGTCTACAAAAACAGACTAATGCAGATTCTGTCACTCTGCTGTTGAAAGCCCAAGCCACCTAATGTCTGGATGCAAGGTCCTTCTAGCCGATGGTCATTACACTTCTCGCCACGACAAAGTTTGTAGATACTTACATTGGAAAATCTGTGGAGAGATGCAACTAGATAGGTCGTTGAACATCGGGGAACATGAATCACCACCGATAACATCAAATGGAAAAGTGACAGTGTTCTATGACAAAGACTTACAGGCGGGCAGATACATAAAAGACAAAGTTATCAAGCCAGATATAGTAATATGAAACAAGCCCGAAAGGGCTGCACTCATTATCGACGTCACAGTTCCAAACAACTTTTGCTATAATAGAGTAGAACGGGAAAAGATAACAAAATATCAGGACCTAAAAATGATCTAAAAACAACATGGTTTCTGAAAGAAATAAACATCATATCATTTATGACAGGAGCGACTGGCCTAATAAAAAAGAACCTTCATAAATACATAGAAGAAATCCCTGGAAAAGCAAGCTATAAGATAGAAGCCATAAAGAGCTGTCGGATATAAATTAAAACTATAACAGAATCAAGTGTTATCCACAGAAAGGAGCCCCTTTATCTCTTCAAACTAACAAACGTAAAATAAAAAAAGAGAAAAGCCACATTCTTGTGATGTATGTGGATATTCTTGTTCTGATAAATCAAATTTCGTGAGACATGAGAACTCACACTGGGGAAAAACTGGGAGAGAACTTGAATGTCACCGAGTTTCTAAGATCTCTCTGTACAGGGTTTTTCAGAACAACCTGACATGAGGATACTTTTTCCATAGACGTAAACCTGACCACATATTCAAAATCACACAATATTCGCTGCCCAAATAAGATCTCACTATGGCTAACCCACATTAGCTTTTACGAGGAACAGCAATAGCACGAAGCTTGATACTCTACGAGACTTGTACTGGAATCCAGTAATACATAAAGACTAAAAGAAAATATATACTACAACGTATGAAATAGGTTAATGTGGAGAGAAAAAAATTATGTTCTCAATTTCGTTACTAACTCAGTGTTTGAGAGATAAAGAACTTAAATTGAACATTCGAATATCTATGTATCTCATATAGACTTCAAGTGTTAGCCCCAGGTTGTGTGCCCCTTGACTTCTGAGAACTTCGACTGAAGTAAAATAAAACACAAAAATGAGAAAAAGACACATTCTTATAAAGTGTGTGGATACTCTTTTTCTACAAAAAGGAAAGTTAGTGATACATATGAAAACTCACACTGGGGAAACGCCACATTCTTGTAAAGTGCGTAGATACTCATGTTTCAAAAATCAGACTTTGTGATACAGAAAAGATCTCACACTGGAGAAAAGCCGCATTCTTGTAAAGTGTCGATATTCATGCATAACAATCAGCATTAGTTACACATGAGTGTAACCGTAATGAATTATTATTTATTACTAACCAAAACGTTTATTACTAATCGTTTACTCTAATTACATTTATGTTTCTGTTACGTTTATTATCAACGTTCTTACGTATCTTATGTGCAGTTCACTGTTATATGTGTGGGTGTTCTTACGTAGTTTACTTTCATAACGAGAATTATCTTTCAATAGAACGTACCTCCTCCCAACGGGAGCACGCAGCAAAGTACACTAAAGTAAAATTAAAAAAAAAACCCAGAAAAACACCACCCGATAAAAGGAAAAGTGGACCGCGACAATTCTCCCCGTCTTTCTCTCTTTTAAAAATCCATGAAATGCATAACTACGAAGAATCTCTTAAAAAAAACAATTAATACTTTCAAAACAAAGAAAAAAATGTCAGTGCCATGCGTTACCGCCTTCGAGTGGTCAACAAAAGTCATCAGTTCGGCTACAAAAATCAATATTTTCCGCCAACAGTCACTTAATAACCATTTAAAGTCAATGTGAAATCAACAACAATAACACAAAAAATAAAAGAAAACACATTCGTTTTTCCGCTTTTCTCCCGATGTAAGCATGTGGATTTTTTCTTTCTTACTTTCTCTTCTTTTTTTTCATCTCCCACAAAAAAGAAACACACGATTTGTATTTTTTGTCTTATCAATTACGTTGTCTATCTTTTTCTTTTCTTTAAAGACCCATTGATTTTTTGTCTTATCAATTACGACGTCTAGCTTTTTTCTTTTCTTTAAAGACACATTGATTTTTTTGTCTTATCAATTACGTTGTCAATCTTTTTCTTTTCTTTAAAGACCCATTGATTTTTTGTCTTATCAATTACGTTGTCTATCTTTTTCTTTTCTTTAAAGACCCATTGATTTTTTTGTCTTATCAATTACGTTGTCTAGCTTTTTCTTTTCTTTAAAGACACATTGATTTTTTTGTCTTATCAATTACGTTGTCTAGCTTTTTCTTTTCTTTAAAGACCCATTGATATTTTTGTCTTATCAATTACGACGTCTAGCTTTTTCTTTTCTTTAAAGACCCATTGATATTTTTGTCTTATCAATTACGACGTCTAGCTTTTTTCTTTTCTTTAAAGACACATTTACGTAGTGATTTTTTTGTCTTATCAATTACGTTGTCTAGCCTTTGCTTTTTCTTTTTCTTTAAAGACCTATTTACGTAGTGATTTTCCGTCAACATAACAAGGTTTAGTCTCGCATCGATGATGCAACCTGCTCAAAAATCGACATCAATGTTACCGTCATGAAATGGTGTATTATTATTATTATTATTATTATTATTATTATTATTATTATTATTATTATTATTATTATTATTTTATTACTTATTATTATTACTAATCGTTTACTCTTATGTTTTTCTTACGTTTATTGATGTGTGTTTATCAACTTTCTTACATTTAAGTGCGTGTGTTCTTACATATCTTACACGCAGTCCGCTGTTATGTGTGTGTGTGTGTGTGTGTGTGTGTGTGTGTGTGCTTATTCTTCTACAGTTCTTTGCCTTGAAAGTTTCCAGGATGTGTATGTGCAACAATATAATGCGAACATACCTGATTGTCTTCCATCTTGCTGGGGACGGTGCTGCAGACAGATTCAGCAATGAACAACGAGATGGACTGAAGCTTCAATCTTTTTATTCAAGGCAAGCCTAACATCTCGGACCCTGGTTGTCAGGAGAGACCCGAAATCTCCCGTCTACATTCCTCTGCTGCTAAGAACAACTCCACCCGTGCGGTCGTCAACCGGAAGCCTACAACCACAATTCCTGTATCACCCCTTAATTTCCGGTACATTCTATCTAGGTCGTTCAAGGTGACTTTGCTTGATGCCTGTAAAGCTTTACCTTTCTGACCCTGCTAAATCATTGATGAAAAATCAAAATATTCTTATATAACTTTCTAGTTCTAAAAACTAACTATATAGCAATTAAACTGGCATTTCCAATACTACATCTCTCCTCTCATCATCTTATCAAAATGTATGGCTTGAGCATACATTTTCAACTATCCCCATTTCCTTCTAAGGGGAACACGTATATCCATTCGGATAGCAAAGAAGGCTGTCACCATAATCCTCAAATTCTCACAGCCCATGGCCGATTCGTTACATGTCAACGCTCTCCATCCTCTTGTCATCTCACCAATTACCACGGTAATACATGACTCTAAAGCCTCTGCCTCAGCTCCATCGTGGAAACACACATCTCCATGTCTGGGAATTGCAAACCGGCTTTATTAACCCGTAGCACGCGGGAACAAGGACATTTCCACATGAGCATTACTTGTTTAAGCTGGTCCGTACTAGGTACCAGAGAAACGTCCCAAGAAAAAACCCCATCTAAACTCAGGAATCCTCCTGTACTTCCTATTTCACCGTCCATAACGATTCATAACCAAAATAAATACTCTTCACAGACAAGCCTTTCTTCCCGGATTGCACACAAACTTCATTACTCAGGCCCCAACCTGTCTGTCGTACTCTTCACTGACACACCAATTATACAGAAAACCCCTCCCTATTGCTTCACTGAGATCAGTTTCTAGTTCTGAAATACCGTCTATAATTCAGAATCATTCGAATCTCCCAGGCTTGTGACGTTTCAAGCGTTCAACAATTCATAGAGGCAAGATCGACCACACGCTACCTTAACTAGCGGCTCAGAGACAGAGATTTCTATCTAGCAGATTTTCTATCGTGTGATATCTCCATTTCATTGCCAACCGCTTTAGCCAACCAAATCTGATAAATTCCCCTTTCGCACATCTTAAATTCCTTAATAAAGTATCTAAATCTATCTCTCCCCCCCTCCATGTGATGCAACTCAACCGGGTAATGCCACTCAGGTCGTACTCAATAATATTTACAACATATAACATTTAACATATAACTTATACACATACATACAATTCACAACCTATCGAATTCTAGCTAATTCACTGACCTTTGTAACCTCCACATATCATAGTCTGTTTTTTTTTCTCTTCCCGCTAATCGCCTAAAAATTTTGGTGCAAGTCTATAAATTGGCCAACAAATCTTTTATACAATAAAAATCTGACAAAAATCTTTATAATGTACATACTTGTTACTGCATGAAAATGTCATATTCCAAAAATCACGTTAATCGATCAAGTAGTTTTTTTTTATGTAAGAAAATCAAATATTATCGGAGGATTCATCGAAGAAATAGCCACGCGACATCTTGTTTGAGAGATAACGCAACTAACGACCCCTGGCGGAAATATGGGTCAACAAGGGCAGTACATGCAGACCATCGAATATTTTATCAATCAAGTACATTTTTTTAATCAAATTTTACGATTTTTAGGGATAATAAATAAATAAATAAATTGACTTCTTTTAATAAAGAGAATATGGAGAACACTAGTTTTTTTTTGTTCGTCTGAAAACAGATTTTAATAAGCGAAGTACTTTTTTTTAAGAAAAAAACAAATTTTACGGGTTTTAGGGATAATAAATAAATAAATTGACTTCCTTTAATAAAAAGAATGTGTATTTTAATAAAGAGAATGTGTATTTTAATAAAGAGAATGTGTCTTTTAATAAAGAATGTGTCTTTTAATAAAGAGAATGTGGAGGGCAGACCATCGACTATTTTTAGTTTTTTTTTTTTTTTTTGTCGAAAACCCTTTTTGGGTTTGTATTACTGTACACATAGATTCGAAAACGTTGTCAAAAACAAATATATAATAAATAAATGTTATCAAAGGCGAGATACGTTACTTTTCTACCTAACTGGATAATTTTCTAGCGTTTTTATTTAATGTAACATGTTTATTCAGCTCGAAAAACATACAGCGTTTACCGATGTATTGGAAAATTCAAAATGGCGCCCGGCTCTCTTTCATACAGTAAATTTGGGAAAAGGGGGTATAAATAAAAAAAAAAACTAGACAAAATACTGTTAGAAAGTCGCTCAATATGTTACCGTGACATAGGCAGACATATATTCGGTGAGTTTTTAGCAGTATTTTGTATATATATTTTTTTTATTTTTAACTCATTTTCCACAACATACCGTGTTCAACAGAGAAGCCGGCGCCATTTAAAATTTTCCAATACATCGGTAAATACTGTATGTATTTCGAACTGAATAAACATGTTACAATGAATAAAAACACTAAAAAAAATTATTCAGTTAAGTAGAAAAGTAACTTATCTTTCCTTTGATAACATTTATTTGTTTTTTGACAACTTTTTCCAATCTATGTGTACAGTAATACAAACCCAAAGACAGAAGTCAATTTATTTATTTATTATCCCTAGAAATCGTAAAAATTGATTTTCTTTAAAAAAATAAATAAATAAAAGTACTTGATTGATAAAATATTTGATGGTCTGCATGTACTGCCCTTGTTGACCCATATTTCCGCCAGGGGTCGTTAGTTGCGTTATCTCTCAAACAAGATGGCGTGTGGCTTTTTCTTCGATGAATCGTTCGATAATATTTGATTTTCTTAAATTAAAAAAATACTTGACCGATTTACGTGATTTTTGCAATATGACATTTTCATGTAGTGACAAGTACGTACATTATAAAGATTTTTTTCAGATTTTTATAGTAAAAAGATTACTTATGGCCCATTTATAGACTTGCAACAAATTTGTATATTATACTTCCATAATTATTAACTAACAAAATTTTATGTTTACCCCGAAATAACCAAGGATCCTACCCGCGCTAGTACATTACAGACAATCTCAATACAAATGTGTGTAAAAAAAAAAGATATATACACTTTTTTTTTATTTTTTCCACACAAAAAAAGCATTCAATCACAATGCCGCCCGGTCAGAAAACAATAATACATGGTTCATAGACAAAAATTATCAATACATCATTTAAATATTTTTTCAACATGACCATTCGGATAGCAAAGAAGGCTGTCACCATAATCCTCAAATTCTCACAGCCCATGACCGGTTCATTACATGTCAACGCTCTCCATCCTCTTGTCATTTCACCAATTTCAACGGTAACACACGACTCTACCGTTTTCCGCCTCAGCTCCATGGAGGAAACACACATCTCCATGTCTGGGAATTGCAAACCGGTTTTATTAACCCATGGCACGCGGGAACAAGGACGTTTCCACATAAGCATCACTTGTTTAAGCTGGCCCATACTAGATACCAGAGAAACGTCCCAAGAAAAAACCCACCTAAACTCAGGAATCCTCCTGTACTTCCTATTTCACCGTCCATAACGATTCATAACCAAAATAAATACTCTTCACAGACAAGCCTTTCTTCCCGGATTGCACACAAACTTCATTACTCAGGCCCCAACCTGTCTGTCGTACTCTTCACTGACACACCAATTATACAGGGGACTAACAGAAACCCCCTCCCTATTGCTTCACTGAGATCAGTTTCTAGTTCTGAAATACCGTCTATAATTCAGAATCATTCGAATCTCCCAGGCTTGTCACGTTTCAAGCGTTCAACAATTCATAGAGGCAAGATCGACCACACCCTAACTTAACTAGCGGCTCAGAGACAGAGATTTCTATCTAGCGGATTTTCTATCGTGTGATATCTCCATTCCATTGCCAACTGCTTCAGCCAACCAAATCTGGGAAATTCCCCTTTCGCACATCTTAAATTCCTTAATAAAGTATCTCGATCTATCTCTCCCACCATGTGAGGCAACTCAACCGGGTAATGCCACTCAGGTCGTACTCAATAATATTTACAACATATAACATTTAACATAAAATGTACATACATATATACAATTCACAGCCTGTCATTGTTTCGGTCTGAAATTCGCATAAAAACCCCAAATTATCGAATTTTACCTAATTCACTTACCTTTGTAACCTCCACATAAAATAGTCTGTTTTTTTTTCTCTTCCCGGTAATCGCCTAAAAAATTTTTAAATTATACTTCCATAATTATTAACTAACAAAATTTTATGTTTACCCCGAAATAACCAAGGATCCGACCCCCGCTAGTGCATTACAGACAATCTCAATACAAAAGTGTGTAAAAAACATATATACAATGTTTTCTTTTTTTCCATACAAAAAAAGCATTCAATCACAATGCCGCCCGGGCAGAAAACAATAATACATGGTTCACAGACAAAAATTATCAATACATCATTTAAATATTTTTTCAACATGATCACCTTACGGCAAGTCAACCCTTTCTTTTTCTCGAAGCCTCACTTTACCCCTGCCTGTAAAACCTGTAGAAGACACAAATAGACCCCTTTTCTTCTCGAGCATTCGCTTCCTCTGAGTGAGTGATGCGGCCTTAAACTGTCCAATCTGAGGACTTGCACATGAATACGAATTAACCCCTAGGGACCAGACAGCTTCCGGTCCCAGAAGAAAACTCTCGCTCTTACGATACCAGCCTTCGACGGTGTTAGACGTCTGTTTGCTTCGCTGCCCCTACTAAAGGTATTGACGACAGCCACTGGCTGTAACTACCTCGTAAGGCAGTGGAGACCCGACTCTACTTTCTTCCTTCCTTTCTTCCTAAAGTACGTTTTGCGAATAAACCTTTCCCTTGTTAAGTTGAAGAAGTTGTTTGTCATTTGTTTATAGAATTGTGTTATTTTATTTTATTGGGGAAATTCCTTTATTTTATTAGGGAAATTGACCTTAAACTGTATGCCAGCTCTGACACCGATCTGCACCACCTTCTGCAGGTAGTACACACATTCTCCAGCACGTTGCTCTCTGGCAGTGAATTTTTTCTATCACCAATACAACAGACTCAACCTTATGTGTTTACTTGCGTCATGCTCTTTGAAGGTTTAAAATATTTTCTGAATTTGTAAATTTGATTTCTTTTATAATTGCGTCAGTTTATTTCATCTGCAGATTACGGAGAAATACGACAATGAAATATTAAAATATGATTAAAACCAATGTGCGTATTAGTATCATACTTTTTTGACATAAACGTATTTCATCTGCATAAAACGGTTCATTAATTCATACTGAAAAAGAAGACCAGGGAATATTAAAATCTGCATTAAAATTAATTAAGTTGGAACATTTTATCATCTCCCCAAAAGAAAATAACATAAATGTCTTGTAATTTCATGTTAAATTCTTACCAGGATTTAACTTTTCCACAAACAATTTGTGTCGTTACAACTATTCAATATAAAAAGTAAAATATGAGAAAATATTGGCGTAAAGCAGAATAAAAATAAATTTTATAATGAAATAAATGTCTTTTAATTTCAGGTTTTTGCGTCTAATACCAATATCACTATTGAAATCGGAGCAATAGGCACCTCCAAAATTCACCAGGGAATTACAGACTATATGGAACATGGCGTAACTTTATTAGAAATTAATATTATCAATATAACTTTTGTACCATTTAAAAAAAGAAGGGCAAAATAAATAAGTAATATTTAAAAAAGAAATTTCTTCGTGCGAAAATAATGAAATTGCGAGACTAAAATAATATTTACATAATTGTCACTTTAAAATAACATTCCGGTATGTAATAAAGCAAGCAAAAATCAACTAATGGTCAGATTTTCGTGAAATTTTCGATTATTATCCATTTTTGAATGAAATTAGATATAAAATGTTGTTTTCGCAAAATATATGAATGGAAACATTTTTTTAATGCGTGCTCCTCATATTTAATTTTTTTCGAAATTTGAACAAAATATACTTAAATCAATCGAATTTTCTATTTACTATGAGACATCAGAGTTAAAATAAGCAAAAACTATTTAATTTTTAAAATTTTAAATGCAAGTATTGAAAAAAAATCTTAACTTAAAGTTGCAATTACAAAAATTGATATAAATTTAATATTATTATGTGTTTTTGTTTAAATAGCGGTTTTTCTAATTAATATATACCATAATTAGTTGAATTACCAAGAAAATGACACTTCATAGAAATTAATTAATTTTTAAAAGATTAAAACAATTAAAATTTCATTACTTCAAAATGTCCCGTTACAACATAGATTTTTAAGTGTGTTTAATTTTTTTTTTAATATTAAGTGTATCTTGTCAGCTATTTTATCGCCAGATTGAAACCAATTTGAAAATATTATTGCACAAACATTAAGCATTTTGTAGACCATCCCCCCATATTTTGTCTCTTTTTGCCAAAAAATGTATGAAAGTCGGTAATTAACATTCATACATATTTAGTAAAACCGTATTTCATATTTACTATACAAATGTTTATAATATTAACCATTAAACTGTGTAAATCGTAAAACCTAATAAAATTATAACAAAGATTAATTATTAATTGCAGTTTGAAGAAGATAAACAAACGTTTTAAAAAAATCATTAAGTCACTTCTGCTTTTCCATAGTTCGTATAGTCAACACAAATCTGACGTCACGGAAACATGCGGTCCATTATTCGCAATCGTAACAAAACATGAGGGATTCTGATCATATGTGAAAAGAAAGATGAGGATGGTAGCGACTAATGAAAATTTGTTCGATTCCCATCTAATGGAAGGGTTGTGGAGACGGCGTGAGAAAGGACACGCATTTCCACGAATTATTAAAAACATAAGAAAACAATACACTTTTTAAGAAATGTTTAATTTTCAAAGTTGTTTTATTTTGTATAAATTTATATTTTGTTACGTGGCTCATTACTTCAGATTTTACAGGGTGTTCCAAAAGTCTTGAGCACATTTCAAGTCCTCATATCTTCATAACTCTGAATAGTAGAAAGATGAAAGTGGTACCATTTTAAAGCTAAATGCATTAAGTTTTTTTTGTAAGGCTTTTGATATTTTTCATTTCTTTTTAGATCCAATATCTTAATAGTTCTTAAGATATTCAATGTCAAAATGTGCCCAAGACTTTTGGAACACCCTGTATTTTCTTCGTTTTTCTGTTAAGACAATAATACACTTTCTAAAAAATGTTTCATTTTTCTGTTAAATAAATATTAAATTTATGTAAATATATAAATAAATATTAAATTTATATAAATATATAAAAAATGTATATTTTGTTCGTTTACTTTATTTAAGCAAGTGTTTACTTCCAATATTAAAATATTTTTTTTATATTAATTACATGGTTTTCTTTTTTTTTTTTTAACTTTAATAATGTTTAGTTTTATTTTAAAACTAATAATTGTAATATTCGTGATTTTACGGTGTAAAATACTGATGGGACCATTTTTGAGTTGTCGAACTTTGCAGGGACTTAACTGCCAAAGCAATAACAACTAAAAAAGAAAAGATAAATTTAATAAATAAATCACAACAACATGAAGTATTGACAAGTTTTAATCTAAACTTGTTGGCAAAACATTTTTTAGGAAAGCATTTCGAACATTTAACTAATTAACAGACATTTTTACACAAGGAACGAAATAATGATGACACCGTGTTAGACCTTAAGTTCTTTGTTCTTTAGCAGTTGATTTTCTATTTAAATAATTTCACGTTTAAATCGTGTTTTTCATCTTTTAATTTTGATTCTTTTATATTTTAATTTATTTTATTTCTTAATGAATTGAACACACGGAACAAAAATTGTATCAATTTACTAAAGAAATCCTATAAAACGAAAACAGATTTTTTGTTTTGAACACAAAAGAAAAAAAAACAAATTCACCTCACTTTTTTTTTCGTGTTGAATTTCCTGAATGAAAAGTAAGTTATTTTCTTTCTTTTTTTTTGTTGTTGTTTACAATTTTAAAAAAAAGCATCCAATAACTTTTAAAATTATGTTAAATAGTAAAATAAGTTTTTTTTTTATTGCAATCCAATAAAACTATGGATTCTGCTTTTAACAAACGTGAATAAAAAAGAAGTATGAATCTCCAATCAATAAAAATCTCTGAAGAAAATATTATTTAATCTGACATTAAGATTTTTTTAATCAGAAATTTATTTATTTTTAGTAAAACTTATGTGGTTTCTTAGAAAAAAATAATTATATATTTAAAAAGTGTTTATTTTTATATGTATAAAAAAAAATGTCTTCTTTTTGCACACGTTATACCAATATATTAATTATTTTTGACCAATGAGAATAAAGACAAATTCCCATAAAACCAGAAGATAAAGAAAACAATTATTTTATTGGTTTATTTTTCTTTGTTCATTTATTTTTCTTTATTTTTCTTTCCTTTTCTCAAGTGAAACCAAAATTGAATCTGAACGTATTTTTCCATTATATCAAAAAAGGGGGTGTGTAAAATGTTTTGACTTGTGATGAGACGAATGGATTCGCCAATCATTTTATAACCAACGGCTGTGCTAAACAACCAATGAAAACGTCCCTAAATTATAAAAATTGTGGAATTTTGGATTCAATCAGTTCGCCGTTTATTACGTCACAGACCGCACTTAATTCTTGGTTACTGATCTGAACTACGCCACCATCTTGGTTACTGATCTGAACTACGCCGCCATCTTTGTTCAACACAATATCTCAGAACTTAAGAGGTTAACTACGCCATGGACCGCATTTGATTATTAGTCGCCATCTTGGTTACTGATCTGAACTAAGCCGCTATCTTTGTTCAACACAATGTCTCAAAACTTAACAAAACATCACACCAAATCTTTGCCCCAGCAGACGTCAACTACAAAGCTCGGTGAAAATTTCAGTGGTAACACACTGGACTCCACAATAGAAGAATTTGATAATCCAGCAACCTGATCGTCCGAAAGAAGAGAAAGGACTATACAAAAAGGGAACCAAAGACAAGACTAGAAGGATGGCAACAACATAAGAGAGCAGGCAGGTTCATGGAAGAACTGAACCAAAACTACATTGACAAGAAAGCTTCACTGCAATGGCTTAAAAGTGACAAGTTGCCATTTGATGAAGAACGATTAATTATAGATGTACAAGACGAAGGCTTACTCACAAATGGATTTAAGAAAATGGTTGGTCTACAAAAACAGACCAATGCAGATTCTGTCACTCTGCTGTTGAAAGCCCAAGTCACCTAATGTCTGGATGCAAGATCCTTCTAGCCGATGATCATTACACTGCTCGCCACGACAAAGTATGTAGATACTTACATTGGAAGATCTGTGAAGAGATGCAACTAGATAGGTCGTTGAACATCTGGGAACATGAATCACCACCGGTAACATCAAATGGAAAAGTGACAGTGTTCTACGACAAAGACTTACAGGCGAGCGGATACATAAAAGACAAGGCCAACAAGACAGATATAGTAATGTGGAACAAGCCCGAAAGGACTGCACTCATTATCGACGTCACAGTTCCAAACAACTTTGGCTATAATAGAGTAGAACGGGAAAAGATAACAAAATATCAGGACCTAAAAATGATCTAAAAACAACATGGTTTCTAAAAGAAATACACATTATACCATTTGTGACAGGAGCGACTGGCCTAATAAAAAAGAAAGAAGCAATCCCTGGAAAAGCAAGCTATAAGGAAATACAGATAGCAGTCATAAAGGGAACGGTGTCTATTCTTAAAAGAGCCCTCGGATATAAATTAAAACTATAACAGAATCAAGTGTTATCCACAGAAAGGAGCCCCTTTATCTCTTCAAACTAACAAACGTAACATAAAAAAGAGAAAAGCCACATTCTTGTGATGTATGTGGATATTCTTGTTCTGATAAATCAAATTTCGTGAGACATGAGAACTCACACTGGGAAAAAACTGGAAGAGAAATTAAATGCCTACTAGACACTGTCACCGAGTGTCTAAGATCTCTCGGTACAGGGTTTTTCAGAACAACCTGACATGAGGATACCTTTTCTATAGACGTAAACCTGACCACATATTCAAAATCACACAATATTCGCTGCCCAAATAAGATCTCACTATGGCTAACCCACATTAGCTTTTACGAGGAACAGCAATAGCACGAAGCTTGATACTCTACGAGACTTGTACTGGAATCCAGTAATACATAAAGACTAAAATAAAATATATACTACAACGTATGAAATAGGTTAATGTGGAGAGAAAAAAATTATGTTCTCAATTTCGTTACTAACTCAGTATTTGAGAGATAAAGAACTTAAATTGAACATTCGAATATCTATGTATCTCATATAGACTTCAAGTGTTAGCCCCAGGTTGTGGGCCCCTTGACTTCTGAGAACTTCGACTGAAGTAAAATAAAAAACAAAAATGAGAAAAAGACACATTCTTATAAAGTGTGTGGATATTCTTTTTCTACAAAAAGGAAAGTTAGTGATACATATGAAAACTCACACTGGGGAAACGCCACATTCTTGTAAAGTGCGTAGATACTCATGTTTCAAAAATCAGACTTTGTTATACAGAAAAGATCTCACACTGGAGAAAAGCCGCATTCTTGTAAAGTGTCGATATTCATGCATAACAATCAGCATTAGTTACACATGACTGTAACCGTAATGAATTATTATTTATTACTAACCAAAACGTTTATTACTAATCGTTTACTCTAATTACATTTATGTTTCTGTTACGTTTATTATCAACGTTCTTACGTATCTTATGTGCAGTTCACTGTTATATGTGTGGGTGTTCTTACGTAGCACACTAAAGTAAAATTTAAAAAAAAACAGACAAAACATCACCCGATAAAGGGAAAAGTGGACCGCGACAATTCTCCCCGTCTTTCTCTCTTTTAAAAATCCATGAAATGCATAACTACGAAGAATCTCTTAAAAAACAATTAATACTTTCAAAACAAAGAAAAAATGTCAGTGCCATGCGTTACCGCCTTCGAGTGGTCAACAAAAGTCATCAGTTCGGCTACAAAAATCAATATTTTCCGCCAACAGTCACTTAATAACCATTTAAAGTCAATGTGAAATCAACAACAATAACACAAAAAACAAAAGAAAACACATTCGTTTTTTCCGCTTTTCTCCCGATGTAAGCATGTGGATTTTTTCTTTCTTACTTTCTCTTCTTTTTTTTCATCTCCCACAAAAAACAAACACACGATTTGTATTTTTTTCTTATCAATTACGTTGTCTATCTTTTTCTTTTCTTTAAAGACCCATTGATTTTTTTGTCTTATCAATTACGACGTCTAGCTTTTTTCTTTTCTTTAAAGACACATTTACGTCGTGATTTTTTTGTCTTATCAATTACGTTGTCTAGCTTTTTCTTTTCTTTAGTGATTTACGTAGTGATTTTCCGTCAACATAACAAGGTTTAGTCTCGCATCGATGATGCTACCTGCTCAAAAATCGACATCAATGTTACCGTCATGAAATGGTGTATTATTATTATTATTATTATAATTATTATTATTATTATTATTATTATTATTATTACTTATTATTATTACTAATCGTTTACTCTTATGTTTTTCTTACGTTTATTGATGTGTGTTTATCAACGTTCTTACATTTAAGTGTGCGTGTTCTTACATATCTTACGCGCAGTCCACTGTTATGTGTGTGTGTGTGTGTGTGCTTATTCTTCTACAGTTCTTTGCCTTGGAAGTTTCCAGGTTGTGTATGTGCAACAATATAATGCGAACATACCTGATTGTCTTCCATCTTGCTGGGGATGGTGCTGCAGACGGATTCAGCAATGAACAACGAGATGGACTGAAGCTTCAATCTTTTTATTCAAGGCAAGCCTAACATCACGGACCCTGGTTGTCAGGAGAGACCCGAAATCTCCCGTCTACATTCCTCTGCTGCTAAGAACAACTCCACTCGTGCGGTCGTCAACCGGAAGCCTACAACCACAATTCCTTTATCATCTCTTAATTTCCGGTGCATTCTATCTAGGTCGTTCAAGGTGACTTTGCTTGATGCCTGTAAAGCTTTACCTTTCTGACCCTGCTAAATCATTGATGAAAAATCAAAATATTCTTATATAACTTTCTAGTTCTAAAAACTACCTATATAGCAATTAAACTGGGATTTCCAATGCTACATCTCTTCCCCCATCATCTTATCAAAATGTATGGCCTGAACATACATTTTCAACCATCCCCATTTCATTCTAAGGGGAACACCTATATCCATCCGGATAGCAAAGAAGGCTGTCACCATAATCCTCAAATTCTCACAGCCCATGACCGGTTCATTACATGTCAACGCTCTCCATCCTCTTGTCATTTCACCAATTTCAACGGTAACACACGACTCTACCGTTTTCCGCCTCAGCTCCATGGAGGAAACACACATCTCCATGTCTGGGAATTGCAAACCGGTTTTATTAACCCATGGCACGCGGGAACAAGGACGTTTCCACATAAGCATCACTTGTTTAAGCTGGTCCGTATTAGGTACCAGAGAAACGTCCCAAGAAAAACCCCACCTAAACTCAGGAATCCTCCTGTACTTCCTATTTCACCGTCCATAACGATTCATAACCAAAATAAATACTCTTCACAGACAAGCCTTTCTTCCGGATTGCACACAAACTTCATTACTCAGGCCCCAACCTGTCTGTCGTACTCTTCACTGACACACCAATTATACAGGGGACTAACAGAAACCCCCTCCCTATTGCTTCACTGAGATCAGTTTCTAGTTCTGAAATACCGTCTATAATTCAGAATCATTCGAATCTCCCAGGCTTGTCACGTTTCAAGCGTTCAACAATTCATAGAGGCAAGATCGACCACACCCTAACTTAACTAGCGGCTCAGAGACAGAGATTTCTATCTAGCGGATTTTCTATCGTGTGATATCTCCATTCCATTGCCAACCGCTTCAGCCAACCAAATCTGGGAAATTCCCCTTTCGCACATCTTAAATTCCTTAATAAAGTATCTCGATCTATCTCTCCCACCATGTGAGGCAACTCAACCGGGTAATGCCACTCAGGTCGTACTCAATAATATTTACAACATATAACATTTAACATAAAATGTACATACATATATACAATTCACAGCCTGTCATTGTTTCGGTCTGAAATTCGCATAAAAACCCCAAATTATCGAATTTTACCTAATTCACTTACCTTTGTAACCTCCACATAAAATAGTCTGTTTTTTTCTCTTCCCGGTAATCGCCTAAAAATGTTTAAATTATACTTCCATAATTATTAACTAACAAAATTTTATGTTTACCCCGAAATAACCAAGGATCCTACCCTCGCTAGTACATTACAGACAATCTCAATACACATGTGTGTAAAAAATATATAGAATTTTTTTTATTTTTTTCCATACAAAAAAAGCATTCAATCACAATGCCGCCCGGGCAGAAAACAATAATACATGGTTCACAGACAAAAATTATCAATACATCATTTAAATATTTTTTCAACATGACCACCTTACGGCAAGTCAGCCCTTTCTTTTTCTCGAAGCCTCACTTTACCCCTGCCTGTAAAACCTGTAGCAGACACAAATAGACCCCTTTTCTTCTCGCGCATTCGCTTCCTCTGAGTGAGTGATGCGGCCTTAAACTGTCCAATCTGAGGACTTGCACATGAATACGAATTAACCCCTAGGGACCAGACAGCTTCCGGTCCCAGAAGAAAACTCTCGCTCTTACGATACCAGCCTTCGACGGTGCTAGACGTCTGTTCGCTTCGCTGCCCCTACTAAAGGTATTGACGACAGCCACTGGCTGTAACTACCTCGTTGACACCGATCTGCACCACCTTCTGCAGGTAGTACACACATTCTCCAGTGACATCGGAATGAAGTTTGGCCTGGATAAATGTGCCAAATGTACACTCAGAGCTGGGATGAAGACCCACACAGAAAATATGCAGCTTAATGAAAACATCGACATCAGGGATCTAGAAGAGCATGAGCCTTATAAGTACCTTGGCATTGAGGAAAACGAGAACATACAACATGCGAAGATGAGGGAGAAGATAAGTAAAGAATATCTACGTGGTGTGAGGACACTATGCAAAATACAGCTCACCAATAAAAATAAAATTACTGTCATCAACCAGCTTGCTATGCCAGTCATAATATACAGCTTTGGTATCATTGACTGGCCACAAAAATACATCAACCGACTAGATGTAAAGACACGGAAGCTACTAATGCTTCATACAATATATATAGAAATCAGTGTCTACCAGGCTGTATTCGCCCAGGGAGAAGGAGGGCTGGGACTCTCAGAGATCAATCATCAACATAGGCCAACTATTGTGATCACTGGTCAGTACTATTTATCAAAAGCAGTATCGGTTTCTTCAACGTTGCCCACATCGGAACTAAATTTGAAAGATACTCATATTTGAGATGTCCTTGTTGATGATGTAGAATGGCGACACAACCTGGCTGACTTGGCGAAAAGAGTCTAAAACAACAAAATCCTGACGACTATATACAAAAGAATGTGTACCGGGTCCGCATGCCCAGCACGTTGCTCTCTGGCAGTGAATTTCTTATATCATCAGTACAACAGACTCAACCTTATGTGTTTACTTGCGTCATGCTCTTTGAAGGTTTAAAATATTTTCTGAATTTGTAAATTTGATTTCTTTTATAATTGCGTCAGTTTATTTCATCTGCAGATTACGGAGAAATACGACGATGAAATATTAAAATATGATTCAAACCAATGTGCGTATTAGTATCATACTTTTTTGATATAAACGTATTTCATCTGCATAAAGCAGTTCTTTAATTCATACTGAAAAAGAAGACCAGGGAATATTAAAATCTGCATTAAAATTAATTAAGTTGGAACATTTTATCATCTCCCCAAAAGAAAATAACATAAATGTCTTGTAATTTCATGTTAAATTCTTTACAGGATTTAACTTTTCCACAAACAATTTGTGTCGTTACGACTATTCAATATAAAAAGCAAAATATGAGAAAATATTGGCGTAAAGCAGAATAAAAATAAATTTTATAATGAAATAAATGTCTTTTAATTTCAGGTTTTTGCGTCTAATACCAATATCACTATTGAAATCGGAGCAATAGGCACCTCCAAAATTCACCAGGGAATTACCCACTATATGGAACATGGCGTAACTTTATTAGAAATTAATATTATCAATATAACTTTTGTACCATTTAAAAAAAGAAGGGAAAATAAAGTAGTAATATTTTAAAAATTTTTTCTTCGTACAAAAATAATGAAATTGCGAGACTAAATGTTTACATCAGTGACGGCTCGTGTTAAAGAAAATACCTATTGTTTAATATTGTGTAAAAATAAAACAAACATAAAATATACATAATTTATACGTATGCACACTTTTTAATAACGATTAACATTGACGTTTGAGTGAAAACACGGAAAAAAAACTCATTTCCCCAAAACCTGCCGGAAAAATTCATAAATATATTTTAAGTTTGTTTAAAGAAATTTACAATTTTCTGAAACATAAATTTAAACAAATCATGATTTTATTTTAATAATGTTTGATTAAAGAATTTGCAAAGTCCCTTCTATATATATATATATATATATCACAGTGGCGGCTCCTGTCTAAGATTAGTGGGGGTGCTGTTTTAAAGAAAATACCTATTGTTTTAATATTGTGTAAACATAAAACAAACATAAAATATACATAATTTATACGTATGCACACGTATAAAAATACAATAACTTAAAGGAATCCTAAATAGATGTAAATATTTTAAATATTTTACTTATTGCATTCATTTGAAAGTAAACTTCAATTTCCTTGTTTTAATTTGTGAGAAAAGATTGATAATTTTCTCCTTAACTTCTGAATGACTGCTGAAGAACTTTTTTATCAATTGAAAGCACTGCACGTTCATTTAGTCTTTGGAAACACATGGTGTTCCTTAGAACATTTTTTTATTCTTTTCAGACTTGAAAAATAACGTTCTACCTCTGTAGTCATGGGAATTGTCCAGATAATTTTTATGAGTTTTGTAATTTCACTAAGAACGTCGTTTAAATTGTTTTCCAAACTAAATTTCAGGAGATCAATTACTTTGCAATATTCATGGATATCTGACCTACTATAAAATATTTCTAGCTCAGTTTCAAACTTTCCTTTGTCAATCATGGGATATGCTTCAGTTGTCAAGGATATATCTTCTGTAGGTAGTTTTTTTTCTTAAAACTAGCAAAGCTTATCTAAAACCAACACAAAGTCAAGTATCTCGATTCCTTTGTGTTCTTAAACCAAAGGAAATGGTTGATTGTTGAATTGCGCCCCCGTTGTATCAAAGTACCTGCAGAATGTCTTCTTGGTTCCTCCTCTTCTCTTCTCTCTCCAATAATCGAGCACAGCATATAATAACAAAACTCTAAAGCACGTCTGACAGCACTGACTTCTGCCAACAGTCCCCCCTCCTCTTAACAATACAGGCTTTTTATATCGCAAAATCGTTCACCTCTATTTGCATATTCTTCTAACTCACGTGATCACTACTCTATAAATAAGAGTCTTGACCGTTTCTTTTCTTTCTTTTTATTTATTTTCAGTGTCCGACCCGCACGTGGTCTATCCAGGTAAGTCACGCATTTCTTCACATTATCTTGTAAAACAAGTAGGAAGTATTAAATGTTTAGTTGAAGAATATCTGTCGGTTATGTCAACAGATATATAGTCATACAGTTCTTTATCTTCGACCTTGTGTGTTTGTGAAGGATTTTCGCAGTATTTGGTGTTTCTTATCTCTAAAATAACAGTTTTGAAATTTGTTATGTATTCATTGACTTTATATATGCTAATTTCCCGATAAATAATTTCAACATGAGACATAATTTTATGAAATAGCTCAAACCAAAATATGACATTTTCATCGTTCAAATATTTCAGAAATTCTGTCGCTTCTGCAACGGTCTAATCTACATATGATGTTGACTGAATTTCAATGACATTTTTTATGCTTGAACATTTTCATAAACTCTATGTATGTTAAAGTTCAACCTTGTGGCGGATACACGTAGAATGCTTACATCAAGATGCTTCTTGAAACATGGACAGACGCTGTGATGATCTAGAAAAGAAAGTCGGAATAGCCAAAATGTTAAAGATAAATATTCTAGCATTTCGTGTAATGCTTGCTGCATTTCTCATTATTAAATTAAGTTGATGCGCATAACTGTGAGTGAAATGCGCATTACTATAATCTGCTTTTATTTTTACCTGAGCACCAGATTTTTTGCCTTTCATGACATTTGCATCATCAAATGTGTGTATCAGTTTCTGGCGATTCCATTGAAGAATTATATCTAATTGTTGTAGAATACATTTTGATATCCCATCAGCGGTTTGGTTTTCTGGAATAAAGAATCCCCAAATGCGTTCAAGTATTTTTTCATCCAAGACGTACCGTAAAACAATGATGTTCAGACATATCTGTTGTATCATCAGCCATGACAGCTACAAAGGAAGTTTTGCTAATTTCTGCCCTTATTTCATCACGGTATATTTGTAAAAAAAAACAGTCAAATATGTCATTCTGAATATTCTTGGAAACACCTTTGAAGATATTACTGGTTTCTAAGTGATTCTTTAAATCTGGATCTAATAAAGATGCAAAATTTAAAAATCCTATAAATACACTTGGATTTACTGAATCATCTTTTTCATCATGTCCTCGTAAGGGAGTTTCAAAGTTCCCAGAAAAGAAAATACAATCTATTATTTTAGATAAAATTTCACGGTTCTTCTTAACATTCGTGTTTTGATGATTGATTGAAAGTCTGCAGGCCTCACTAAGTTTTTCTTTAATATTTACGGTCCCCAAGATCGATAGGGAAACTACATTGTCAACGTGCTTCTCATGCTTTTCAGTTCTATCTTTCATTTTGCTAATAGCTTTGAAACTATCTTTTGTCCATGTTACATCACCCCCTAACAACAAACAAGGAAAGCAGAACAATGCCTTTTTTAGTTCACAACCGCAAAGCCAACTTTTCTGTTGGTACCATTAAAGCTACGAATATACACTTTGTTGTTGCTAATGCCTGGCTGAGATATTTGAATATCAGGTGTTGAACGGCTTCTTTTCTTAATTTCAACTTTATCATGGAGAGACAGCTGTGAAAACTCAATCCGTTGAAGTTCATTTACCGTCGCAGAAGTTATTTCTTGGGGATGCAAGGAGACCATGGTTAAATTCTTTTTATATCAGTTGTATTGGGAAAGGTAAGCACTAGGTAGTCTATTAGTAGAATAAAAATTAGGGTAGAAGGAATACAATGTTTACGTGATCCTCTTGCGATTCAACTAAACCAGAAGTTCTAACTGAGTTTAATCATACTTTATATCTTTTAGGTCACAGATTTTTATTAACGAAAGAGTTTTACTATTTAACAACGGTTTTATTTATAAAAAGCTTGGTGTTAATTAAAAATAGGCGTATAACAAAATAAGCTTGTCATTAAACTAGCTTTTTTTTAATACAAATATTTGTAACTTTGCCATCATAAGCCGTCGACAAAGGGGTAATACGCAAAAACATTTTAATTAAAAAACACTATTTTAAATTGTATACACTTTACAGAGTAATAAAAAAAATATACAAAAATATTTCTTTTAAACTTTACAGATTAAATAAAATTTTACGGGATTTTTCCGCAGGCAAATAAGCGAAAAACATTTTTTAAATACATTTTATTTACAATTTTTTAATAATTTATTTTTTCATAAAGACAAAATCTTTGAAATTTACTTTCCTGCAAACGATGGTAAAGTTAGGAGTTTACCATTTAAAAATGGTTTTATTGGATAACAGTTTTATTTAAAATTTAAAAATGTGTTTATAACAAAACTTTGTAAATAAAATATAGAATAAAAGTTTACATATTTGTACTATGAGCAAACCAAAAGAAATAAAGATACAAAATTTTATTTACAAATCTTTTTACAACTTTTTATATGAAAATAAAAACAAACTTTGCTATTTACTAAGCTTATTATAAAAACGGTTTTACATACTCGTCTTGTTATTGCACATTTTAATTAAAAAACTTTGTTCAAAGTGCAAAACTTCTTGCTTTGTCCTCGTGGGAGGTAAATAAATGCTAAAGCTTATATATACAGTGGGGAAAATAAGTCTTGGACACATCCCATTATTCTTTATTTAACACATTTTTTATGCAGCGAATGACACGAAAATTTAACAAAAAATAGTTACTAACTTAACAATAACAAATAACTTTAGAAATTGGAACCTTTTAATGCATAACAAAAATTATATGATAAAAACGAGAATAGCCTGGAAAAAAAGTGTTGGACACATTGTTTTAAATTATATTTTATTATTATTTTTTATAAATAATGCTGACAATTGTAATTTGTATTTTTATTTTCCGACACTATTATAAGTTTTAGAAGTTTCTTAATTGTTGTAGACCATACTCTAGGTCGTTGGAAAGTATTGAAACACGTTAGTCACCAGTAAGCCATCATGCGTGAAGGTTCTCAGGATGAGTAAACGTAAAAACTCCCTCAAGTCGTCCGTGATTAGATTATTGCCGAGCACAAGAATGGAATTGGTTTTCGGCGTATATCTGCTCAATTCAAAATCCCTGTAAGCACCATAGGAAACCTTATTAGGAAATGGAAGGTGCATGACTCAACCCTGAACCGTCCGCACACCGGAGCTCCTCGCAAGATATCGGATTGAGCAGTGAGAAAAATTGTATAAAAAGTTCAGCAGCAACCGAGAACCACACGAGGCGAACTTCAGAAATATTTGGAAGAAGCAGGGATAGTAGTAACGAAACCAATGATTAGTAATATACTCTGATGCAAGAGTCTTAAATCGCGTACACCTCAAAAGACACCATTACTAAAAAATGTCCTGTTAATGCTCATCTGGATTTTGCAAGAGACCACTTATTGAAAAAAGGTGATTACTGGAAGAATGTGATCTGGTCCGATGAGACGAAAGTGGAACTTTTCAGCATTAACTCTGTACGTCGAGTATGGAGAAGAGATGGCACAGCGCACGATCCCAAGGACACCCTCCCCACTGTAAAGTTTGGTGGTAGAAATGTCATGCTCTGGGGATGCTTCTCTTCAAATGGTACTGGACCACTTCATATTATAGATGAAAAGATGAATGCAGCCAAATATCGAGAAATTCTTGAAAATAATCTCTTGCCTGCTTCCAATGCGTTAGGTATATAACAAGGATGGATCTTTCAACAAGATAATGATCCCAAATATACTGCTAAAATAACCTCCGATTGGTTCGTACAGAACAAAATAGATGTTCTTAAGTGACCCAGTCAGTCCCCAAACTTAAATCCTATAGAAAATCTATGGAGAGAGCTCAAAATCATGGTCCCCAAGCGAGATCCACATAATATTCAGGATTTGAAGAAAGTATGTGTTGAAGAGTGGGCAAAAATCTCGCCTGAACGTTGTCACAAATTAGTTTCGTCGTATAGAAAACGTCTCGAAGCTGTAATAGCCAATAAGGGGGTTTCAACTAAATATTAGATCAAATTGTGTTAGTGTGTCCAATACTTTTTTTCCGGCTATTCTCGTTTTTATTATATAATTTTTGTTCTGCATTAAAAGGTTCCAATTTCTAAAGTTATTTGTTATTGTTTAATTAGTAACTACTTCTTGTTAAATTTTCGCGTCATTCGCTGCATAAAAAATGTGTTAAATAAAGAATAATGGGATGTGTCCGAGACTTATTTTCCCCACTGTATATATATATATATATATATATATATATATATATATATATATATATATATATATATATATATAATGTGTGTATATATGTGTGTGTATATATATATGTGTGTATGTATATATGCGTGTATATATATGTACATATATATGTGTGTATATATATCGTGTGTGTATATATATGCGTATGTATATATATATATATATATATATATATATATATATATATATATTGTGTGTGTGTGTGTGTGTGTTTGTGTGTATATATGTGTGTGTGTTTATATATGTGTATATATATGTCTGTGTGTATAGATATGTGTATAGATATATGTGTGTATATATGTGTATATATATGTGTGGGTGTGTATATATATATGTGTATATATATCTGTGTGTATATGTATATATATATATATGCATATATATATATATATATATATATATATATATATATATTTATTTATATTAAGTAATGTGATTGATAATTTAAAATTTTAAAATCAAATTATAATTAAATTAAAACTCCGTAGCATGAGAAGGAACAACAACAAAATCAATTATTTGTACGATCGTTTCGGAAAACAATGTTTTTTATTGTGGTAGACATCAAGTTACGTACAATATTTATTACATATGGTTTTTTAATAAGCAAGGTCTCCTCGTCAGCAAACTTTGAAGGGTTTTTATTAAATTTAAAAGACACCATAAATAAACCTAGCATTAAAAGTAAGGCAGATGTATCTGAAAAAAATTGAAATAAAAGGTCTGGATTTAAAATTTATAAGAAAATTAATATGGGTTAGAGATAGAAAAGAAATAGAGTAAAATATAAAAAAAAATTGTTGTTGTTGTTTCCAATTTTAAAAAATGCATCCAATAACTTTTAAAATAATCTTAAACATGAACATATTTTTTTTTTTATTTCAATCCAATAAAACTATGGATTCTGCTTTTAACAAACGTGAATAAAAAAGTATGAATCTCCAATCAATAAAAATCTCCGAAGAAAATATTATTCAATCTGACATTAAGATTTTTTAAAAATCAGAATTTTGTTTATTTTTAGTAAAACTTATGTGATTTCTTAGAAAGTAATGTTTATCAAAAACACAATAATTTAATTCAAATATGGCTGAATTGTTAGACAACTTAGCACGAAAACTGCTATTGCGGTTTTTGATTGTTTTGATTTATTTTTTTAAAAATTCTGAATACATTTATTTTCGTTTGATTATTAATATTTTATCCAATACTTTAGATTTAAGAATGTAATCATGTTCTTCTATAAAGTTTACATAATATGATCACCCATTTAGTGGCCATCTCTTCAAAATTCTAAATCTACTTTTATTGGCCAATAAGTTTCAATAACCTTAAAAATATCCGCAAAGAATTAAAAAAAAAATATAATTATTATTAAAGATTTTAAGTTGCAAGTTTCTGTACTCATGCAGAGAGTGATCCGTGCTGAAATAATAACGTTATTATTTTTAAAAGCCATTCTTAACATGGGGAGGAGAGGGTGTTTTGTACCTATTCTGTACTTTAACCTTACAATTGAATAAAAAAAAAAACATATCATAAAACTTTGATTGAACGTGGAAATACGATTTAAAAACTAGCGCAGAACTCGGCATTAGCACCCAAGTTTCATAATTAGAATCTTTATTTTTAATAAATAAGCCACAGAATAGATGAATTTACTAAAAAATACTCATAAGCTTTAACCATTGACAAATATACTAATGAACGGACATTTTTACACGAGGAACGAAATAATGCTGACACCGTGTTATTACGATGACCTAAATTCTTTGTCCTTTAGCAGTTGATTTGTTTTTCTTTTAATAATTTCACGTTTAAATCGTGGTTTTATCTTTCAATTTTGATTTTTTATATTTTCATATATTTTATTTCTTAATGAATTGGACACACAAACCAAAAGTTGTATCAATTTACTAAAGAAATCATAACAAACAAAACAGATTTTCTGTTTTGAACACAAAAGAAAAAAAAAAACGAATTCCTCTCACTTTTTTCTTTCGTATTGAATTTCTGGAATGAAACGTAAGTTATTTTCTTCTCTTTTTGTTTACAATTTCAAAAAAATTATTTTATTTGTTTTATTTATATAACAAAAGCTTTTTCGTAATGTTCCTGTAAAAATTATTTTATTATTTTTTATTGTTACAAATTACGATGCTTTATATATATATATATATATATATATATATATATATATATATATATATATATATATATATATATATATGTATAAAACAGCAAAAATAAATTCTTGCGTTTTTTATTTACTACTGAAAACCATAACTTTATTAAAGGTATTCTTGTTTAAACAAAATAATACATTTCCACTAAGACTTAAATAAAAATAATTACTTCATTTTATTCCGCGATCATTATTTGATAAATAATGAAAATTTCATTAAAATTGGGTAATTCCCTGATTTTTGGTGAATTTTTAAGCAAAAGGAGGGGTCAAAATGTTTATACATTTTGAGCAGTGTTTTAATATCGTATGTCGCTTTTCGTTTGATTATTAATATTTTATTCAATATTTTAGATTTAAGAATGTGATCATATTCTTCTATGAAGTTTACATAAAATGATCACCCATTTAGTGGTAATCACTTGAAAATTCTAAATATACTTTTATTGGAAAGGTTTCAATAACCTTAAAATATCTCAAAAACTTTTAGAGTAAGGTATCACTTTGCTATATAAATCTATCACAAAATGAGCATTTATTTAAGGGCCAGCTAACAGTCAACAAGACAAGTTTTGTGGCAGAGAAACATTGACTTTTGCTTTCTTAAATTTTTTTTTTTCATTCTATATTTTCATTTAACAATTTAATAAACAAAACATACCATAAAATATAATTCTGTATTTTCATATAACAATTTAATAAACAAAATATACCATAAAATATCATTCTGTATTTACATGTAACAATTTAGTAAACAAAACATACCATGAAATATAATTCTGTATTTTCATGTAACAATTTAATAAACAAAACATTCCATAAAATATCGTTTTGTATTTTCATGTAACAATTTAATAAACAAAGTATTCCATAAAATATCATTCAGTATTTTCATGTAACAATTTAATAAACAAAATATACCATATAATATCATTCTGTATCTTCATGTAACAATTTAATAAACAAAACATACCATAAAATATCATTCAGTATTTTCATGTGAGAATTTAATAAACAAAATATAACAAAATATAATTCTTGATTTTCATGTAACAATTTAATAAACAAAAAATACAATAAAATATCTTTCTGTATTTTATGTAACAATGTAATAAACAAAAAATGCAATAAAATATCATTGAGCTAAACAAATCTTTGCATAACGTGACAACATGACAGTTATTAGCTGGCTTTCTACCAGTATTTTGTTAGATTTGCGATTTGTAGCTATTATGGGGATCCCAAAGATGGCTGCTCATGTTAGCTTTATTTTTCTCAGTTCTAACGTAAGGTTCGGCAGTAATTATTTTCAAATTAAAGAAACGCTTCTAAATAAGTTTTACAACAACTTTTTCAGGCAGGTATAAGTGTAACTTGTATTACGTTTGTAAACGTTTATTTGTTATGTATTTGTGTTTTTTACAACTTTTTTTTCCTTTTTTTAAGTAAACACACGCTTAAAATATTTCTTTTTTTATCACGTTTTCGTTTATTAAGTGAATAAACGCTTCAAAATACGTTAAAAACACAAAAACTTATCCAGTATGAGGATCCTATTTGACAAAAATAAATTTTAATTATTTTAATAAATTTTAATTTGCAATTACTTTATCAAGTAACTTTTAAAATGTTAATAGTTACCATTTGTTCCTAAAATATATATATATATATCTAATAACATAAAACAGTACGGGATTACTTTGTTTAGGGATTGAGTTATGTTGCACAAAAGCCCATTTTACTTGTTTTAATTAACTTCAGTTTGCAATAAACTCAAGAATAAGCTATGTTTTACAAAGTCATCTGGAATAGATACATTGAGAGAATTGGCAAGGCTGCTACAAAGAAGGTGAGATCTCTTTACCATGCTAGAAAACTACTTATGCCTGAAGTATGCTATAAGGCCACTATTCGCTCATGTATGGAGTTGGGCTGGTGCATCTGTTACTTGTCTCTCACACTTGAACAAGGTTCAAAAGAGTCGCCAAACTGATAGGTCCTGAACTGTCATCTAGGCTTCAACCTCTGTCCCATCGATGAAATGTTGCATCTCTCTGCCTGTTCTACAAGTACTTTAATGGTGAATGCTCTGATGAACTATAAGCACTTCTACCCTTTGACGTGTATACCCCCGCCAAACCTGACAAGAAGCTAAATCCCACCCCTTCACAGTAGAAATCCCTATGTGTAAGAAGGCCTTCTACTCCAATAGTTGCTAGAACTGCTAGACTTTGGAACTCCGTTTCCGGATTTTGCTTTCCCAACTGTACTGACATGCAGAAGTTCAAATGTAATGTGAATAGGTATCTTGCTACTCATCTCCCTTCATAATATCCTTGTAACATGTCCCCGATTGTAGCCTCTATTTCAAAGTGGCACTGTACCTTGTTTGGGGTGAAGATTGAATTTTAAAAAAAACTTGCTTCACATATTTTATGGGAAATATAAAAAAAAGTTTTTATGCAATTATGATAAAACGCTTTTATGCAATTATGATAAAAACGTTGGAAACAATTAAAAGTAATAAAAAGGTTGCAAACAATTAAAAGTAATAAAAAGGTTGAAACAATTAAAAGTGATAAAAACGTTGCAAACAATTAAAAATGATAAAAAGATTGAAAACAATTAAGAGTGATAAAAAGGTTGACAATATTTAAAAGTGATAAAAAGGTTGAAAACAATTAAAAGTTATAAAAAGTTTGAAAACGATTAAAAGTGATATTTTTTGGTGGATTTAAAGTATTTTTATAGAATAGGAAGAACATAACGTCTTTTTTTATAGAATTTTCTAAAGGCATATATGAAACGCATACAATTCTCAGTGGCAAAACATCAATTTAATGACTGATAAAGTGTTCTGTAAATCAGCAAAGATGCTAATTAATGACAACATGGGTCATCAGTGTTTGTTGAATATTGAAAGTGTCAATGAAACCGTCTTGCAATATCAATGCGACGTCTCTGGCAACACCTCTTTACAAAGCAAAGGTATCTACCCTGAACAACTTGTGCCCACTTCGAATCGAATAATTTTATACTTTCGAAGTTTTATACACCACACACAAAATGGTAGCATATACAAAATTTTTAGGTAAGTTTATCTAATCCAATGCACGTTACAATTATTATTACACAGTGTATTATTATTATGTGAAGGGGATATAGTCTTGATAGAACGAATGTTAGTGGAAACAAAAAACCGTGTTGTAAAAAAGGAATCAGACAGAAAATCACAATTATGTGGTATCCGTCCATCACTTAGCTCACCCAATTTTAAGGGAAAGTCGATTTACTAGGTGAATTGTTATACACTCTTTGCGTTAAGTTATCCATAATATTTAACTGATCATATTATGACGTCATACCACCCCAGTCTGCATCTGATAAACCACATGTAAAATTGTTAGCAGCTCATCAGAATTGTCTCAATAAAATACCCGTGTACATGATTTATAAACATTAGTTGTGATAACTTTCAAACTGATGTGCATAATCGTGTGTACTTTAGTTGTCCGCTCAGAAAATGGGTTTACAAGTAAAACGGTAATCATGTAATCGACACTTTTTTAGTCGATATTTATTCTTTACCACTTTAAGATCACATATACATATAGCAGGTGTCATCTTTATTTACTGTTCTTCATCATTTTGCTGTTCATGTACCTCGTTATAATATATTTTGCATGGATTTTTGTAATTTACTCTCATTGTAACATACATGTGTATTTTATTACAACGATAAAAATCATATAAAAAAACTCAGGATTTTTTTTTTTTTTACATAGGCATCAACACATTATCAAGGCCCAGAGGCCACTCAAGGATAAGGGTTAAAGAGTGTACAGTAGAAATTGGTCAATATAGTAATCATTAGTAATGAAAATTTGGTAAATGTAATAACTTATATGGAACGGCTCATCAAGAACTTATTTACTTTAGACTTGAACACAACCATATTGTAGTCAGCCGGAAAGCAGGAAAACGGAAGACAATTCCACAGGCGTGCAGTTCTAAGAAAGAAGCTTTGTTCATGGAATCTACGTTTAGGTTTAGGCACAGATAAAGAGTGGGGGAAATTATTGATAGTGTTTACAGCTAGACGAGTGTTTCTTGTGAAAGTTTGGCGAGGGGGGACCATAGATTGAAGCTCAGTTGAACACTTTCCATGAAAATAACGATACATCAGAGACAAACTCGCAACAAACTGCGAGATAGAGGTTGCAAGGAGGAGAAAAGGACATCTCCTACGAGGCTACGAAGTCTATTTTGAACTCTATCAAGGCAGGACAAGTCCTTTCTAGCAGCTCCTGCCCAGATGTGGCAACAGTATTCCATCCTTGGACGTACCTGGCTCTTATATAGATAGAGAATAGCATCAGCAGTGAGATATCTACCAGATCGATAGAAAGATCCCACCATTTTTCCAGCGGCCTTGGCAACAGATTTGATATATGTGTTCCATTTAAGATCAGGAGTAATGGTCAAGCCCAGAAGCTTGTCAAAACTTGAGGCCTCCTGAAGACGAGAGCCATTCATTTCAATTGATGACAAATGTGGATTAGAATGTTGATGATGTAAAGAGAGAAGCTTGGTTTTAGATGCATTAAAAGTAACCAGCCACTCCTTTCCCCATTGTACTACGTGCTCAAGATCAGAGGAGAGAGAATTGGAGAGAACTTGGTCGTTTACTGTCTTAGATGTGGTACCATAAATGGTAGTGTCGTCAGCATAAATGTCTACAAATGATGTAAGGATATGATTTGGAAGATCATTAATGTAGATCAGGAAAAGAGTTGAGCCCAGGATGGATCCCTGAGGGACACCGGCATTAATACTGTGAGCTTCTGATTTTTGCCCATCAACTACTACTCTTATGAACCTATCAGAAAGAAATGATTTAATAATTGAGAAGACATTTCCAGCTATACCATAGCTAGCGATCTTATGAAGTAAACCTTTATGCCATACCCTATCAAAGGCTTTAGATATGTCAAGAGCAATTGCCCTAGAAAGATTGCCACCGTCGAGAGATTTGCTAATCCTATGCGATATAACTGTAAGGACATCTGCTGTAGATCTAGCAGAACGGAAACCATATTGAGTGTCACTAAGAAGATTATTTTTGTTGAGATGGTTGATTACTTCTGTATTTAACACAGATTCTAGCAACTTACTCATGACGCACAGGAGACTTATTTGCCTGTACTGAGAGGGGGGATGAGCAATCACCTGAATTCTTAAATACAGGGCATACTGATGAGATTTTCCAGGGAGATGGGAAACTATTCTCCTTAAGACAACGTTTAAACAGTTTTGTAAGTATGGGCGCTAGTTCAGGTTGAAGTTTTTTGAGTACTATAATTGGAATACCGTCAGGGCCAGTTGCTTTACTCGAATCAAGGTTTTTGATTAGCTTCGCAACATCACGTACAGATATACGTATATCACATAGCGTGTTTTCTGATACAGGAGGAAATATTGGGGGTTGGCGGTCTTGGTAGCAAAGGGTAGAATTAGCTGCAAAGTTCTTGACAAAGAGTTTGGCTTTGTCTGATGCTGACGAGATTACCTCAGGTCTGCGGATCTTTTGTTGAATCTGAGGAGCAGTTTCAAATCTGTTTCTTAGGCTGCAGATCTTGATAACAGAATATTTCAATCAAAAGTCAAATATGAGCAGGTAAAATAATAGAGAAATAAAGGCGAATCAAATGAGGTATAGGTTGTTTAAACAGTAACATCCAGTTTAGCTTATATTTGCAGCTTTTTGAGTAAATTACAAGTGCGGACCTTCTTTTTGCCGGCACGGTATATGTGGGAGTACCTCAGGAGTCTATTCTAGGACGTTTATTATTCCTAATATTCATAATTGACCTACTTGATAAAATTGTTTCTGAGATGGTTATATTTGCTGATAACACAACTCTCTATAACAGGCAAGAGGGGAAAACAAATAAGCACATATCTAAGGAAATGGCAGAAATGTTACATGATAAGGGCTGCCCCCTTTTCATGTAAGTATAAAAATAGAGAGATTAGTTAAAATGAAAAGAAAATAAGAGAAAGCAGAAATCGAACCCTGGACATAAGTTTTAAATAACAATAGGTTTAAATGGAATGTCCAGTAAATTGTTAATTCTGATGAAATAAATAATAAATAAACTATTCAATTGTTAAAAGAATGTGGATAATAAAATATTGGTTAAATAAATTAGATATGTAGGTTGAATTCTTTTGTGAAAACAACAAAAGAAAAATAGGTTATTGGGAAATCATAATGTCGGAAACGTGCAAAGTCGCGCATGTTGGTGACACGTGAACTTTTCTCACGTGGCCGGACATGCATGGATGTCTCAATATAGGAAGTGAGAGTTAGTTAGTTAGAGTTAGTCAGTGAGAAACTCAGAGAAGTCTGGGAATTCGAACGTCTAGGAAGCGAGACGATCACTTTGAAACTAAAATGTGAAGCTTTGAATTCTTGATGATGAAAACCACGGCCAGTCGTGAAGAAATAAACCCATCATGTGTTTTATAAAACATCGTCTTGTCTTATGATTCTACAAAAAGGTAAATTGAATTGTTACTATATGTCTATATGTCCAGTGTTATAAAATGTCTTTTCATACACATCTCGACATCTCATATCGACAATGTGAATCTACATCTCATATCTACACTAAGACTGTCTGAGCTTTCTTCTTCTACACGTCTAAGTATGAACATTTAATATATAACAATCTCTCTCTCTCTCTCTCTCTCTCTCTCTCTCTTTCTCTGAGTCTTTAACATCCCTCTCTGTAATAAGACAAACTCTCACTAAGACTCGTATCTTTACTAATAAGAACTCATGTAACAATCGCACAGCGGTATCGTCTAATACTAATAATAATAACAGTAGTATATAACAGAAACACTAGAGGAAGCCCTCCAATCTGTAGTAGAATGAAAACAAAAATGAATGGTCACATTCAATTCTGCCAAGACTAAGCTTGTTTCCTTCAATAGTTACAAAAAATCTTCTCTATGACGATTAGCAATGGCTATTTACGTGGAAAGTCCTTCCGTTACATTCCTTGGCTTACGTTTACAAGGAACATTAACTGGAAGAGATACATTGAGAGCATTGCCAAGGCTGATGCGAAGAAGGTAGGCTCTCTCTACCGTGCCAGAAAACTACTTACGCCTGAAAGTATCCAGTACCTCTAAAAAGCCAACATGCGCCCATATATAGAGTACTATTGTCACATTTGGGCTGGTGCATCTGCTTCTTGACTCTCACTCCTGGATAGGGTTCAAAAGAGAGTAGCCAGCCTGATAGGTCCTGAACTGTCCTCTAGGCTGCAGCCTCTGTCCCATCCACAAAATGTTGCATTCTTCTACATGTGCTACAAGTACTTTACTGGTGAATTCTCTGATGAACTACAAGCACTTGTAATCCCCTCGATGGAATACCCCGACAAACAAACAGCTAAATCCCACCCCTTCACAGTAGAGATCCTTAGGTATAAGAAAGCCTTCTACCCCAATAGTTTCTTCCCCAGAACCGCTAGACTTTGGACCTCCCTTCCGGGATTCTGCTTTTCCAACTGTACTGACATGCAGAAGTGCAAGTATAATGTGAACAGGCATCTTGTTACTCTTCATAATATTCCTGCAATTTATGTGTGTATATAAATATATGTAAAAATATAGCATTATATATATATATATATATATATATATATATATATATATATATATATATATATATATATACTAGCAGTTCAGCCCTGCTTTGCCCGGGCCCTATGTACTGTTCCTAACTTTATGTGCATATGTACGAGAGGCGTGCAATAAGTAATGCCCCTGATCCACATCCCATAGCAGTAGAGCAATGAAACTTGGCACAGTCATTACTCTTTCTCTACATGGGAATCACTCCGAGTGATGCATTTCTCCCATCGTTTAATTCAACTCTGGAGACCGTTTTTGTAGAACACCACAGGTTGGTCCTCCAACCACGACGTGACTTCAGAAATCAAGGCTGCATCATCTGGGAAACGCCTTCCTTTCAAAAACAACTTCATGGCTGGGAAGAGGGGAAAGTCAGAGAGTGCAAGGTCGGGAGAGTAGAGAGGATGGGGGAGGATTTCATAATCACACGCCTGTGCTTCTGATCTGGCGACATGCGAGTTGTGGACCGGAGCATTGTCCTACAGGAGGAGGGTATCTTTGCTGATCTTGTCCTGCCTCTTGATTTTGATAGCTTCCTTAATTTCCTTAAAAGTGAAGCATAATAGGCTTTGCCAGGGAATCTGTCATCACTACTCCGTCCTGGTCACAGAAGACTGTTAGCATGACCTTGCCAGCGGAGGGCTGCACCCTTGCCTTCTTTGGAGGTGGTGAGTCCAAGTGTTTCCACTGCATGGACTGATTTTTGGTCTCTGGATCATAGCGATGGACCCAGGTTTCATCCTGTGTAATCAGTCTTTTGAAAAACTTGGCACATCTCCAAATTCATCCTCGAGCACTCCACGCGTTCTGGCTTCTGGAATTGTGTGAGCAACCTGGGAATCCATCTGACAGATACCTTATGCATATGCAAATGGTCATGAATGATAGTTTCCACAGACCCTGTATTAATATTGGCATCTTGAGCTATTTGGCGAATAGTAATGAACCGCTCTTTCAAAATGGCAGCCTCAACTTGACGAACAGATGCCTCATCAATGGCAGAAGGGGGCGACCAGGTCTGGGAGCTGTTTCCACAGACTTCCGGCCATGTTTGAATTCATGATGCCAGCGTTTTACAAGGTCATAGATGGGTATTATCACCATAAGTTTCTTTCATTTCATCAAACGTCTCCTGTGGTGTGTGTCCTTTCAAATACAAAAACCGGATCACTGCTCCACATTCAACAGGCTCCATTTCACATCTGACTCAGTTAAAACACCTGTAAAACAGAAATAACAATTAGTTCAGAGCTGTAATTGGCCACATAACCTGTAGAGGTATAAATCATCGCACATGCAAAATTTCAGCAAGATCAGACAACTGGAAGTTGGTCAGGGGCATTACTTATTGCACGCCTCTCGTATATATTAAAAAGTGTGCATATGTACGGTAATGCCTTTCAATATACTAGGCTTTCTAAACTACCATAGAGAAAAGTTCGTAAGGACCGCAGAGGTTGAATTTTATCTTCTTAACATTCTTTAAAAAAAATATTTTATTTTACGCTATTGCAATTTCGATTCCAATCAATATTTGATTAATAGTTCTTTTAATCGAAACGGAAGAAAGAAAATTACAAAGATAATTCAACATAGTGTTCCAGCACGATTATTTTCTCTCTACTCAACTCTCTGAATACCAACTTACTGCTTTCCATGAATCTTTGTATTTTTTTCAGGGAGGCGTCGATGGTTCAGTAATTAACCTGGTGTCTCAAGATCGAATTTAATTCGTTTCGCAAGAACCACTTTGATTTAGGATGTTGACAACTTTCACGTGGCTCTTCCCGTAATACCCAATGTTTTTTCTAATAAAAGAGTTCTGACTAGCAAAATATCGGAGAAACCAATGCAAACAATAGAATGGTTGGATTCATATGATATGATGATAATGATTCGTCTAAGTTGCGCTCAAATCAAATTAAAATGTTTGACCCATGTCCCAGTAACCTTCATATAAAATTTCAATTGTTTCGACCTAAAATTGGCGGAGAAGTTTGGTAGAGTCTGCAAGAGGCCAACTCTTTCAACCTTGATCTCTTGGCAGCGAATCATTCGCCCCAAAACTGATTAAAAAGCTTGCTGCATGTCTGAATACAGGAGTTTCATTGAGAGAGTCTTAGGAAGAGATGCTTAGAAAGAGTCTTATTACAGTGGGATGTTGTAAGACTCAGAGAGAGAGAGAGAGAGAGAGAGAGAGAGAGAGATGTTGTAAGAGACTTAGAGATATTGTTCCTGTTATAAGAGATAGAGAGAAGTTGTAAGGAGAGATTCTTATATATGAAAATGTCCATTCCTTGTTGTGTAGAATGGAACTCTTGGAGCGAAGGGATATAGTGTTCAGACAGTTCGGACATGATGATGTTGAGACGTGTATGTAAAGACATATAACACAAATATATAATACAATTCCACTTTATCTTTTTGTAAGAATCATAAGACACAAGACGAGCTTTACAAAAAACACTTGATGGTTTATTCTTCACACGGCCGTGATTCCATCATCAAGAATTCAAAGTTTCACAGTGACGTCTCGCTCTTAGACGACTGAATCTCTCTGAGTTTCTTCACTGACTGACTAACTGTAAAGTTTTTTCTCTATTCCTAGAACTTTCTATTTTCCGTGACGTCATACACATGTTAAAACGTGTTCTTCTTTCACGTGCTCTGGACATACGTGTCCAAAACTTTTCCTATTTCTCAGTAACCTATTTATCCAATATGTTAAAAACATTATCTTGTAAGCTGCATTCTTTCAATTTAAAATTTCATAACAAACTTGATAGTTAACATTCTTTCCTTGAAATATTTTTCTGTATTCTAAACAAATGTTTGTTTTACATTTTTAAATTCTCACACGTAATCTATTTCTAAACTAAATTACGAGGTTCGAATTTGTCTATTGCTATTTCATTTTCATTTTAAACTAAATTATCCATTTTTATACTTACATGAAAAGGGGACAGCCCTTATCATGTAACACCCTTTATGTATAATTTCAAATGTAAATAAATAATAATTTCAAATAATTGGCTGAATAGTTTGCTACAGACCGCAAATGTAAAATCTTTTAAACTTTGAACTTTGGCAGTCAAATTTATGGCCCAAAATCTATTTAAAAGCTTTCCTACATCGGAACACACTTTATGTAAAATTTCAAATATGTATACCAAAAATGTGCTGAGTAATATGGTAGAGATCAATTTTGTAAAACTTGGACCCTAATTTAGCCCCCTTAGCATTTATTGCTTTGGGCAAAAATCAAATTATAAAGTAAGATTCATGTCCAAGTTACTAATATCCAAAATTTCAAGGTTTTTAGACTAAAAATTATCGGAGGAGTTTGGTAGAGTTCTCAAAGGTCAAATCGTTGAACTTTGACCCCTTAATAGCCAAATTTCTGGCCGAAACCCGATTAAAAAGATTTTCCCAAATCTCAGTGCCCCTTATATCAAATCTCGAGTCTGTAGACCAAAAATTGACAGAGTTATTGTGTAGGGAAATATACAAAGGCAGACCGACAGATAGACACACACACGCATTCTCACTTTTTCAGATATATAGATATGTATATATATATATATATATATTTACATATGTAATATATATGTATATATATATATATATATATATATATATATATATATAATACGCACACATATACATATTTAAAGCCACATACACAGATATATATATATATATATATATATATATATATATATATATATATATATATATATATACACGCACACACAGTTGACCGTTATCATATAACGAACGCAGAACAAAGATATCTTAGTTTTATTCGGGTTTTTTTTCACTCTTTTAGTCTTATAAATGGGCCATACGTTCTAAACTTAAAAACAAACGTGTTCTCACACGTAATTAACAAAACTTTAAGAATTGACAACGTTTCGTTATAATCTTTTATCGTGCTTTTGTTATCTTTTTAAATTATTTTCGATTTTTTTTTATTTACTTTCATTTTGAAATTTCATTTTTCGTTCTGTCATTTTTTAAATCCATGTTTCAATGGGGTTTTTGACTTTTTAATTCTGTAACTTTTAAAAATTTCGTTTATTCTTGGGCATACGACATCGAAATTGTATCAATTTACTGAAGAAATCCCTACAAACCCACCAAATTGCCAGTTTTGAACACAAACAAAAGAAATCATCCAATCTTTTTATTGCTTTTTTTCGTATTGAATTGCCTGGTAAGATCTTTTTCGATATTTTAATCGGTACACATGCACTTATTGATCCGTGCTGAAATAATAACGTTATTATTTAAAAAGCCATTCTTAACATGGGGAGGGTGTTTTGTACCTATTCTGTACTTTATCCTGACAATTGAATAAAAAATATATCATAAAACTTTAATTAAACTTGGAAATACGATTAAAAAAAAATAGTGTGGATCAGTAAGTGCATTAGTACCTTTTATTCCTTAACTTTGAACAATTCAATTCATTTAAATAAATGTATTTTTATTTTATTCCCTCACTTTGAACGCATTTTAAATAAATGTATTTTTATTTTATTTCTAACTTTGAACGTATTTTAAATGAGTGTATTTTTATTTTATTCCCTCACTTTGAACGTATTTTAAATGAATGTATTTTCATTTTATTCTTATGAAAATCTGGATTTTCCTTTAACCGTTTTGTTAAGGAATTTTAAACGGTAAAATGTGTAGTTTTCCATTCAAAATGGCTGCTGATTGTGAAGTCAATTTAACGTTTTTTTTTTATTTTAAACTGGTAAAAACTCCAAAAATATGTACATGAATTCATAGAATGCAATTTGCTATTAAATGTTCCTTTTTTATTTCCAATTTTAGTGGGAAAATTAGATTCGGTTTGTGTAAGAAATGGATCCGTAATTGAACAAACATAATTTAACAAACCTTTATCTTTCAAATTATATTATATAATGATATAAATGTTAGCATAGCTAATAAAAGTTTATTTCATACATATCTGCCTCATTTGTTTGTGTTTTCAAGTAGTTTTTATTGCTCTTTATTTAATGTCACATTCAGCTTTTCCGAGCAGCATCTTCTTTATTTAATCTACAAGTCAGTTTTTCAAGCGGATTTGGGAAAACAAATGACTTTTTTCTTTCTTTTTTTTTTTTAAGAAGCACGCGTCGTTTTTAATTTTAGTTTGGTATTTGTGTAACAATACCTAGCGTACTATAAACACACCAACCTCCATATGTTACGAACGGCTTTCGACGTTGAATGTTTATTCTTAAAGCCGTTCCTAACATGGCGAGTTTTTGGTGTTTATTCTACGCTGAGCACTCTAAAAACATTCAAAACACCTGTAAACCTTGAATTCAAAACGAGGCTTGCATCTTCCAAAGATGTGCCATGTTTTTTTTTGTTTTTTTTTAATTCACTAGAAAAAACTGAATTTTTGAGATCAAATAAAAAGCAATAAAAACTACGTGAAAACCAAACACAAATGAGCCAGGTATTGATATAAAATTATTTTTTTATTGGATACGGTAACATTTATTTCTTTTATATATTTTTTTTCGTATACTTATTTGTTGGCTTCTTTGCTGAATATCCAAATTACAATTTAACTTTTTGGTCCTTATACAAAACATGGATCGTGCTGACATACTGACCGATATTATAAAAATGTTCTCTAGTTACATCTTGCATTTAATAAACAAGAGAATATAAGAATTGAATTTAACCTGAACATCCTATCTAAAGTAAAAGACAATATAATCTGTAAAAAGTCTGATTCGAACTGTTTCTTATTGTTATAAAAAATTCATAAAAGTTTATAAAAATATAGAAGTATTTAGCAGAGAAGAAAATAAATGAATATAACAAACGAAAAAAAGATTGATATTATATACAGAGCAAAATTACTTGAAAACCAAAACAGATGAGCCAGGTCCCAGGTAGGTATAAAATTAACTCTTGACCACGGTAACATTTATTTCTTATATATACATACATTTCGTATGCTTGTTTGTTGGCTTCTTTCCCTAAGTATCCAAATTAGAATTGAACTTGCTGAAATAATAACGTTAATATTTAGAAACCCGTGCTCTGTAACCGGGAACATTAAAACACCCTAATCTACAGCTACATTGTGACCGTAACATAAAAAAAAGTTCTCTGGTTACATTTTACATTTAATAAACAAGAGACCATAAGAATTGAATTTAACATAAAGTAAAAGGCAATATAATCTTGAACGTATTTTAAAGTTTTAAGTTAAATCGAAACAAACAAGTAATAGCGAATTTACTGTTAAAAAACACATGGTCGACAAGTATAAATGTCTCTGTAGTTTGCTTTGTTTTCATGATTTAAGCGATTATCGAGACTTCCCAGTTGAATGTTTGAATGTCAGCAATCTTGTCGGTCTAACTAACAAACTCGTCATTACTTGTGTTTTAAAATAGACGCTTTAAAATATGTACAACCACACAAACTTATCCATGTATGTAAAAGAATAATTTATCTTGCCTTTGGTAATATTTACTTTTCGTATATTTTAATTTTTGACCCATTTTTTTTTTGTGTGTGCTGTGCTAAATTCCCAAATGTGTTATATATATATATATTTAAATTTAGTATATAATCATTTATTTAAATGAAAGTATATTTATACAATAAACCTATATAGGTTACGGTTTTTTTTAATTACATGAATATTAAAATGTCAAGGAATATGAAATACAATTAAAAAAAAAATTTCTTATTTCTATTAAACATAAAGAATAGACTATATATATATCATTTATATTTAAAATACTTAATATTCTATATACCGTATACGTCATCATTATTTAAAAAAAATTGTTGCTGTTCATAAAAAAATTAAAAATATATTGTGTGAGATACGGCAATATTAAAAAAAATATTGAAAAATGGTACTGGTACAGTTCAAGCAAGGCATTAAAAATATCGAAAGATTATATTGTACGTATCCATCTTGGACTGAAGATCCCCCCCACCAAAAAAATTATTTAATTTGATCGAGATTTTTTTTTTTTTTTTTTACCGCGGAAAAAGACGTTTTTATCACAGCGTGTTGAAGTCAGCCATCTTTGATTTTTTGAAAAAACACCGGCACTCCCTCCCCATCTTTTATACTAGTTTTTCTTCGTAAAAATCGAACCTTTGCTCAATATCCTAACAAAGTGTTTTTCCTGGTTAAGAAAAAAATTACTTGACGAAATTAAGTTAATTTTTTTTCTGAGAACTTCGTTCCATAGCGGATACATACAATTTAAACTTATTTCGATATTTTCATTTTTTAATGTCTTGATTACTTGTACAGTTTACTGTACAAGTACCGAAACATGTTTAAGACTAGATTATGTGAGATACGGCAATATTATTACAATTTATATTTAAAAAAAGTATTTAAAAATAGATTATGTGAGATACAGAAATATTAAGATTTACATAAATGTGTTTTGAAATAGACGTTTTAAAATATTTACAACGAAACAAACTTATCCAGGTATGTAAAAGAATAATTTATCTTGCCTTTGGTAATGTTTACTTTTCGTATAGTTTAATTTTTGACCCATTTTTTGTGTGTGCTGTGCTAAATTCCCAAATGTGTTATATATATATATATATATATATATATATATATATATATATATAATTTAGTATATAATCATTTATTTAAATTAAAGTATATTTATACAATAAACCTATATATGCTACGGTTTTTTTTTAATTACATGAATATAAAAATGTCAAGGAATATGAAATACAATTTAAAATATTTTATATGGCATACGTCATCATTATTCAAAAAAAAATTGTTGCTGTTCATAAAAAAATAAAAAAATATATTGTGTGAGATACGGCAATATTATAAAAAAAATTATTGAACAATGGTTCTTGTACAGTTCAATCAAGGCATTAAAAATATCGAAAAAAGATTATATTGTAGGTATTCATTTTGGACTGAAGATCCTCCCCACCCCCACCAAAAAATCACTTAATTTGATCGAGATTTTTTTTTTTTTTATAGCGGAAAAAGACGTTTTTATCACAGCCTGTTTAAGTCAGCCATCTTTGAATTTTTGAACAGGTCACGGAGAGATAACTCAATTTAAAACACCGGCACTCCATCCCCATCTTTTATACGAGCTTTTCTTCGTAAAAATCGAACCTTTTGCTCGATATCGTAACAAATTGTTTTTTTCTGTTTAAGAAAAAAATACTTGATGAAATTAAGTTTTTTTTTTCGGATAACTTTTTCGATATTTTCATTTTTTAATGTCTTGATTAAACTGTGCAAGTACCGAAACATGTTTAAGACTAGATTATGTGAGATACGGCAATATTATTACAATTTATATTAAAAAAAAAGTATTTAAAAATAGATAATGTGAGATACAACAATATTAAGATTTACATAAAAAAAAATAGTAATATGGGATCTGAAATAATATTAGGTGGCACAAGCAGTAAATTATAAATTAATTTAACTTGAAAAATACAGTTTTTAAAATCAAATTTTATTTTTAAAATAATAATCTTATTATTTAATAAAAACATTATTTAAAATATATTTACATTATTTACATTAAAAGAAAAGATCCTATAAAGAAGTTTATATTATTTGGAATACGACATTACTATGAGATGTAAAAAAAGAAATTAAAATTAAAATTAAATTTAAAAAAGTATATTATGAATATTTTAATCTGAAAAAAAATGCTGTTTATAAAAACAGATTTAATAATTTTACTGTTACGTAAATTAAGAAAAAAAAAATACTGCGAAACAATTTTCTAAATTGTAAATTGAAATAATATTTAAAAAAAAAAAACTAACTAGAAGAGGACGGGCTTCAATTAACTATTTCTTTTACCTAAAAAAAAAAAATACTATGAATTTAACCCGAAACTCCTTTCTAAAAAAATAACACGGTTCGTAAACTGCGGAAGTTCCTACGGAAGAGTTTTAACTTTCTTTTTCTTTTTTTTTTTCATCTGAAATATACACCCTGTTTTTTTTTGTTGTTGTTTTTTTCGTCGGTATTTAATGATTGTTTTAGCGGGTTATTATTGAATGGTCACTAATGTACTAGATTGTCCAAAAATATATACCAACAAAATTCAATATTTAACATATTTAAGGGGTGCTCCTTTTCTAATTCTACGTAATACTAAGTCGATGTCCCATTTTGAAAGTACCGACTTTTTGGCCAAATTTAGCCTTTTATTTTGAAAGCCAAACAGCTTTTTAGAAAGATTCTATATTTTCGAAATTTAGTCGAAAAAATCGATGCTTCCAAAATGGGGGATCGATTTACGAGAACATATTATTAGAAAGGAAACACCCCTTTAAAAAATGTTAAATAATGCATTTTGTTTGTATTTTATATGATCTGGTCGATTAGTAACCATACGATGATAATCTGCTGGAAAAAATGAAACAAAACAATAAAAAGGCGATAGCCATACGTGCGCCATATATATATATATATATATATATATATATATATATATATATATATATATATATATATATATATATATGACCACAACTGTTCATTCTTGAATCATCATCAGGTGGAGATAAAATATTAAAAATAGAAGTGAATTATATAGTTACGAATGATAAAGAGTCAATGAAAAGTCGATTAAAATATACATTTACGAGTGAAAAAAACTCGATTAAAAATTAGGATAAAAGGCAATGTTAGTATACACACATTTGAAAATCGAATTATGTAATTTTAAGTAAAAGCAATGGTATCTGCTTTGTCATGTCGTAGTAATTATTATTAGGTGAAGCTAAGATAAGTAGGTCCAGCAGACGAGCCTAGCCTCGGTCTAAAAAAATTTGAACTGTTAGGTCACGTGACATCTGACACCGGTGCTTCTACCATTACTGGCCCTTTAAATGATGGATATAAAGCACTAGTCTGCTGTAGCTACTTATTTCAGCTTAACCGTTAATCAACCGAATTGTTTTATTTACAAAAATATTTCTTTATTAACAAAATTCGTTGAACTGTTTTATGCAAACAGACATTTGAATTTTGCTGTTAACAAAATTTGTTTTCCTTTTGGCGTTGACTTATTTTGGCTTTGGTTGCACTTTTTCGTAATTTTCGGATATGTTCAGTACTTTTAGATGATAATTAAGTGAATACCATCAATTCTACTTGAAAATCAATATTTCGAATTTAGATCTAATCAACGTATATTTTAATGTTTAACTGCAAAATGATGTTAATAAAAACATAGGTTTTATTATTATTAAAAAAAAACCACCGGTGCAATGTGCATGTGTATATTAATTATTTTATAAACTAACGCATTTCAAATGAAAACAAAATAGCACTTACTTGTCATGTCAAAATCAAGATCGCCATGGGCATGGAATATGTGCCTATATAAAAGATGGCTTTCCATGTGGTAGGGACATCTCCAGAGAAGGTTCTAACTTACCTTATATGTGCTTCCGAGTAGCACTAGCTCACACTACGGCATTTATATTTACTCTCTATCGCCCCCATAACAGCGGAGTTACTATCTTTAAAAGCATATCTGAGAAAATTGACCAAGTTCTATTAGCATATCCTTCAGCTAACAATCACGTATGTGGAGACTTCAATGTTCACAATGTGGAATGGTTGACCCACTCAAGACCGATGATGAGGGGAGATTCTGTTATAATTTCTCCATTGCTTATGACCTCACTCAGATTGTTCACGAACCCACCCGTGTGCCCGACAATGACGGCCAGTATGCAAGTCTCCTAGACCTTTTTCTCACAACTTGCCCTGAACTATGTTCAGTTTCCGTTCTGTCTCCTCTTGGATCTTCCGACCATTCAGTTGTATCAATTAAGATAAAAATGAAATGTCATAAGTCCTCAGACGTACCTCTTCACCATACAGTATATCGATACACTATGGCTGACTGGGATAGTTTCCGTACATTTATATCGGATCTTCCTCTGCGTTCCATGTTTAAAAAGGATGTGTCGTCTATAGTATCAGACCTGACAGAATGGTAAATTGTAGGTATAGACAATTTCATACCCTCGAAAAAGTGCCAGCAAAAACCTAACAGCCAGCCATGGTTTTCTCCAGAATGTGCTGCTGCTATTGCGCACAGAAATCACTTTTTCCACTGCTTCCAACGTAATAGATGTATGGAAACTAAAGCCGCTTTCAGGAATGCCAGCAACCATTGTAAGAAAGTAATAAAGAACGCAAAAGAGTTGTATGCTCAGTCCGTCAAGTCCAAAGTAGCTGAGCAGCGGCTTAGTTCCGACCAGTTTTGGCAAATTGCAAACAGAATCTTGAACAGAAGCGTTGCTCTATCCCAACTCTCATAAATGGACCTGAGGTCATCTCGTCAGCATCAGACAAAGCCAAACTCTTTGTCAAGAACTTTGCAGCTAATTCTACCCTTTGCGACCAAGGCCGCCAACCCCCAATATTTCCTCCTGTATCAGAAAACACACTATGTGATATACAAATACCTGTATGTGATGTTGCCAAGCTAATCAAAAACTTTGATTCCAGTAAAGCAACCGGCCCTGACGATATTCCAATTATAGTACTCAAAAAACTTCAACCAGAACTAGCACCCATACTTACAAAACTGTTTAAACGTTGTCTTAAGGAGAATTGCTTCCCATCATCCTGGAAAATCTCATCAGTATGCCCTGTATTTAAGAATTCAGGTGATCGTTCATCCCCCTCTCAGTACAGGCCAATAAGTCTCCTGTACGTCATGAGTAAGTTGCTGGAATCTGTGTTAAATAGAGAAGTAATCAACCATCTCAGCAAAAATAACCTTCTGAGTGACACACAATATGGTTTCCGTTCTGCTAGATCTACAGCAGATGTGCTTACAGTTATATCTCATAGGATTAGCGAATCTCTCGACAGAGGCAACCTTTCTAGGGCAATTGCTCTTGACATATCAAAGGCCGTTGATAAGGTATGGCATAAAGGTTTACTTCACAAGATCTCCAGCTATGGTATTGCTGGAAATGTCTTCTCAATTATTAAATCATTTCTCTCTGATAGGTTCATAAGAGTAGTAGTTGATGGGCGAAAATCAGAAGCTCACAGTATAAATGCTGGAGTCCCTCAGGGGTCGATCCTGGGCCCAACTCTTTTCCTGATCTACATTAATGATCTTCCAAATCACATCCTTACATCATTTGTAGACATTTTTGCTGATGACACTACCATCTATTGTATCACATCTAAGACAGTAAACGACCAAGTTCTCTCTTATTCTCTCTTCTCTGATCTTGATCACGTTGTACAATGGGGAAAGGAGTGGCTGGTTACTTTTAATGCATCTAAAACCAAGCTTCTATCTTTACATCATCAACGTTCTGATCCCCATCTGGCATCAATTAAAATGAATGGCTCTCGTCTTGAGGAGGTCTCAAGTTTTTACAGGCTTCTGGGCTTGACCTTTACTCCTGATCTTAAATGGAATACGTACATCAAATATGTTCCCAAGGCCGCTGGAAAAATGGTCGAATCCTTCTATCGATCCAGTAGATATCTCACTGCTGATGCAATTCTCTATCTATATAAGAGCCAGATACGTCCAAGGATGGAGTACTGTTGCCACATATGGGCAGGAGCTGCTAGAAAAGACTTGTCCTGCCTTGATAAGGTTCAAAATTGACTTCGTGGCCTGGTGGGAGATGTCATTTTCTCTTCGCTGCAACCTCTGTCTCACAGAAGAGATGTTGCGAGTTTGTCTCTGCTTTATCGTTATTTTCATGGAAAGTGTTCAACTGAGCTTCAATCTATGGTCCCCCCTCGCCAAATTTTCACAAGAAACACTAGACTAGCTGAAAACATTATCAATAATTTTCCCCACTCTTTATCTGTACCTAAACCTAAACATAGATTCCATGATCAAAGCTTCTTTCTTATAACTGCACGCCTGTGGAATTGTCTTCCGTTTTCCTGCTTTCCAGCTGTCTATAATATGGTTGTGTTCAAGTCCAACGTGAACAAATTTCTAATGAGCCGTTCCACTTAAGTTAACAAATTTACTGAACTTCCATTACTATCGATTACTATGTTGTCCTTTTGACTACTCTACTCTCTTTAACCCTTATCCTTTAGTGGCCTATCGGCCTTGATAAGTGGTGACGTTTATGTAAAAAAAATGTAAATTAAAATATTATGAAAAATGATCTACTAAAAATAATTTCAAGAGTTATGAGACCGATTCAGTATGACAGAATGTCTCATTTCACATGACTTACATTGACTAAAATAAGGAGCGCCCTTTTTTAACAGAATGTAATTGTGGATGGTGTTTGTTACAAATACATCTATCATGTTCACTGGATCATTATGTTACGAGAACAAGTCCCTGTTCTTGTACGTAAGTAAAAATGAGATAGGATGGATCGAGAATTAAACTTGGTAATCTAGGTTTAAAAATGGAAAATGGAATGTAGAATTGATCGTTGTTTTGTTTCACATAAAATAGTTTAGGTATGTGGCCTAAAAAGGAATTTGATTCAATTCTGTTTATGAAAATGAAATTAAATTGAGGTTATCTAGATCCGAACAATAGAAAATGTTAAACATATTTGAAAGTAGAAATAGGTTAGAACTTGGTAATCTGGGTTTAGAACTGAAAATTGGAAAATGGAATGTAGAATTAATCATTTCACATAAAATAGTTTAGATATGTGGCTTAAAAATGAATTTGATGATTCAATTCTGTTTATGAAAATGAAATTAAATTTAATCTAGATCCGAACAATAGAAAATGTTAAACATATTTGAAAGTAGATTAGACCGAAATAGGTTAGAACAATCGGTCAACAGAATGGGATAGACATGTGAAGAACAGTGCATGTTATAGACACGTGAGGCATGTCAGGCCACGGGATCGATATGCACGTTTGTTGGCCATGCAATGACGCCATGGCTAAGAGAGGAGTTGTCAAGATAGTAAGAGCTTTAGTGAGACAAACAGAGAGTGCCGAGGCAGGGTCGAGTAAGGGTCGGATAGAGCTGACATGAGTCAGAAGGAACTCAACTTTGGAGGCGAAAGTTTACAAGTTGAAATAATGTAAGACTTTAAATTCCTTCATGCGAAACCATTGATCGGTCAAGAAATAAAGGACGTCATCATATTTTGTAACAGCTGTCGTGTGGTATGTCATTCTACGAACAAGTTATTGTGAATTTGTATTTATAAGAACTTGTGTTCCATTCATCTGTATAAAGAACTTTGTGTATGAAATCATCTTAAGAATGTCGCTCTCTCAGTATCAAGAAATAATGAATGTCCCTTCCTATGATAAAAGACTGATAATCCTCATTTCAAAAATGTGTTAAGAAAATATATGTGTCAATGTTATAGAAACACTCCCCAAACTGTATAAATCTTTCTATCTCTTCTATCTTTCTATATCCCTCATCTAAATGGATTACATGTCACATTAAAATGTACTCTGTCTCTCTCTCTAATACGAACACTCAAATAGAATATATAATATACGTCTCACGAATACGAACACGCAACAAATATATAACATCCGTCCCTTACAAATATAAGCCCTCTGCAATAATTATGCGTAAATTTTAGAACTTACGCTAATTTGGACATGGCGCATAAGTACATAATGTTTTCGATATGACTTTAAACTATATCCGATTCTGAGGCCCCAGCTTGTGGGCTTTGTGGAGTGTGGAGCTACTCTTTAATTGCCATTTCTCCCAGGTCCATTATGACCCAGAGTGGTAGTACCTGTTAGGGTCCCAACTATGGGTTAAATAGAAACCGAATTATATATATATATATATATATATATATATATATATATATATATATATATATATATATTAAAATGTTTTCAAAATCATTGGATTGGGCATTAAATAACATGGAAAAGGTATAAAGTCCGAGCAGCTGAAGGAGCTGTCGGAAAGCTGCTGCAGTGCTTTACCATTTACATATCGTCACTCCAAACTGGAATTTTTTGTCAGAATAAACTCCCCGTTGCTTTACTCAAGCATCCACAAAGCAGTGGAGCTGATAAAAAAATTCATAATTATAATTCTGACGAAAACAACATCTTATTTATGCTTAAATTATGATTGTATCAATATAAAACTGAAATTCCACAGTCATTGTTAAAAAGACACGAAAATTTCGTAACGTGAACATCTAAAGATTATTTTAGATAAATAACTTTAAAATAAATATTGACATATTTTTTCTATTGCAGATACTCCTGCCTTTGTTGGATCTGGATCTTCTTTCATATTTACAACAGCGAAAATATAAACATATGTTGCAGAAAACATCCTAAATTCCAATATTTATCAAATCTCTAGAAAAATCTGAATAATAAATATCTTGGTATTCTTGTTTCAAAAATCATAATGACTAAAATATGCAAGTACACTGTAAATATAAACAATATTTTTGTTTAATATGTAAATATACTTCTAAGAAAACATCTAGTGCAACATAGGATAAGCATTATTTTGGATCTATTTTTTTCTCAGAAAGGAAATCTAATGCCACAAAATATACACCACGCTGAGGCCACATCATATTCTTGTGAAGTGTGTGAATATATTTGTCATGAGAAACAAAAATTAGCAAGGCATATGAAAACTCACCCTGGAAGAAAAACATATTCTTCTGAACAATGTAATCTTTCTTGTACTACAAAATCAAATTTGGAGGAACATATAAAATCTCACACTGGCGAAAAGCCATATTCTTGTGAATTATGCGATTATTCTTGTTCTAGAAAATCAAACCTAGCAAGGCATATGAAAACTCACACTGGGGGAAAAACATATTCTTCTGAACAATGTAATCTTTCTTGTACTACAAAATCAAATTTGGAGGAACATATAAAATCTCACACTGGCGAAAAGCCATATTCTTGTGAATTATGCGATTATTCTTGTTCTAGAAAATCAAACCTAGCAAGGCATATGAAAACTCACACTGGGGGAAAAACATATTCTTCTGAACAATGTAATCTTTCTTGTACTACAAAATCAAATTTGGAGGAACATATAAAATCTCACACTGGCGAAAAGCCATATTCTTGTGAATTATGCGATTATTCTTGTTCTAGAAAATCAAACCTAGCAAGGCATATGAAAACTCACACTGGGGGAAAAACATATTCTTCTGAACAATGTAATCTTTCTTGTACTACAAAATCAAATTTAGAGGAACATTTAAAATCTCACACTGGCGAAAAGCCATATTCTTGTGAATTATGCGATTATTCTTGTTCTAGAAAATCAAACCTAGCAAGGCATATGAAAACTCACACTGGGGGAAAAACATATTCTTCTGAACAATGTAATCTTTCTTGTACTACAAAATCAAATTTAGAGGAACATTTAAAATCTCACACTGGCGAAAAGCCATATTCTTGTGAATTATGCGATTATTCTTGTTCTAGAAAATCAAACCTAGCAAGGCATATGAAAACTCACACTGGGGGAAAAACATATTCTTCTGAACAATGTAATCTTTCTTGTACTACAAAATCAAATTTAGAGGAACATTTAAAATCTCACACTGGCGAAAAGCCATATTCTTGTGAATTATGCGATTATTCTTGTTCTAGAAAATCAAACCTAGCAAGGCATATGAAAACTCACACTAAGGAAAAACCATATTCCTGTGCACAATGTGAATATTCAAGTTCTCGTAAAGAACATCTTATGACACATATAAGAACTCACACTGGCGAAAAGCCATATTCTTGTGAACAATGTGGAAATTCGTTTTCTCGAAAATCATATTTAGTGGACCATATGAGAACTCACACTTACGAAAAGCCATATGCTTGTGAATTATGTGAACATTGTTTTTCTCAAAAATCCAATTTAATGTCACATATGAAAACTCACAGTGGCGAAAAGCCATATTCGTGTGAACAATGTGATTATTCAAGTTCTCATAAACACCATCTAATGAGACACATGAAAAGACACACTAAAGTGTAAAAACAATAATATAGCAATATTCATGATATAAGACACAAAACAATGCGACACATTTGAAAACTTGTGAATATTTCTTTTGATAAATCAAGTTCAATGAGGCATATTCGAATCCACAAACTACTGAATGTCTAGGTAGAGTACTCCACAGCGAGACATGATGGAGTATGTACTACATCCACTGGACAATCTGTAAAAAAATTAAATATCCAACGTAGCAGAAAATCATGAGAACATCAAACAGAAAGAACAGTTGGAAAGGACATATACCATACATTACGATCATGTAATCCCTACAGCCACCTAGCTTGAAAATGCGGGTGTGAAAACTGACGTAGTTATATGGAATAAGTCAGAGAGAGTTGCAACCTTGGTGGAAGTTAATATTCCTTATAATGGTGGTCTAGACAGAGCTGTAAGGGAGAAACAGGCCAAATATCAAGATATCATGTATGATATGAAAATAAACTGAAATCGTGAGGATACTATTCATTATAAGAAAAGCTTGACTAAATATTAATAAAAATGATGTCTCAATCCATCAAGCACATCTCATGTTGAGAATTGGGACAGTCTTTATTAATAGAAATCATTTGTTTATCAAGAAGCCGTTGTCCACGACGCAATAACATGGAAATATAAGCATATACAAACAAATTCTGCAAGCCTCTATCTTTGAGAATTGTAGTCCAGTAAGGACAAAAATTCGTCAGTCAGATATTAAGTCTTGATAAAATATATACTCGTCATTTCTATCCATCATTTGTAAATACAAAGAACAGAAAATATGGAGGCTTAAAAGCTCGCCCATTGATTTTTGCTCCAACTTTGAAAATCAGAGCAAATTAGAAAATAAAAATCAAATAAAATCCTGAGACAAACAGAAAGCGAGCTCACTGAAAACAAAAACAATAATACACTGGTTCTCCCTAAATAGTTTCAGCTACACAAGTATCCTAGTTTTTAATGAACACACAAGTATAAGCTCTCACAAGTAAATTGAAGGAGAATCATAATTCCCATCATTTAGCAATATATGTTGAGAAGCAGAGTTAAAACCATATCACCATTCATCTTTTGATCTATTCGAACAGTTTCTGCCATCGACATCTCAACACTTGCAACCATGATGTTATTTGTTGATTGAATCCGTTATATGTCCCGTATCATTAGCAAAACTCCTCCATCATCACACAATTGAATTTGGTTCTCCCCCCCCCCCACTATTAACGACTAAGCTATCGCAAAGAAATCGAAAATATTCTTAGAAATTGTCGAAGCCAGAGCGTCTGTTAGTCCAGAGTAGGGAGTTGTGGGAAAGAGCTCAGTTGTTAAATGTCAAAACTACGAGAATTACAAGGACAGAAATAAAGACTTACTGTTAATACTCAGAGAGTTGTCACATAAAACAACTCCCTTCTGTATATTAACTAGATAATATCTTAAGCTGCAAGGCTCTAAATTATGAAACTCTCAATTCGAAAAACAAGAGACATCCTTATCATAAAACAAGATAACATATTGGAAACGGAAGCTCCGGAATTGGCTGGATTTTTGCAGAAAACAAATTGTTCAGATCAAACAATTTCTCTTCAGTGCTGAGACGGCTGAAGAACAGGAGGTGCAGCTCAGTTTAATATATAAGAGAGAAGTAGGAGGAAACACAAGGGTAGAACCACAACAGTTGACATAAGAATAAAGAAAGCAAGAAACCGAAAATAAACGGTTTAAATAGAATGTACGATTGTTTTAATAAATTTAATAATGGACACAGAAACGTCATTGGAAAATCAAGAGCTCGAGGATTAGTGAAGTTTTATATTAGAGAATGAATGATGGAACATACAATGAGGAGAGCAAAGAAATCTATGCTTTGATTAAAAGCAACAAAAAACAATCATAAATGATACGATAATGGATAAATGACACGATAATAAATAACGATAAAACACAAGCTGAATGGATTCCAAAATTACCAAAACATTAATTTAATAAGACATGACAACTCACATGGAGAACACAGCCTTGGCTCTATCTGCCCATATTGGCATGGGGTGGCGGCCATCTACATCGTGTCGCTATTGTGAGCATTGGGTAATATATCCGAAAATCCAAACCTCAAAACAGTACACCAACATCACTTAATAAGGGCCATTTTCCACACGATTGCCTTATAAATGAGAAAGAATTAGAAAACAAATCTGCTACGGAAATATCCCACAAGAGACACAAGCAATACACGAAAAAATAGAAGAATGAGCCAATAATATTCCGCGTGAATTGAATAAGGACCATTTATGACTTATGATGAGCATTATAATTGCTGACAATAATCAAGACTTACTAATGACTTTAAGGTGTTTTTTAGAATATGAATATAAATATGCTCCTTAGATTATCTGTAAAAAGTAAAATACCGAATGCCTTAGCAAGTGTTTTGCACTGTTGTGAACATATACAGAAATACACAATCCATTATTGTGTAATTCCTATGGTTATGTATCAAAAAACATATCTACTAAAGCAGACATCGTTATATGAAACGCGAAATAATATGAATAACCTTAGTAGAAATAAGTGTCTCCAACGATGCAACATTAAACAAAGATAAGAGGGAAAGATAACGAAATACGAAAGACGTTTGTACGACATGAAAAGAAATTGGAATCTTAGGAAGATGATAATCATATTTAAATGATGTAATTATATCGGTATTATAGGATTAACTGGACTCATTTACAAGAAATTGGAAAACTACCTGGCAAATATACCCTGTGACAGGAAATTGGAAAACTACCTGCCAAATATACCCTGTGACAAGAAATTGGAAAACTACCTGCCAAATATACAACGTGGCAAGAAATTGGAAAACTACCTGCCAAATATACAATGTGGCAAGAAATTGGAAAACTACCTGCCAAATATACAATGTGACAAGAAATTGGAACACTTCCTGGCAAATATACTCGGTGACAAGAAATTGGAAAACTACCTGCTAAATATACAATATGGCAAGAAATTGGAAAACTACCTGCCAAATATACTCTGTGACAAAAAATTGGAAAACTACCTAACAAATATACCCGGTGACCTGAAATGAAATGATATTTCCCTTTAAAATATTTACGTCATTTTAATGCCAATGTAAGAGTAGGATACGCATTCGAAAACACATTTTATTATTTTAAAACAACATAATCTATTGAAAATAAGTAACATTATCCTAAATCGAAAATATGCTAACTCTATGACAGCTTCTATGAAAAATACCATGAACAGAAAAAAGCGCTGTCCATTGACTTCCTCGATCTAACGAACGCTATTAACTGTGAGGCCTAAACAACAAATCCAATTTACAGTAATATATTCCTTCATACTTAACTCCAAATACCCATTGGCAGGGCAGCAACGACCATTGTTGTATGGACGATAAGGATCTGGAATAGTACGATAATGATCACTAAACAAATGAAAGTGTACGGGGATTACATGCCCAATGTAGAACTGGTCATTTACCCCCGCCATTGAAGCTCAAACTCATTCTAAATTCTTACCAACTCGTTGAAAGCTTCTCACATTTTTGCATTTCAAATTTTTACTTTTCGTTTGCCGTATATATTGAATATAATGACCGTACAGATTGCAAATAAAATCATGATATCAGATTAAAACTGTTTGTCTTTATTTGTGCAGAAAAGTTACAGATTTTTCGAACATGTTTTTTCCTCACATACACACACCCACATGTACGCACGCACATACGCACAAACACGCACATATATTCACGTTCACGTATATACATTCACATTCATGTGCATACATACACACGCTAACGTACACACATGTACCCACACATACGCGCACATGTACGTACACATAGGAAACGTCACTTTCCCTGAAAGGAAATCCAGACATGCGCAGTCAGAACACTGACCCCGGTATAAAAGTCAACAACACCATTAACATCCTCTTTCTTCCCTTTTGCTTTGATTCATTACCAGACAAGTTCGCGTCTACAGAAGACTTTTACACGTGGACGAGTACTACGATGTACGCGCGGCTTTACTGAGGTCAACCTCCTCTCTCTTTCTTTGTCTACATACTGGACTGTCATTTCTCGTTCCTCTACTTCATTCCTCTTTTTTTCCACGCGCATGGTCGTCAACGACTGAATGAACCCGTGTTCCACCTAAACCCTTTATTTTCGACAGAAAATAAACGACATGTTTACTTTATTCAGCAATTGAGTTTTGTTTCCTTCTTTCCATTCATTTCATTCTCTTCTTTTGTAGCGAGTTAGGATTATTATATCCTGGTCCGCAATAAGATAAACAAACATTTCTTTAAACAATTCAGTTACTTTATTGCGTAGCCAAAAAACAGTAATAGAAAATTCGCAATTGTATTTTATTTGTATAAAGAAAAAAATTCAAAAGTCGTATTAAAGTTTTTCCTTCTCTAATACGCTGAACTATAATTCATGGGGAGATGAATAATGTCAGCAATGATTACATTATTCAACAAAGAAATCCTTTTTAGGTTCATCTCTAACTCATGGAACATAATTTTATTTTAAAAAATATCATTTTGTAATCTAATTTGTTAAGTTGTTCTAAGCACTTTATATTTTGATAAATTCAAAAGATATTATCAGATTTACGATTACATTAATATGAGTTGTTAGAGGTATTGAGAAACTATTAAAATACACATAAGTATTGATTCATATCTGAACATAACCAGAAGTATAATATGCGTATACTTGATCAAAAATTATGTACTTTCTATATATTTTATTATATTTTTAAATGTTGTTAATGATAATAGTATAATATGCGTATACGTGATAAAAGCTTATGTAATTTTTATCTTTTTTATTTTATTATTAAATGTTGTTTCTGATAATATTTTAATCTGAATTTGCTTGGTAAAACTTTATGTAATTTCATCTTTTTGTTTAATTAATGCATTTCATGCGCATATACGGAGGACATTGCTGTAGCTGTAAATATTAATAATACATATTATATGAATACATTTTGACATTTTAATAAAGAATTGAGTTGTTTGTTAAAGATATATTACTATGCATAAGTAAAAATGTTTAACACTCTCTACATAACATGTGAAAATATCATGAATATGACGCAACGGATACATCACCGCCATTAATTCAATTCGACTTTAATAATTCAATAATTATTGTATTTTATTTAATTTTTTACTTATTATAAATAAAATAATTCTGTGTTTGTTTTTGTAGTTATTTAACTTGTACATATAATTGATCCATTGGTTATTTTTTTTCTGTGTTTTTTTTTGTAGTCATTTAACTTTTACAAAAGTTCTGAACCTAGTAACTCAGTTGGTCATGGGTTCAGTAGAAATCGACTTTTTTAGGTTAATTCTTAAATGTTGTTCTCCGTATATATGAAAGACATTGCTGCAGATGTAAATAAATATTAAATATGTTATATAAATAAATTTAAGTATTTTTATAATGGATTGATGTTGTTCTCCGTATATATGAAAGACATTGCTGCAGATGTAAATAAATATTAAATATGTTATATAAATAAATTTAAGTATTTTCATAATGGACTTTTTTAGGTTAATTCTTAAATGCTGTTCTCCGTATATATGAAAGACATTGCTGCAGATGTAAATAAATATTAAATATGTTATATAAATAAATTTAAGTATTTTCATAATGGACTTTTTTAGGTTAATTCTTAAATGCTGTTCTCCGTATATATGAAAGACATTGCTGCAGATGTAAATACATATTAAATATGTTATATAAATAAATTTAAGTATTTTCATAATGGACTTTTTTAGGTTAATTCTTAAATGTTGTTCTCCGTATATATGAAAGACATTGCTGCAGATGTAAATAAATATTAAATATGTTATATAAATAAATTTAAGTATTTTCATAATGGACTTTTTTAGGTTAATTCTTAAATGTTGTTCTCCGTATATATGAAAGACATTGCTGCAGATGTAAATAAATATTAAATATGTTATATAAATAAATTTAAGTATTTTTATAATGGATTTTTTTAGGTTAATTCTTAAATGTTGTTCTCCGTATATATGAAAGACATTGCTGCAGATGTAAATAAATATTAAATATGTTATATGAATAAATTTAAGTATTTTTATAATGGATTGAGTTGTTTAATAAAAATAATGTTTGTACCGGTGAAAATATTTAACATACTCTACATTACGAATATTGTTTAAGGAATACATCTTCAATAATTTATTTTATGGTCGACGTATTTTCTTTGACACCATCGTGATAGAATACACAATCGTGAATGAGTTTTTAAATAATTTATTTCTTTTAATACATTAAGTTGCTGACATTATTTTTTTCAGACTGAATCCCTTTCCAATCTTATCAAAAAAGATATTTTCTTTTTTAAACAAAATACAAAATTTAGTTGATTATTTGCTTTCTTTGTGTTTTTTAATTTAAGTTATGAATGTTTCCTTTTTTATTTTGTATTTTACTTATAATTAAAATAATTCTGTGTATAAATGATGTGTTTGTTTTTTTTTTAAATTTATTTCAATGTTGTATACAATTAATTCATAGTTAATTTAGTAACTCAGTTGATCATGAGTTCAGTAGAAATCGACTTTAACTTACAATTTTTACAATTTACAATATATATAATTTGGCGATATTAGATACAAACCTAAACATAAATAAATGTGGATGATTATAAATAAACTTTAATTAAAATTTTAAAACAAGAAATCATACTAAAAACATTTTTAATTATTGCTAAAAAACTGATGATAGCGAGTTTTTAATTATTGCTAAAATACTGATGATAGCGAGTTTTTATTCGCAGAACCCCTATGTAAAATAGTTTATACTGCATGAATAAATACACACATATTCACACAAAATTAATCGATAATCTATTTGCATATCAGTTATATAAATGGTATTGAACACTTAGGGTTGTTCTGCTTTCTATTTGATTGTCGATGCTAATGTCGTTTTTAACAATTTTACGATAAAATGATTGATGTCTGCTAAGACAATTTCACGATTAAATCGGGTTTTATATATTTTAAATTGTATTCTTTTAATCTTTTTGAATTTTATATTTATTAAATTCCATGCAGAAAACTTAAATTATATCCAAAGTGGATAGAAAATGCGTTTGATTTGACAAATTTCTCAATAGTTGTGTGTTTGCATCTTGTTTATTTCTTACATCAAAATTTCAATTGTTTTCACTTTTAACCAACTTTTCACACGAATGCTTCTACGGGATATTTTTTAAAAAAGATTCGACAAAAACAATAAAAAGTTAGAAAAACAAATAAAAAAATGAAAGCAGTAAATGTTACTTATCTACATTTACTATAAGTTTTTATCTTTAATTCTGTATTGAACTGGGAAATGCTTAAAATAAATTAATTTCAACTATAGTTAGAATTAGAAAATATGGATGACATTGAACATAGAATATCGATAATCGCTAAAAACCGAAAATTGAATAAAAATCACGGCTAAAACAATTGAACCAAAAAATATTGGACGGGAAATTAATGTTCAATCGAACTGTACATTATTTATTATCAATAAATTCAATTCAACATTAAAATGTAACAACAGATGACAATAGTAACGTTAACCGGCATTTTTGTGGATTTAAATAAAATGGAAGATTTTAAAATATATTTTAAAACTATTCCTCAAACATTTCTTCACTGTACATCTTCATCGTGTTAGCTTTTATTCATTGTCTTACTACTTCATAAAAACAATAAAAAATATAGTAGGTTATTCATTAACAAAGTATATTTTAGAACCTCAGTTGCAATTAGAGAATTTTGAAAAAGAATCTCGCCTTTCTTGCTTTGATTGTGTCTCTCAATGTGTGGAATTTAAAGAAAAACTCTGTCTCACCTCAAACAACATGTATAGGCAGCAACACGTATCAAGGCCAAGAGGCCACTCAAGGATAAGGGTTAAAGAGTGTACAGTAGAAATTAGACAATATAGTAATCGTTAGTAATGGAGATTCGGTAATTTTTTTAACTTATATGGAACGGCTCATCAAAAACTTGTTTATCTTAGACTTGAAACAACCATATTGTAGTCAGCCGGAAAGCAGGAAAATGGAAGACAATTCCATAGGCGTGAAGTTCTAAGAAAGAAGCTTTGTTCATGGAATCTATGCTTAGGTTTAGGCACAGATAAAGAGTGGGGGAAATTAGTGATAGTGTTTTCTGCTAGACGATGTTTCTTGTGAAAATTTGGCGACGGGGAGTCATAGAATGGTCTTGCCATGAAAATAAGGATAAAGCAGAGACAAACTCGCAACAAGGTTGCAGGGAAGAGAAAAGGCTACGAAAAACTCTGTCTCACCTCAAACAACTTTGCTCAGAATGGCTATTAATCAAAATCATTAAGGTGATTATGCGGAAACTTTAACAAATATATATCTATTATAGTTACCTTTAAACTTCTACATGCTAATATAGTAAAGGAAACGGGGAGGGAATTTCCGAGCAGTCTGAAGAGATAAACTATTCGAATAGAATGCCTTCCAGCATCTACATGTCACAAAATTGAATCCACTATGACTATGTAATTCCTACGATTACGGATCTAAAAACTAATCTATTAAAGCTGACACAGTAATGTGAAACAGAAAAAAAGAATGAATGAAACTTAATAGAATTTAGTGTTTCCAACGATGATGCTTAGGTTAAAGAGCGGTGAGAGGGAAAGAGAACGAAATACGAAGGTCATGTGTACGACTTGAAAAGAAACTGCAATCTCAGGAATCTCTTCATCGTAACTATATGATATATTATTAGATGATGTAATTATAGGATGTAATTATATGATATACTTATAATAATATTGATGTAATGATAGGATGCAAATATAGGATGTAATTATAGGATGTAATTATATGATATACTTATAATAATATTGATGTAATGATAAGATGTAATTATTGGATATAATGATAGGATGCAATTCTAGGAGTATAACAGCATCTACATGTCTTAAAAGTGAAACTGTTTAATGTTGCTGATACGCGAGAACGCCAAGTATATGTACATCGAGGGGGCACGAGTGCATCAGAGGGCATTTTGTTAAAAATACTTGTAAATAGATACAAGTATGCAACATTACAGTGATGGGACATGAGGTTGAGCTTGATTGATATTACAGGATCTAATTAGAATGGAGATTATTTTTATGCAATTTCCAAAAATGAGTGACAAGTGGTAGATGCATCAGCTGAATTGTGACTTTCTAAACATATGGCGTACATGTTTCAGCTGCGAATAATTTTCTTTCACAGTAGGAAAAAAACGCTCACTTTCTTTGCAGCAGCCTTGGCAATGCCTTCAATGTATTTGTTCCAATTCAAGTTGCCTGTGAATATTAAGCCGGTGAGTTTAAACAATGAACTCGCGGTTTCAGGTTTGTATTCTATAAGTTCCACTCGTGCAGTTTATGCTCGCCCAAAAAGTTTTCGTTATGTGTGCCATGGCCAAGCAATATTTAAGAGATGCAATGTTTGGCAAATATCTCGTGCTTTTACAAGAAATTCACGATATGCACGTCATTACATTTTTTTTTTTTTTTTTTACAAAGGCATCACCACATTATCAAGGCCCAGAGGCCACTCAAGGATAAGGGTTAAAGAGTGTACAGTAAATATTGGTCAATATAGTATTCATTAGTAATGAAAATTTGGTAAATTTAATAACTTATATGGAACGGCTCATCAAGAACTTATTTACTTTAGACTTGAACACAACCATATTGTAGTCAGCCGGAAAGCAGGAAAACGGAAGACAATTCCACAGGCGTGCAGTTCTAAGAAAGAAGCTTTGTTCATGGAATCTACGTTTAGGTTTAGGCACAGATAAAGAGTGGGGGAAATTATTGATAGTGTTTACAGCTAGACGAGTGTTTCTTGTGAAAGTTTGGCGAGGGGGACCATAGATTGAAGCTCAGTTGAACACTTTCCATGAAAATAACGATACATCAGAGACAATTTACATTACAATGTTGAATAAAATTGTAGTGCAATTTTAAATCCTTGTTTTGCTTTTATAGATAATATTAACTGATGTCATTGTTAACCTTGCTTTGCCGACACGTAAATTTGGAGACCAAGTGAAATACTTCAATCTTATTCGCCGATATCGTCATATAATATAGATAATATTAACTGATGTCATTGTTAACCTTTACATGTAATATAGATAATATTAACTGATGTCATTGTTAACCTTTACATGCAATATAGATAATATTAACTCATGTCATTGTTAACCTTTACATGTAATATAGATAATATTAACTGATGTCATTGTTAACCTTTACATATAATATAGATAATATTAACTCATGTCATTGTTAACCTTTACATGTAATATAGATAATATTAACTGATGTCATTGTTAACCTTTACATATAATATAGATAATATTAACTGATGTCATTGTTAACCTTTACATGTAATATAGATAATATTAACTCATGTCATTGTTAACCTTTACATATAATATAGATAATATTAACTCATGTCATTGTTAACCTTTACATGTAATATAGATAATATTAACTGATGTCATTGTTAACCTTTACATGCAATATAGATAATATTAACTCATGTCATTGTTAACCTT
>NC_136527.1:193723876-193783876 GCF_053919585.1 Euprymna scolopes
ATTAGCCTCCTCCCTCTTTTCGTTAAAATATTTGAGTCCTTAATTAATCAATTAGCCTCCTTCCTCTTTTCGTTAAAATATCTGAATCCTTAAGTAACCAATTAGCCTCCTCCCTCTTTTCATTAAAATATTTGAATCCTTAATTAATCAATTAGCCTCCTCCCTCTTTTCGTTAAAATATCTGAATCGTTAATTAATCCATTAGCCTCCTCCCTCTTTTCATCAAAATATTTGAGTCCTTTATTAATCAATTAGCCTCCTCCCTCTTTTCGTTAACATATTTGAATACTTAATTAATCAATTAGCCTCCTCCCTCTTTTCATAAAAATATTTGAATCCTAAATTAATCAATTAGCCTCCTCCCTCTTTTCGTTAAAATATTTGAATCCTTAATTAATCAATTAGCCTCCTCCCTCTTTTCATTAAATATTTGAATCCTTAATTAATCAATTACCCTCCTCCCTCTTTTCGTTAAAATATCTGAATTCTTACTTAATCAATTAGCCTCCTCCCTCTTTTCGTTTAAATATCTGAATCCATAATTAATCAATTAGCCTCCTCCCTCTTTTCATTAAAATATTTGAGTCCTTTATTAATCAATTACCCTCCTCCCTCTTTTCGTTAAAATATCTGAATTCTTAATTAATCAATTAGCCTCCTCCCTCTTTTCATTAAATATTTGAATCCATAATTAATCAATTAGCCTCCTCCCTCTTTTCGTTAACATATTTGAATACTTAATTAATCAATTAGCCTCCTCCCTCTTTTCATAAAAATATCTGAATTCTTACTTAATCAATTAGCCTCCTCCCTCTTTTCGTTAAATATTTGAATCCATAATTAATCAATTAGCCTCCTCCCTCTTTTCGTTAACATATTTGAATACTTAATTAATCAATTAGCCTCCTCCCTCTTTTCATAAAAATATCTGAATTCTTACTTAATCAATTAGCCTCCTCCCTCTTTTCATTAAATATTTGAATCCATAATTAATCAATTAGCCTCCTCCCTCTTTTCGTTAAAATATTTGAATACTTAATTAATCAATTAGCCTCCTCCCTCTTTTCATAAAAATATCTGAATTCTTACTTAATCAATTAGCCTCCTCCCTCTTTTCGTTTAAATATTTGAATCCTTAATTAATCAATTAGCCTCCTTCCTCTTTTCGTTTAAATATTTGAATCCTTAATTAATCAATTAGCCTCCTCCCTCTTTTCATTAAAATATTTGAGTCCTTTATTAATCAATTAGCCTCCTCCCTTATTTCGTTAAAATATTTGAATCCTTAATTAATCAATTAGCCTCCTCCCTCTTTTCATTAAAATATTTGAGTCTTTAATTAATCAATTAGCCTCCTCCCTCTTTTCGTTTAAATATTTGAATCCTTAATTCATCAATTAGCCTCCTCCCTCTTTTCGTTAAAATATTTGAATCCTTAATTAATCAATTAGCCTCCTCCCTCTTTTCATTAAAATATTTGAGTCTTTAATTAATCAATTAGCCTCCTCCCTCTTTTCGTTAAAATATTTGAATCCTTAATTAATCAATTAGCCTCCTCCCTCTTTTCGTTAAAATATTTGAATCCTTAATTAATCAATTAGCCTCCTCCCTCTTTTCGTTAAAATATTTGAATCCTTAATTAATCAATTAGCCTCCTCCCTCTTTTCGTTAAAATATTTGAATCCTTAATTAATCAATTAGCCTCCTCCCTCTTTTCATTAAAATATTTGAGTCTTTAATTAATCAATTAGCCTCCTCCCTCTTTTCGTTAAAATATTTGAATCCTTAATTAATCAATTAGCCTCCTTCCTCTTTTCGTTAAAATATTTGAATCCTTAATCAATCAATTAGCCTCTTCCCTCTTTTCATGAAAATATTTGAATCCTTAATTAATCAATTAGCCTCCTCTCTCTTTTCGTTAAAATATTTGAATCCTTAATTAATCAATTAGCCTCCTCCCTCTTTTCGTTAAAATATTTGAATCCTTAATTAATCAATTAGCCTCCTCTCTCTTTTCGTTAAAATATTTGAATCCTTTATTAATCAGTTAGCCTCTTCCCTCTTTTCATTAAAATATTTTAATCCTTAATTAATCAATTAGCCTCCTCCCTCTTTTCGTTAAAATATTTGAATCCTTAATTAATCAATTAGCCTCCTCTCTCTTTTCGTTAAAATATTTGAATCCTTTATTAATCAATTAGCCTCTTCCCTCTTTTCATTAAAATATTTTAATCCTTAATTAATCAATTAGCCTCCTCCCTCTTTTCGTTAAAATATTTGAATCCTTAATTAATCAATTAGCCTCCTCTCTCTTTTCGTTAAAATATTTGAATCCTTTATTAATCAGTTAGCCTCCTCCCTCTTTTCGTTAAAATATTTGAATCCTTAATTAATCAATTAGCCTCCTCCCTCTTTTCGTTAAAATATTTGAATCCTTAATTAATCCAACACCTTACAGCTGCATAACTTCTGTAAAACAACTAATATATATTAAGGCAAGCCCGTTATACTGCAGATATTTTAACTTTAATCTCTGAACGTTTATACCAAACACTGGATAAAGGAGGGAGGGCAGTAGCCCTTGATATATCTAAGGCTTTTGATAGGGTATGGCACGATGGTCTTCTGAGGAAAATAAAATCCTATGGTAGTACTGGAGGAATGCTTAACATAATTAGAACCTTCTTAAATCAGAGAAGAATCCAGGTTGTCCTCGATGAGCATATGTCCAAAAAATGTTATATAAATGTGGATGTGCAACAGGGATTGATTCTTGGACCTTTTTTATTTTTGATATTCATAAATGACTTACCTGATTTAATTGTCTCTGAGATGGGTATATTTGCTAACGGCACCACGCTCTATAGCAGGCACGTGGGGAAAACTAATGGACACATATTCAAGATAATGGCCAAAACACTAGAGGAAGACCGTCAGTCTGTAGTGGAATCGGAGTTAAAAATGGATGGTAACGTTCACCGCTGTCAAGACAAAGCTCGGTTCTTTTAATTATTACATGAAACCTTACCAGCCACCAATATCTATGGCTACATATACTTTACTTCATTCAAGCTCCTTAACGAAAGTATTCAATTTAGGTTCGTGGAGAGAAAGAAAGATAAAACATGAAATGGAAGTCATAAGGATCGACTTGGAAGAAAGTAAGATAAATATAGACTTGGCTATGGATAGGTTACTTTTATAAGTCACTTCATGAAAGCCGCACAACACACGCCAGTATGTAAAATGGACAATGTAATAAACACAAATTTAAGATAAAAAACTAAAAGTGAACAGTAGTTACGTAAATCAGGAATTGGTCCGATATTTTCCATAAAAAACTATCAAATCATTTATGATATGATTATGATATGAAGTCCGATATTTTCCATAAAAAACTATCAAATCATCTGTGATATGATTATGATATGAAGTTTTGATGTTGATCATCAGCTGCTACACTCAAACACCATTTTGACATTTTGCTGGATATTAAAAAAAAGTATCATTTCTTTAAACACCTCTGATATGATTATGATATGCCGTCACTTCTTGATCATGACAAACATGCGACATTGTCAGCTGCTATGCTCAAACAATAAATAATTCTGATAAAGAAAAAAGATCAGGAAGAAACTCATTCACAGATGAGACAGCCATACACAGACTAATAATTTTAATTAAAACAAAACAAAAGAGTATGTAGTAATCATCGTAGAATTTAATTGCTAAACATAACTGGTAAAATATTCATGTAATACAATAATAAACCACTTTTAATGAATAAAAACAAACATAACAAAAGAGTATGTAGTAATCATCGTGGGATTTAATTGTTAAACATAACTGGCAAAATATTCGTGTAATACTCAATAGAATCATTAAGTCACAATGTAGTTTTCGATTACACCAAAGAAAACTATTTGCGATACATTGTTGAGTAATCACGAGAGGAGGATGAGGAACACTACATACAGTTTATAGACAAAACAAAGGCTTTTAACTCTGTTAATAGAACACCTTCTCTGATTTGATTTTGATATTGAGTCTTGCTCTTCATCAACAGCTGCTATGCTCAAACACAGTCTTGCCATTTGGTTCGATATTTTCCAAAAGTAATTACCACTTCTTTAAACAATATCTGATATATATTATGTTTGTAGTTTTAAAGGAATAATTATGTGATTATGATATGTAGTCTCGTTCTTGATCAGCGACAGCTGCTACATTCAAACAGTAAATAATTTTGATGAAGAAAAATATCAGTTCTATGCTAGCCTACAAAGAATTGTACATTATGTCCCACAAAGGGGAAACCCATTCTCATGTGATACTTCCCTACACATTCGAATAATACACTCAACACTATTTAAGTCTCTAGTGTTATTGAAAAATCATGAAACATGTTATATGGAGCAAAAAAATTCATAGATAAAAGAGATGCACACAAGAAGATGGGAAAACTATGAAAGAGCATATGTAAAAACCACAGAAAAAGATTCAATTAAATGTGGTGGTCTAAGATTCAAACAACAAACTTAATGAACTGTTTGTTGATATAGAGAATAGGATCTGTCCGACAAGGTTTTCAACACACAACACTAATAAACCACTTTTAAAAGAATAAGCGTAACTAATGATTATGTGGAAATCATTGTAGAATATCATCGTTATACAGAGCTGGTAGAATATTCATGCAATACTCAAAAGAATAATGAATACACCAGGGAATAATGAACATGATATTTGCGAGAAAACATGAGACAATAATGAGGAACACCTCATATTGTTTGTAGACCTGACAGAAACTTTTAACTCTCTCAATAGCACACCTTTATAGAGGGTCCTGATTTTCTGATATGTTGAACAATATTAAACCGTTTCATGAATGTACAAAAGCTTCAGTTGTCTCTGATGATGTTTTAATGTCACCAAATAATGTACTAAACAAGGATGCGTTATCCACAGTCTTTCATTTTATGTTCAATCGTGTGTTTGGTGAATTTTCATTCTAATACTAAACATGATATCTGCATTGTGATTATCAATCATGTTGAGGCTTCTAATTCAAGCATGCAGACATCTTAAGAAATCTTCTCTTTGCTTATGATGCTGATCTCATTGCTTCATCTCATGGGGAAGCTCAGTCAACCCTCCATTGGTAGTCAACAGCGGCAGAAGTGCTTAGACTGACAATTAAAAATACCTGAACCTCAGGTATATACTTGCAAATGCTTTGGGTTACAAACCAAAGGTGGGATTGTAATGTCATCAATGATATTAGTACTACTGAAACAGTGAGGATTCTTATTATCAGAACCTCCTATGTCGAACACAATGATAGAGGCCATTATATATATTGATATATATATATATATCATTATATATATATCATTATATATATATCATTATATATATATCATTATATATATATATATATATATATATATATATACTAAAGCAAATATTATGAAAGGCAATGGAAACACTTTGTTTTATGATTCTCTTTTTAATTTTTCGATTTTCCTTATCTTTTTGTATCAGAATCATAAATATTGCAAAATTTCCATAGTTGTCGCTGTCACGAGCGCTTTTAATTTGTCCACGAATCATCAGCAGGTGTTGAAGTAAAAATCCAAAGGAGGAAAAATGATTTTAAAAGTGAAAAACTAAAATAAAAGTATACGGCGATAAGTTAAAATGTATAGTTGATAAAAACTCGATTAAAAATACAGGGCGAATAAAAATTCGGGTATTAAAATCAGCAAGTTCATGGACACCGTTAACAAAGTTCGTCTAATATGACTACACAAGACGTATTAGATCGTTACTGCTTTTCTTGAGTGCGATATCATTTATAGTGGTTGAAGGGTTCTAATATACGACGCTTTAAGAATTTTTATTTTTTTAATATTATTTTCATGTTGTATATTTTTTAAGTTATAAACGGGGACCTTTCTAAGATTGTATATTATATATATATATATATATATATATATATATATATATATATATATATATATCATGATGAATACCATATTAAAATTCTAGGTGTAACTGTTTCTAAAGTATATGTTGAAAATACCTGTATCGACTCTTCCTGTGTCAAGTTATAAAACATCCGATTATTTAATATATATAAAGCATGTAATATATAAAGCATAACTGTTTCTAAAGTATTTGTTAAAAATACCTGTATCGACTCATCCGATTATGTTTTATATATAAAGCATAACTATTTTATTTTACAAAATATATATTACAAAAACTTTTACAATTAAAATATGAACGATAAGCTTTTCAAAGCTAACTAACCTAACTAGTATTGAGGGAGGGGGCGCTCCCTCCATTTACAGAGAGACAGAATATGCGTCTTCAATTCATGGTGGTCGTGCAGGAAAGAGACAAAAAGATAGCAAGGGAATTATGGGAAGGGATTTCTTTTATCTATATACATATCAATATCTATCTATATCAATATATATATATATATATATATATTTATATATATATCAATGTTTCTAATGTTTTATCTATGAAATATATAATATTCTATATATATAAAATTCTAACTATTTCTAAAATATATGTAAAAAAACACCTGTATCGACTCTTCCTGTGCCAATTATAAAACATCCGATTATTTTCTTCTGTGTATCATATTAAGTTTTGAGTAAACAAGATTTTATGAGTTCCATCCATATATTGAAAAAACAAACCATACATAAACGTTGATACTAAAATACTGAAATTCATTTATTTCTTTTATTTACAGATGTTCCTGTTTGATGACTGTTATTACATTGTTATGGATCAGTATGTATTATTATAGAAAATTATTGATATGAAATACAACACATATATGTATGCGAATATGTGTTTCCCAGAATACTACTATTTGAACAAATTCTTTGAAATAGTGTAGAAAATAATAACATATGCGGTATATGTGCTTAATGTTCAAATAAATGAAAAGGTATAAACAAGATCATCTCAACCTTCAGAAAATATGCGGCTTTACATAGCTAAAATAAATATTGTATTCTTCTGTAGGAGGTTATTTTCAAAATAATGCTTAAGTGATATTCTTTAGTAATCGGACAAAATTCATAATATTGGACTGGGGTAGTTAAGTAAAGCATGCAATTATACACTGAGGAAAAGCCACATTCTTGTAAAATGTGTAGATATTCTTGTTTTCAAAAATCACATTTAGTGACACACATGAGAACTCACACTGGGGAAAAGCCACATTCTTGTGAAGTGTGCGGATATTCTTGTTCTCAAATATCAAACTTAGTGACACATATAAGAACTCACACTGGGGAAAAACCACATTCTTGTAAAGTGTGTGAATATTCTTGTCCTCGAAAAGATATGCTAGTAAAACATATGAGAACTCACACTGGGGAAAAACCACATTCTTGTGAAGTGTGTGGATATTCGTTTTCTCTAAGGTCAACATTACTGACACATATGAGAACGCACACTGGGGAAAAACCATATTGTTGTAAAGTGTGTGAATATTCTTGTTCCACTAAATCATATTTAGTGACGCATATGAGAACGCACACTGGGGAAAAACCACATACTTGTAAAGTATGTGGATATTGTTGTTCTAGAAAATCACATTTAGTGACACATATGAGAACTCACACTGGGGAAAAACCACATTCTTGTAAAGTATGTGAATATTCTTGTTCTACAAAATCATCTTTAGTGACACATATGAGAACGCACACTGGGGTAAAACCATATTCCTGCAAAGTATGTGGATATTCTGGTTCTACTAAATCACATTTATTGACACATATGAGAACTCACACTGGGGATAATTCTTCAAGGGAAAAGCCACATTCTTGTAAAGTGTGTGGATATTCTTGTTCCACAAGATCGCGTTTATTGACACATGTGAGAACTCACACTGGGGAAAAACCACATTCTTGTGAAGTGTGTGGATATTCTTGTTCTCGAAAAGATATGCTAGTAAGACATATGAGAACTCACACTGGGGAAAAGTCACATTCTTGCAAAGTGTGTGGATATTCTTGTTCTACAAAATCATATTTAGTGACACATATGATAACTCACACTGAAGGAGAGAACTTGAATGCCTAATAGACACTATCCTCGAGTGGCTAAGGTCTCTCTGTACAGGGTTTGTCAGAACAACCTGGCATGAGGATACTTTTTTCATAGGAGTAAATCTTGACCAGATATTCAAAATCACATAGTATTAACTGCCTAAATAACATCTCCCTACTATGACTAACCCACATTAGCTTTTACGAAGAATGGTGCACCTTCTCCAAGTGATGGTACCTAAGGTAATAACACGAAGCTGGATACTCAACCAGACTAGATAAATTCTTGTCTTAGAATCCAGTAAGACCAAGAGACCAAAATGAAAGATATACTACAACGAATAAAAATGGCTAATTAGGGAGAGGAAAATTATGTTCCCAATTTCTTTACTAACTCAGTGTTTGAGAAATAAAGAACTTATATGGAACATTCGAATATCTATGTATCTCATATAGAGTTCTAGTGTTAACCCCAGGTTGTGGGCTCCTTGGTTTTTGAGGACTTCAACTGAAAAAAAATAAAACAAAAAAGGAAAAAACCGTATTAACTGTGGATATTCTTGTTCTTAAAATCACATTTAGTAACACATTAGAACTTACCCGGGTGAAAAGTTGCATACTTGTGAAAGACGAAACAGTCTCTCAGATGAAGACGAAACACCAAAAAAGTGTGCCACAGAAATATCTAGAAAGAGTAGATTGATTGAAATGAGTGTCCCTAATGATGGCGGTCTGAACAGAGCTGTAAGGGAGAAACAGACCAAGGTCTCATGTATGATATGAAAAGAAACTTGAATCTTAAGGAGATATCAATCATATCAGTTATTATACATGCCACAGAAGAAGGACCTGAAGTCCTACCTTACTAATATTTCTGGTAAACTAATATTCCTGGTGAACCAAGTGCAAAAGAGATCCAGACAATTGCACAAGAGAACAGCAAGGATACTAAAAAATTTGTTTCAATAAAAAGAGAGGCTATGTTGGCAGCTGGTTTGGCTGCCCTATAGTATAGGAATATGCAAGTTCTAATGTACAAAACCTTTCAAAACTTTTTCGAAACACCAGATATTCTTCTAAAGCATTAATGTTCCTATACATCATATTTATTGACATGAGAACATACTGTTGGAGACAATTAAAATGATCGATATTTTTACAGGCTTTTTTATATAGGTTTGCAGGGACATTGCCATGAGGATACTTCTCATTATAAGAAGACCCTGACCAAATATTAAATTAAAAAATGATGTTCAGTTTCTCGCTATCTCCTGTTTAACATATATGGCACTCTTTATTAATAGAAGTCAGCTCTTAATCAAAAATCCGCTGAACATGACGCAGTTATATATAAAAATATTAAGACAAAAGAAATACAAACAAATGCTAGCAAGCTGGCACCTATGGTATAAAGGATTCGTCAACATGTTTATACATCAGTCGGAATGAGGCAAACAATGATATAAGCCTCCCTAACTTTTGAAATGTCAGTCCAGTTAGGCCGTGCCTTAATGAAGTATATCTTTGTCCTTTTTATCTTTTGACAACAAGGAATACAGAATTACGAGGCATTTAAGCCTGTCCGTAGTTTTTACTCAAAATTTGAAATATGGAGATAATTGCATATCAAATCATTTTTAAGAGAATAAAGGAATATCCCGATTGCCTATGATCACTAGTTTTTCATGTGGGAACACACACACACACACATATATATATATATATATATATATATATATATATATATATATATACATATATACATATAACAAACTACATTAACTATAGGTCATATGTTTAAAACTACAAAACTCTTCCAGAACCCCACATCTAATGTGGGAATATATATAATCCTCTGCAATGTTTGCCACCAAACATATGTAGAAGAAACCCAACGAGAATTAAGACTTGGAGAACATAAGAGTTCCCCCATTTATATAAATATATCTCAATGTTCATAAGAATTTTCCGCTTATCTTTTGTATATTTTATTTTCCTCGATCATCATTCTCATGAGGAAGCTCCCCCGAAAGTAAGGACGAAACGTTAACATTAAAAAAGACCACAGATTTTTGTTTCCGTTTTTTTTCTCATGTATATTTGTGTATGTGACAAAATGCGATCACCCTAGTTAAAATACTATTTCACTTCTGTATAGGCAAAATAGTTTCACATCCACACAATTCTGTAGGTTTTTTTAATGAAAATACAAGTATCAACTCTCATAAAAACAAAACAGAATCCAGTGGAATGCATCATCAAAATTTCCCTCATTGAACAATGCATCACCTCAGAACACAGACAATGTCACACCATTATTCTTCTATTGATCTATTCGGACAGTCTATGTTCATGGCATCTCAACATGGATCCACTTTCTACTTTTGAAACAATTACCATATAGGCCACTTATAACTCACTAGTAAGTAATGTAAAACGCCACAATCGCTACTCCAAGCAACCGAAACTGATCTTAGAAATTACCGAGATGGTGAGTTTGTTCAGAGTATGGCAAACATAATTAAGAGTTAATTTTGCGCTTTATATAGTTTTCACATACAACCCATTAATCCTATTTCTTAAGCTGAAAGATTCTTAAATATGAGTCCCATAATACCCAAAACAATGAACCTCTTGGCCAGCACATAGAACATAACCTGCAGGATCAGTTTAGAATATGGGAGAAAATAAGAAGGAAATTCGAAGGATCCCAACATTTGACAAAAGAATAATAAAAGCAAAGAACATGGCAGAAATAGAAAATAAACGACTTAAAATGTACGACAGTTTTATTGAAATTTAATAATGGACAAAATGATGGTATAAAACTCACCGAAAAAGCAAAAGTTAAATCATTATTGAAGTCCTCAGTTCAACAATGAGGCTACATACTATCAAGAGACCAAACAAATCTTATATATAACTAAAACCTATAAACAAAAAGCATAAATTTCATAATCAGAAATAACAAGTGGAACAAAAAACGAAATCTTAATCGATTAAAAAATTACACAAAACAGTTAAATTTAATAAGATATATGAGGATTCACATTGAAAATACTACTGTATCTGTTCATGTAAGCAGAGTTTTAGCATCTGCATCATGCCGCTCTTGTGAGCAACGGGTAACATCTGATGAGCTCGCAACATCCAAACCTAAAAGTGGCACATCAACATCACTTAACAAGAGTCATCAGAATTAGCTCAATCACAAAACTGGCCAAACATTTTGAACAAAATTTTCAAATGAGACATAATCAGAAAACAAATTTGCTACAGAAACAACAGGAATACAACAAGAACTTCCATTAGAAATGATATTCTTGGTTGATTCACTGCAGACTATATAGATAATGAAGACTATATAGATAATGAAGACTGTATAGATAATGAAGACTATATAGATAATGAAAACTATATAGATAATGAAGACTATATAGATAATGAAGACCATATAGATAATGAAGACTATATAGATAATGAAGACTGTATAGATAATGAAGACTATATAGATAATGAAGACTGTATAGATAATGAAGACTGTATAGATAATGAAGACTATATAGATAATGAAAACTATATAGATAATGAAGACTATATAGATAATGAAGACTGTATAGATAATGAAGACTGTATAGATAATGAAGACTATATAGATAATGAAGACTGTATAAATAATGAAGACTATATAGATAATGAAGACTGTATAGATAATGAAGACTATATAGATAATGAAGACTGTATAGATAATGAAGACTATATAGATAATGAAGACTGTATAGACAGATGCTGAAAAGAGGATCAATCCGTTATGATCACATCAGATAAGGATTATAATTGCTGACAAACGATCAATGGTTTTAATAAGATGAATGATCTTATTACTGATATCCAGTTCATGTTCTGCACATACAAGTAGTTTTTCCCTTCTATAAATACTATACTGTAACCTTATTTGTAAGCTTTTTCAACGCACTTTATATATATATTATTTGCTTTCATTGTGTTTTTTGTATTCCATTGTTTTATTTTGCTTTTACTGATTATAATTAAAATAATGATGTATATGTTTTTGTAGTTCTTTTCCCTTTTACATATTCATAGGTTATTTATACAAAGTTAAAAGCCCAGTAATGAATGCATTAGAAGTCTTTTTTTTAACTCTGAGAAGGCAGGAGATCTTTCTAGCAGCTCCTGTCCAGATGTGGCAACAGTACTACATCATTGAACGTATCTGGCTTTTATATAGGTAGAGAATTGCATCAGCAGTGAGATATCTATATCAATAGACCTTGGCAACAGATTTGATGTACGTGTTCAATTTCAGATCATGAGTAACGGTCAAGGCCAGACGCTTGTCAAAACATGGAACCCTCCAAACACGAGAACCATTCATCTCAATTGATGCCAGATGGGGATCAGATCGTTAATGGTATAAATATAGAAGTTTGGTTTTAGATGCATTAAAAGTAACCAGCCACTTCTTTTCCCATTGTTTCACGTGCTGAATATCAGAGGGGAGGGAACTTAATCAATTACAGCTTTTGATGTGTTGCAATACATGGTAGTGTCGTCAGCATAAATGTCTACGAATATGATGTTATTTGGAAGATCATTGATGTATATCAAGGAGTTTGGCCCAGAATGTACCCTTGATAGACTCTAGCATTAATACTGTGAGATTCTGATTTCTGCCCGTCAACCACTATTTTGAACCTATCAGACAAAAATGATTTAATAATTGAAAAAACATTTCCAGCTATATCATAGCTGTAGATAAAGTAGACCTTTATGCCATACCCTTTCAGAAGTCTTTGATATGTCAAGAACAATAGCCTTAGACAGGAATTATGTTGAGAAATTCGCTAATCTTAGAGAAATATAACTGTAAGCACATCTGCTGTAGATCTAGCAGAAGGAAAACCTTATTCCATGTCACTAAGAAGGCATTTTGCTGAGTTGATTGACTAATCTATTTTATACAGATTCTAGCAACTTACTCATGATGCAGAGGATCGTTTTTATCTGCATTGAGAAGATGAACGATCACCTGGATTCTTAAATACAAGGCATACTGATGAGGTTTTCCAGGAGTTTTGGAAGCAACTATCGTTAAGGCAACGCTTAAATAGCTTTGTAAGTATTGGAGCTCGTTCTGCTTAAAGCTTTTTCAGCACTATAATTGGAATGCTCTCAGGGCTAGTTACTTTACTGGAATCATGGTTTTTGATTATCTTGGTAGCATTACGTACAAATATTTGTATGTCGCATAGTGTTTTCTGATGAAAAAGGAAATACAGGGGAGGGGTGGACGACCTTGATCACATAGCGTATAATTAGAATACCATCCGAGCCAGTTGCTTTACTAGAATCAAGGTTTCCAGACGATGAAACATAAAATGGTAATTTATGATAACTATCTTAGACAACAAATTATCAACAATATTTATTTATTATAAAATCAATAATTGAAGAATCCCTATCGCATGAATGTTATATTTAAAAGCAAATCTACTTTATTTAAAACAGACTATCAAACATTTTAAAACTTTCGTTAATTTTAAGATTTTAGGTTTTTCATATAATACTGTTGGATTAGATATGAATGAATGTAATATTTAAAAGTTAATATTTTCATATAATACTGTATAAGATATGATTGAATGCTATATGTAAAAGTTAATATTTTAATAAAATTATGTGTATATTAAACCATGTAGACTGGAAAAATTACATTTTAAAACCTTTCCTTAATATTTGAATTTTAAGTTGTTCACATGATAATATTAGATGAATGTTATATTTAAAAGTTATATTTAAAAAAATCTCATGTTTATTAACTCAAGTAGATTGCACAAATAACATTTTAAAGCCTTTCGTTAATATTTCTGAATGAATGTTATATTTAAAAGTTAATGTTTTTATATAATATTGTTGGATTAGAAAAGTTATATTAAACATTAATATTTTTATATAATATTGTTGAATTAGATATGCTATATTAAAAAGTTAATATTTTTATATAATATTGTTGGATTAGATATGTTATACTTAAAATTTAATATTTTTGTTATATAATATTGTTGGATTAGATATTCAACATTAGTATTTTATATAATATTGTTGGATTAGATATGTTATATTTAAAAGTTAATATTTTTATATAATTTTGTCGGATTAGATATTTTATATTTAAAAGTTAATATTTTTATATAATATTGTCGAATTAGATATGTTATATTTAAAAATTAATGTTTTTTTATATATTATTGTCGGATTAGATATGCTATATTTAAAAGTAAATATTTTTTGATATAATATTGTCGGATTAGATATGTTATATTTAAAAGTAAATATTTTTTTATATATTATTGTCGGATTAGATATGCTATATTTAAAAGTAAATATTTTTTGATATAATATTGTCGGATTAGATATGTTATATTTAAAAGTTAATATTTTTTATATAATATTGTTTGATTAGATATGTTATATTTAAAAGCTAATATTTTTTATATAATATTGTTTGATTAGATATATTATATTTAAAAGTTAATATTTTTATGTAATATTGTCGGATTAGATATGTTATATTTAAAAGTTAATATTTTTATATAATATTGTCGGATTAGATATGTTATATTTAAAAGTTAATATTTTTATATAATATTGTCGGATTAGATATGTTATATTTAAAAGTTAATATTTTTATATATTATTGTCGGATTAGATATGTTATATTTAAAAGTTAATATTTTTTATATAATATTGTTGGATTAGATATATTATATTTAAAAGTTAATATTTTTTTTATATAATGTTGTTGGATTAGATATGTTATATTTAAAAGTTAATATTTTCTATATAAAATTGTCGGATTAGATATGTTATATTTAAAAGTTAATATTTTGTATATAATATTGTTGGATTAGATATGTTATATTTAAAAGCTAATATTTTTTATATAATATTGTTGGATTAGATATGTTATATTTAAAAGTTAATATTTTTTATATAATATTGTTGGATTAGATATGTTATATTTAAAAATTAATATTTTTATATAATATTGTCGGATTAGATATGCTATACTTAAAAGTAAATATTTTTGTTATATAATATTGTTGGATTAGATATGTACGTGTAAAATGATTGGCCGATCCCCATTTGATCTTTCTTGTCACCTAAAAACTGACAAAAATTCAGAAACCAATTTTTAATCGAATTTTAGTATTTATAGATGGTATTAGAATATAAATTTAGTATTTATAGATGTATATTAGAATTTTAGTATTTATAGATGGTATTAGAATATAAAGAACCGATTATTTTTTTAAATCTTAATGTAATTGTATAACAGTTATAGTTTTAAGTAAAAACGCAGAGTAAATTTTCCTGTTTTATTAAAATAAAAGATCGTAAATTTTCAATATAAATTTTAAAAACAATTATTACAAGAATATTATGAACAGTTTTTAAAACCTGTATTAATATAAATTAATAAGTATTAATTAATTAGGAATATTACGACAAACCTTCTTAAGCTTGCATTAATTACATACATATAACTCAGAAAATTAAATTTCTTGAACAAAATATATTGATACTGATATGAATTAGGAATTGCTAATTCAATATTTTCACAAAAATAATGTAACTGCAAAAACATATTTCAAATGGTTTTTATAACATTCTCGATTATATTTCAAATGCACTATAATTTTACGTATGGACGTAATGATGACACTGAAAAATATGAGATAATTGAGGTGGTGATTCACTAAAAAAATTGGATAATTTCTACTAACAATTAATTTGAGGTATCGGTGAATAGACAACTGCCTCTTTTTAGATTAGACTGTAATATTTAGTTGTCTCCACACTTAGAGTTTTTAAGTGTGACTGATATTTGATATTTGTTTTATCAAGAAATACACGCATGCAAAGTTTAATAGATTCAAATAAAATGGATCGTGAGTAATAAATGCTAAAACTTTTCTCTATGAATTTTCAAAGATTTTTTCCAATATGTAACATCTTGTTTATAAATAATTCACGATGTAATAAAATAATAAATCTTTATGATACAAATAAACGTATATTGCTTGTTGGTTTTCAAATGTAAATCCTTACAATTATCGACTCACAATGAAATAAAATGGTAAATCTTAATTTGATAATAAAGATATATTGTTTAATGGTTTTCAAGTGTAAATCTTATCAAGTTTCACACGTAATGTAATCAGTCGTTTTTTCTTATACAAATGGAATACAAGTGAGAAATTATTATTTATTCATATGAATACTTAATAAACTAACAGCATTAATATATATATATATATATATATATACATATATATATATATATACATATATATATATATATATATTCAGAAAAATTATTAATACACATACAAAAATGCTATTTTTCCATTTTTTGAATTTAATAAGGTTTTGGATTTATAATACTTTATGCATAGACGTTGTTCCCTTTCTTATTTGCTGTCGCTTTAATTACGTGTTCCAATGATTGTTTAACTTTCTTCCACATTACAATGTCTGCCTTAATGGCATTCAGTGTGAGTTCTCAAATGTTTTATTAAATTTGATTTTTCAGAACAAGAATATCCACACACTCCACAAGAATTTGGCTTTTCCCTATTTTGTTTTATTTTACTTTTTTGTGTTCTTTTACTTCAGTCGAAGTTCTCAGAGATCAAAGGGCCACAACTTAGGCTAACACTTGAAATCTATATAAGATAAATAGATACTCGAATGTTCCATTTAAGTTCTTTATCTCTCAAACACTGAGTTAGTAAAGAAATTGAGAACATAATTTTCCTCTCCCGAACTAACCATTTTTATACGTTGTAGTATATCTTTTATTTTGGTATCTTGCCCTTTCTGGATTCCAGGACAAGAATTTATCTAGTCTGGTGGAGTATCCTGCTTCGTGCTATTACTTGTGGTAACATCACTTGGAAAAGGTGCACCTTTCCCTGTAAAAGCTAATGTGAGTTAGCCATAGTGAGGAGATCTTATTTGGACAGCGAATACTATGTGATTTTTTATATTTGGTCAGGGTTTACTTCTTTGGAAAAAGTATCCTCATACCTGACAAACCCCTGTACAGAGAGACCTTAGAAACTCGAGGACAGTGTCTAGTAGGCATTCAACCCAGTGTGTATTCTCATATGTATAATTGACTTTGATTTTTCAGAACATGAATATCCACACACTCCACAAGAATATGGCTTTTCCCTTTTTTTACTTCAGTAAGTTTAAAGAGATCAAGGGGCTCCTTCCTGGAGCGAACACTTGATTCCGTTATGATTTAAATTTATATCCGAGGGCTCTTTTAAGAATAGATGCTGTTCCCTTTATGGCTGCTATCTGTATTTCATTACAGCTTGGTCTTCCAGGGATTGCTTCCAAGTATTTATGAAGATTCTTTTTTATTAAGCCAGTTGCTCCTATCACAACCGGTATAATGTTTATTTCTTTCAGAGACCATGTGGTTTTAAGATCATTTTTTACATCCTGATATTTTGTTATATTTTCCCGTTCAGCTCTGTTAAGGCCGAAATCATTTGGGATTGTGACATCGACAATGAGTGCAGTTCTTTCAAGCTTGTTCCATATAACAATATCTGGTTTGATGTTCTTGTCTTTTATGTATCTGCCTGCCTGTATGTCTTTGTCATAGAACACGGTCACATTTCTGTTTGATGTTATTGGTGGTGGTTCATGTTCCCAGATGTTTGTTGCTCTGTCTAGTTTCATCTCTCCACATATCTTACAATGGAGGTACTTGCATACTTTGCTGTGACGAGCAGTATAATGGCCATCTGCTAATAAGATTAGGCATGCAGACATTAGATGGCTTGCGCTTTCAATCGCAGAGTGGTAAAACCTACACTGGCCATTTTTTTGTAGGCCAGCCATTTTTTAAAATCTATTTGTAAGTAAGCCCTGATCTTGCCCGGCTTCTATAAGCCTTTCCTAATCAAATGGAAGTCTCCCACTCTTGAGCCATTGGAGTGAAGCATCTTTGTCTATGTACTTCGGGTTGAGCTCCTCTATGAACTTCCCTGCCCGCTTATTTTTTCCATCCTTCTTTTCTTGTCTCTATCTCTATTTCGGTGTATTTTCTCCTTTTTATTCTTGCAATCTGCGTCGGTGGTTTATCATGTACATCGACAGTGTTCTCCGGTATGATTCCTCTAAAGTTTTCAGCAAGCTTTGTGATTGAGGTTTGTTGTGAAAGATGATTATGATGGTCTTTCACCATTTCCATTGTCATGTCCGTTGAACTTTTTATATATTGGGCCATGCTTACTATAGTGGCTCGATATGCATGGTTGAATTCAGTGAGGCTTAAGCCCCCTTCTTTTCGTGGTATGTATATCCTATCCATGCATTGGTTTCGGTATGTTACCTTATGTAGAGATAGTTGTTTCCTGGTCTTGGTATCGAGTATGTTTATGTTATATTGAGGCCAGTCTATAATACTGAAACCGTACGTGATCACAGGTATTACACGCTTGTTTATAGCCGTTATTTTGTTTTTAGGGGTTAGTACAGATTTGAGGATCTTTTTTAGACGTACTGTATATTCTTGTTCTGCTCTACGTCTCATTTTTTCATGTTCCACATTAATGTTTTCCTCAATGCCGAGGTATTTGTATTTCCCCAGTGTGAGTTCTCATATGTCTCAGTAACTTTGAATTTTCAGTAAAAGAATATCCACAAACTTCACAAGAATGTGGCTTCTCCCCAGTGTGAGATCTCATATGTCTCAGTAGCTTTGATTTTTCAGCAAAGGAATATCCACAAACTTCACAAGAATATGGCTTTTCCCCAGTGTGGGTTCTAATATGTCTCACTAAATTTGATTTTTCAGTACAGGAATATCCACACACTTCACAAGAATGTGGCTTTTCCCCAGTCTGAGTTTTCATATGTGCCACTAATGATGATTTTTGAGAAACAGAATATCCGCACACTTCACACGAATGTGGCTTTTCCCCAGTGTGCGTTCTCATGTCTCAGTAACTTTGATTTTTCAGTAAAACCATATCCACAAACTTCACAAGAATGTAGCTTTTCCCCAGTGTGAGATCTCATATGTCTTACTAGCTTTGCTTTTTCAGTAAATGAATATCCACACAGTTCACAAGAATGTGGTTTTTCCCCAGTGTGAGTTCTAATATGTATTACTAATGTTGATTTTTGAGAACAAGAATATCCACAAACTTCACAGGAATGTGGCTTTTCCCCAGTGTGAGTTCTCATATGTCTCACTAATGTTGATTTTTGAGAACAAGAATATCCACAGACCTCACAAGAATGCGGCTTTTCACCAGTGTGAGTTCTCATATGTATCACTAAATTTGATTTTTCAGTAGAGGAATATCCACACACTTCACAAGAATGTTGCTTTTCCCCAGTGTGAGTTTTCATATGACCCACTAAATTTGATTTTTCCACAAAAGAATATCCACACACTTCACAAGACTGTGGCTTTTCCCCAGTGTGAGTTCTAATATGTCTCACTAGCTTTGATTTTTCAGCAAAGGAATATCCACAAACTTCACAAGAATGTGGCTTTTCCCCAGTGTGAGTTCGCATATGTCTCACTAATTTTGATTTTTGAGAACAAGAATATCCGCACACTTCACAAGAATGTGGCTTTTTCCTAATGTGTATATTCATATTTAAATAAAATGGTTCCTGGAGCAAGATTTCACTAACAAGCTACAAACAATATGAATTTTATCCTGACTTGATCAGTTTTAATCAAGATTATCACTACCAAGTAATAAACAAAGTTTTAATCTGGAGTTGTTGATGCAAGTTAGATTTTACACTAAAGAAATTTCAATTTGTATCACTTAATTTATTTGATAAAAGATATTTTGTTGTGTAAAAGTTAACATATTCTCTTTTGTAAATTAGCAGATTTTTCTGAAATGTTAAATTCGATATCTTATGATTAATAAAACCATTAAACAAAAATTTCACAAATTTAAATATGTGTGATGTTCTTATCACTATTTGCTAAACAATCCAGATAAAATACCTCTTCACACATATATGTCTAATAAAGTTGTGTGCTGCCGTTTTTGTTGTCTGCCACGTAAGCAAATAATTGTGTATACAATACTGTTTAAGGAGAAGGATGGTCCATTAATATTCATTAAAAACATTCCAGCAAGAACATCTGCAAATAAAGATAAATGAAATTTAATATTTTAATATCATTGTTTATTTTAATCGTGCCAACAAAACAGGAAACATAACTTTATAAAACATTTAAAAATCACAGAAATAAACACTTAATTCACATTCATATTGTTTAAATGTTTAATAATATACATAGTATTCTGTAATAGATAAAGTAATTATGCAATTAATAAAGTAAAATAACAATAATATATTAATAATTTGTAGGAATAATAAACATACAACTACCATAGTTGCTACTGTAATTAATAAAAAATATATTGCTAACAATAGAAATATAATCAGTTTATAATACAGGAAAATGAATTTAAATACTAATAAAAGTTAATAATACAAATCCATATATAATCTAGTTACTTAGCAATGGATACTAATATGATCTTTTATAATAGCGTTCGTTTTAATTCATATGTGTGGAAACATAACCACTTATTTATAATGTGTTTGATATTAAACTGGATATTTTCATAACATTACATATTTGTTAATAATCATGGTAATTTAATGCAACAGAATTAGGTTTTTAGATTTTTTTTTACTTTTATGTTTAGAAATTAACAGTGTTTTCATTCAACGAATTATTTCATTGAACGTTTGTGAATTCATTATTATAATTCCTATATTTTATCCAAATGATATAAACCGTTTTATTAATCGATTATCGCCATTTTCTTTTTTTGGAATTTACGTCTGGTAATGCATATTTGTATACGAATTATTTTTTTTTTTTATTAAAATATTGTTTTATTTTTTAAATTCAGCAAATTATTTGATTCAACCTTTTTAGCGTATTTCTCTTATTCGTATATTTTTTAGTTTCGTTATGATTTTTTATCCTGATTATTTTCACTTCCTAATATAAATTATTAAAATGTATTCAGGCTTATAACTAAGTATGAATTTAAATATGGTTTGTAAAATGAGCCTATTCAACTCATTGTCTACAAACTAAACTTCTTTCTTTCTTCTGCATATTAATGTTGTATCTCTAATCGGTAGATATTTTTTGTTTTTTAAATCTTTTATTTCACTTTAAAATTACGTTACTTTTACTTTTTTAACTGAATTTTGTATTTTTATGTCTTTTAAACCTTTTTAGTCAGTTTTAAAATTACGTTTCCTGTTTGAGCCAAGAAAAAATGAACATTTAAATATGGCCTGTAAAATGAATCTCTTCAACTCATGGTCTATGAACTAAACTTCTTTCTTTTTTCTGCATATTAATGTTGTATCTATAACCAATAGACATTTTACTGAGCTTCATGTCTTATAACCCATTTTAATTCTCTTTAAAATTATGTTTCCTTCATTTTCTTCTGGGTTTTGTATTTTTATGTCTTTAAAAATGTGTACATGTGGGGGGGGAGGTCTGTAAAAATATTAATGTAATATTTATCATTGTTATAATTTTCTATTTTTCTCGTGAATTTCTCAATCTGTGAATCCTATTATTCCAAACCAATGAAGAAAAATATCTGTTCATTTCTAATTCAGCTTAACATATTTTTAAAAACTTAATCACATGTAAGATCAGCACATTTAATAATAAATCTATAAAAACGATTTTATATTTAGAAAGTTAATTATTTTTTTCGATTTTTAAGTAATATTGTTTTTTGAGATTTTATAGTGAATTGTTATAGGCAATAAAAAACAGATGGAATAGGGCTCCACAAGTCTACAGCTTTAAATAGAATATGATGATGTATTACAACGAGGTATCTAAACAGCTTTGAATAGAAAGGTACTGGAATATGATGATGTATTATAACGAGGTATCTGAACAGCTTTGAATAGAAAGGTACTGGAATATGATGATGTATTATAACGAGGTACCTGAACAGAGAATTGATGAAGAGTAACACTATCATCAACAAGTCAAACAAGTTAATCTTTGTTTTGTATCTTGCCGATGTTTAATGTGCATTAATTGTCGGCCATTGTTTGTGAAGACAGAGACGTAAGCACTGCTGACGGTAGTTAATTTGTCTTTATAACCAGTTTGTTAATGATTTTAAAGTGTTTCTCCATTACAAGTAAATGTTTTGACTCCCTTTATCGGTGAATGTTTTGAGAGTTGTTACACCTAATGTTTTCATAGGATTATTATTATTATTGAGTTATTTATATTGAATTAAATATTGATATAGTTATCATTATTGTCTTTTTTATTGAATTAAATATGATTATCATTATTATTGATTTTTATTGAATTAAATATTATTTCATATGGTTATAATTATTATTGAGTTTTTTATTGAATTAAATATTATTTCATATGATTATCATTTGTTAACGACTTTAAAGTGTTCTCCCTTTAACATAGAATGTTGTTGAGACTTGTTACACCTAAAGTTTTATCTACTGCAATCAATTTTGAATGTCATTTTTATAGTGCTGAGATGATATTAAGTAATAAAATTAGCAGTTGATAGGTAAGTGCCATATTGAAAGATATGCTAATTCAATGAACACTGACTATCCATATTGTACTTTATTATACTCTTTACTGTTTGCATAGCAACTTTTACCCAGGTAAAACATTGTATTATGTGTAAGGAGTATGTCACAATTCACTTGCCAAATCGATTGACCTTAAAATGTTTATGTGTTGTATCAATACTAATTCCTCTTTACATGATAATCACACAATATATATATTGTGCGGTTGTACTTCCTTGTTAGGTGAGCATTGGATTAGATAAGCTTACCTAACATTTCTGTGCTGGCACTATCCATTTTGTGTGTGGTGTATTAAGTGCAGACTTAATAGAAATAACGTTATTCAATTAGAACTAAAGCACAAGTTGTTCACGGAAGAAACTTTATATAATTTTATGATCACCACAGAATATGTTCTTACAAAATGCTGAAACATGTTGGATTTTAATTTGCGATCCCAGTTTTTAATAGTTTGTAACAGTTGCTTTTTTTTTAAAGTTGTTTTTTACACAATAATTAATATAGTTTTTCAAGTTAAAAAACTAATAAATTACTATATTTTTTAGAGGCAGTGAAAATTTTACATTTGAAATTTTAGATACCTCCGTTTGACTTATGTTTTTTTTTACAAAAGAGTCACCATTAATAAAGCCCAGATGCTACTCTACTCGAGGATAAGGGTTAATAAGCATACAGTGATCAATGTAACACTGTTTTCGTAATTGTTGGTAAATTGGATTACTTAAGGGAAACGCATCATGTTTAGGTTGGACTTGAAAATGACGATATTATAGTCAGCTGGAAAGCAGGAAAATGGAAGTCTTTCACAGGTGTGCATTCTAAGAAAGAAACTTTGTTCATGGAATATATGTTTATGTTTAGGCATAGATAAAGAGTGGAGGAAATTATTGATAGTTTTTTTCAGCTAGACGAGTGTTTTTCATGAAAGTTTGGCGAGGGGGACTATAGACTGGAGCTCAGACGAGAACTTACCATGGAAATAATGATAAAGCAGAAACAGGCTGTGAGAAAAAGTTTGCAGGGAAGAGAAAATGACATCACCCACTAGACTATGAAGTCTACTTTTAACTCTGTTAAGGCAGGGAACATGTGTTGGAATAGATACATCAAGATCATTGCCAAGACTGCTGCAAAGAAGGTGGGCTCTCTCTACCTTGCTAGAAAGTTACTTACACTTGAAAATATCCTATACCTATACAAAGCTAACATTCGCCCATGTATGGAGTATTGTTGTGACATTTGGGTTGGTGCATCTGCTACTAGTCTATCGCTCCTGGGCAGGATTCAAAAGAGAGCCGCCAACCTGATAGATCCTGAATTTTCATCTAAGCTTCAGCTGCTGTCTCATCGACAAAATATTGTATCCCTCTGCTTGTTTTACAAGTATTTTAATGGTGGATGTTCTGACGAACTACAAGCTATTGTACCCCCTTAATGAAAATCCCCCCGACAAACCTGACAAGCAGCAAAGTCCCACCCCTACACAGTAGAGATCCCTAGATGTATGAAAGCCTTCTACTCTAATTGTTTCTTTCCCAGAACTGATAGACTTGAAAATTCTCTTCTGGCTTCCTGCTTCCCCAACTGTACTGACATGCAGAAGTTCAAGTGTAACGTGAACCGACATCTTGCTGCCCAACTCCCCACGTAGTACCCCTGCAGCTTATGTCCCTGATAGTAGCACCCTACATCAAAGTGGCAATGTGTCTTGTTTGGGGTGAAAATGTAATAAAAAAAATTTTTTTAAATGGTAAACGCGCAGTTTTCCACTCAAAATGGCTGCCGACTGCACGTTTTTTTTATATGCAGAGTGTCATCCACACACACACACACACACACACATATTAAATAGGCGGTGCTAGTGCACTTAGGTAGGCTCTCTCTACCGTGCTAGAAAACTACTGACACCTTCAAGTATCCTGTACCTCTATAAGGCCACCATTCGCCCATGTCACATTTGTGCTGGTGCATCTGCTACTAGTCTCTCACTCATAGACAAAGTTAAAAAAAGAATCGCCAATCTGATAGGCCCTGAACTGGCATCTAAGCTTCAGCCTCAGTCCCATCGACGAAACGTTGCATCCCTCTGCCTGTTCTACAAGTATTTTAATGGTGAATGCTCTGATGAACTGCAGACACTTGTGCCCCCACGACGTAGACACCCTCGACAAACCCGACAGGCAGCTAAATCCCACCCCCACACAGTAGAGATCCCTAGATGTAAAAGATCTTTCTACTCCAGTAGTTTCTTCCCCAGAACCGCTAGACTCTGGAATTCCATTCCAAGTTCCTGCTTCCCTAACTGTACTGACATGCAGAAGTTCAAGTGCAACGTGAACCGACATCTTGCTGCCCAAATCCCAACATAGTGCCCCAGTAGTTGCTGCCCCTGATAGTAGCCCTGTACATCAAAGTGGCAATGTGCTTTGTTTGGGGTGAAAATGTAATAAACTAAAAAATTAAAAAAAATAAAAAAATTTCCAAGTTTAATTAAAGTTGTATGATATGTTTTTTTATTCAATTGTAAGGTTAAAGTATAGAATAGGTACAAAACACCCTCGCCCCCCCCCATGTTAAGGATATCTTTTAAAATAACGTTATTATTTCAGCACGGATCAATAAGTGCACTAGTACCAAATAAAACAATTAAAAACCGAAAAAAGCAGTTTTTGTGTTCAGTTGTTTATCAATTCAACTTCGAATCAAATTATTGTGTTTATGATAAACATTAGTATTTTCACAGAAATCACGTAAATTTTACTTAAAGAAACACATTTTGGTGCTAATGCAGAGTGATCCACGCTATTTTTTAAATCGTATTTCCAACTTTAATTAAAGTTTTATGATATGTTTGTTATTCAATTGTAAGGTTATAGTACAGAATAGACCCCCCCCCTCCACATATTAAGACTAGCTTTTTATAATGTTATTATTTCAGCACGGATCACTCTCTGCATGAGTACCCACATTTTTATTGACGAAATAAATATTTTCATTGGATTGCAATAAAATTAAACCTTTTTATGTTTAATATTATTTTAAAAATCAATATCTTGGGGGGGGGGAGATTGCAAAAAAAAAAGTTTCAGATTATTTAAAAAGTTATTGAATGGGATTTTTTTAAAGCGTGAAAAATAACTTACCTTTCCTGTTGTAAACTTATTTTAATATTTAAATTTTACTTAAATAAACACATTTCGGTCAATGTCAAGTTTCTTTCCAACTCCTCAAAAAACTTTAAAATGACAACTTGAACAGGTTTTCGGTGATGCTGAAAACGAATATAACATTTAAATTTGGGGCAGATAAGTAGTTTTCATAATATGAAGAAATTACTTTTTCAATAAGTGGGGGATCACTTTTCTATATAAAAGTAACGTAAACTGAGCACCCTCTTTTTGGTCACTTAGTAATTTCTTCATATTATAAAGCACCTTTTAAGAAGAATTTGGTATTAAACTTTCAGTTAATTTAGCTATTTAACTTTCAGTGTGATATTCGTTTTCAGCACCCTCAAATTCGTCATTTTAAAGGTTTTTGAGGAGTTGGAAAGAAACTTGACATTGACCCGCATGGTCACATTTCATATATATTTTATACACGGAACCAATATTTTTATTATATTGCAATAAACAATAAACTTATTTTAATATTTAAGATTATTTTAAAGTTGTTGAATAATATTGTTGTAAAGTGAAAAAAAAAAACTTACCTTCCATTCGAGAAATTTTATACGAAAAAAAAAATCGTTTTTCTTTTGTGTCCAACGCAGAAAATTTGTTTGTTTGTTAGGATTTCTTGATATAATCTTTAGTAAATTGATACAAATTTTGTTTTGTGTGTCCAATTCATTATGCAATTAAATATATGAAAATATAAAAGAATCAAAATTAAAAGATAAAAAACACGATTTAAACGTGAAATTATTAAAAAAAGAAGAAAAAATCAACTGCTTCAGAACAAAGAACTTATGTTCATCGTAAAACGGTGTAATCATTATTTTGTTCCTCGTGTAAAAGATTGCACACTTCATTATGATTTGGATTAGTCGAACTACTGTTTACATCCAAGATGAGAACAGTAATCCAAATAATCCAAATATAAAAAAATGCAAAACTGAATATTTCACATAAACAATTCAAAAAGGAAATAATTGAACAAATAATGAAGTCAATCAAATAACAAAAACTAGATTTGAACCAACAAGAAACAAAACATTAATCAGATGATTACATTATGAAAATTGCGACTTATTTTTATCAGATTCGGTTTTCCTGGTCATGTTTTGCGCCCTCCTATGCATTACTGTATTATTGCCTAATTTTATAGAGAAGTAACGCAATGTTATAAAATGTCCCGACTCGCTAACGTAAGTATGAGAAAAAAATATAACACAGAACACAAATCGATACTTAACAACATTCAGTGTAATTTGCTTGCATCTTACTTGTTTATTATATATATATATATATATATATATATATATATATATATATATATATATATATATATATATTGTGCGTGTGTGTGTGTGTGTGTATGTGTGTGTGTGTTCAGATGAGATAATTCAGCAGCGGAACCCTCGGTTTCAAACCTGATAATTAGGAACCGTTTCAGATACCCATATCAAGTTCTCTTCAGCTAATAGTCATCTCTTTTATAACCAGAAGTGAAAACATATATATACATTACGAGTTCACATTTAATTCTCGTTTTGTAAGATACCCCCACCCCATATTTATTGGATGCAGCGATTTTATTAAATTTAAATCTAATTTCATTTTTTAAAATATCTTTAATATTAACGCTAATATTATTGTTAAAATCACCCTTTAAAATTTTAAAATTTTCTCGGTGTCTAAATAAAATGTCAATTTAATTATATAGAAATGCATTTAAAAATTTCAAACAGTTCAAGGTTGCGGGGGAGGGGACACTTATCTAACCTAAGGGATTTTTCTACTATAGTAACCTCAATATTATTGTATTCCTTTTTTTTTCTAATGGTTTTAAATTGAAATAAATTGAAAAATACATTTTATAACGTATGATTTTAAAAAAATAAAAATAAAATTAAAATCCAAATTTACAAAGCAAAAAAAATAAAAATTAGAATTTAAAATTTAAATAAAAGTACTTTTTTAATTTAGATTTTAAATTCTCCATCAGTATAAATGTCTCTCAGCATCCTTGACGATGTCTCTCCCAGAATATAAATGTCATTCCTGTTATAAATGTTCCCCTCGTTATCTCTCATCCCGATATACACACGCACACTGATATATGTACACACGGTATATATACACGCACACTGATATATGTACACGCAGTATATACACACATTGATATATGTACACACAGTACACACACTCACACACGCTGATATATGTACACACGGTATATACACACACACATATATATGTACACGCAGTATATACACACATTGATATATGTACACACGGTATACACACACAGCGTTATCAAATTAGCAGAATAAAACGTTGGTGTTTTTTTTTCTCTCGTAATTGTATTAAAATTGATAAACTAAACCTGTTTTTCTTCTGTCGTCACAAATATAACTTTTAAAAGTATATTTTATATCATTTACATTAATTATCAGCGTTGTTTGCCTAAAATAATTTTTATAGTAAAGCCAGGAACTATGCTATATCATCGATGACCTCGACGACGACGACGGCACAAATAATTCCATGAGATTAAGATATGAAAAATATATAGCGTCTATTGGCATTTTTTTAAATTACTACTCATATAAGGGGAAATAACTCTTGAGATCGTATTTTAAAAAAAAATATTTTTGTTTCATCCGTGCTTAGATATAGATAATGGGTACTTGTACAGTTTAATCACGGCATCAAATATACCCTTTAAATATATCCTTTAAATATACCCTATAAATAAGTTTTTTATTAGCACAAAAGAACGATACATAAGGTCCGACGTCAACACTATAAAGTAACCTGGTGGACACTACTGTAGAAGTATACAGAGCTAGCGCTATTGGGAGGTTTTGTATCCATACGAAACACAATACAACATTCTCCCCTCCATTAAATTAGAAAGTTCCTGCCGTGGGTGGAAAGTTCATTCAAGTATTAGTGTATGACGGTGGGTTGATCACAACCAATGCAAGGAATGTAGTTTAATAGTTCAGGTTCGCAATGTTAAAACTCACTAATTCAGCCAGCACAAGGAATGCAATTTAATAGTTCTGATACGCAAAATAAATTTAATCAAGATTCACTAAACTCTAGAATCACAAATTCAACTTATCTGGTGGTCTTCTACTACGTTCTGACCGTCGCAAAACAGGTGGTTCTACTGGTGGGGGTGAATTTTCCTCTTGCTGATCTGCTGCTGATTCTAGTTTCCGAGTCATGTAGGTGATCGGTGAATTGGAAGTCTTTCAACGGGGCCAAGTCACGGGTAGATACAGTCATCTGCCTACCCTCGTTAGATCGAACAAAGGCATAATGCAGGTTAGCATCTAGAAGTTCAACCTTATCAACCAGAGGTTCATTATTAGTTAACCGGTTGTGTCTCCTCATTAAAACAAAACCAGATTCGGTCATCCAAGATGGTACAGCTGTCCCGGTCACTGATCTTCTTGGGTGTTTAAACAGGCGCTCATGAGGTGTCTCATGTGTGGCTGTGGATATTAAAGACCGAATGGAATGGAGGGAGTCTGCTAAAACCTCTTCTCAGTGTTCAGTCCGGAAATCTTTGTCTTCCAATGCTAATGAAATAGTTTTCCACACTATTCCATTCATTCGCTCTACTTGACTATTCCCTTGCGGGTGATATGGAGTGCTGTAGCTGGTGGAGATCCCTTTGGCGTGTATATAATTCTTGTACTCATCACTCTTAAAACAATTCCCGTCATCTGAATGAACTTGGCTGGGCATGCCAAATATAGAAAACAGGTTGGAGCAAGATTGCAGTACACTCTGAGTACTTGTGTCTTTGCAAGGGTATACAAATGGGAAGCGGCTGTATTCATCAACTAATAGCAACATATACTTATTTGGGGTAGATGAAGGTAAGGGTCCTTTAAAATCGCGGTTCAACCTCTCGAAAGGTTGAGTTGATTTGATTAAATGCCCATCAACAGGGCAGAAAAGTCTTGGTAGGCACTTATTGCAAACAATACAGTCCTTTGTCATCTGCTGAATATCCTCAAGAGAGTAAGGGATGCTTCTACTCCTTATGAAGACCATCATCCTTTTAAGGATCGATGCAAATTGAGGAGGTTGTTGCTACTATTCACAATAGCGCAAGAAGCACGTGTCAATGCGTCAGCTACAAGATTATTCTCACCAGGGCGATAGATAATGTCGAAATTGAAGCATGAAAGCTCCAATCTCCAACGAAGCAATTTATCGTTTTTTATTCAAAACAAATTTTACTGATTTCTTATCAGTAATAAGTTTGAAGTGCTTCCCCAAGAGTTAATGGCGCCAATATCTAACTGCTTCTATAATGGCAGCCACTTCCTTTTTAACAGCGGGATGTTTTAGTTCAGAGCCGTGTAGAGTTCGTGAGAAAAAACCAACTTGTCTACCATTTGGGTTGAGGACTCCAGAAAGAGCACAATCAGAGACATCAGTCTCCAACTCAAGGGGAGCATTCTCGTCGATAGTTTTTATTACCGCTAATTCAATATCTAGCTTTAGACTGTCAAATGCATTTCGAGCTTCCTGGTTAAAGGGAAATAAATTGGTCTCAATAAGAAACTGAATCAGAACACCTATGGATCCACTTTCAATAATACGAGAAAAAAACCAGGGCTCGCTTGGGTGACTTGCCGTCAGTTGGATAAGGGAGTTCTTTTAAAGGTTTCAACCTCTCGGGGTCGAGTTTAATTTGACCGTTGGGTCCAATGATATCACCGATGGAGCCCAGTTCATTCACAGAAAACACATCTTTCTTTATTGTACGCAATTTTACGTTTTTCTGTTACTTTGATAAATTTCGCCAGATTCTCATCGTGTTGCTATTGATCCTTTCCACAGATGAAAATATTGTCCAGGTATCCAAAGGTGTCGTTTAAATCCTCAGAACTATTAATTTTATCGACAATTCGCTGAAAACAAGCAACTTCGTATGTAACCCCAAACGGTATTCGGGTGAACTGATACAAACCGGAGTTAGCTTCAAAAGCAGTGAAGGGTTTAGCATTCTCATTGATAGGGATCTGGTGATATGCATTTTTCAGGTCGATTGTGCCGAATACTGAATACTGAGCAACCTTATTCACTACGTCATCCAGCCGGGAGAGGGTTAGGGTTAGGGTAGGCATCAAGGCTTGTGTACTTATTCACAGTCTCAGAATAATCAATGACTATTCTTTTTTCTGATTATCGGATTTAACCACGACCATTTGTGCCCTCCAGGGGGAGTTTGAAGTTTCGATGATCCCCTCCTCTAAAAGGCGCTTAATCACTGAGTCAATGAACTTGCTATTACTTGCGCTATAACGTCTAGACTTGGTGGCAACCGGTTTGCAGTTCTTATTTATATTAGCAAAAAGTTCAGGCGGTTCCACCGAAGCCACAGCGAGTCCACAAATCTCACTAGGAGTTGAACTCGCACCATACTTGAAGGTAACGCTTTCATGTTTACTTTGAAAATCCAGTCCAAAAATCACATCACAAGAGAGGTTATTTAAAACTGACAGTTTCTGGTTGGGATACATACGTTTGTTAAAAAGTACGTTAGGAAAACAAGCACCTACTACTTTGGATGAGGTAAGATCCTCGGCTACTTTGGTACTGTCAGAGCTACCACTGTCCATTAGTGCTCTTATTGGCCGACCCAAAATGTGGATTTCTACGGTGGAACTCTGTAGGGACGATGGAACTGCCGAACTCGATCTTATAGAGGCTAAGGTTCGATAATGGACCGAGGCAGAAGTTGATTGAGTAGTATTATTTGATTTGCAGTATTTTGCAAAATGCCCGATCCGTTTACATCGCTGACAAACACTCGATTTCGCTGGACATCGTGATTTTGGGTGTTTATAATTCCCACACTTCCAACATTTAATTTCTGATTTAGCAGCATCCCAGCCAGCCTGAATGATCGGTCCATTACAATGCTTGTCGGCTGATCGTCGGTTATGTAATGGGCCGATGATGGGCCGATCATTCAGGCTGGCTGGGATTTAGGTTTATTTGATTAAAATCCAAGTCCGATGTCCTTTCCTTCCCGTGGGCTGCAGAGGTTGGTTCCCGGTATCGTGCTGATGAATACGATTCCATATTGTCATGCGCTCGGGCCTGGTCAAACATAGTGTCCAGGTCAAGCGTTTTATTTGCTAACAAACGCTGGCAAATGGTATGGGACTGAATTCCGACAATAAAGGCATCCCAAATCGATTCATTAGCGTATATTTCCGCACTGACGTCCCTAAAATTGCAGTCCTTGCTAAGGACTCGTAACGCCCGAAGATACTCGTCCACGTCCAGACATTCTCTGTCTGTTGTGGCGAGTAGATGCCGTGCATTTTTGGTTTGATAAAGAGTTGCTCCAGTTTGAGACAGGCTTCTTCATAATTTCAGCAATCGCTGACGTATTCGAAAATATCCGGTGAAATAAAAATTATCAGGATCGACAACTTGTTGAGATTTTCCTGAGGTAGTGCCGCTAAACATATTTGAACGTTGCAAGCCAGTGCTTAAATTCTCGCTCGGCATTAGATGAATTAGGATTTACGTCCAATCGAGAAGGCCTCATAGCACGATCCATTTTAAAATCATTTACTGTTTTTTTACCCTTTTGTGCTATTAAAATTGTTGTAAGTAAAACAAATGCTGAATACCCTTTAAATAAGGTTTTTGTTAGCACAAAAGAACGATACGTCGGGTCCGACATCAACACCATGAAGTAACATGGCGGACACTGCTGGAGTAGTATACAGAGCTAGCGATTCGTCAGGGAGAGTGCTATTGGGACGTTTCGTATCCATACGAAACACAATACAACAGAGATAAAATAAATAGTCTTTATAACTAATATGGAGATGAATTAAATAGTCTTACCGTTGGAAGATAGGATTACTTGTTCTTGAAAGAAAGAAGAAATCATGATCGGAGAATGTTTACAGAAGTTTTATTACAAGAACACCATTACTGGCCGACCCTAGACTAACCGGAAGCCCTCCCCGCAAAAAATCCGCGATAACTGTCCTTCATATAACACTTTTTATGAACTCATAGCAGACATTATCATTATTACGGATAATTCTAACTACCAGATTAATATCGACAAGATCAATCGTACACGAATTTTAATTATTAAATTACTAATCAAAATAATTAATGAATTTTAATTATTAAGTTACTGATAAAGATATTAAATGAATTTTACTTAAGTTACTGATAAAGATATTAAATGAATATTAATTATTAAGTTATTGATAAAGATATTTAATGAATATTAATTATTAAGTTATTGATAAAGATATTTAATGAATATTAATTATTAAATTACTGATAAAGATATTAAATTAATTTTAATTATTAAATTACTAATAACAATATTAAATGAATATTAATTAAATTACTGATAAAGATATTAAATGAATTTTAATAGTTAAGTTACTGATAACAATATTAAATGAATGTTAATTATTAAGTTATTGATAAAGATATTTAATGAATATTAATTATTAAGTTATTGATAAAGATATTTAATGAATATTAATTATTAAGTTACTGATACCGATATTAAATGAATTTTACTTAAGTTACTGATAAAGATATTTAATGAATATTAATTATTAAGTTATTAATAAAGATATTAATTGAATATTAATTATTAAGTTATTGATAAAGATATTTAATGAATATTAATTATTAAGTTATTGATAAAGATATTTAATGAATATTAATTATTAAGTTATTGATAAAGATATTTAATGAATATTAATAATTAAATTACTGATAAAGATATTAAATTAATTTTAATTATTAAATTACTAATAACAATATTAAATGAATATTAATTAAATTACTGATAAAGATATTAAATGAATGTTAATTGTTAAGTTACTGATAACAATATTAAATGAATGTTAATTAATAAGTTACTGATACCAATATTAAATGAGGTTACAAATAGACTATTTGTACAAGCATCGATGAGGTCAACTAGAAACTTCAATATATGTTTGTGGTATTTATTGGGGAGAATATCTAGCTCACATAGCATTACAATGTAATAAAAATATTTTCATTTCCAGAATATGTGATATGTGTGTATGTGTGTGTGTGTGTGTGTGTGTGTGTGTGTGTGTGTGTGTGTGTGTGTGTTTGTGTGTTTAGGGGTTAGTCGGGAAAGGAACGGACACATATTTTAATAGTTGATGGAAAAATGACTTATGAAAGGAAATGTTTTGCATATTTTTTTTAAATCTGCAACTCCCAAATAAACAGTCATAAACTCCAAAATCAGTTTTAATCAAATTTTACATATTAACTTACTGACATTAATGTTAAATATGATTACTTCATTTGATTGACTTTGATAATTTTTTAAGTTTTAAACTTCCAATTCTACAACATCAGTTTTAATCAAAGTTTACGTATTAAATTACTGACATTAATATTAAATATGGTTACTTCATTTGATTGACTTTGATAATTTTATGGTCACTTTTTCAGATTTGATCCAAAATTCATGGAAAAGAAACAAGAACACATTAAAAACTTATCAAAAGGTGTCTCCTGCAGATCAAACAATAAAATATAAAACAAAAACAACAGCTAAAAATAAAAATAAACAACAATAAAGAATGAATAGTCGAAACGTTTTTATTACAGCAAATAGTAAATAGCAAGGTGTAAGGTCAGGTGGTTTACTCTTTGTTTTTGTTTCTTGGTGGTTTTAAGGACTTGAGTATTTATTCAATATTTTTGAATAGCAGATTTATAATCTCAAATTGCAAGCACTCGATTATTTATTCAATAATTTATTTGAATATAGGAAATAAAGTACCGAATTGGGATATTAATTTTAGGATGTTGACATTTAGCTCACATAGCATTAAAATGTGGTAAGAATATATGTTCAATATATGTGTTTAGGGGTTAGTTACTTAAGGTAATGCCACATATTTTAATGGTTGATGGAAAATGTCCGATTGACTGTTTTGCATATTTAAAAAAATATCCAACTCCCAAATCAATCAATCATAAACTCCAAAATAAACAATATCAGTCATAATTAAATTTTAAGTATTAAGTTACTGACATGAATATTCACTTGATTGACTTTAAGTTGTCTCCTGCAGATCAAATAATAAAATATTTAAAAAAAACTACAATAAAGAATGAATAGTGTAAATGTTTTTTTTATTACAGCAAATAGTAGCAAGGTGTATAAGCAGGTGATTGATGTTTTTGTTTTGGTTCCTTGGTGGGTTTTTAAGCACTTGAGAATTTATTCAATATTACAGAATGGAATATTTATAATATCAGATTGCAAGCACTCGATAATTTATTCAATTGTCAATTTATTTGCAGGCAACAGAATATAGGAAATAAGGTATCGAATTTTGAGATTCATTTTACGATGTTGACGTCAGGGATTTCTATTGTTCAACGTAAAAACATGTTTTGTTAATTAATCCAATCAATGCTTAGATTTCTGTGTCGCTTTTTACAAATCTTAATAATGATATTGTTAACCAAAAACTATACCTTTATAGCAAAACACTTCTACATGCATTCTGCTTGTTCTTCTTTGAAGTACCACGTTCTGGCATATATATATATATATATATATATATATATATATATATATATATATATATATATATATATATATATATATATATTAATAGAACTCGGGAAAGGAAAAGAGAGGCTGTATTAGTTGCAACAATGGCAGAACAGTGATTTGCAAATTGCACAATTTCGAAAAATTGCCTGATTGTTTGTCTTTAAAGTTCGCAAAGAATTAGAGGACAAAAATAGCAGAATTTCTCCTGCTGCTAAATGCAAAAAAGCATCAACAACGCTCTGACAGCATCAGAACACCTGTATTCGTTCAATGAGTTCAGAACATCATTGATGAGAGCCTCCAAAATCAATGAGGTCAATTGCAAAAGATCTTAATGTCTCAGAAGCCACAATTAGTTGGACTTGTCATGAAAATCTTTGATAAAAGTCGTATGTAATGAAGAGAGTCCAGTTTATCTCCGGGACCACCAAAGAAAATCGGTTGGTAAGATCCAAGAGGCTTTTAAGCAAACTAAAACATCCTGTTGCGCAACACATTCTTTGTTTTTCTTTTCAGACGAAAAATATTTTGATCAAGACCAAATGGTAAACCAAAGAAATGACAGATTACTATGTGCTGACCCTTCTGAAGTTCCAACAGTCATGCACACAAAATTTCCAGCAACTGTTATGGTTTGGGGGATGGTTAGTAATGAGGGACATGTGATGCCCCCACATTTCTTTTGTTGTAGCTGAGATGGTAAATTCAAGCTGAAAATAAGCATTAACCTGCTATTCTGAGAGAGGAATTTTGAAGATTCTAATGATCCATTTAGAGGCAATTGTTCGAATATATCTGTAACTATTGAGTACAATTGTTTATGTAGTTGTTGATTTTTTCCTCACTGTAAATTGTCATACATACAAATACACTTGAATTCTTTGCAAAAATATCACGTCTGTCTATTGTTATTTTCGCATCAGGTTATTAATGAGAACACAAATATTGATATAGTGTGCAAGAATATAGATTTTCGTCTTTTTTTAAAAAATTATAAGAAATAACTCATTATAACTTGTTCCCTTTATAACGTCATTTGTTTTAGCAACAGTTTGGTCTTCTATAAATTGTGTGTCTTTTGTGTATTTTTAAAGATTTCTCTGCGTCGAGTTGTTCTTATTGCAATCAATATAATATTTATATATTTTAGAAACAATATCGTTTTTAAACAATTCGTTACTTCTTTATATTGTATTATATTCTAAAATTCAGTTCTATTATAAAAATATCTATTAAGGATATTTTCATCAATCATGAGTAGTTTCAGGTTTGTTTTAAGTAATACTGTTTTACTTGAAATTCTCACATGAATAAATGCGAATTCTCAGAATAAGACCATGCACATATTTGGCAAGAAAATGGCATTTTCTAATTGTGTAGTTTTTCATACGTTTCTCTAAACGTATTTTATGAGAACAGGAATATTCACATATTTTGCAAGAATATGGCTTTTCCCCGCTGTGAGTTCTAATATGAGTCAGTAAATTTGTTATTTTTACATCAGGTTATTTCATCTTAATTTCATCATAAGAAATCAGTTATTTCCTTTATAACTTCATTTGTTTTCAGCAACAGTTTGGTTTTCTATGAATTGTGTGTCTTTTGCGTATTTTTAAAGATTTTTCTTCGTCCACTTACTCTTATAGCAATCAATATAATATTTACATTTTTCAGAAACATTACCGTTTTTAAACAATTAATTACTTCTTTATATTGTATTATATTCTCAAATGTAGTTTTATTATAAAAATATCTAATAAGGATAGTTTCATCAATCAGGAGTTGTTTAAGGTTTGTTTTAAGTAATACTGTTTTACTTGAACTTCTCAGGTGAATAAATGTGAATTCTTGAACTTGCATTTTCTAATTGTGTATTCTTTTCATATGTTTCACTAAATTCGATTTTTCAGAAAAAGAATATTTACATATGTTGCAAGAATATGGCTTTTCCCCCGTGTGGGTTCTCATATGTCTCACTAACCGTGATTTTTTTAGAAAAAGAATATCCACACACTTCACAAGAATGTGGCTTTTCTCCAGTGTGTATTCTTATATGTGTCACCAAAGATGCTTTTAAAGTAAAACAATATCCACAAACTTTACAGGAATGCGGCTTTTCTCCAGTGTGAGTTATCATATGTGTCACTAAATGTGATTTTTGAGAAAAAGAATGTCCACACACTTCGTAAGAATATGGCTTCTCCCCAGTGTGGGTTCTTGTATGTTTCACTAACCTCGATTTTGTAGAACAAGAATATCCAGCAACTTCATAAGAATATGGCTTTTCACCAGTGTGGGTTCTTGTATGTTTCACTAACAAGAATATCCACAAATATCGCAAGAATAAGGTTTTTCCTTTTTTTTTCATTTTTCTTAAACTTTTTCTTCTAGGGGGTGGGACATCCAACCAGATGTCTGACATTTACCCCTATTTTAGTGAGTCCAACCAAGAGATCTTTTCAGGATTCTAGCCGTCCCTTTCAGTGCAATCGTTTGTATTTCACTTGCACTTGGTTCACCGGGTATGCTTGCTATGTACTTTTTAAACTTCTTTTTCATAAGCCCAGTAGCTCCTATAATGACTGGTATAATTGAAACGTCCTTTAGTTTCCAATTTCGTTTCATATCATACATAAGTCCTTGATACTTTGTTATCTTTTCCCTCTCAACTCTGTTAAGCCCTGTATCATTGGGTACACTGACCTCTATTATGGTCGCTTTTTTGTTTGCTCTGTCCCAAATCACTATATCTGGTTTAGCAGCTGCGTTTTCAAGATATGTATCAGTCGGGATTATGTAGTCATAGTGAATGGTGTAGTTGTCATTCCCAACTGTTCGTTCGGGTATATGTTCCCAGGAGTTTTTACTACACTGTTGAGTTTCTTACATATCTTCCAGTGAAGGTATTTGCAAACTCCGTTATGGCGATCTGTATAATAACCATCTTCAAGTAGGACCTTGAACTAGAAATCAGGTGGCCCACACTCTCAACCTCAGTGCTACAGAACCTGCATTTATTATTGTTGCTTAGACCACACATCTTTTTGAAGGCGTTTGTCATGAGGCCCTGGTGTTGTGCAGCCAATATCAACCTCTCTTGGTCGTAATGGAGGGATCCTCTTTTGAGCCAGTCCAGGGAACCATCCCTATCAATATATTCTTGGGATAGTCCAGTCGGTAGATATTTTGCCCGTTTATGGTTGGTCCATTCTTCTGTTTTAACACTATGGAACTGGCTAGTGTATTTTTCCGACTTTTCTGGGCTATGTCAGTGGCAGGCTTGTTTGGGTTCTCAGCATCATTTGTAAGGCAATCCTTTCCAAAATGAGTGGCAAGTTGTGTTATACATGTTGTACTACTTGCTCGGTTCTCATAATGGTCTTTAATTTTCATTAGCTCTGGATTACAGGAACTTATTATGTACTGACCTATGCTGATGATTGTGGCTCTGTGTTGATGATTGACCTCAGAGAGTCCCATACCTCCTTCTCGCCTGGGTAGGTACAAACGAGGCATGCACTGGTTTCGATAAATAACTCGGTACAAGGTTAACATTTTCCTTGTCTTTGTGTCAAGCCAATTTATGTCTTTCTGAGGCCAGTCAATAATGCCAAAACTATATGTTAGTACTGGCATGGCAAGTTGGTTAATTGCCGTAATTTTGTTCTTGTTTGTGATTTCAGTTTTGCAGATGTTTCTTACCCGGCGTAAATATTCTTGGCTTAGTTTCTCTCTCATCTTGGAATGCTGGATGGACTCATTTTCATCAATACCGAGGTATTTGTATGTTTCCTGTTCATCCAGTTCTCTGATTTCACTATTTTCATTGTGCTGAATGTTTTCAGTTGATATTTTATTGCCAGCTTTCAGAGTACACTTAGCACACTTATCCAGCCCGAGCTTCATTTTGATGTCATTAGAAAAAGTGTGGACAATTTTTAGTAGATGATCTAAATCCTTATCAGAGCTAGCATAAAGCTTAAGATCATCCATGAAAAATAAATGTTTTTTTAACTTGGAGGATTCTCTTTGGCGGCTGTAGCTTAGATTATAAGCACATTGGCAGTTCTTTAGGACCTTACTTAGAGGATCAATTGCTAAGCAAAATAGTAAAGGAGATAAACTGTCTCCTTGGAAGATTCCTTTTTTTATTTTTATATTTGGAATGGATATCCTTCCCCCGCTATGGTTTAAGGTAATGGATGTTTGCCACTCCTTCATTTGGACAGCTATAATTTCTCGTATGCTCGGGTGGATCTTGTATAATTCGAGACATTTTAGTAGCCACGAATGGGGTACACTATCAAATGCTTTCTGATAATCTATCCAAGCCATATTTAGATTTCTTTTTCTTTTCCTGCAATCTTTCAAAATGGTCTTGTTGATGAGCAATTGATCTTTGGTGACCAGGCAGTTTTTCCTGCATCCTGTTTGTACCTCCTCAAGATAATCTCCGGATGAAAGATGGTCATAAATGCTGTCAGCTATTAATCCAGTGAATAGCTTGTAGGTCGTAGTTAGGCAGCATATTGGGCGATATTTGCTGGGGTTTTTAGTTTCTATGCTTTTAACTATTAAGCTTGTATCGCCTTTGAATAGCCATGATGGTGTTGCTTCATAAGCTTTCAACATTCTGGTGAAACATCTGCTATAATGATCATGCAATGCTGTTAGCTGTTTTAACCAGAAGTTAGATATGTTGTCGATGCCAGGTTACTTGTGATTTGAAGCTCGTGTCAGCTTTGATTTTATTTTATCTGGAGTTATTTCTGGCTCTGGCATTTCTCTTTTATTTTTATTTGCATTGATAATATCACCGATCCACTGGGCCTCTTCGTAATGTACTTCCTCTTTTTCAAATAAGGGTCTCAAGTAATCGTCTAATTCCTGTGTACATGGAGGATCTTGGATTGTAATTTCCGTCTCTTATTAGATTCCTGTAGAAAGTTCTGGGATTGTTTGCAAAAAGCTTATTCTATGTCTTTGCATGAATCTTTGCCATGCGATGTTTAATTCTTTGGGCAATGGCTGGCATTTTGCCTTCAAGTTCCTTCACTATGTTTCCAATATTTTTACAATTTGTTTTAAATTTTGACGATATTTTGGATTCTACTTTCCACTGTGGGATTCTTCATGAACTACTTCATGAAACAGTGTTTATTTTTTTTATCAGCTTGACTTTCCATTTTGGTGTTGCTTTGGTTACATTAGGTTTTTTGTTTCTATTTTGGTGTTTATTCAGAGGAAGTATATTGTTGCTAATTCACATTCCAGCTACATATGTGACGTTATTTAGCTGCCTAGGGTCTATTTCTTCTGGAACAAGCCTTATAAGAGCAATATTGACTTTGATGATCAATGACTTAAAGAATCTTGAGGCTTGTATTTTAGGTAACCTAGGTCTTTCTTCCATGCTCATATTGTTGACTTTTTCTATTGTGTTACACAGTTCTTCTTCTATTCCCAATTGATCATCATCTGGTTCTGGAAGCAAAACACAAGATGGAATTTTTCTTGGGGAGGGAGTTGTTTCACATATTGATGGGGATGGAGATGTGTAATCTGCTTTATAGTGAAAGTGATGTTGTGGAGAGGATCCTGTAGGTATTTGGGTTCCTGATATGGAGTTATGCACTTCTGCTGGATTTTGCATTGTAAGGCTTATCTGTTGAGTAGTTACCGACAAATGTTGCACTGGTCTAAGGTGGTGATGTTGCGGGCTCACATTCGCAGTCTCATCAAATTCGGTGGGATACAAAATAGGTTTCTCTATTGGATTAGCCTGTGTGTTCAGTAGAGCTGTTACTCCCTCTCTCATGTGTTTAAGTTTTTCCTCATTGAACACTCGTTCTTTTAAAATATTATATTTTTGAGAGGTTAAATTACAAGATGGAGTATTCTTCTTCCATGGACAGAAATAGAAGACAAATTCTCTCCAGGTTTCTGTCCTTTGCTTTTGTTTTGCATATTTTCTTTTCGCACACTCCATGGCCCAAATTAAAGTCCACTTTTCGTCCTTACTCCATCAGCTTAGCAACTGTTGTCTGCTTTTTTCTTCAGGGAGGTCAGAATACTTGATTTTCTCTTTTAGGATCTCATTCGAAGTTCTGCTCCATTTTTCAAACTTTGAATAATGGTAGAAATATAATAATACCTTCTTTTGTGTAACTGTCCAGGGTTGGGTTTTAGGCCTCTTCTGTTTCCTTTTCTTGTAGTTGCACATGATGGTTTGGGGCCAGGATCTAATTCGCGATCTGTTGGCTGATTCAAGTGGACCTCTGTCTTGTGTGTGAACGAGTTAAGGGACCCTTCTTATCCTGGGCGACGGGCTGCCAGTATGGATTATTTTTGGTATTCATTTTCATTTAATTTCCTCATTGTCAGTTGCTTCTGATTTAATATTCAAAGCTGCCCTCTATAAATAGAGGGGTTTCCCCAATCCGCAACCTGGGGACGCTCTGTATGGCTTGAGGATACAGCACAACAGTGGTGTTCTCCCCAGTGTGAGTTATCATATGTCTTACTAAATTTGATTTTTTAAAACAAGAATAGCCAAACACTTTACAAGAATGTCGCTTTTCCTTCATGTCTATGTTCATATTTAAATTAAATTTCTCCTGGAGCAAGATTTAACTACAAAGTTATAAACAATATGACATTTTATCCTGACTTTTCAGTTTTAATCTAGAGTTGTTGATGCAAGTTAGATTTTATGCTAAAGAAATTTCAATTTGTATCATTTAGTTTATTTGATAAGAAATATTTTTTAGTGTAAAAGTTAAAATACTCTCATCTGTAAATTAGCAGATTTTTCTGAAATGTTAAATTCGATATCTTATGATTTATAAAATCATTAAACAAAAATTTCACAAATTTTAATATGTGTGATGTTCTTATCACTATTTGCTAAACAATCCAGATAAAATAACTCTTCACACATATGTGTATATTGATATTTAAATTAAATTGCTCCTGTAGCAAGATTTTCACTACCAAGTTATAAGCAATATTACATTTTATCCTGAGTTTTTCAGTTTATCTGGAGTTGTTGATGCAAATCAGATTTTAAGCTAAAGAAATTTCAATTGTGTATCACTTTTCATTTATTTAGTAAGAGATATTTCGTAGTGTAAAAGTATAAATATTCTCTTGTGTAAATTAGCAGATATTTCTGAAATGTTAAATTCGATATCTTATGATTTATAAAAACATTAGACAAGAATTTCACAAATTGAAATATGATGTTCTCATCACTATTTGCTAAACAATCCAGATAAAATAACTCTTCAAACATGTATGTCTAATAAAGTTTTGTGCAGGCGTTTTTGTTGTCTGCCACGTAAGGAAATAATTGTTTATAAAATACTGTTTAAGGTAAATGATGGCCCCTTTAATACTCATGGAAAATATTCAAGCAGGAACATCTGCAAATAAAACATAAATAAAAGTTGATATTTTAATATTGTTTATTTTTATCGTGCCAACATAACTTTATAAAACATTTAAAAATGAAAGAAAAGCACTTAATTCACATTGATATTGTTTAAATGTTAAATACTATTTATAGTATTTTGTAATAGATAGAGAAATTCTGTAATTAATAAAGTAAAATTGGTTGGTTGTTTTATGGCATAGCAACCCTTTTCAGGTTCATATCCAGGACTAGGTGTATCAGAAATTTCGTGAAAATAGTGAATTCCACCCCATCTTTCCAAGCTTATAACTCCTCGAAAATGTAATTCAAGCCCTATTTTTTTTTTCAATTAAAGGAGCAAGGACCAAGGTTTCATTAAAAAAAACACAAAAAAAAACAATGTGTATTGTTCAAACATTACACATGTGTTAATACAACAGAATTGGGTTCGCATTTTTTTACTTCTTATGACACAGTTTTTTCATTCAGTGAATTATTTCTTTTGAAGGCATTGTTATCGCAAGTATATTTTTTAATTAACGTCTATAATAATATATACCAACAAAAAATTATTTTATAAATTAAAGTCTGATAATACATATTTGTATACCAAAAATGTTATTTTTTTAAATTAACGTCTGATAATACATATTTGCATAAAAATATCTTTTAAATTAACGTCTGATAATACATATTCGTATACCAAAAATTGTTTTATTCTTTTAAATTAACGTATGATAATAGATATTTGTATACCAAAATATTTTACTTTTTAATTAACGTCTTATAATACATATTTGTATACCAATATATTTTATTTTTTTATTAACGTCTTATAATACATATTTGTATACCAAAAATGTTTTAATAAAAGTCTGATAATAAATATTTGTATACCAAAAATGTATTTTCTTTAAAAATTAAAGTCTGATAGTACATATTTGTATACCAAAAATGTAATTTTTTTAATTAACGTCTGATAATAAATATTTGCATAAATATATCTTTTAAATTAACGTCTGATAATACATATTCGTATACCAAAAACAATTTTATTCTTTTAAATTAACGTTTGAAAATAGATATTTGTATACCAAAATATTTTATTTTTTAATTAACGTCTTATAATACATATTTGTATACCAAAAAATGTTTTAATAAAAGTCTGATAATACATATTTGTATACCAAAAATGTATTTTTTTAAAAATTAAAGTCTGATAGTACATATTTGTATACCAAAAATGTATTTTTTTAATTAACGTCTGATAATAAATATTTGCATAAAAATATCTTTTAAATTAACGTCTGATAATACATATTCGTATACCAAAAAACAATTTTACTCTTTTAAATTAACGTTTGATAATAGATATTTGTATACCAAAATATTTTATTTTTTAATTAACGTCTTATAATACATATTTGTATACCAAAAATGTTTTTAATTAAAGTCTGATAATACATATTTGTATACCAAAAAATGTTTTAATTAAAGTCTGATAATACATATTTGTATACCAAAAAATGTTTTTAATAAAATCTTATAATACATATTTGTATACCAAAAAATGTTTTTAATTAAAGTCTTATAATACATATTTGTATACCAAAAAATGTTTTTAATTAAAGTCTGATAATACATATTTGTATACCAAAAAATGTTTTAATTGAAGTCTGATAATACATATTTGTATACCAAAAATGTTTTTAATTAAAGTCTTATAATACATATTTGTATACCAAAAAATGTTTTTAATTAAAGTCTTATAATACATATTTGTATACCAAAAATGTTTTTAATTAAAGTCTTTTAATACATATTTGTATGCCAAAATGTTTTTAATTAAAGTCTGATAATACATATTTGTATACCAAAAAATGTTTTAATTAAAATCAGATAATACATATTTGTATACCAAAAATGTTTTTAATTAAAGTCTGATAATACATATTATTATACCAAAAAATGTTTTAATTAAAGTCTTATAATACATATTTGTATACCAAAAAATGTTTTTAATTAAAGTCTTATAATACATATTTGTATACCAAAAAACGTTTTAATTAAAGTCTGATAATACATATTTGTATACCAAAAAATGTTTTAATTTAAGTCTTATGATACATATTTGTATACCAAAAGGTGTTTTTAATTAAAGTCTTATAATACATATTTGTATACCAGAAAAGCTCTCGACAACTGTGAATTGGGTTTCTTACCCAACATTACAGAATTGATATTCTAATGTTTTATCCTTATCATTTTAAAATAAACAATAATAGGATTTTCTTTAGTAGGAATTTTTAGGAACAATAATCATAGTTGCTAATACTGCAAATAATAAAAATACAATATTTTTTATATGAAAATGGATGTTCACATTCTGTATGTCAATGAGCGTACCACTAATTTATTATATAAAAGGCAAAATGGGTTCACGTTTCTGTAAGCCCATAAGAATACAACTGTTCATAATAAACTTATATATAAATTGCTACTAATAGAAAAATATAATAATTTAATGACACAGGAAAAGTTAATTTAAATACTAAATATACTTGTAAAATTAATATATAATTTAGTTAACAAGGGACACTAATATGACCTTTAAGGTAGCTTAAAATATATTTATTTATTATATTAAAGGCTAAATGGGTGCAAACGTTTCTCTATGCCCATAAGCATACCATTGTTAAAAATAAACTAATATACAAAGCTACTAATAGAAATAGTTACTTAACAATGGATACTAATATGGTCTTTTAAGGTAGATTTCATTTCAAGTCACATGTGTGCAAATATATTGTCGTTTATTTATAATGTTCTTGATATCTGTATTAAAATATATTGTCGTTTTTTATAATGTTCTGATATCTGTATGAAACTTTGTTCCTTCTTCTGCATATCAGCATGTCTTCAATGTTTTATCTATAACAAGTTTTTGTTTTACTGGTTTTATACAGTTGAAAGTTTTACTGTTTTTACTAGGTTTCGGATTTTTACGCTTTTTAAAACATTTTAATTGGCTGTAAAATTGCGTTTTAAACCAAGAAAATAAGTGAACATATTCTTCTTTGATGAACTAATGTAAAGTCTGATGATTTTTTTTTTTATGCCATTCAATGAAACACATGTAAGACGCAGTAATTTAAACAATACACATGTGAATTAAATCTTTAATAAAGGAAAATATGCTCTAAAAGTGTAAATCATTTTCATTGAGCTTAATAAACTGCTGTAATTCATTGATTGCCTTAATTATAAACTATATCTGTTTTAAGGAAAACACGCGTGCGTGTATGAAAATTTTAATGTAATATTTACCATTGTTATAATGAGATAAATATGTCTAGGTTCATCAGAAAACGTTTGCTTCTGTCTTCCTAAAGAATATACATCTACTGTATATATGGATACTTGATAGAGGAATATGTAAATTGATCAAAACTATTAACACTTTCTTAACAGGGACTTATTTAATGCCAAAACACGTAATTAATTCGGTTGGAAAACCTACTGTAAAATCTATACATTTAATTTTTATTAGTTATTTCTTGGTTTCTGTATATATTTCTCAAATTAAAAGCATATTATCAAATTATAGATTGTTTTAGGATTACCATATTATATTGCAAATATGTATTGTGTATTGTTGCAAATATGTATTGTGCATTGTTGCAAATATGTATTGTGTATTTTTGCAAATATGTATTGTGCATAGTTGCAAATATGTATTGTGCATTGTTGCAAATATGTATTGTGTATTGTTGCAAATATGAATTGTTTATTGTTGCAAATATGTATTGTGTATTGTTGCAAATATGTACTGTGTATTGTTGCAAATATGTATTGTGTATTGTTGCAAATATGTATTGTGTATTGTTGCAAATATGTATTGTGTATTGTTGCAAATATGTATTGTGTATTGTTGCAAATATCTATTGTGTATTGTTGCAAATATGTGTTGTGTATTGTTGCAAATATGTGTTGTGTATTGTTGCAAATATGTATTGCGTATTGTTGTAAATATGCATTGTGTATTGTTGTAAATATGCATTGTGTATTGTTGTAAATATGCATTTTGTATTGTTGCAAAAATGCATTGAGTATTGTTGCAAATATGTATTGTGTATTGTTGCAAATATGTATTGTGTATTGTTGCAAATATGTATATTCATAGCAAATTGTATCCTCTAAACGTATCTACTCAGGGCCATCAAAATCCAACCATTTTTAACTAAACATTTTATAACAATACAACTACCACATATAGATTGATATTTTCTTTGCTTGGGACAATTACATTTTCTATTTCTTCTCGTGTATTTCTCAATGTGTCAATCCTATTATTTCAAACCAATGAAGAAAAATATTTGTTCATCTCTAATTCAGCTTAACATATTTTTTAAAACTTAATCACATGTAAGATCAGCACATTTAATAATAAATCTATAAAAATGGTTTTATATTTAGAAAGTTAATTGTTTTTTTTCTATTTTTAATAGAATGGTACTGGAATATGATGATGTATTATAACGAGGAACCTGATGAAGTGAAACACTAGATCAACAAGTCAAATAAGTTAATCTTTGTTTCTGTAGCTTGCCGATATTTCATGCGCATTAATTATCGGCCGTGGTTTGTAGTGAATTTGTCCTTACAACCAGTTTGTTAATGATTGTAAAATGTTTCTCCTTTTACCATTGAATGTTTTGAGGGTTGTTACACCTAATGTTTTATCTGCTGCAATCAATTTTGAATGTCGTTTATATACCGTTGAGATGATATTAAGCAGAGGATAAGTAAGTGCCATATTAAAAATATGCTAATTCAATGAACTCTGAGTATCCATATTGTCATTAAATATCATCTTTACTGCTCGTATAGCAAACCTTACCCGGCCATAAAATTAAGGTTATGAAAAAGAGAACTGGCTGTGTTTAAGTTATAAACTGATATTTTGTTACATATTATGGGGCATACATCGGTTGCAATAAAATTAGCTATTGTGCAGATTGGCGAGGCTTTGTTTTTTTTTACCACTATCCATTTTGCATGTAGTTTATGATGTTCAGGCCAGATGGTATGACGTCATAAAATTGGTTATGAGTTTTTAAGAGCTCTTTTACAGAATAATAAAAATATTGTGCAAATTAAAAAGAAGTTATAAATTGATATAATGTTACATATAAAATACCAGACGTTGTTAACAATAAAGTTAACTAATGTGCAGATTGACAAAGATTAGTTCTCATTTTCAGTTGCCAATATCTATTTTGCATATTGTTTATGATTTTCACACCAGATGGTATGACGTCATAAAATTGGTAATGGCGTAAAAGTTGTTTAGAAAATAGACCAATAGTATTTTTTTTATTATTATTACATTTTCACCCCAAACAAGGTACATTGCCACTTTGGTGTAGGGGGCTACTATCAGGGGCAACAACTACTGGGGTCCTATGTATGAATTTGGGCAGCATGATGTCGGTTCACGTTATACTTGAACTTCTGCACGTCAGTACAGTTAGGGAAGCAGGGACCTGGCATGGAATTCCAAAGTCTAGCAGTTCTGGGGAAGAAACTAATGGAATAGAAAGATCTTTTATCTCTATGGATCTCTACTGTGTTGGGGTGGGATTTAGCTGCTTGTCGGGTTTGTTGAGGGTGTCTACGTCGTGGGGGCACAAGTGTCTGCAGTTCACCAGAGCATTCACCATTAAAACACAGGCAGAGGGATGCAACATTTCATCGATGGGACAGAGGCTTAAGCTTAGATACCAGTTCAGGGCCTATCAGATTGGCGACTTTCTTTTGAACCTTGTCTACGAGCGAGAGACTAGTAGCAGATACACCAGCCCAAATTTTACAGCAATACTCCCTACATGGGCGAATGGTGGCCTTATAGAGGTACAGGATAGTTTCGGGTCTTAGTAGTTTTCCAGCACGGTAGAGAGAACCTACCTTCTTCACAGCAGCCCTGGCAATGCTTTCAATGTAATTGTTTCAACTCATGTTTCCTGTGACCGTTAGGCCAAGGAGTTTGTACTCTCAGATAAAGAGTCACTGGCCATTGCTATTGGAGGCAGAGAAGGTTTCTTGTAATTATTGAAGGAAACCAGTTTTGTCTTAGCAGCATTGAATGTGACCATCCATTTTTGTCCCCATTCCACTACAGATTTGAGGTCATCCTCTAATGTTTTTTTCCATTTCTTTAGATATGTGGTCGTTTGTTTTCCTGTCATGCCTGTTATAGAGCTTGGTGTCATCAGCATATATACCCATCTCAGAGACAATTTTGTCGTGGAGGTCATTTATTAATATTAGGAACAATAAAGGTCCAACGATAGAATCTTGAGGCACTCCCGCATTTATATCATATTATTTAGATGTATGACCGTTGAGGACAGCCTGGAGTTTTCTATTACCTAAGAAGGATTTAATTATGTTAAGTATTCTACCAGTGATACCATATGATCTAATTTTCCTGAGAAGCCCTTCATGCCATACCTTGTCAAAAGCCTTAGATATATCTAGAGCTACTGCTCTGCCCTCCTCCGCTTTGTCCAATGAATGGTATATACGTTCAGAGATTACATATAGGATTCTGCTGTGGAACGGGCTTGTCTAAATCCATATTGTTGATCAGTCAGAAGTTTAGCATCTGTAAGGTGATGGACTAGAGCATGCTTAATTATGGTCTCAAATATTTTGGCGAAAAGTTAGAGGAGGCTAATGGGGCGATAATTTGATGGGTCAGTTCTTTCGCCAGAATTTTTGAATACTGGTACCACAGAAGACGTTTTCCATCAGCCCGCAAAGCAGGATTCATTAAGACATTTGTTGTAGAGTTTGGAAAGAACTGGAGCTACTTCGGCTGAGCACTTTTTTAATAGCACAGCTGGGATGAAATCGGGTTCAGATGCTTTTGAAGTGTAAAAGTTTTTTATGACAGAATGGGTGATTTTTAGAACGTCTAACGTGGCATCTGTCCGCAAAGGAAAGTCAGGTAGGGGGTGGTTGATTTTTGTATGTGGTTTATAAACTGCAGACTTCAGAGGTATAAATAATAATAAAGCACAAATTGTTCACAGGAGAGACATTATAGAATTTGATAGATTATGTTCTTACAAAGTGCTGAAACATGGATTTAAATTTGCGACCCCAGTTTTTAATCGTTTGTAACAGTTGCTTTTTTTAAGTGTTTTTACACAATAGTTAATATATTTTTTCAAATTTAAGAAAAGTTCTAAATTATCATATTTTTTAAAGTAGTTTTTTTACACAATAATTAATATATTTTTTCAAGTTTAAGAAAAGTTTTGAATTATATTTTAGAGTCTGAACATGTTACGTTTGAAATTTTATATACCTACGTTTGACTCATGTTTTTTTACAAATGAATCACCATTTATCAAGGACAAGACGCCAGTCGAGGATAAGTGTTAATAAGCATACAGTGGTCAATGGAACATTGTTGTAATTGTTAATGGAAATTTGCTAAATTGAATTACATAAGGGAAACGGCTCATTAAGGACATATTTACATTAGGCTTGAAAATGACCATATATTCAGCTGGAAAGCAGGCAAATGGAAGAGTCTCACTGGTGTGCATTCTAAGAAAGAAACTTTGTTCATGGAATCTATGTTTTTGTTTAGGAACAGATAAAGAGTGGGGGAAATTATTGATAGTTTTATAGCTAGACGAGTGTTTCTCGTGAAAGTTTGGCGAGGGAGACTATAAACTGGACCTCAGACGAGCACTTGCCATGAAAATAATAAAGCAGAGACAGGCTGTGAAAAAGAGGTTACAGGGAAGAGAAAACGGCACCCCCCACTAGGCTACGGAGTCTACTATTAACTCTGTCAAGGCAGGGAACATGTGTTGAAATAGATACATCAAGATCATTGCTTGACTGCCGTGAAGAAGGTGGGCTCTTTCTACCCTGCTAGAAAGTTACTTACACTTGAAAATATCCTATACCTCTACAAAGCTACCATTTGCCCTTGTATGGAGTATTGTTGTGACATTTGGGTTGGTGCATCTGCTACTAGTCTCTCGCTCCTGGGCAGGATTCAAAAGAGAGCCGCCAACCTGATAGATCCTGAACTTTCATCTAAGCTTCAGTTGCTGTCTCATCGACAAAATATTGCATCCATCCACTTGTTTTACAAGTATTTTAATGGTGGATGTTCTGACGAACTACAAGCTCTTGCACGCTCTTAATGAAAATACCCCCGACAAACCTGACAAGCAGCAAAGTCCTACCCCTACACAGTAGAGATCCCTAGATGTCTGAAAGTCTTCTACTCTAATAGTTTCTTCCCCAGAACTGCTAGACTTAAAAATTCTCTTCTGGCTTCCTGCTTCCCCAACTGTACTCGCATGCAGAAATTCAAGTGTAATGTACACAAACATTTTGCTGCTAAACTCCCTACATAGTACCCCTGTAACTTAGGTCCCTGATAGTAGTCCCCTACATTAAAGTGGCAATGTGCCTTGTTTGGTGTAATTAAAAAAACTGGTAAAACCAAACAGGAAAACCATGTATAAAAGTAAATTTATAATAATAATTGTGGAAAGAAAACTACTTTTAAAAGTTAAAAAAAAAAAAAATGGAATACTGAAAAATTATGCTGGTTTCGATTGTAAATATTTACCAATTATTTTGTTCTGTATTAAGTTTCTGTTAATTGGTGATGGCCAATAAATGAGGGCTCATTTTATGTAAACTTTATTAAAGAAAATTATTCTTATTCTAAAACCTAAAATATTTAATAAAATATCAAAATTCAAGCAATTCTCTAGCGAAATATTAGGTAAATGTGGACAGAAAAGTATTTGTAAAAATATTTTTAAAAAAAAACAATTTTTTGCTCAGTTGTCTAACAATTCGACAAACTTTGGATCAACTTATTTTGTTTATAGTAAATATTATTTTTTTCTCAAAAATAACGAAAGTATACACATTTTTGATAAAAAATATCAAATTGAATCATCTGTTATTAAGAAGATTAGGAAGGGGTGTTCTTTTTCAGTTTAATTTATGAAACAAAGTCTTAAATATTTAAATGTGTTTTTATTCTATTTTTCGCAATATTTTTAATGGCTTTTCAGACATAATGGCAAACAAAAAATACATTTTTTAGCAGTAAAACTACGTTGGATCCGATCGTAAACGTTTACCAATTAATTTTTATTTATTAAGTTTCTGTTAAGTGATCATTTTATGTAAACGTAATAAAAGAATCATTTTATGTAAACGTAATAAAGAATCCTTATTCCATTATTCTAAAACCTAAAACATTGAATAAAATATAAAAATTCAAACGGAATTTCTAGCGACTGTGGTGAATAATACATAGCTTACCTGAGTGTAGCTGCCGGAGGTTAGGATGCTCTTCCAAAAATCAAGAAGAAAAATAGCCTTGTGGTTATCTATATATTAATTTGCTTGTCCGTACGGTGTCACGTCATCATCATCGCAAACATTAATTAATGTGAATTATCTCCCTTTATTGTTCAATCTTTATCAGTTAAAAATCATTAACCCTTTTATTTCCCAAAAGTTCCCGAAAAAAAAAATAATAATAACTGTCTATTTATGGTTCCGGATTATTTTATAGGCAGTTATGCATAGAAGGTATCGTTCCAGTTTAAATAGTATAGTATTTTACTTACATTTTTAACGATGTCTTCTGTTTATTATTGTAGGAACGCTTATTCTATTTTATTCAGTAATAAAAATATTTTTTACATTTAACACTACGAGTACGTTTTTTTTTGTTTTTTTTTTTACTGTGCCACTTTGTGTTTTTTTATTTTCTTTTGAGTGAGCCTTACACAACAAAAAACATGTTACAAAAGTCAATAATGACTTTATTAAATAAATCACCAATTTTATGATCTTCACAGAATATGTTCTTACAAAGTGCTGAAACTTTTTGGATTTAAATTTGCGACCCCAGTTTTTAACAATTGCTTTTTTTAAAAAAAGTTGTTTTTACACAATAATTATTATATTTTTTCAAATTAAAGAAAAGTTTTTAATTATTATATTTTTCAAAAGTTGTTTTTACACAATAATTAATATATTTTTTCAAGTTTAAGAAAAGTTCTAAATTATCATATTTTTTAAGTTTATTTACACAATAATTAATATATTTCTTCAAATTAAAGAAAAGTTTTTAATTATTATGTTTTAAAAGTTGTTTTTACACAATAATTAATATATTTTTTCAAGTTTAAGAAAGGTTTTAAATTATTATATTTTTTGGAGTCAGTGAAAATTTTATGTTTGAAATTTTATATGCCTACGTTTGACTTATGTTATTTTCCAAAAGAGTCCGCATTTATCAAGGCCCAGATGCCACTCGAGAATAAGGGTTGATAAGCATACAGTGGTCAATGGAACACTCTAGTCTTAATTGTAAATGGAAATTTGATAAATTGGATTACTTAAGGGAAACGGCTCATTAAGAACTTGTTTAAGTTGGACTTGAAAATGACCATATTATAGTCAGCTGGAAAGCAGGCAAATGGAAGAGTTCCACAGGTGTGCATTCTAAGAAAGAAACTTTGTTCATGGAATCTATGTTTATGTTCAGGCACAGATAAAGAGTGGGGGAAATTATTGATATTTTTTTTAACTATACGAGTGTTCCTCGTGAAAGTTTGGCGAGGGGGGGGGCTATAGACTGAAGCTCAGACAAGCACTTGCCATGAAAATAATGATAAAGCAGACATAGGCTGTGAGAAAGAGTTTGCAGGGAAAAGAAAATGGCATCCCTCACTAAGCTACGAAGTCTACTATTAATTCTGTCAAGGCAGAGAACATGTGTTGGAATAGATACATTGCCAAGACTGCAGCGAAGAAGGTGGGCTCTCTTTACCTTGCTAGAAGTTACTTACACTTGAAAATATCCTATACATCTACAAAGCTACCATTCGCCCATGTATGGAGTATTGTTGTGACATTTGGGCTGGTGCATCAGCTACTAGTCTCTCGCTCCTGGGCAGGGCTCAAAAGAAAGTCGGCAACTTGATAGATCCTGAACTGTCATCTAAGCTTCAGTCACTGTCCCATCAACAAAATATTGTATCCCTCTGCTTGTTTTACAAGTATTTTAATGGTGGATGCTCTGACGAACTACAAGCTATTGTACTCCCTTAATGAAAATCCCCCCGACAAACCTGACAAGCAGCAAAGTCCCACCCCAACACAGTAGAGATCCCTAGATGTATGAAAGCCTTCTATTCTAATAGTTTCTTCCCTAGAACTGCTAAAACTAATGAACCGGCCCCTTAAGTAAAAACTTCATCAAATCTCCACACTAACGTACTGTACTTGCAATAACCCTTATCCCTGAGTGGCTTCCGGGCCTTGATAAATGGTGACCACCGTTTAAAAAAAAAGACTAGGTGTGTCAGAAAGTTTGTGAAAAATATTGAATAATTCCACCTCCTGTCTTTCCAAGTTTATAACTACTCGAAAAATGTAATTAAACCCTTATTTTTTTTTTCAATTAAAGGAGCAAGGACCAAGGTTTCAATTAAAATAAAGAAACAAACAACGTGTTTAAAAAGAAGGGGTTTAAACTTCGGACTTAACAGGTGAATTTCTAAAAAACAGTACTTTTTTAATTTTAATATATTATTTATTGATCTTTTATCTTCAATTTGTGATATATAAAACTTGGATGAGTAAATTAATTATTTACTTTTTAATAGACATTTCAAAATAAGGGGCGTGAATTAATTCAACCCCCTGTCTTTCCAAGCTTATAACTACTCGAAAAATGTAATTCAACCCCTAATTTTTTTTCAATTAAAGGAGCAAGGACCAAGGTCTCATTTAAAAAACTAAAAATAAAAAAAAACAAGCGACGTGGTTAAAAAATAAAAAAGTTTTTAAACTTCGAACTTTACAGGTAAATTCTAAACAAACACTATTTTTTTGTTTTAAATTTGAATATATTATTTATTGATCTTTTATCTCTAATTTGTGATATATAAAACTTTGGTAAGTAAATTACTTATTTACTTTTTAATAGACATTTGAAAATGGGGTGGCGCGTGAATTAAAAAAAAAACGTTTGTCTAAAATATTATAGTCGGTTTATTATAAAATTTCACATTATTAACTATTACATGAATATACATAATGATATTTTATGGCATTTTTGCTCATTAAATTGTTACATGAAAATACAGAATGATATGTTATAGTATTTTTATTTATTAAATTGTTACATGAAAATACAGATTGATATTCTATGGTATGTTTTGTTTATTAAATTGTCACATGAAAATACAGAATGATATTTTATGGTATGTTTTGTTTATTAAATTGTTACATGAAAATACAGAATGATATTTTATGGTATGTTTTGTTTATTAAATTGTTACATGAAAATACAGAATGATATTTTATGGTATATTTTGTTTCTTAAATTGTTACATGAAAATCAAGAATGATATTTTATAGAATGTTTTGTTTATTAAATTGTTACATGAAAACGCAGAATGATATTTTATGGTATGTTTTGTTTATTAAATTGTTACATGAAAATACAGAACGATATTTTATGGTATATGTTGTTTATTAAATTGTTACATGAAAATACAGAATGATATTTTATGGTATGTTTTGTTTATTAAATTGTTACATGAAAATACAGAATGATATTTTATGGTACGTTTTGTGTATTAAATTGTTACATAGAAATACAGAAAGATATTTTATGGCACGTTTTATTTATTAAATTGTTACATGAAAATACAGAATAAACAAAAAAAAGGAACTTAAGAAAGCAAAAGACAATTCTCCTCTGCCACAAAAATTTGAATCTTCGAACAAGTACATGTCTTGTTAATTGTTAACTGGTCATTAAATGGGTGATCATTTTACAATAAATTTATATAGCAAAGTGATACCTTACTCTTAAATCTTAAATAATAATTATATTTTTAAAAATTTCTTTGCGGATATTTTAAAAAGTTATTGTAACTTATTAGCCAATAAAAGTAGATTTTGAATTTTGAAGTGATGGCCACTAAATGGGTGATCATTTTATGTAAGCTTTATAGAAGAATATGATCACATTCTTAAATATAAAGTATTGGATGAAATATTAAAAATTAAACGAAAATTCAATTAAACTTATGTTTATGATAAACATTATTTTCTAAGAAAAATCCAAAGTATTGGATAAAATATTAATAAAAATACTAAATAAGTGTATTCAATATTTTCTAAAATTATTAAAACAACTAGCATTTCAGCCTGGCATTACCCGCGTGTTTGGATGTGTATGTTGAGCAAAAAAAAATGTGGTAGTAGGAAGACAGGCTCGAACCTGTACCGCGAAGGAGGAAAAGAACAAGGGAGAAAACCTGACACTGACAAACCTGAAGTGACTTATGTTTAAATTAAGTCTAGACAATCTAAAGGAGAGGATAACTTTAAAAAATATCGGCATAGGTAATTATTATTAAGGTCGTTCTAATAAATTTATAATTCAGGATCTACGTATTAAACCCCGTATATCACCGGGTAATTGAATTTCAGTCACAAAAATGGCCGAAACATCATAGAGAGATTAAAAAGTCAACTTCTTTTTTTTATTATTTTTAGGAAAATCTAGTTGTAGAGGTTTTGTAATTTTTATTAAATGAAAACTGCGATTTACTAGATGTTGGTATTATTAAGTGGTGCTAATGCAGAGAGTGATCCACACTATTTTTTAAATCGTATTTTCACGTTTAATTAAAGTTTTATAATATATTTTTTTATTCAATTGCAAGGGTAAAGTACAGAATAGGTACAAAACTCCCTCCCCTTCCCATGTTAAGAATGGCTTTTTAAACAATAACGTTATTATTTCAGCACGGATCACTCTCTGCAGGCGTACCTATTAATTTAATTAATTTATTCATTTATTATTATTATTATTATTATTATTATTATTATATAATACTATGGTGCCATTAATGCATGCAGCGGGGTGAATACTGCAGTGAGAGGGGGTGTTTGACCAGACGGGATGGGGTGAAAGAATGCAGAGAGATGCAACAAACTTAGCTAAGAAAACAGGACGAATCGTCAATATGTCATTATGGACCTGTTAAATGCCAAGCAGATAGTATATTGTCTCAAAATGGAGACAGATTTGGAGTTATCTACGATATGTCAAAGGAGATGATGTATTATTAGATGATGAAGCACCACACACACACAGTGCTGGGCGAAAGGAACCCAGGGGACTGCCAATACATATCAGTGTGAGCAACCACCCCAGCTCGCAGGGAGAGAGAGGTGTTGAGTGGACGAGACAAGGGTAGAAAGAGGGAAAGAGGTGGAGAAAAGGGGTTGGATTTAGAAAAAGGAATTTAAAAAGAGTAGAGTCGTAGCCAGCAAACTGAATGGATTGGGTGATCAAGCGCTCCTGACATGGGGCCCGCACAGCCTGATGTTATGATTTTATGATAGCCTGTGTTAATGGGAAATCTATGACCTAACTTGTCTGGTCATACACCGATCACTGCTATAGTCCGTAATCTCAATTTTGACAGTAGCCATTGTGAAGAATGAACTTAATAAATAGTTGTTATTGTCATAAACCGGAGTTCTGTTTGTTTGTGGTGAGGAGTCTTCCTTTTGTAGCATGCCGCAAGGACCAGCAGAGTGATTGATGTACCCGATGACTACATAGGATAGGAGACGAAGGCCAGAGGAATAGTTGTCCAAAACGTTGTAAAGCAACTAAGAAAAGATGAGGATAATAATTTGTAATAAATAAAAATGAATGTCTTGTTGACCGTAAACTGGCCATTAAATGGGTGCTCATTTTACAATAAAATTATATAGCAAACTAAATTAATTAAAAATTTCCTTGCGGATATTTTTAAGGTCATTGAAACTTGTTAGCCAATACAAGTAGATTTAGAATTTTGAAGTGATGACCACTAAATGGGTGATCATTTTATGTAAACTTTATAGAAGAATATGATCACATTCTTAAATCTAAAGTATTGGATGAAATATTAAAAATTAAACGAAAATCTCTAGAGACATACTAAGTAAGTGTAATCAGATTTTGTTATATATAAAATATTAAAACAATTAAAAACTTCAAAAGCAATTTTTGTGCAAAGTTGTCTAAAAATTCAATCATATTTAAATCAAATTATCGTGTTTATGATAAACATTATTATTTTCTAAGAAATCACATAAATTTTACTAAAAATAAACAAATTTCTGATTTTAAAAAAATCTTAATGTCAGATTGAATAATATTTTCTTAAGAAATTTTTATTGATTGGAGATTCATACTTTTTTTTATTCACGTTTGTTAAAAGCAGAATCCATAGTTTTATTGGATTGCAAAAAAAAAAAAAAAAAAACTTATTTTAATGTTTAACATTATTTTAAAAGTTATGCATTTTTTGAAATTGTAAACAAAAAAGAAGAAGAAAATAACTTACCTTTCATTCCAGAAATTCAATACGAAAAAAAAAAGTTAGGTGAATTCGTTTTTTTTTTTTTTTTGTTCAAAACAGCAAAATTTGTTTTGTTTGTTAAGATTTGTTTAGTAAATTGATACAGTTTTTATTTTGTGTGTTCAATTCATTAATAAATAAAATATATGAAAATATAAAAGAATCAAAATTAAAAGATAAAAATTAATTCAAGGTCATCGTAATCCGGTGAAATTATTATTTCGTTCCTTGTGTAAAAATGTTCCTTCATTAGTTGGATTTTTTTTTTATTAAAGTTCTCTTCATATTTTTTTCTAATTTATTAAAATAAATAAGACACATGAAGATATAGAACTAAGGTTTATTTTTTACGACTGAACATTCTATTATTATTTGGATTAGTTGAACTACTGTTTACATCCAAGATGAGAACAGTAATCCGAATAATCCAAATAATCCTCACATAAAAACATTTCACATAAACAAATTAAATAAAAGGAAGAATTAAACGACTCAAATAAAAGGAAGGAATTGCACTAGGTGTAAAGTCAAATGACAAAAGTAGATTTGGATTTAAAAAAAAAAAGAAGCAAATTATAACTACATGATTACATTATGAAACTTGAAACTTATTTTTATCAGTTATGATGGCTTTCCCTTATTATTTCAAACTTAATTTGCTAATTAGCTTGCATGTTAGACATACAATCAGCAAAGATACGGCACTTATACTCATGCCAGCCATGTTTTCATATTAAAAGTTAAATAGCTAAATTTTTCGCAGAATCCCAAACTAAAAAAAAAAAGACAGGCATAATGAAAATGTAGTATCTGTTTCTGGTTTATGTATGAAAAAAAATGTTTTAGTATTTTGAATTTATTTTCAAAGTAGTTTATTTGACTGTCGAACTTTGGCCTCTGGACACGTTTTCATGATGAAACGTTTATGAATCCGGAGACAGAACTATAAAATGAAAGTGTAGTTCCTATTTACAATTCCTCCCAACGAGACAGAGTTAGACACTAGGGTCGTTTTTTAACGTGGAGAAAAGGAACAAAAATAAAAATTGTCTCAGTCATGAAGGATTTCTCCTCCACTGACAGAGAACAAGAAATTGAAGTGCAGCAATGCAGCATCTGAAGAACAGTTAGTGTTTCTGATTCATGTACTCATTGCAACCATGTTTCACATTATTATTATTATTACGGCAATTTAAAGGCATAATTTTGTTGTTGACATTTTTTATAATTAAGCTGACTTTCATGAGTTGCATTATATCGTAATGTTGGCATCAAAGGGACATTATTTCCAAAAGAGTTATCTGCCCTTTAAACAATATATAAAAAGGAAAAGAAAATGTGATTTAATTAATTATCGATTTGTGTTTTATTCTATTTTCTCACATACTCGCACCCGCGAGCAGGGCATTTTACATTTCATCTGGTGATGAGGATGAAAAGATATAAGGATTTAAAAGAAACTGTTTCGTTTCATGAACATAGA
>NC_136527.1:193788876-193948876 GCF_053919585.1 Euprymna scolopes
AGAGAGAGCCTACCTAAGTGCACTAGCACCGCCTATTTTATATGTGTGTGTGTGTGTGTGTGTGTGTGTGTGTGTGTGTGTGTGTGTGTGTGTGGATGACACTCTGCATATAAAAAAAAACGTGCAGTCGGCAGCCATTTTGAGTGGAAAACTACGCGTTTACCATTAAAAAATTTTTTTTATTACATTTTCCCCCCAAACAAGACACATTGCTACTTTGATGTAGGGTGCTACTATCAGGGACATAAGCTGCAGGGGTACTACGTGGGGAGTTGGGCAGCAAGATGTCGGTTCACGTTACACTTGAACTTCTGCATGTCAGTACAGTTGGGGAAGCAGGAAGCCAGAAGATAATTTTTAAGTCTATCAGTTCTGGGAAAGAAACAATTAGAGTAGAAGGCTTTCAGACATCTAAGGATCTCTACTGTGTAGGGGTGGGACTTTGCTGCTTGTCAGGTTTGTCAGGGGGATTTTCATTAAGGGGGTACAATAGCTTGTAGTTCGTCAGATCATCCACCATTAAAATACTTGTAAAACAAGCAGAGGGATACAATATTTTGTCGATGAGACAGCAGCTGAAGCTTAGATGAAGGTTCAGGATCTATCAGGTTGACGACTCTCTTTTGAACCCTGCCCAGGAGCGAGAGACTAATAGCAGATGCACCAACCCAAATGCCACATCAGTACTCCATACATGGGCGAATGGTAGCTTTGTAGAGGTATAGGATATTTTCAAGTGTAGGTAACTTTCTAGCAGGGTAGAGAGAGCCCACCTTCTTTGCAGCAGTCTTGGCAATGATCTCGATGTATCTATTCCAACTTATGTTCCCTACCTTAACAAAATTAAAAGTAGACTTCATAGTCTAGTGGGTGATGCTATTTTCTCTTCCCTGCAAACTCTTTCTCACAGCCTGTCTCTGCTTTATCATTATTTTCATGGCGAGTGCTCGTCTAAGCTCCAGTCTATAGTTCCCCTCGCTAAACTTTCATGAGAAACACTCGTCTAGCTGAAAAAATTATTAATAATTTCCCCTACTCTTTATCTATGACTAAACATAAACATAGATTCCATGAACAAAGTTTCTTTCTTAGATTGCATACCTGTGGAACTCCTCCATTTTCCTGCTTTCCAGCTGAGTATAATATCGTCATTTTCAAGTCCAACCTGAACAAGTTCTTAATGAGCCGTTTCCCTTAAGTAATCCAATTTACCAAATTTTCACTACCAATTATGACGACAGTGTTCCATTGACCACTGTATGCTTATCGACCCTTATCCTCGAGTGGCATTCGCGCCTTGATAAATGGTGATTCCTTTGTAAAAAAACATTAGTGAAAGTGGGTATATAAAATTTCAAATGTAAAATTTTCATTGACTCCAAAAAATATAATAATTTCAAACTTTTCTTAAACTTGAAAAAATATATTAATTATTGTGTAAAAACAACTTTAAAAAATAGCAACTGTTACACACTCTTAAAAACTGGGGTCGTAAATTAAATTCAACATGTTTCAGCACTTTGTAAGAACATATTCTGTGGAGATCATAAAATTCTATAAAATCTCTCCTGTAAACAATTTATGCTCTAGTTCTAATTAAATGACTTCATACCTCTTAAGTTTGCACTTAATAAACTACACACAAAATGTATAGTGCCAGCACAGAAATGTTAGGTAAGCCTATCTAATCCAATGCTCACCATACCATGAAGTACAGCCACACAATATATATTGTCTGATTATTATGTGAAGATGAATTTGTATTGATACACCCCCTACAAATTTTAACCCTAACAGGTACTACTACTCCGGGTCAGAGTGGACCTGGGAACAATGGCAATTATAGTTTAGGGTCATATCCAGGACTTCAGAAATGTTAGATAAGCCTATCTAATGCAATGCCCCCCCGCACACACATACATACATATATATATGTCGCGGGGTTCAAATTGTTCGACTGGTAGTAATCGTGACACCCTGCACTGAAGAATCCTGAAAGGATGAAACACTAGTGTCTGTAGGTATTTAATTATTATAGTAAAAAAATAATTATGACAGCCCCTTTAAGAAATACGTTTCTTATCGTTGAGCACTTTCTGTTGAATTAAAAAGTCGGTCAATTTAGCTCTTATGCGTAAATCATCGTATAACGATTTGATCACTGTCTGTCTGACGTAATGAACATTTAAATTAAAATGTTTAAAATTCAACGCTATTTCACATGATTAATGGTAGCCAAATGGATACGGTCTCCGCTAATCGAGCCAGAGATGTCTCGTGTCACGGGGTTCGAATCGTTCGACTGGTAGTAATCGTGACACCCTGCACTGAAGAATCCCGAAAGGATGAAACACTAGTGTCTGTAGGTAGTTAATTATTATATTAAAAAAATAATTATATATATATATATATATTTATATATATATATATATATATATATATATATATATATATATATATATATATATATATATATATATATATTGATATAATGCCTAAATATTTTAAGGACAAATCGACTTGGCAGGTGAGTTGTTACACACTCCTTACACATAATACAAATTGTCCAAGATATATATATATATATATATATATATATATATATATATATATATATATATAATGCAATACTCATCTATATATATATATATATCAATATATATATATATATATATATATATATATATATATATATATATATATATTGATATATATATATGAGTATTGCATTATATATATATTTATATATATTGATATATATATATGAGTATTGCGTTATATATATATATATATATATATATATATATATATATATATATATATATATTGATATATATATATATATATAGATGAGTATTGCATTATATATATATATATATATACATATATATATATATATATATATATATATATATATATATTGATATAACGCCTAAATATTTTAAGGACCAATCAACTTGGCAATATATTTTTTATTAATTTAAGTAGCAACTATGGTAGTTGCATGTATATTAGTAGGAATATATTAGTTAATTATTAACAATGGTATTATTGTTCCTACAAATTCTTAATATATTATTGTTTATTTCGATTTATTGGATAATTCCTTACATATTAACATTTAAACAATATTATAACACGATCAGCTGGCGTGTGACCGACCCAGGTGTTACACTAAATCTCCTGGAAACAGTCCGCATGTGAAGATCTGTTATTTGACGTCTTTTGTTCAGTAGCAACGATGGTAGTTGTATGCTTATTATACCTAAAATTATTAATCTATTATTGTTTATTTTACTTTATTAATTGCATAATTCATTTATCTATTACAAAATACTATGAATAGTATTTAACATTAAAACAATATGAATGTGAATTAAGTGTTTATTTCTGTGATTTTTAAATGTTTTATAAAGTTATGTTTCTTGTTTTGTTGGCGCGATTAAAATAAACAATGATATAAATATTAAATTTCATTTATTTTTATTTTCAGATGTTCCTGCTTGAATGTTTTTAATGAATATTAAGTGACCATCGTTATCTTTATACAGTATTCTATACATAATTATTATTATTATTATTATTATTATTATTATTATTATTATTATTATTATTCTATATACAATTATTTCCTTACGTGGCAGACAACAAAAAAAACCTGACCACAACATTATTATACATACATGTGAGAAGGGTTATTTTATCTGGATTGTTTAGCAAATAATGATAAGAACATCATATTTAAATTTGTGAATTTTTGTTTAATGTTTTTATAAATAATGAGATATCGAATTTAACATTTCATAAAAATCTGCTAATTTAGAAAAGAGAATATTTTAACTTTTACCCTACAAAATATCTTTTATCAAATAAATGAAAAGTTAAACACAATTGAAATTTATTTCGCATAAAATCTGACTTGCATAAAAAACTCCAGATTAAAACTGAAAAGTCTGGATAAAATGATATATTGTTTATAACTTGGTAGTGAGCATCTTGGTCACTGAGCATTTAATTTAGTTATGAATATATACATAAAGGAAAAAGCCATATTATTGCGAAGTGTGTGGATATTTTTGTTTTACAAAAGCATATTTACTGAAGCATATGAGAACTCACACTGTGATTAAGAGATAAAGAATTTAAACATAACATTCGAATATCTATGTATCTCATATAGAGTTCAAGTGTTAGCCCCAGGTTGTGGGCCCCTTGATTTCTGAGAACTTCGACTGAAGGAAAATAAAACAAAAAGGGAAAGCCACAATCTTATAAAGTGTTTGTATATTCTTGTTTTCAAAAATCAAAGTAATACATATGAGAACGCACACTGGGGAAAAGCCACATTTTTGTGAAGTGTGTGGACATTCTTTTACTGAAAAATCAAACTTAGTGAAACATAGGAGAACTCACACTGGGGAAACGCCACATTCTTGTGAAGTGTGTGGATATTCTAGTTCTCAAAAATCACAACTAATGAGACATATGAGAACTCACACTGGGAAAAAGCCACATTTTTGTGGAGTGTACGAATATTCTTTTCCTTACAAATCAATGTTAGTAATACATATGAGAACACACACTGGGGAAAAGCCACATTCTTGTCAAGTGTGCGGGTATTCTTGTTCTGAAAAATCAAAGTTAGTAATACATATGAGAACTCACACTGGGGAAAAGCCACATTCCTGTGAAGTGTGTGGATATTCTTTTTCTCACAAATCAACATTAGTGACACATGTGAGAACTCACACTGGGGAAAAGCCACATACTTGTAAAGTGTGTAGATATTCTTGTTCTAAAAAATCACATTTAGTGACACATATGAGAACTCACACTGGGGAAAAGCCACATTCTTGTGAAGTGTGTGGATATGCTTGTTACGAAAAATCAACATTATTGAAACATATGGGAACTCACACTGGGGAAAAGCCACATTCTTGTGAAGTGTGTGGATATTCTTGTTCCCGAAAATCAACATTAGTGAGACATATAAGAACTCACACTGGGGAAAAGCCACATTCTTGTGAAGTGTGTGGATATTCTTTTACTGAAAAATCAAATTTAGTTATACATATGAGAACTCACACTGGGGAAAAGCCACATTCTTGTGAAGTGTGCGGATATTCTTTTTCTCACAAATCAACATTAGTGACACATATCAGAACTCACATTGGGGAAAAACCACATACTTGTGAAGTGTGTATATATTCTTGTTCTAAAAAATCACAGTTAGTGAGACATATGAGAACACACACTGGGGAAAAACCACATTCTTGTGAAGTGTGTGGATATGGTTGTTCCGAAAAATCAACATTAGTTAAACATATGAGAACTCACACTGGGGAAAAGCCACATTCCTGTGAAGTGTGTGGATATTCTTGTTCCCGAAAATCAACATTAGTGAGACATATGAGAACTCACACTGGGGAAAAGCCACACTCTTGTGAAGTGTGTGGATATTCTTTTACTAAAAAATCAAATTTAGTTATACATATGAAAACTCACACTGGGGAAAAGCCACATTCTTGTGAAGTGTGTGGATATTCTTTTACTGAAAAATCAACATTAGTCATACATATGAGAACTCACACTGGGGAAAAGCCACATTCTTGTGAAGTGTGTGGATATTCTTTTACTAATAAATCAAATTTAGTGAAACACATGAGGACTCACACTGGGGAAAAGCCACATTCTTGTGAAGTGTGTGGACATTCTTTTACTGAAAAATCAAACTTAGTGAAACATAGGAGAACTCACACTGGGGAAAACAGAGCTTAACAGAGCTGAAAGAGAGAAACACCCCAAATACCAAGATCTCATGTATGATATAAAAAGAAACTGGAACCTAAAGGGGATATCGATCATACCAGTTATCAAAGGTGCCACAGGACTTATGGAGAAGAACCTGAAGTCCTACCTAACTAATATTCCTGGTGAACCAAGTGCAAAAGAAATTAAGCCAGGTGCACTTAAGGGAACAGCGATGATACTAAAAAGAGCTCTCGGTTGGTTTCAATAAAAAAAGTGGGGCAATGTTGGCAGCTATTTTGGCTGCCCCACACCCAGCATTACAATCTTCAAAGGAAGAAAAATTTAAAAAAAAAAGGGAAAAGCCATATTCTTGTGAAGCTTGCGGATATTCTTTTTCTGGAAAATCACAATTAAGGAGAACTCACACTGGGGAAAATGTCACATTCTTGCGAAGTCTGTGAATATTCTTGTTCTCAAGAATCACGTTTAGTGACACATATGAGAACTCACACTTCAGGAACTCAAATGCCTACAGAATCCTCTACACCAGCTCACTCTCACTATAAAGCAGGTAACACATCTGCATTTTCATCAACGTGTGAAATAACTCCTTCACCAGGAAAACCTCCACCTTGTGTTTTGCTTCCAGAACCAGATGATGAGCAATTGGAAATAGAAGAGGAACTCTGTAACACAATAGAAAAAGTCAACAATATGAGCATGGAAGAAAGGCCTAGGTTACCTAAAATACAAGCCTCAAGATTCTTAAAGTCATTGATCATCAAAGTCAATATTGCTCTTATAAGGCTTGTTCCAGAAGAAATAGACCTCAGGCAGCTAAATAACATCACATATGCAGCTGGGCTGTACATTAGCAACAAAATACTTTCTCTTGTAACAAGAGGCGTAGTATTAATTTTGACCTTGAATGGACTGGTTACAGAACCTAGGGTCATTCAGGTTGTCCCCATCCCTAAAAATAGAATTAGGAAAGGTTAGGAAGAAGAAGAAAAGAAAGGAAAGAAAAAGAGATCTAAGAGATATACACTCCCTTATGAATATAAAAGGCTGGGAGTAACAGCCTAACGGCAGTGAGAAAGAGTGAGCTAGTAGCTTCCACAGGCAGTTTTTCTCCCCGGCGGATTTGTTCAAAGGCGTCGTAAGAACTTTAACCTCAACCCACTATCACCAGAATCAACCTACTACCCAACTTGGCATCACTATTACTACGACGGATGGTAAAGTACTTTTGTTTATCATTTGACCAAACGTCTTGAATATCATATTATATATTAAGTTCCGAGAATAGATTATTGCTTTGCCTAGTTTTCCCCACTATAATTACCTTCCTCTTGTTACCCTTTTTTCCCTCATATTTTAATATTGTGTTCATCCCTTTTGTACTGTTTAAATATTACTTTCATAAATATTTCTGTCAGCCTATCTTGTTTTTGTATGTTTGTGTCTTTAATAAATTCCCTATTTTTGTATAAAATACCTGCTTCTTGTATTTTTATAACTCTCCCTCAAAACCTCTTTCCCTACTCTTGCTTACGATAGCAAATACTGTGTTACGGCGTTGTGATTAGCCACCACACCCGTAACAGTTGGGGGCTCGTGTCCGGGATTTGTGCAGATAATTTGGGAGGGCGCTTGCTCGCAAAAGTACTAGAAAAAAGAGAAATTAAATTATAATAACTATTTGACGTACTAAGTGGGCTCTTCTATTATCATGTCTTTTTCTGTAGAGAATTTTTTAAGTTTAGCCGACCTGGGCGAAAAAGTCAGGAAACTACGAAAAGCAGAATTAGTAGAAATTGCGAATTTCTTCGAAATAGATACAGACCCGAATATGAAAAAGGTCGAAATAAAAAGTATCGTAGAAAAAATATTAATAGAAAAGAACCTTCTAGAAACCGCTATCGTAAGCGAGGGAGACGGACAAAATAATACGCAACTCACCTTGGAACTAAATAAATTAGAAACACAGGAGAGACAGCAGGAGAGACAACTAAAGTTAGAACTAGAGAAAGAAAAACTAAAAATGCAAGAGAGAATAGAGCTGGAAAGACTTAAATTACAGGGTAATGGAAGTCAACAGTCTAATGCTTCATCATTTCACGCAGCACAAAATGTTAGACTAGTGCCTAGTTTTTGTGAAAAAACAGTAGACAAATATTTCCCTAATTTCGAAAAAATCGCAGCAAACTTAAATTGGCCGTATGCGTACTGGCCAACCTTATTACAAACCGTGCTAGTGGGAAGAGCCGCCGAGGTTTACTCTGCGCTTAGTCTAGAAGATGCCGCGGATTATAGAACAATAAAAAACGCCATATTAAATGCTTACGAGTTAGTACCCGAAACATATAGGCAGAAATTCCGGAAGTATAGGAAATCTGAGCGGCAGACTTATGTAGAATTTGCCAGAGAAAAAGAAGACCTCTTCGATAGATGGGTTAGAGCGAAAATAGTAAATAATGACTATAATAGCTTACGCCAACCTATTCTCATCGAAGAATTTAAACAATGCGCCCCACAAGAAATTCAAATGCGAGTTGACGAAAGAGAAATTAAAACCGTTAAGGAGGCAGCTATAATGGCGGATACATATAATTTAACCCACAGGTGTTGGGAAAGAAATAAAATAACAAAAAACCAGTCAAACCTTCGTACAGAAGAGAAAATGTTAACCGAGCCGCGTGTTCCTAACGTATTTAATAAAAATTATAATCAAAGGGTCCCGCCCGCACCCGTTCCGAGAGAAAATAAAATATTCTGCTCTTATTGCAAGAAAGATAACCACTTTATATCCGAGTGTCGGATCTTAAAAAGGAAAAGGGAAGAAAATAAGTTTCAACCACATGCCTATATTACACACAAAACGAGAAACGATAGTATTTACCAGTCTTCTTCCCCAAAGCTAGGGAGAAGCGAGAAAGAAACTAACTCATACATGAAAAGATATGAGCCATTTTTATCCCAGGGTTATGTGTATATTAACGACCCTGAAGAAGCCAAGCCGATTAAAATATTGCGGGATACTGGCGCATCGCAAACTTTAATATTAGAAGGCGTGCTTCCATTATCGAAATCTACCTTCACCGGAGATATTGTATTATTACAAGGGGTAGGAATGACTATAAATAAAGCGCCCCTACACAAAATTAACCTAAAATCGGAATTATTAACTGGCCCAGTTATCGTGGGCGTAAGACCCAAATTACCGATTCAGGGAGTGTCGCTGCTGCTAGGAAATGATTTAGCTGGAGGGAGAGTAATAGCTGATCCCATTGTCAGTGACCAGATAGTAGTAAACCATAAAACAGTGGGGGAGGAACGCATCGACATTTACCCGGAATGCGCTATTACCAGAGCGACCACAAGAAAACAACGACTAGAAAAGGAACACCTAGAGATACCAAACGATGAATTACGACTTGACGAAACTTTCATATCCCACCTGTTAGAACAACAGAATAATACGAGTAAAAAAATTAAATTAAATCTCCCAGAAGAAAATAAAACGGACGAATTAACTAGGGACCAATTTATAAGTGAACAAGGGAACGACCCAGAAATTTGCCTCCTCAAAAATAACGCCTTACCAAAAACGGAAACAAAAGAAGTTAGGGAGTGTTTTTTTTATGAACGATGGAATTTTAATGAGAAAATGGCGCCCACTAGATGCTAATGTGGATGAGGAGTGGAAGGTAATAAGTCAAATAGTAGTTCCAAAGGTTTATAGACAAGAAATACTAAAAATAGCTTATGATACCGCCATGTCAGGTCATTTAGGAATAAATAAAACCTATGAAAAAATTCTAAACCATTTTTACTGGCCAAAACTTAAGCGTGATGTGGTAAATTTTTGTAACTCGTGTCACACATGCCAGATGGTCGGAAAACCTAATCAAAAGATTCCGCCCGCACCACTCAGACCTATACCAGCATTCGAAGAACCCTTTAGTAGAGTACTGGTGGATTGTGTTGGGCCACTCCCTAAAACAAAAATGGGAAACCAATATTTACTGACGATTATGTGTACGTCGACTCGTTTCCCAGAAACTGTTCAGTTAAGAAATATTAAAGCTAAGACTATAGTAAAGGCTTTAACTAAATTGTTCTGTTTAGTTGGAATTCCTTCAGCCATTCAATCAGACCAAGGCACAAACTTTATGTCTGGTCTATTTCAACAAATAATGAATGAGATGGATATTAAACAACACAAATCCAGTGTTTATCACCCCGAATCACAGGGAGCTCTCGAGCGTTTTCATCAAACCCTGAAGTCCATGATGAAAAAATTTTGTTATCAATTTATTAGAGATTGGGACGAAAGCGTCCATTTTGTTTTATTTGCTGCTAGAGAAGCTGTACAAGACTCTTTAGGATTTAGCCCCTTCGAACTTGTGTTCGGACATACTGTGAGGGGACCTTTAAAGCTATTAAAAGAGAAATGGCTAACGGAGAAAAATGAATTACATCTCTTAGATTATGTATCAAACTTTAAAGAGAAATTACACGGGGCCGTAAAAATAGCACAAGAAAATTTGAAAAACTCCCAAAAACGAATGAAGGCTATATATGATAAAAATAGTAAAAATCGTACCTTCGAAAGTGGGGACAAAGTTTTAATATTTTTACCCATCCCACATAATCCCCTACAAGCAAGATATTTTGGCCCATATGAAATAGAGGAAAAAATAAATGATGTAAATTATATCATCCACACCCCAGATCGAAGAAAAAAGAGAAGAGTGTGTCACATTAATATGCTAAAAGGATACGTTGACAGAAATGTATTAGATATGGGTAAACCAGTTACAACAGTAACTAATATTACAAAAATAACCTCATCTGAAAATGTTTTAAATAACGATGAAAATACAATTGTCAGAGGGGAGGAAATGGGACAGTATAGTCATCTAAAAAACTCGGAAATATTAGCTAATTTAAATAAAAAATTTGAACATTTGCCAAATGAGAATAAAAAGGAAATGTGTGGTTTGGTCAGTGATTTCAAAGATCTTTTTCCTGATGTCCCTAGTAAAACTACCTTTGCAGTACACGACGTCATAGTGGGAGACGAAAAACCCATCAAACAACACTTTTACAGAGTCAACCCCATCAAGCTTCAACAGTTGAGGGTAGAGATGAAGTATATGCTGGAAAATGATATTATTGAACCAAGCAACAGTCAGTGGAGTTCTCCCTGTATACTTGTACCAAAAGGCGATGGCACCTACAGATTTGTTACAGACTTTCGGAAAGTGAATGCAGTAACCAAAAGAGATTCATACCCGATTCCCAGAATTGATGATTGTATTGACAAAGTTGGCAAATCAAAATATGTCAGTAAATTCGACTTGATGAAAGGTTATTGGCAAGTACCTTTAACCGATAACGCTAAGGAAATTTCAGCATTCGTGACTCCCGATGGACTATACCAATACAAGGTTATGGCATTCGGAATGAAAAACGCACCAGCAACATTTCAAAGGATGATGCATTCCCTTCTACAAGATATTCAAGGATGTGATGTATACATTGATGATGTAATCGTGTACAGTATGACTTGGAACGAACATTTACATATTATAAGGCAACTCTTCCGTAAGCTAGAAGAGGCAAACCTGTCTGTGAACTTAAACAAAAGTGAATTTTGTCATGCAAAATTAAATTATTTAGGCCATACTGTGGGCAAAGGACAAGTTTAACCCATCACCGCAAATGTGGATGCCATTCTCGAGTACCCTATTCCAACCAACAAGAAGCAATTAATGAGATTTCTCGGTATGGCAGGATTCTACCGGAAATTTTGTAAAAATTTCTCATCTATAGCAGGTCCTCTCACGGACCTCCTTAAAAAGGATGTAAAATACAAATGGAGTGACACCTGTGATGCGGCTTTCAACAAAATAAAATCGACACTCATGGAGGGCCCAGCTCTCGCAACACCAGTTTTTACAAAACAATTCAAACTAGAAATTGATGCCAGTGATGTCGGAATGGGTGGTATCTTAACCCAAGAGGATGATGAAGGTATCAACCGAGCAATTGGGTACTTCTCTAAAAAGTTGAACACTCACCAAAAGAACTATTCAACAATTGAAAAGTAATGTTTATCATTATTGACGACACTACAACACTTCGACTTCTATCTCAGCGTCACCATGTACCCTGTTCTGGTCTTTACCGACCATAATCCATTAACTTTCCTTGCAAAGATGCAAAACAAAAATCAGAGACTGACAAGATGGAGCCTTCTCCTACAAGAATACAACATTACCATCAAACACATTAAAGGAAAAAACAATATTATTGCAGACGCACTATCTAGAGTATAATGTTACAAATGCGTTCTCCTTTGCCGACTTATTATTTTACAGAATATTGTTGGAACTGATTGCCTTAAAATCATGTGCACGTAACTACTAATATATTTTTTGCTTTTGTTGTTGTTGTAAAAGTTTTTCATTTGTAACTCAAAACATTGTAACTACTGATATATTTTTGCTTTTATTGTTGTTGTAAAAGTTTTTCATTTGTAAGTCAAAACTTTTACTCTGAGGGGGGAAGTGTAACAAGAGGCGTAGTATTAATTTTGACCTTGAATGGACTGGGTACAGAACCTAGGGTCATTCAGGTTGTCCCCATCCCTAAAAATAGAATTAGGAAAGGTTAGGAAGAAGAAGAAAAGAAAGGAAAGAAAAAGAGGTCTAAGAGATATACACTCCCTTATGAATATAAAAGGCTGGGAGTAACAGCCTAACGGTTGTGAGAAAGAGTGAGCTAGTAGCTTCCACAGGCAGTTTTTCTCCCCGGCGGATTTGTTCAAAGGCGTCGTAAGAACTTTAACCTCAACCCACTATCACCAGAATCAACCTACTACCCAACTTGGCATCACTATTACTACGACGGATTGTAAAGTACTTTTGTTTATCATTTGACCAAACGTCTTGAATATCATATTATATATTAAGTTCCGAGAATAGATTATTGCTTTGCCTAGTTTTCCCCACTATAATTACCTTCCTCTTGTTACCCTTTTTCCCTCATATTTTAATATTGTGTGCATCCCTTTTGTACTGTTTAAATATTACTTTCATAAATATTTCTGTCAGCCTATCTTGTTTTGGTATGTTTGTGTCTTTAATAAATTCCCTATTTTTGTATAAAATACCTGCTTCTTGTATTTTTATAACTCTCCCTCAAAACCTTTTTTCCTACTCTTGCTTACGATAGCAAATGCTGTGTTACGGCGTTGTGATTAGCCACCGCACCCGTAACACTCTGAATAAACACCAAAATAGAAATAAAATACCTAATGTAACCAAAGCAACACCAAAATGGAAAGCCAAGCTGATAAAAAAATAAACACCTGTAGAAAGGAACTTAGCCAATTAAAGCAGTTCATGAATAATCCCACAGTGGAAGGTAGACTCAGAAACATCGTCAAAAGAATCTGTGCGAAATTTAAAACAAATTGTAAAAATATCAGAAGCATAGTGAAGGAACTGGAAGGCAAAATACCAGCCATTGCCCAAAGAATTAAGCATCGCATGGCAAAGATTCATGCAAAGACACAGAATAAGCTTTGTGCAAACAATCCCAGAACTTTCTACAGGAATCTAATAAGAGAGGAAATTAAAATCCAAGATCCCCCAATGTAAACAGGAATTAGACGATTACTGGAGACCTTTATTTGAAAAAGAGGAAGTACATAACGAAGAGGCCCACTGGTTCGGGGATATTATCAATTCAAACAAAAATAAAAGAGAAATGCCAGAGCCAGAAATAACGCCAGATAAGATAAGATCAAAGCTGGCACGAGCTTCAAATCACAAGAAACCTGGCATCGACAACATATCTAACTTCTGGTTAAAACAGCTAACAGCATTGCATGATCATTATAGCAGATGTTTCACCAGAATGTCGAAAGCTTAGGAGGCGACACCATCATGGCTATTAAAAGGCGATACAAGCTTAATAGTTAAAAGCACAGAAACCAAAAACCCTAGCAAATATCGCCCAATATGCTGCCTAACCACGACTTACAAGCTGTTCACTGGATTAATAGCTGACAGCATATATGAACACCTTTCATCCGGTGATTATCTTGAGGAGGAGCAAACAGGATGTAGGAAAAACTGCCTGGGCACCAAAGATCAATTGCTCATTAATAAGACCATTTTGGAAGATTGCAGGAAAAGAAAAAGAAATCTAAATATGGCATGGATAGATTATCAGAAAGCATTTGATAGTGTACCCCATTCGTGGATACTTAAATGCCTTGAATTATATAAAATCCACCCGACCATATGAGAAATTTTAGCTGCCCAAATGAAGGAGTTGCAAACATCCATTACCTTAAACCATAATGGGGGAAGGATATCCATCCCAAATATAAGAATAAAAAAAGGAATCTTCCAAGGAGACAGTTTATCTCCTCTACTATTTTGCTTGGCAATTGATCCTCTAAGTAAGCTTCTAAAAGAACTACCAAGGTGCTTATAATCTAAGCTACAGCCGCCAAAGAGAATCCTCCAAGTAAATAAACCATTTATTTTTCATGGATGATCTTAAGCTTTATGCTAGCTCGGATAAGGATTTAGAGAATCTACTGAAAATTGTCCACACTTTTTCTAATGACATCAAAATGAAGCCCGGGCTGGATAAGTGTGCTATGTGTACTCTGAAAGCTGGCAAGAAGATATCTACTGAAAATATACAGCACGATGAAAATAGTGTAATCAGAGAACTGGATGAACAGGAAACATACAAATACCTCGGCATTGATGAAAATGAGTCCATCCAGCATTCAAAGATGAGAGAGAAACTAAGCCAAGAATATTTACGCCGGGTAAGAAAAATCTGCAAAACTGAAATCACAAACAAGAACAAAATTACGGCAATTAACCAACTTGCCATGCCAGTACTAACATATAGTTTTGGCATTATTGACTGGCCTCAGAAAGACATAAATTGGCTTGACACAAAGACAAGGAAAATGTTAATCTTGTACCGAGTTATTATCGAAATCAGTGCATGCCTCGTTTGTACCTACCCAGGCGAGAAGGAGGTATGGGACTCTCGGAAGTCAATCATCAACACAGAGCCACAATCGTCAGCATAGGTCAGTACATAATAAGTTCCTGTAACCCCAAGCTTATGAAAATTAAAGACCATTATCAGAATCGAGCAAGTAGTACAACATCTATAACACAACTTGCCACTCATTTTGGAAAAGATTGCCTTACAAATGATACTGAGAACCCAAACAAGCCTGCCACTGACATAGCCCAGAAAAGTCAGAAAAATACACTAGCCAGTTCCATAGTGTTAAAACAGAAGAATGGACCAAACATAAACGGGCAAAATACCTACCGACTGAACTATCCCAAGAATATATTGATAGGGATGGTTCCCTGGCTCAAAGGAGGATCCCTCCATTACGACCAAGAGAAGTTGATATTGGCTGCACAAGACCAGGGCCTCACGACAAACGCCTTCAAAAAGATGTGTGGTCTAAGCAACAATAATAAATGCAGGTTCTGTAGCACTGAGGTTGAGAGAGTGGGCTACCTGATTTCTGGTTGCAAAGTCCTACTTGGAGACGGTTATTATACAGATCGCCATAACGGAGTTTGCAAATACCTTCACTGGAAGATATGTAAGAAACTCAACATTCAGTGTAGTAAAAACTCCTGGGAACTACTTGGAGACGGTTATTATACAGATCGTTTATATATACATATATATATATATATATATACATCAATTTCGAACGTGATTTTTTGTTTAGTTCAAGATTTACTAGTTTATGAAATCACAATTAGTTTTAACGCTAGTTTACTTAACACTTATTAAAAGAAAAGAAATCAAGTTATAATGCTATTTAATATTCTAATCAACATTATTCTTCAATATATATAGATTTTTAACGCTAGTTTATTTAGCACTAATTAAAAGAAAAGAAATTAAGTTACGATGCATGCAATTAATATCAGATAATAATGTCCCCTTTTTATTCCCCCCTCACAATTATCTCTTAGAGATTCTTTATTTTTAATTCGTTATTTATTGAAAATGTTAAAAGTTTATCGTTTTTATTCGAATAGGCACTTGATTATAAAATATTGAAAACATTATTATTGTTTTCTATGTTATAATGTCCCTGATTTGCAATAATTCCATGTATTTTCTTTGAAACACACACACACACACACACATATATATATATATATATATATGTATATATATATATATATATATATATATATATATATATATATATTAGCGCTTTTAATTTTCGTCCATGATTGAAATAATATTACTCTGACTATTACAATTACAAATAAACAAATTGAATAAACATAAAAATAATAAAATATTATTTTTATTTACTTTTATTTGCAGATGTTCCTGCCTGAAGTCCTTCGGTGAATTAGAATTGATAAATTTTTTGTTTAGGATTTCTTGGTGAACAAATGTATTCTTGTAAAGTATGTAAATATTCTTGCTCTGTTAAATCAAGTTTAATGAAACATATGACAATCAACACTTTTATTAGACTCAATATACACTTGTGAAAAGCCATATTCTTGTGAAATATGTGATTATTTTTCTAATAAATTCCATTTTGTTACACATATGGAAACTCACAGTGGAGAAAAGCCATATTCTTGTAAAGAATGCAAATATTATTGTTCTGTTAAATCAAATTTAGTGAAGCATATGAGAACCCACACTGGGGAAAAGCCATATTCTTGTAAAGTATGTAAATATTCTTGTTCTCAAAAACAAAATTTAGTGAGACATGTAAGAATTCAAAAAACATATTCTTGTAATATGTGAATATTCCTGTGCTGATGAATCAGGTTTAGTGGTAAAACTCACACTGGGGAAAAACCATATTCTTGTGAAGTATGTGATCGTTCATTTGCTCAGTGCGAACAGTTAGTGAGGCATATGAGAACTCACACTGGGGAAAAACCATATTCTTGTGAAATGTGTGAATATTCTTCTGCTCTTAAAGACACGTTAATAAAACATATGAGAACTCACACAGGAGAAAATCCATATTCCTGTGGCATATGTGAATATTCTTGTACTCTTAAATGCAATTTAAAGAAACACATGAGAACTCACAATAGGCAAAAGAAACTGGAATCATAGAGAGATATCAACCATACAAGTTTTTATAGGTACCACAGGGCTTATGAAGAAGAACCTGAAGTCCTACCTAACTAATATTTCTGGTGAACCAAGTGCAAAAGAGATTCAGACAATTGCACTCAAGGGAACAACGAGGATACTAAAAAGAGATCTCTGTTGGTTTCAATAAAAAAAGCAGGGCAATGTTAGCAGCTGGTCTGGCTGTCCCATACCCAGCGTTACAATCTTCAAAGGAAGAAAATTAATTTAAAAAAAAGGCAAAAAAAAATCAGAAGCTCACAGTATTAATGCCGGTGTCCCTCAGGGGTCCATCCTCGGTCCAACTCTTTTCCTGATCTTCATTAATATACTAATATTAATACTACAATATGGTTGTCTTCAAGTCTAACGTAAATAAGTTCTTGATGAGCCGTTCCATATAAGTTATCAAATTTACCAAAATTTTCATTACTAATGATTACTATATTGCCCAATTTCTACTGTACACTCTTTAACCCTTATCCTTGAGTGGCCTCTTGGCCTTGATAATGTGGTGATTATGTAAAAAAAGGCAATATACATATTCTTGTAAAGTATGTGACACATATGAAGATCCACACTGGAAACCGGGCAATATCTGATAAGCTTCCAGACTCCAAGTTTTAAGACAATATATATATATATATATATATATATATATATATATATATATATATATATATATACACACCAATTATGTGTTCACTAAGAAATAAGAGCAAGCAGAATAACCTCCACAGAGAATGTGAACACATGTCTCACAAGGCATAGAAACGGATTTTATATACTGCAACGGAGTATATTGTTAGAAATCCAAATCCCAAAAGACTAAAAGTGAGAGTTTGGCGGTGCAAACAAAACACCACGGTGGAAAAAGAAGCTCCCAAATTAGCTGGCTTTTGGCTGAATGAAATTGTTTTAGATCAACCAATTACTTGTCGCCTCTGACAGAATCATCTGGAGGCTCAATGTAAAATATTGCATAAAAGTAGGGTTAAAGCTAAAGAAATTAATCAGGAAACCCGTGAGCAGATTTTCAGAACATTTTAAAAGATGAAAAAGGAAAAGAAAAAAGGTTGTTATGTGGATTTAAGTAATAAATTTTAATGAATTTTTTTCATTATTACAAAGAATCCAAATTTTATTATTCTCAGGCAAAATTATTGTGGTCTATTCAGACTAACAATATAGAATGCAAATGCACCACCTCAGCAACATCGACCTTACTATGTAGTATGAAGTAGATAGTGTCAAAAACACTAATAACAAATTATCTAGCGAGTCGTTACAGTAGAACGGTTAACATTATTAGGACTAGGAGCCAACTCTGAATGTTGAACTCAACTCAACGAGATTCTGAAAGTCTTTTTCTGGGAACGTATAAAAAGCAAAGATAATAATTTTATTCAACAGGTAAAACGGTATAAATATATTGACTTCACATTTTTCGATTATTTTTTATTTTTTCATCAAAAGACATTGTGACGAACACAACTTGATTTCAAAATTTGAAAAAGATGATCATAAATTTCGAAATGTGTGATTTTTTTGTTTGATACTTATTTACCCTGTAAGTGTAAGTGGAAAATAGTAGATGATTTTAAAAAAGTTTAAAAAATAAACCCACTGGAAAGTGAGAAAACTTAAAGAAACAGCTCATATGCTCGGACATAACAACCTATTGAGCAAACCAAGCGTAGAGCGGAATGCAATTTGGACCATCTAACCTTCCTGTACAGATGTAGAGACTAAAAACTCATACCAGCAGGGTTAACATTACAAACAACAGTAGATTCCAGGAAGGCACGTAGAGTCGCGGAAAGGGCAGGGTATGCTGTCGTTCGAGAAAGAATCCAACACACCCGCTGGAATAAACAAAAACTAAGGAACAAGATCTCCGACACCTTAACACCGTTCCTTGTCAAGGTTACTCAGGAGAAAGACAGGGTGAGAATCCAATCAGATCTGGATAAATCGTACAGACAAGAATAGGAGAGGGTCAAAGAATGCCAAATAAAGAAGCTCACAAAGCTCAAAGACCAGAGGAATCTAACATCAAAACACGGCTCACCTGTGAAAGCGGTCATCAACCTCAGCAGCCGCTAACTGAGTCACTCAGAGGAAGCAGTACTAAATAAAGGTCTCAACTTCGCAACAACAACCAAACGCGTTCCATTGTTAGATATCATAACAGACATGGAAGATATAGCCTTTAGAATCCCATCTACCCAAGGTGATGAAATAAGATGGAAAGTGAGACAAGTACTCGAGAAAGCCAAGCCTCCTAAATCAAACATCTCTCGGGAAGATAGGCTGGCTATAAGAACCCTACAGAGTGACAGCGGTATAATAATTCTGCCAGCAGACAAAGGCAATTCTACTGTGGTGATGCACATGTCGGAGTACTCTGAAAAAATGGCAGGCCTAATCACAGATGGTAGCTACAGTAAAATAAAGAAGGCCTCAACTTTGAAAACCGAAAGAAAGCTGTTACAAATCCTTACCAAAAACAAGGAACACATCGCTCCGATGAGATATAGACAGCTGGTCCAGCATTATAGTAAGCTACCACATATGTAAGGTCTCCCGGAGATACACAAAGACGGTATTCCACTCATACCCATAGTGAGTTGCCGAGGCTCAGCATGCCACCCACTGAGCAGATACCTTGTGGATATAATAAATCCATTAGCAGGTAAGTCAGCAACACCTGTAAATAATTCTGCCCACTTCACGGAACTGATCAAGGGAAGCACCCATCAGTACAAACCAAATGGTAAGCCTGTTCACTAAAGTCCCAACTAGTGAGGCACTAGCAGTAATTCAAGACAAACTAGCTGCCGACCTCTCCATAGAAGAGCGCACATGTCTACCATTGCCAAACTTAATGGAACTGCTGACATTCTGCATAGAAACAACCTACTTCAGAATGGGTATTGACCTATATCGACAAGAGCAGGGGCTAGCTATGGGCTCGCCATTATCACCAGTGATGGTGAACATATACATGGAATACTTCGAAGACATGGCCTTAGGTTCAGCTCTCTTAAAGCCAACCATGTGGCTAAGATACGTTGATGACACCTTCATACTCTGGCCCCATCAGTAAGACATCCAGGCTCTCTTAGACCATGTGAACTCAATAAGACCATCGATACAGTTCACAATGGAGAAAGAAAAAGATAACCAACTGGCCTTCCTTGATATACTCATATCACGCACAGAGCATGGGTTTAAGACATCCGTATATCGCAAGCCTACCTTCACCGGACAATACATAAACTTCAACTCCCATCACCCATACAGTATCAAACATGGAATTGCACGCTGCTTACAACATCGAGCAGAGACAATAAGTAGCGACACCATTACATACCACCAAGAAATGGTCAGGTTGAAGAATACCCTCCGTCGTAACAACTACCCCGATAGCATACTATCCACCAGACGTGTTAATAGTATAAGAGAGGAGAATGAAACCCAAAAAACCTCCAACGGTCTGCCTACCATACATACGAGGCATCTCCGAAAAGATTCAGAGAATATGTGCCCCCTACAACATCAGGACGGTATTCAAGAGCAAGTCAGCACTCAGACGACACCTGGTACGTGTGAAGCCCCGCATGGAAGAGAACATGACCAAAAACTGCATATACTCCATCCCATGTAGTTGCAGAAAGGTTTACAAGGGTGAAACATGCCGCCCCTTAAAGTAAGGGTGGAAGAACACCGAAAAGCAGTAATTAAAGGGGAGACGGAAAAATCGGATATAGCCAAACATGTCTGGATGGAGAGGGGGGACCATCGCCCTTATGGGATGAAGTAAAACATAATAAATAGAGACCCACTGGAAATTGAGAAAACTTAAAGAAACAGCTCACATGCTCGGACATAACAACCTACTGAGCAAACCAAGCATAGAACTGAATGCGATTTGGACACCTCTGATAGAGAGAGAAAACCTTGAATAACAACATAGGTTTAACATTAACAACAAACAACTAAGAATTGTCCTAGTGACATATGGCCGAGTGGTCCTAGACGTTGTATCAAAGTTTACAGTTACCCAAAGGTGCTGAGTTCAATCCTGAACGAAGGCAGTGGAAAAGTAACATTAAAAACAGAGAATCAGCAACTATGTCCCAAAGCCTAGCTAGAGTCCGAACACGGTACCCTCGTAATAATAATAAAGGGTTGGGTTCGAGACTGTGCCAGTTGACACGGTTAAGTTTGGGATTCAAAATTGTTATAAAAATAAATACAATTTAGGCGCGCAGTATGATTATGTTGGCGCGTGAAAAATAAAAAAATCTCCCACTCAAATTCCGGCGTGGCTTTATATATTAAATCGACTCAAAACGAGCGGACGTAGTACAGAGCATCCCACGTGATGTTTCCGTCCAATGGGATTTCTCCAAGGACATTTTTCTAAACTTTTCTTTTTAATCTCGCTCGATTCAGCCGGCCCAAATAGTATTTAAGCACACACAAACATCAAATCTCTCTCTCAACTGCATTCTCATTGGACGTTCCATGCGTGTTACTATCAATCTTCCATTTTCACCGCTCCGCGCGCTTCATACAATTTCACAGGCGAACATTACCATGTTTTAACATATGAACAGTTCAACAAAAAAAGACATTCTCCTTTTTCTTATACAAACACTTAAAAAAGGACTTCTGAACTCATTATCAAGAGAATTATATTTTATTTGTTAATGGTTGGTTTCTGTGAATAAACCTCCGTTTGTTTTGCATGTAAGTCTTCTTTTTATTTTTATTTATTTTTGGAGGAAGTTAGTTCCTAAAAAGGCCTGACGACCCCCACAAGATATATTACACACATTTCTGAAAAGTTTTATCACCACTTGATAGTGTAAAATCTCTGTAATATTATGTTAGCGGGATTTTCCTCTGACAAATTAAACGCATATAATGAAATTTCTAATGGATCTCATCAGTATTTGTACAATGTTTTGTCGACAAGCACTGGAATATCTCTATCTCTACCAATGTTAGCCTCAGTAAACATTAAAAACCTTTCGTGAAATTTAATTTTCTCAATTTCTGATTTTTCATCTATTGTCAGTTTACTAACTTTGACAGATTAATAATAATATTATTTTATTCACGTTTAACTTGTTGCATTAATCATTTTATGTTAACAGTTATTGATAAACAACAGTTTTTCCAAAGGCATTAACTATTATATGTACATATAAACCAATAATATTATATTTACGTATAAACCATTAGTATTTTCTCACTTATATTTCGTTGTATGAGTAATTGTATTGCATGTGTCGAAAACTTACTTGATGATTTCCAACGTGCCTGCCAGCGTGTAATCCTTGAATCGTCTCTACATGTATTTTATTTCTTTATTCATAAATTTTATTATTTTTACACCAGCAAACTTCCTTAATGCTTTGCAACGTGTCTACATTGAAAGTATATTAGGCCCCACAGTTTCAAATATGAACGCGCTTATATTTGTTATAAATTCTCTAAAGAGATTAATAGATGTTAAATTTATGAATTTATGTGATTTTTCTAATCCCATTTTGCAAATTTCATTGGAGCAATTGTTCTTTTCATTCATTGTTAGACTTACTTTACAAGTAATATTAATTAATGACAGTGTAGACTGCTATATTTATTGACAAGATCATAAGATGAAAGTATGGTATACAAGTTTTGTCAATATTTTCTTCCGATGTTCATTTAATCTTTAAATCCTGCGGAAGGAAAAGAACACAGCTTATGAAATAATTCCATTTCTAATTAGTTAAACAAACAAACAAACAAACATTTTAAGATAATAAAGCTGTCGTAATTGATTAGCTCAGCTAAAGTAGAAGACATTCATATTAAGTAAAATCTCAAAATCTTACTGAATAAAAATTAATGTACAATCTTAATTGTGAGTTTCTGTTAATTAATTAAATTTTAATGATGTTGAAATACCAGACATAGAATATTCTCACATTCACAAGAATGTGACTTTTCCAATGTATTTTTTATTTCTTGTAAGTGTAAAATGAGGTATATTTTTATACTAAATATGTCTCATTAACTTTTGACTTTTCAGATTTTTGGAATATCCAAATATCTTACAAACATATGGGTTTTCTCCAGGGTGAGTTCTATTGTTTCATAAGGATTGATTAATTAGAACAAGTATTTTCCACACATTTCACAATAATCGTTTTACCTTTTTTATTTATTTTACATGATTAATTCTTACAAGATCAATAGCCGTCCTCCTTTATGGTTGCAATCTGTATTTCATTACATATTGATCTTCCAGAAATTGTTTTTCAATAGGCCAGTTGTTCCTATCAAAACCGGTATATCTTTCTCTTTCAAAGACCATGTCATCTTATTGGAGTTCTTGGTTATGTTTTCCCGTTCATATCTATGTAGGCCATAGTCCTTTTGGATGCTGACATCAATAATAAGTAGTGATTGTTCAGGCTTGTTCCATATTGTAATATCTGGCTTGATAGCATTGTCTTTAATATATCGACCCGCATGTAGATCCTTGTCACCTTTCAATTTGATGTTTACTATGGTGGTTAATCTTCCCATACGTTTGGCAATCTGTCGAGCTACATCTCGCCAGAAATCTTCCAATGAGGGTATTTACAAACTTTGTTGCGCTTGGCAATGTAAAGGCTATCTGCCAACAAGGTTTGACATCCCGACATAAAATGGCTTGAACTTTCAATCACTGAGTAACAAAACCTACACTGGCCAGCCATTTTTAAAATCCATTTGTGAGTAAGCCGTGAAAGTCTCCCACTTTGAGCCATTGTAGTAAAGTATACCTGTCTATATATACCTGGTAAAGCTCCTTCAGGACCTATTTGGGTTTTCTCATTGTGTGAAGCATCCTTGTCTATGTATTCCTTGTTTAGCTCCTTATGTTGTTTCCATCCGTGTTTGCTTGTTTCTATCTCCATTTCGGTGTATTTTTTTCTTTTCATTTGTGCAATCTGTGTCGCCGGTTTTTCATGTATTTGTCAGTGTTCTCCAGTATCCTTCCTCTAAAATTCTCAGCAAGCTTTGCAATTGAGGTTTGTTGAAAAAGATGATGATGATGATAACCTTCATATGAGTTTAACTTATAATTACTGATTATCTTATTTGTATTTGTATCGAGCCTATTTAAGTTATATTGAGGCCAGTCCATAATATTGAACCTGTATGTGATAGGTATTGCAAGCTGATTTATAATTTTGTTTTTGTTGTTTTGTTCAGATTTGATCATCTTTTTCCGACGTACTCCATAATCCTGTTCTGCCCTGTATCTCATTTTTTTATGTTTCACATTTACCTTTTCTTTGATACAGAGGGATCTGTAGGTGAAATCCTCTCCCAAATTTTAAATGAAGCTGTCATTGACCCCTTTTTTGTTTATTGAAACCAACCGAGAGCTCTTTTTAGTATCCTCGGTGTTTCATTAAGTGTGAGTTTTCATGTGTGACACTAAATGTGATATGTGAGAACAAGAATATCCACACAATTAACAAGACTGTGGCTTTTCCTCAGTGTGAGTTCTCATATGAGTGATTAATCTTGATTTTTTATAACAAGAATATCCACACAATTTACAAGAATGTGGCTTTTCTCCAGTATGAGTTCTCATATGATTCACTAAATTTGATTTATCAGAAAAAGAATATCCACACACTTCGCAAGAATGTGGTTTTTCCCCAGTGTGAGTTCTCATATGTCTCACTAACGATGATTTGCAAGAACAAGAATATTCACATACTTCACAAGAATGTGGTTTTTCCCCAGTGTGAGTTCTTATATGTGACACTAAATATGATCTATGAGAAGAAGAATATCCACACACTTTACAAGAATGTGGTTTTTCTCCAGTGTGAGCTCTCCTATGTCTTACTAACGATGATTTTCGAGAACTAGAAAATCCACATACTTCACAAGAATATGGCTTTTCCCCGGTGTGAGTGCTCATATGTGTCACTAAATTTGATTTGAAAGAAGAAGAATATCCACAGACTTTACAAGAATATGGCTTTTCTCCAGTGTGAGTTCTTATATGAGACACTAAATGATGTTTTAGAGAACAAGAATATGCACACACTTTACAAGAATGTAGTTTTTCTCCAGTGTGAGTTGTGATATGTCTTACTAACGATGATTTTTCAGAACAAGAAAATCCACAAACTTCACATGAATGTGGTTTTTCGCCAGTGTGACTTCTCATATGTTTTAGTAACTTTGATTTTTCAGAAAAAGAATATCCACACACTTCGCAAGAGTGTGGCTTTTCTCCAGTGTGACTTCTCATATGTCTCACTAAGGATGATTTTCGAGAACAGGAATATTCACACACTTTACAAGAATGTGGCTTTTCTCCACTTTTCTGCATGTTTTAATATAATTTATCCTACAAAAATATCCACGTAGTTATAGAATTTTTTCTTTGCAGTTGTAGTCTTCATTTACAGATGTTCCAGCAAAATTAAGAAGCGACAACTTCTTTGCAAAAATATCTCATAACCTTTTAAGATATCTGCAATTACATTAACATTCATTTGAACATTAAACACAAATATAAACAGTATCTAATGATTATTGAGGTTTTCGATTATTTCAGTTTATATAGTCATATGTTAAATACATTTTTGTACAGAAATCTCCGTTGTCTGTAGATGATGATGATGATGATGATGATCCATTGTTGTCTATAGATGATGATGATGATGATGATGATGGTGAACCATTGTTGTCTATAGATGATGATGATGATGATGGTGAACCATTGTTGCCTATAAATGATTATGAAGGGGATGATTCATTGTTGTCTAACGAAAATGATGGTCCATTGAAATTCAATAAAGGCGTTCATACAGGAATATCTGTAAATAAAAAAAACGAAATTCTATATTTTTATCTACATTAAATAATTTATATTCCGTTAGTTTATGTTATTGGATTGAAGACACAACATTTTGATAAATTAAATCGATAGTCATATGGGATTCATTAGACAAATAATCATATATCTTATAACTTAGATATTTTATAACTTAGCACACAACCAGTAAATATGTGTAATGTTTTAGATACAATGTAAAGTCTACACAAGCTAGTGACAATTATACTATATTCATTATGATTTCAAAAGGAGGAAAACAGTGATAATCAACTCTCTTCCTCTTTTTTCTCTTTCTCAATATATAATTCTGTACATACATATAAATAACTGTACATGATTATCATTGTGGTGATAGAAAAACATATTTATATATGAATAAATGGGGGAGTAAAAGGAAGAAATAAAATAAATTCTTTAAGAAAATAACTGTTTTGGAGCTTATATATATAGCTTATATAGGATTCAATAAAGCTTATTATATATATAGCTTATATAGGATTCAATAAAGCTTATTATATATATAGCTTATATAGGATTCAATAAAGCTTATTATATATATAGCTTATATAGGATTCAATAAAGAAAGATTGTGAAGCCCATTCTCCTCAGCTTTTCACTCTTCTAGTCATCTCTGTTAAGACACGTCCTCTCATTTTTCATTGGATACGTTGATTTTTCTACAACTAAGATTTATCCCTGTAAGTAACTATTTTTTAATTGAACCATTTTTTTTTACATACACAGGAAATACCTGCATCCTCTATCAAGGAAAAGGCATTTTTCAAACCAGGTGTGATAAAAGCAGAACATTAGATTCCAAATCTTTTGTCCTCCTAAAATAGAGAATGGTAATTTTCTTTCGGCTATATTTTAATCCAAGGTGATTTGCGCCATCAAATTGCAATTTTTTTTAAAACCAACAGTAATACGCTTCTTTAAATGACTATCTCAACTGGACAAAAACGTTTTCGTAATTAGGAACTTATATTTATTTATTGGCTTTGAATCACTATCTGAACTGGACAAAAACCGTTTTCTGATTTAGTGATTTTTTGTTTTTTATTAAAATATTTTGTTACTTTGCATTCAATAACGTCCTGATTACATGGTTGGTATCTACGTTTCCACACATGACCTTAAAGAACTTTCTCCAACTGAATAATCAATTAACGATCTTCTCTTTTATTTAATATCACACATATTTGTATTTTCTACTAAACATTATTTTATATCACACACACACACACACATATATATATTTGTATTTTCTACTGAATGATCCATTATTAAACGTTGATATCAAACGCACACACACACACACATATATAGAAAGTTTTAATTTACTTTTTAATCTTTTTTATTTTACGGTACAACATTTATAAATCGGTAAGACTCTCATCAACAAGCACTTGATAGAACATAGAACACTTGATAGAAATTCAACGATTGACTCCTGATGAGCTTGTTCATGTAAGGGGCCTCTAGAGTCTTCCCGACCTTATTTAAAGCGATATATATATATATATATATATATATAGTAAGTTATAAAATATATATGGCGATTAGGCTACATTGAATATTCCGCGTTTCATCCACTCTAGGACTCTACAGACATGCACATAAGCCTGAAGAGTCCTAGAGTGAATGAAATATGGAAGATTCAGTGTAGCTTAGTCGCCATATATATTTTATAACTTACTATCTCTAGTAGGTATTGAGCACTTGTGAAGACAATACTTAAAGTTTACACATACATTTTACTTTCGTATATCAATTTTATGTGAGTAAATGAAGTAGTTATATATATATATATATATATATATATATATATATATATATATATATGTAAAATGGGGTAAGAAATTCTAACGAGAGAAAGATGTATATTTAAATAAGGGGGTGATCACCAACAATGTGTATTTTTTAACATTATTTTATTATTCCGTGTTTTGATTTTTCATTGAAAATTATATTTAGATCATTGTAATAATGTTTTTAAATCATTGCAATCGTTTTTAACGCGTTTTAGACGGTCTGTGAAGCGTCCTCTTCAGAAACTATTTAAAATGTTTAGAATATATTCAAGATGTGTTAAAAATGTAAAAGAACATTTTCGTAGTTCATTTGAAATGTTTCCGAGAGGTAGAAAAATGTGTAAATGATTCTACTTTTCATTCGTATGTTCAATTTTTTTATACTGGTTCATTCGGCTGACTGTGGTCACTACTGTCTTTTGTTTCTCTCTCTCCCTCTCTCTCTCTGCTTGTGTTTCTATTTATCTTTCTTTGTTGCTTCTCATGTTTTTCCTTTTTTATTCTTACTTGAGTGGAGGTGAGGGGGCCATTGGTACTTGGTCAACTGGGTGCATAGGGTAATATGTGTGTATGCGTGTGTGGGGTGTTTTCTTTTATTGGTTTGAAGAATATATGTTCTGTTTTATAGTATTATAAAGTTATTTGCTTCCCTAGGAAGGTAACTGTGATCAAAGGTCGTTCCTAATGTGTGTGTGTGTGGTAGGGGGGACCAGCTCCTCTGAAATAAGGGTAGGAGTGTTTTCATTCAATTTTGATATTTATTTTTGGATTCTTGGATTTTAGTATTGTGATTTTTCGTTTCAGTCTTAGACTGTTAAGGTATTCTTAATATTATGTTTGTTTAGATAAAGCGGTGTATTTATAAATATACGTAGGGGATTTGTTAATGTTTCTATTTATTTGCCTCCCCATGTGGGTACGACCAGACTCAGGATTGGTTCTTAGTGTGAGGAAAATCTCAGAGGGGAGGGGCCACCTGGAGAGGTATAGGTATGGGAGGAGGGATGATAGAAGGGATGATATTTATCTCAGTCATAAAGGATTTCTCCTCCACTGACTGAGGGTGGAACGAGGTGCTGGAACAGATCTTGCACTATGGTTCTAGGTGTTTCATAGTGTTGTTGGTTTCGAGGTTAAGTGGGGTTGGTATCGTTCAATATGTTGTATTAGAGACAGGGGTGTTATGTCTATGTGTGGCTGTATGCGTGTATGTCTGTGTGTATGTGTGTGTGTTTTAATGTGTCGGTTCTGATTTATGTGTGGGTGTGTATATGTATATTAACGTGCATTTCATGTTTTTGTGTGTTGATATTAGGCTCTGTTTAGTTCGGGAAAGAATCTTCTTATGAATTTTTTTTTCCTGTGTAAGTAAATAAAAATAATTGTCTGTTTGGAAGATTGGCATTATTTTGAACCTATTTCCACTGCATGTGTGTACGTGTTTTGAAACAGAGGTGTCTGTTATCTGCAATTTTGATGTTGCTCTTATGCAAGGCCACTCTATTGCTGGAAATTTTGGTGGCGCCTATGTAGAATTTATTGCATGCTGTGCATCTTAGTGCATATACTACATTTATGGAGGTGCAATTAAGATCCTTTTTTATTTTGAATGTTTGTGTTGGGTTTTTGAATGCGTATGTGTTTCCTTCTATTATTATGTCACATATTCCATATCGCGGTTGGTTGCATTTTGTAACCCTTTTGTAGTGTGTGGAACGAGTTTTTAGGAAGTTAAGATGTGTTTTAGGTTTTTGGGTTGGCGTTTGCATTTTATTATTTTAGTTGTTTTAAGTGTGTTGTTTAGTTTGTCGTTCTGATCGAGGAGGATAAGTTTTTTTTGTTATCTGTGTAAAAAGTTATGGGTTGTTTGTGTTGTGTGTGGAGACGTATGCTAAAATTTGTTCTTTGTTGTGTTCTTTTGGGATTCTTAGTTGATCTATTAGAATTTTTTCAGCCAGTTCAATACCTTTCTGTATTAGTGGTAGTGGAGATCCTCTTTTCTGCAGGGTTATTTGCAGTTCATTCTAGTCGAACGGAGGTTTCTGTCTGTTACTATGGTGCAGACTCTATGTGCTAGGGAGTAGGGTATTGATTTTAGACAGTTTTTAGGATGGTGGCTTTTGAAGTAGAGATATTGTTGAGTGTCTGTGGGTTTGTGGTAGATGTCTGTAATTATGTTTTTGTAGTTGATTGTTACACGGATGTCTAGGAAAGGTAGTTCTGTGGGGCTTTGTTCTAGTGTGAAGTTTATTTTGGGGTGCAGATTTTGTAGCAAAGTGTGGAATTCTCTTATATCCCCCCATGTGGTCCCTCAGAGGATAAAGCAGTCGTCTAGGTATCTTTTCCAAGATTTTATTAAGAGTGTTTTCATATTGTGCCCGTATTTCTGCTCTATCCTTTCATAAAGGGTCTCTTCTAGGAAGGCGAGTGTAAGGGTGGCATATGTTGGTGCCATTTTAGTACCCATTGCTGTGCCTAGTATTTGGATGTAGTTGTCTTTATTGAATTGGAAGGAGTTGTTATTGAAGATTATGTCAATGCCACGAATTGTTTATTGAATCTGGGGTGTAACACAGACTTTACACCCCAGATTCAATGCATATATGTTACTGCATTATATTTAAATGGTATTTTAACATTAAAACCCCACTCCCATGTTAAAAAAGGATTTCTAAATAATAACGTTATTGTTTCAGCACGGTAACATAGATGCAGACGTATGTAAAATAATGGATAAACAATATAAAAAATAAACAGAAATCAAACAAAATTCTTTAACAACAAAAAAATTAAATCATGTGTTGATGGTAAACATTATTATTTTAACAGAAATCACATTTTACTAAAATAAACATATTTTTGACGAAAATATAAATGTAAGATTCTGGCACTTGTGCAGTTTAATCAATACATTTTTAAATGAAAATATCGAAAAAAGGTTATACTGTACGTCTGTTTTGGACTGAAGATCTCCAAAGAAATTTCACTTAATTTGATCGAGTATTTATTTATTTATTTTTTTTGTTTTTGTTTTTTTTACAGCGGAAAAACATGTTTTTTTTATGACAGCGCGTTGAAAATACTCATCTAGGAATTTTTGAACACTCCAAGGGGAGATAACTCAATTTAAAGCGTTGACGCTCCCTCGCCATCTTTAATATTAGCTTAGCTTCTCTTCCTAAAAATCGAACCTTTTGCTCGGTATCATAACAAATTTTTTTTGTTCGCTGTAAAAAAAAAAAAAAAAAAAAAAAAAAAAAATACCATTTTTTAATGTCCTTATTAAACTGTACAAGTACCGAGATTTTTATGATCGGAGCTTCTCAGCTTCTGTTCACGTTTGTTATAAAGCATGGCGGAATCAATATTTTTATTGAATTGCAAAAAATAAATAAAAAAATAAACTTATTTTAATGTTTAAGATTAATTTTAAAATGTACAAAATACAAAAAAAAACTTACCTTGCATTTCATGAATTCAATACGAAAATAAAATCAGGATGAATTCGTTTTTTTTTTTTTTTTTTTTTTGTAATTCTTTTGTGTTCAACACAGAAAATTTGCTTTGTTTGTTATGATTTCTTTACTAAATTGATACAACTTTTGTTTTTGTGTGTCCAATTCATTAAGAAATAAAATATATGAAAATATAAAAGAATCCAAATTAAAAGTAGAAAAACACGATTTTAACGTGAAATTATTTAAAAAGAAAATCAACTGCTAAAGAACAAAGAATTTAGGTCATCGTAAGACGGTGTCATCAATATTTCATTCCTTATGTAAACAATGTCGGTTAATTAGTTAAGTGTGCCGAATTATTTTGTTCCTTGTGTAAAAATATCCGTATCTGTGTGTCACGTTTCGCGTAATCACCAGTTTAATCTTTATTTTGTACCTCGTGTAAAAATGTCCGTTCATTATTTAAATGTGCCGAATTGTTTTCATATCAAGTTTAGATTATATTTGGGTAAAATCCATTGAGAGCGTATGGTGATTATATGAAAAAATAAAGCTGTGTACGCATTGTAAATGTTTCTTTTTTGTGTCTTATGTTATACATTAGTAGATTAGGGGTCATTTCGAGTTAAAAGTTTTTTTTTACTGCACTAATCTGAACTAGAGAAAATCATGATTAAAATGTGTATGTCTCGTCTAAATAACTAACGATAATTCTCTGATATGGCCAACCAGACAGGTGATCAAAAAGTCAGATCGAGCGAACCGGAAAACGAAATGAAATTGACAACTTCTAAACAAAAATGAGTACCTTTTTACTTGACTAAAAAAAAAAAAAAAAAAAAAAAAACTTACTCGGCGAGAACACGACTGTTTTTGCTTTAATAAGTATTTTTTAGGGTTTGTATTACTGTACACATAGATTCGAAAAAGTTGTCAAAAAACAAATATATAACAAATAAATGCTATCAAAGGCAAGGTAAGTTACTTTTCTAACAAACTGGATATATTTTATGTGTTTTTATTAAATGTAACATGTTTATTCAGCTCGAAAACCATACAGTGTTTACCGATGTATTGGAAAATTCCAGATGGAATCTGACTCTCTCTTTAACACGGTAAGTTTGGGAAAAGGTGTTATAAATTAAAAAAAAACTGGATAAAATACTGTTAGAAAATCGCTCAATATATGTTACCGTGACATAGGTCGACATATATTTGGCGGTTTTCTTAACAGTATTTTGTCTGTTTTTTTATTTATAACACCTTTTCTCAAACTTTCCGTGTTAAAGAGGGGGTGAGGCGCCATCTTGAATTTTCCAATACATCGGTAAACACTGTATGTTTTTCGAGCTGAATAAACATGTTACATTGAATAAAAACACGAAAACTATATCCAGTAAAGTAGAAAAGTAACTTATCTTGCCTTTGATAACATTTATTTGTTATATATATTGGCAACTTTTTCGAATCTATGTGTACAGTAATACAAACCCCTTTTTGTATTCAAACGTAACAAATAAAAATTTCAATTTGGCTTGAACTTTGCGGTTTTCGGATAATTTTTTATTTTTATTATTGTTTTTTAGCCGGATTTAACTAACAAACAAAACAAAACAAAAAGAATTTTGGTACCTATGCACTTATGTTACCGTTATTTTCTATGGTTTAAATGCCTTCTCAAACGTTTGAAGTGTTTCTAATGTTTTTACCTATAACTATAATCTTTGTCAAAAAAAACGGCCAAAAAATATCCAACAAGAAAATAAAACATAAAATAATCCGAAAAGCACAAAGTTCAAGCAAAAAACAAAACAAAACAAAAACAAAAAGGCCAGTTGTCAATTAGGTCCCATTTCGTTTTCCTGTACGCTCGATCTGACTTTTTGATCACCTGTCTAGTTGGCCATATCAGATATCCATCATTAGTTATTTAGACGAGACATACACATTTAAATCATGATTTTCTCTAGTTCAGATGGGTGCAGTAAATAAACTTTTAACTCGAAATGAGCCCTAATGTACTAATGTATAACATAAGACACAGAAAAGAAACATTTATAATGCGTACACAGCTTTATTTTCTCATATAATCACCATACGCTATCAAGGGATTGTACCATAAAATATATGAATATATAAAACTAAGATTTATTTATTTTTTATTTATTTGGATTAGTCGAACTACTGTTAACATCCAAGTGCCTATTGAGTAAATTCGTTTTATTGTTTATTTTTATAAAACAAGATTTCTTTCTTGTGTTTTCGTTTTTTTGTTGTTTTTTTTTTTTGCGCTGACGAACTGAGTAAGTCACGCATGTCGAAGTTGCTTTGATTAATTAAACTCTTTACGACTAAGACAATTATTTTTACAATATAGTGTGCCAAATAATTGTGTCAGGCGTCTGTATAATCGTGTTTAATTTTTAGTCGTGAATAATTAGTAAAATCAAGGCAGGAACTAATAAAAAAAATAAAGTTGCTTATTTTTTATACACATTGTTAACGAAAAACAAAACGGAAAATATGACACACAGAATTGGAAAAAAAATCATATTAAAAGTATCATAAAAAATCATATTAAATAAAAGTTTTCTTTTTTGAAAATACGTTTTGTATCAATGTAAAAATGTATTCGCCAAAAATAACTTCTTGATTGAAATTTGAGTAAATTCATTTTATTGTTTTATTTTGGACCAAGTAAAGAATAGAGATCTTGTAGCAGAAGACGACGACCGGCGTACATTTCAAGTGGCACTGGTGGTTCGAGTATAACGACATGGCGTAGGTTGTTTGTAAACATGTCAAATAGAAGGCATGGTCAAATGTTTGCGAGCAAGATTTTTTTATTAATACATTTACAAACTTTTTAAAATTTAAAATGAAAAAAATATATATTTACAAAACATATTTTGGTATACCCGTATTTTTAATATCAAATATTTACAAAACTTTTAAAGGTTAAAAAACTTTCTTTTTTTACACAAAACTTTTTAATGTAACAAAACGAACGTATTTAAACAAAATATATTCAAATAAATGGGTGTCTCTCTGAGTGCGTTTCTTTTAAATATATACGAACTTTTAAATAAAACTAATAATAATAATAATAATAATAATAATAATAATAATAATAATAATAATAATAATAATAATAAAAAGAATGAGCTATATTAATTACATAACATTAAAAACTGACGTTGTAACTGAAAATTTCTGACGCTGATTTCTCCTGTCTATTAAAAAATACATAATTTTTTTTTAATAAACTTACTTAAGCCAAACTTTTTAATAGCAAAAACAAAATCTTCGTTTTAATAAAACATCGTTTATTTGCCAAACACAACATCAGCTAATCCTTTCACAATTAGGTTGAGAGAATTGAGTCTTTTTCACAGATAATTTACAACATCCGCCTCCCCTGAAATTACTATTTTGTCAACTGAATAAGTCAGAATGCATAGTTCAACTTGTTTTAGATGTCAAATTTCTTGGCTTATGGCTGGTTTTTCGAATTCTAGTGTGGAGACTGTTAGAGATCTATATCGAAAAAAAGTTGAAAGTGACAGCAAGTCGGATTTCTTATTCTTACGAGATTGATAGGTTCTGGAAAAAACGTTAGTGATATTTACATGCAGATCAGATAATATACACTTTCAGAAGTTGAAAGTGACAGCAAGTCGGATTTCTTATTCTTACGAGATTGATAGATTCTGGAAAAAACGTTAATGATATTTACATGCAGATCAGATAATATCTGGACGTTAGAAATGATGTGGATGATATCCTGGTCGAGAGAAACGGGCTGTTTTGTGGCGTGTATCGAAATAGGCAACTGGGAATACAAAAAAGAGGATGTCCTTACACAAATCGATGGTTTTCTGCTCAAAAGAAGCGGGGGGGGGGATATCTGATTTTGATTGCATTATTGAGGTGAGCGCGTACGCAAACCCATCACTTAAAAATAGTGCACCCGAGTCATCCACATTTTGGATGATCTCAAAGATGAAACCAACCGCAGTGCAATGGAAGAGTTCCGCTCTGGTGGAACGACCATAATGATCACCGTTTAATCCTCTGCAAGGTTAATATAGGTATTTATTTGCTTCCCCATGAAAGCAAATGTGAGACAAGGTCGTTCTTAATGACAAAAAAACATTTCCCTAAGACAAGGTAAGCATATTTTTTTTGTTACCACAACTGTTTTATATCACACTCTTATACTCACCACCAAATAGACATTAATACAAACTAAAATACCTCCATATATTTTGGCAAAATTTTCATTCATCAATAACAACAATTCATTACAATATATTTACTATCATTTAAACTTACCAACATTTTCACAAAATTCTTCAATTCTGAAAGAAGCTTACATTTTACCCTACTATGATTCAATGTCAAGGTCGTTTAGAGATGAACAACATAAATTCACAACAAACACAAATCCCGATGGTCTGCCTCATGAATTGTATTTGAGATTTTCTCTCATGTTGATACTGATTCTGATGAATATTCGGTTGACGAGGGTTTCATCCGAAATCAATTCAAGGAAGTGATCATACTGCGGAGGAAACCGGATAGGTATTGCAGGAAAGAATTAGATGATTACGGACCCATAACAGCTAAGCACAAAGCTAAAGATTCCGACCAAGTTTCTATCAAATCAGTTGCAGGTTGTTATCGGTGACTTCATCGAACTAAAGCAAAAGTATGGCGTGAATGACAAGCTTCTGGGATTGACTTTTACTCTTGATTTGAAATGGAACACGTACATCAAGTCTGTTGCCAAGTTAGCTGGAAAAATGGAATGGTAGGATCCTATTACCGCTCCAGAAGATATCTCACTGCTGATGCAATTCTCTATCTATATAAAAGCCAAGTACGTCCAAGGATGGAGTACTGCTGCGACATCTGGGCAGGAGCTGCTAAAAACAGCATATCCTGCCTTGACAGACTACAAAATAGACTTTGGGGATTATTGGGCATGTCCTTTTCTCTTCCCTGCAACTTCTCTCCCGCAGAAAGACGTTGCGAGCCTATTTTTTCTTTTATCGTTATTTCCACAACTGGTGCTCGTCTGAGCTCCAATCTCTGCCCCCCTCGCCAATCTTTCACGAAAAACACCAGTCTAGCTGAAACCACTGTTAATAATTTTCCCCACTCTTTATCTCTGCCTAAATCAAAACGTAGATTCCACGAACAAAGCTTCTTTCTTAGAAATGCACACCTGTGGAACTCTCTTCTGTTTGGTTGTTTCCCACCTGACTACAACTTGGAAGTCTTTAAGTCCAACATAAACAGATCCTGATAAACCACCCCCTTAAGTAAGACATTTTATCAAATCTCCAATACTAACGATTACTACGATATTATCCCATTGATTACTGTACACACAATAACCCTTATCCCCAAGTGGCTTCTGGGCTTTGATAAGTGGTGACACCCCTGTAAAAAAAAAGAATGGGAGATCGATTTAAAAGAACCATACCGTCTTCGAGAGATTCATGAAAGACGACACGGAAGCTGCGCTGATAAATTTAGATCAGTCCCAAGCTTTTGATTAGGTCAACCACTGGCATCTATTCTAGTAGCAACCAGATTCAAACAGGCCTTTTACAAATGGATCTCCATATTGTACCGGGTGTCAATGGCAGCGGTATATGTAAACAGAAACATTCAAAATCCTTCGCCATCTCTCGGTTTGTGCGTCAGGGCTGCCCACTGTCTCCTCTGCTTTACGTCTTTGTGTTGGAGCTGCTATTTCACAATCTAATGCGTGATGTGGAAAGTCTGGTCCTGCCTGTTAAATTGCTCTACCGGCTGAGTTGAAAGCCAGGGTCTCTGCATTCGCTGATGACATAACCGTTTTTGTGTCATGATTCAAGGACATCGTTGGACAGTGCCAGTGGGTCTCATACATTATAAAAGAACCACAGGTCAAAATGAACCGCAGCAAGTCAACAGATTTGTGGTTGAGGGCCTGGAGGGGAACCGACACCCTTCCTGTTTCCTTCAGTTGGACGGACGGTCCGGTTTGGATCTGCGGCGTGTTGTTCAGACCAGGTTTCCAGCTAAAAAACGAATTGGTCTGAGGTAAAATAAAAAATCAAAGCCGCTATCGACTCGTGGGCTTGAAGAAAATTATCCTTTAAGGGTTGACTGGAGTCATGCGACACCTACATTTTTATGCTCATCCTTTAACGACTGACTGTACTTCCTCTACTTGCAAACTATCTAAAATCCCTATAGAGCGAGCTGTCCTTTTTTCTTTGGGGCAAGGGGAAACATTGGGTTCACATACCAGTCTATGTTCAGTATCCGTTTGAAGGAGGCTTGGGGCTGCCAAACTTGATGTGTCAATGAGATGCCGAGAGGCTGGCTTTTTGACAGTGAAGTCTGCATGGGACGCTGTACTCGAGACCATTTTCCCAACCTCATCTTTTACCACATGGTCGAGGTACATCAAAAGCCATGGAGCAACATACAGATCTTGAGAGTGTAAAGTCACACAAAAGAAACTATCAGGGTTCAGAGACCTTTCACGACTTACAAGAAATGAACTCCAGAAGGAACTAGTGAAAGGAGGCCACAGATGACCTGCTCGTCAACATATGGAGAAGATCCGCTACCAATCGAGCTTGGCGCAAGGTCCAAGTCATCTCAACAACTTCGAGTTTTCCTTGACCTGGCGAATGGCCCAAAATGCATTATCTCACAACATCATACTACACAGTCGAAGATTAGGAAGTATCCCAGCCGAAGAAACGCCAGAACATAAAATATTAGAATACAGCATACACAGATAATACTGGGCATATATTAACTAGGTGACGGCTGGCATCGATCCCGAAAAGCCTCGCTCACTGGAGGTTTCCTACATTATCTATGGCGCTAAGCCGCCATAGGGTAGGGAGAAACTAGTTGCGATGCTCGTGATCCTGGCCATAGACAGAATGGTGATATAAACGTTGAGACATCATGAGGAGGATGAGATTGAATTTTTTGCGGATCAGGATTTGACTTCCTTCTTCAAGTACAAACTTAAGGTAAAGATCAGATGTGACAGGAAAATATTACTTCCAGCAACCTGTGATCGAACATAGACAAAACAAGTAAATCATGCATGGTATCCCGTGAGTACACAGTGAACGAGACATAAAAAATGACTAAGTTCAGCATCCACCCCCTTTTACGAGTCAAAGTCCCCAGCGGACGTCAAATCCTGGGGAAAATTGACAAATGGCACAGTTTTATGCTTTAGCATATGTAAATTTAAGTTCTGTACCATGCAGAATTTTTTTTTACTAAATCCATCATTTTCCCACCTCCCAAAAGTCCCCAAGGCCTTAACATATTTAAATTTGAGTTTAGCACCCTGCAAAACTGCTAAACAGACATAGACCGATAATTTTGGACAAATATGGTAAAATAGTCCCAAAAATAGAATGTTTTTATAAGCCCTAAAAAGCCACTGGAGCACACTCAATAGTTATCGTGAAGTATAGACAAACAAAAATAGAAATCAGTTACAACTTTTAAGAAAGTTTTATAAAAATCAAAGGCGTCAATTTATTTAATAAGCACAAAAGTGTCAATTTTAGCCATGTTAATCTAAAAGGTACCCCTAGGGGGCAACCGCAGTTTTCTCGAAAAATCAGTTCTGTTACTTTTTTAATTATATCATATGCTTAATGTTTGTGCAAAATTTCAAAAATATTCCAAGGCGTGAATGTAAATAAAGTGCATACAGACGAAGGAACAAGGGTGAATATACAGGTCCACCTCCATTTTATTAGGGGACCAATAATGAGTCTGTGCATAGGTAGAGGTGCCAAGTTGGAGTTTGTGTTTCCCGCCTGAGCATGGCCCACACGATTTCAAATCTTGCCAGACTCTAGACTCCCAAAATGTCTAGATTAAGTTCTTAGTGAATGGCTCTCTCTGGCCATGATAAGAGACCTCAAAGATGCCCTCATCCCAGCTTTTCTTTTAAGTCTCGGGCCACTATAATAAGTGATCCTATATTCGAGCAACTAAATATACATTTCTTTCATCCCATCAAGAATTGCTTGTAACATTTGAGTCAACTGTTTTATCTTTCAAAACGTTTTTTATCTTCCAAACATTTTATCTTGGAAAGATAAAATGTTTTGTTAAATGAGTTTAAAATATAGCAATAATAAATAAATCAAGATATAATAAAATGGGAAATAATTATCTGATATCAATAAAATGTATTGTTTAATGATTTTCAAGTATGGCAATTATAAAGAAATCAAGATATAATAAATTGTAAATATTAATCTGATACCAATAAAATGCATTGTTTAATGATTTTAAAGTATAGCAATTATAAAGAAATCAAGATATAATAAAATTATAATGTAACACATTAATCACGAAAACCTGTTTATTAATATAGTAGATGGATTTTTTATTCTGCATAAAATAAAAATGTTCAATCTTGGAACAAATATTTAATTTTTTAATGTTTTCTTAAAGTTTAGATATTGTCAATTTTAAGACGTGTACCTGTATTCAAAGCAGTTTGTTCTTCCATAGATTTTGTTTATGCAGTTCTATAGATTTTATTAGTCCATGTGCTCTTAAAACAATTGTTGTAATGTTTATATCTTTTAGAGATTTTGTCGTTTTACACAATTTTATACTTCTCTTTTCTTTTATTAATTAAAAAAAAAAACAAGAATATACACACATTGTACATGTAAATGTGGCTTTTTCCAGTTCTCATAAATTTGATTTCTGAGAACAAGAATATCTAGACAAAGTGCAAACATATGTTTTTTTTCCTCTTTTTATTTTACTTTTGTTAGTGTGAAGAGATCAAGCGGCTCCTTCCTGGGGATAACACATGATTCTATTATAATTTAAATTTACACCCAAGGGCTCTTTTCATCGCATATGTATAACTAAAGTTGATTTATTAGAAAATGAATATTCACATACTTCACAAGAATATCTGTATTTCTTTATAGCTTGGTTTTCCAGGGATTGCTTCTACGTATTTATGAAAGTTCTTTTTTATTAGGCCAGTCGCTCCTGTCACAAATGGTATAATGTGTATTTCTTTCAGAGACTATGTTGTATTAAGATCAGTTTTTAGGTTCTGATATTTTGTTATCTTTTCCCGTTCTGCTCTATTAAGACCAAAGTCGTTTGTAACTGTGACAGCGATAATGAGTGCAGTTCTTTCGGGCTTGTTCCATATTACTATATCTGGCTTGATGGCCTTGTCTTTTATGTATCTGCCTGTATGTCTTTGTCGTAGAACACTGTCACTTTTCCATTTGATGTTATCGGTGGTGGTTCATGTTCCCAGATGTTCGACGACCTATCTAGTTGCATCTCTCCACAGATCTTTCAATGTAAGTATCTACATACTTGGTTATGGCGAGCAGTGTAATGACCATCGGCTAGAAGGATCTTGCATCCAGACATTAGGTGGCTTGGACTTTCAACAGCTGAGTGACAGAATCTGCATTGGTCGGTTTTTTGCAGACCAGCCATTTTCTTAAATCCATTTGTGAGTAAACCTTGGTCTTGTGCAGCTATAATTAGTCGTTCTTCATCAAATGGAAATTTGTCACTTTTAAGCCATTGCAGTGAGGCCTCCTTGTCAAGGTAGCTCTGGTTCAGTTTTTCCATGAACCTGCCTGCTCTCTTATGTTGTTGCCATCCTTCTACTCTTGTCTTCTGTTCTCTTTTAGTATACTCATTTCTCTTCTTTCGGGCGATTAGGGTTGTTGGGTTATCATATTCTTCTACTGTGTTCCCTTTTACTATGTGAGTTCTCCTAACGTTGATTTTCTAGAACAAGAAAATCCGCACACTTCACAAGAATGTGACTTTTCACTTTCTTTTTTATTTTACTTGAGTGATTTTTTACGAGATCAAGGGGCTCCCTCCCGGAGCTAGCACTTGATTTCATTACGACTTGAATTTATATCCAAGAGCTCTTTTCAGAATAGATGTTGTTCCCTTTGTGGTAGCAATCTGTATTTAATTACAGCTTGGTTTTCCGGGATCGATTGCAAGTCTTTCTTAAAGTTCACAACTTGTATAATGTCTATCGCTTACAGAGACCATGTCATTTTAAAATCATTCCTGAGGTCCTGATACTTGGTTATCTCTTCTCAATCAGCTTTATTTAGGCCATAATCATTTGGAACGGCAAAAATAATGAGCACAGTTTTTACAGGCTTGTCTCATATCACAATGTCTGGTTTCATAGCATTATCTTTTATATATCTGCTCGCCTGTAAATCTTTGTCATAGAATATGGTCACCTTTCCGTTCGATTTGATTTGTGGTTCATGTTCCCATATGTTTAATGATGTGTCAAGCTGAGTCTCTCCACAGATATTCCAATGGAGGTATTTACATACTTTGTTGTGGCGGGCAGTGTTCACTTTTTTGTTTTATTTTACTTACAGAAGATACACAGACTTCACAAGTCTATGACTTTTCCCCAGTGCAAGTTCTCATATGGCTGACTAAGCCTGAATTTGAGAAAAACAAAATCCACACACGTCACAAGTATGTGGCTTTTCCCTTTTTATTTTACGTCAGTCGAAGTTCTCAGAAATCAAAGGGCCCACGACCAGGGGCTAAGACTTGAAGTCTATATGAGATACATAGATATTCGAATGTTCCATTAAAGTTCTTTATCTCTCAAGCACTGAGTTAGTAAAGAAATTGAACATAATTTTCCTTTCCCCAATTAACCATTTTTATATGTTGTAGTATATCTTTCATGTTGGTCTCTTGGTCTTACTGGATTCCAGGACAATAATTTATCTAGTCTGGTGGAGTATCCAGCTTCGTGCTATTACTTGACGTAATATCACTTGGAGTAGGTGCACCATTACTCGGAAAAGCTGTGGAGTAGCCGTAGTAAGGAGATCTTATTTGAACTGCGAATACTATATGATTTTGAATATTTGGTCAGGGTTTACTTCTATGGAAAAAGTATCCTCATGCCAGATTGTTCTGGCAAACCCCTGTACAGAGAGACCTTAGACACTCGAGGATAGTGTCTAGTAGGCATTCAGGTTTTCCCCAGTAGGCATTCAAGTTCTCCCCTAAGAGAGCGAGATGAGCAGGTGGTGCTAACATCAGCAGTCGGTTAGGTTACTTTTTTTCGGCTGCTTTTGGACAGACTCTTCCTGCTCTTCCTCCACAGTGTTTCTTCACGGGGTCGAAAAGAGAAAGACTCTGTGGTCTGCCAGCGGAAGACGAAGGAGGAGGCCGGAGAGGAAAAACAAAAGAAATGAAAGGGGTCAATTCTCTTTTTTTTCCTCGTCGCTCGCTCACTCCTGTGACGTCCCAGTTACCACTGTTCCGAGGACCGGGGGAAGGGGGGCACGGGGACAGCAAGATGTCATTTCATTAACGCGAAAGACAGGTAACGTTCCACCTATTGACCAGACGTGGTCCCGAGACAAGGGATCTCGAGGCCGCAATGTGCGTTCGAGGTGTCGATGTTAACTGAGTCCTGCAATTTGCACCAGTTCTCACAGCTGGCCACGCTCTTCATCGAGGGACGAGCCGAGTGATCCCCCGTCCAGGGTTCAACACTTGCTTTTTTTATTATGTTTGGTTTGTTTTCATGTGTGCAACGGAAAGGCGGTCATCACTTGCGGTGGGCAAAAAAGAAGTAAACACGGAAGCAAGCGAGAGCTGGCTTTAACCTCTGCGGAGCTCGCTTAAACCTTCACGGAGCTCACTGTGAGTTCTCATATGTATGACTAAATCTGATTTTTCAGAACAAGAATATCCACAAACGTCACAAGAATGTGGGTTTTCGCTTTTTTTTTATTTTATTTCAATCGAAGTTCTCAGACATCAAGGGTCCCACAACGTGGGGCTAACACTTGAACTCTATATGAGATGCATAGATATTCGAATGTTCCATTTAACTTCCTCTCCTCACTTAACAATTTTTATATGTTGCAGTATATCTTTTATTTTGGTCTCTTGGTCTTACTGGAGTTCAGGAAAATAATTCATCTAGTTTGGTGGAGTATACAGGTAACTGCTATTACTTGAGGTAACATCACTTGGATAAGGTGCACCATTCCTCGTAAAAGCTAATGCAAGTCAGCCATAATATTTGGGTAGCGAATACTATGTAACTTTGAATATTTGGTCAGAGTTTACTTCTAGGGAAAAGTATCCTCATGCAAGTTTATTTGTGCAAACCCAGACAAAAACCTGTACAGACAAAAACCTGGATAGTGTCTAGTAGGCATTCAAGTTCACTTTTGTTTTATTTCACTTTAGTTGAAGTTCTCAGAAATCAAGGGGACAACAGTCTAGGGCTAACACTTGAACCCTGTATGAGTGTGGACTTCTCATATGTATATTTAACCGTGATTTTTGAGAACAAGTATAATCACACACTTCACAAGAATATGGCTTTTCCCTAGCGTTTGGCATGTATAAATAAATTTGTGGATTCTCATGTTTCAATTTTACAGAACAGGAATATCCACACTTCACAAGAATTTAGCTTTTCCCTTTGTTGTTTTATTTTACTTCAGGCAAACTTCTCAGAAATCAAGGGGCCCACAACCTGACATCTATAGGAGATACATCGATATTCGAATGTTACGTTTAAATTCTTTATCTCTCAAACACTGAGTTAGTAAAGAAATTGAGAACATAATTTTCCTCTCCCCAATTATAACTTTACTTTTGAATAACTTTCATTTACCTCTCTTGATTTTACTGGATTCAAGGACAAGAATTTATCTTATCTGGTGAAGTATCCAGCTTCGTGTTTTTACTTTAGGTAACATCACTAGGAGAAGGTGCACCATTCCTCATAAAAGCTAATGTGGGTTAGCTATAGTGAGATCTTATTTGGGAAGCGAATACTATGTGATTTTGAATATTTAGTCAGGGTTTACTTCTATGGAAAAAGTATCCTCATGCCAGATTGTTCTGACAAACTCCTGTACAGAAAGACCTTAGACACTCAAGGACAGTGTCCAGTAGGCAAGTTATCATATGGTTAACTAAACTTGATTTTCGAGAAGATGAATATGCACAAAATTCACAATAATGTGGCTTATCCTTTTTTTACTTTTGTTAGTTTGATTCTGTGTGAGTTCTCATATGGTATAGAAACGTTGATTTTCTAATACAGGATAATCCTCACACTTCACAAGTATGTGGCCTTTCTCCAGTGTGTGTTCTCATATGTGACACTAATGATGATTTTCTAAAAAAAGAAAATCCACAAATTTCACAACAATGTGGCTTTTTGCTAGTGTGCGTTCTCACATGTTTCAATAAGTTTGATTTTTCAGAAAAAGAATGCCCACACACCTCGCATGTGTGTGGCTTTTCACCAGTGTGCGTTCTCATATGTTTCCATAAACTTGATTTTTGAGAACAAGAATACCCACAAACTTTACAAGAATGCGGCTTTTCACCAGTGTGCGTTCTCATATGTTTCCATAAATTTGATTTTTGAGAACAAGAATACCCACAAACTTCACAAGAATGTGGCTTTTCCCCAGTGTGCGTTCTCACATGTATCAATAAAGTTGATTTTTTAGAAAAAGAATGTCCACACACCTCGCATGTGTGTGGTTTTTCGCCAGTGTGGCTTTTCATATGTTTCACTAAACTTGATTTTTGAGTACTAGAATACCAACAAATTTCACAAGAATGTGTTTTTTCCCCAGTGTGCGTTCTCATATGTGTCACTAAACTTGATTTTTTAGAATAAGAATACCCACAAACTTCACAAGAATGTGGCTTTTCTCCAGTATGAGTCCGTATATGTATCACTAAATCAGATTTTCTAGAACAAGAATATCCGCAGACTTCACATGAATGTGGCTTTTCTCCAGTATGAGTTCTCAAATGTCTCACTAAACTTGATTTTTGAGAACAAGAATACCCACAAAATACACAAGAATGTGGCTTTTCTCCAGTATGAGTTCTCATATGTCTCACTAAACTCGATTTTTCAGAAAAAGAATACCCACAAACGTTACAAGAATGTGGCCTTTCTCCAGTGTGTGTTCTTACATGTGTCAGTAACTGTGCCTTTTTAGAACTAGAATAACTACACACTTTACACGAATGTGTTTTTTCCCTCATTTTTATTTTCTCATAAATTTGTTTTTGTTGGGAATGTTGCATTCTATTAGATGCCATACATTCTCCCATTAGTTTAGTTACTCCATCCTATTTTTAAGATTCTTATCGTCCCTGTCAGTGCAATTGTTTTTTATTACTATTAATGTGGCAGTCAACCAGACATATAATCGGTCACAGTTTTTAATCTTTGCAATAATTATGGGGGGGTGCTCATATGTTTTAGATTTCTTAGATTTCAACCTACCAATTTAATAAATAAAAACACCATAAAAATATTGTTATTAGCTTTCTTATATTTTAATATTCAAATTCATATTTGATATAAAGAAAGCGTCATCTTATTTTTTATATAAAAATGAGAATGGCGGTATATTTTTTTATTTCAATTTTAAATTCAAAGAGTGGTATTTTTTACTCATACATTCTATTTTTTTTCTGTTTTAAATTTAAACAAACCTACCCTTCTTTATTAATTACTAGCCTGGATGCCGAGCGTTGCCCGTTTTTTTTAGGTGTGTTTTGAGAAAAAAAAAGTGGTAGTAGGCAGGCAAGCTAAAACCCGCAGCCCGTAAAGGCGGAAAAGAAAGTGAAAGAATATCTGACGTCTTAACATTACTCCATGACGTGACCGGAAGTTCAGAAAGTTAAAATTATGTAAAGTCAATCCAACCGATATGATGGATTGCAGAAGTGACTCGCAAAAAAATCGATCCATCTTTGTAGAAAACTGCTCAGTTGAGGATGAAGAAATTAATGTATTAGGCCAATGTTTCGATAGTTGTTGTCCGAGACATCAAGCTTCACAATGATACCGATCTCGTGAAAATGCGTCGGCTCTGACAAAAGGTTTAGGCATACAAACATACATACGCACACAAATTTAAACAAACAGGTGAAATTTATAGTATAGATAACACTATTATTTAGAAAGCTATTCTTAACATGGGGAAGGGAGTCCTTGCTAAATAATTTGTACATTCATTCAACAATTTAATACATTAAAACGTTCATTTTGTAGAGTCAACACAAAAACAAAAAACTAGGCCAATATATATATATATATATATATATATATATATATATATATATATATATATATATATATATATAGATAATTGACTTTGTTGTTGTTCCTTCTTATGAAACTGATTTTTAATTTAATTAAAATTTGAATTTTAAATTAAAAAATTTTTTTTTTAAATTTTTAAATTATAAATCACATTACTTTATATATATATATATATATATATATATATATATATATATATATATATATATATATATATATAGCAAATCATTGTCATTAAAGGCAACATAATAAACTCTTCTACCTACTTTGATGAGATTTTTGTGTTTTCAGTTATTTTTAAGCGTTTATTTACTTTTAAAAAATCTGTACCGTGTCTTATGTTAAAAGAAATAAAAATGGGTGATATAAAACAGGCATCTAAGATGTCACGATAATCGCTCAAAAATCGATACTTAAATAAAGTACTGGTAGAAAACCGCAAAATTAACATTTTTGAAAAGTTTTGTTATGCCCAACGATTTTTTACGTATCTTTAGTTAAATAATTTAAGTGAAATTCCAAATAACTATTTGAAAAAAATAAAAACAAAAACTATTTGAAAAAATAACAACACAAAAAAAACGTAAGAAAGAAAAAAATAAATAAATAAAATAAAAAATAAAAAGATGATAGGAGCCACCCATCTCTTCCCCATTCAACCAAAAATTGAAAACTGCAAATGATTACAGGTATTATTGCCTGCTAATTGGTCATTAAACCGATGCTTATTTTATGTTAAATTTGTATAGAAAAGTAATTCCATGTCCTAAAATCTTAAATATTTATTATTATTTGTCGTGTTTTTGAACGATATTTTTTTATTGTTGAAACGTAATAGCTAAAATACTTTTTTTTTTTAAATTTATTTTTTAGAGAGTAAATAACGCTGGGTTTCATTGTAAAGATTTACAAATATATTTTTCTACATTAAGATAATATTAATTTGTGATGGCCAATAAATAGTTGATCATTTTATGTAAACTTTATAAAAGAAAGTGATCCCCATTCTAAAATCTTAAATATGGGAAGAAACATACAAAATCAAACGAAATTCTCTAGCGACATAATAGGTCAGTGCAGACAGAAAACATTTTTTATGTTAAAACAATTAGGTACTTGTGCACTTATGTTACCCTGCTGAAATTACAGCCTTATTATTCAGAAAGCAATTCTTAATATGGAGAGAGGAGAATGTTTTGTAACTATTCTGTACTTCCACCTAATAATTTAATAAAATATGATCTCGTAAAATTCGAATTTAACTTAAAAATACGATTTTTAAAAATAGAACAGAAACATAAGTGGATAATCATTTAACAATTAAATACTGGAAATTATTATTATTATTATTATTTTTATTTATTTATTTTTTTTTTTTTGTGTGATCATAAGTTGATAATCATTAGAGACTGCCAATTAAATTCTGGAAAATTAGTATTTTTTTGTGATCAGTTTTCTTCGAATTAAATTATTGTGTTTACGGTTCTCAGAAACCACACAAGTGTATTCTTTTTAAGAATAGATTTTTTGTGTAAAAAAAAAGAAAACAAAAAATTATATTTTATCCCATAAATTAAAAATAAACCAAATAAATTGGAAATTCACATTTTATATTAACGTTTGTTATAAATTATATAGAATCAATATTTTTATTGCAAAAAAAAAAATTGTTTTAACTATTTTTATTGCAAAAAAAAAAAAATGAAATGAATAAGCATAATTTAATATTTAAGGTTAATAAAAAAAATTCGAATTAAAAGTGTAAACAAAAAAACAGTACTTGTACAGTTTAATCAAGACATAAAAAAAGGAAAATATCGAAAAAAGGTTATACGATCTTCTAAAAAAAATTCACTTAATTTGATCAAGTAGTTTTTTTTTTTTTTTTTTTTTTTTTACAGCGGAAAAACACGTTTTCATGAGAGCGCGTTGAAGGCAGACATCTTGTTTTGTTTTTTTGGAGTTTAAAAACGCCACGGGGAGATAACTCCATGTAAAGCGCCAACACTCCGTCCCCATCTTTAATACTAGCTTTTCTTCCTTAAATTCGAACCTTTTGCTCGGTATCATTACATTTTTTTTTTCGCTGTAAAGCAAAAAATACTTGATGAAATTAAGTGATTTTTTTTCGGAGAACTTCATTCCATAACAGATACGTACAATTAAATTTTTTTCGATATTTTCCTTTTTTTTAATGCCTTGATTAGACTGTACAAGTGCCCAAAAAACATTTAAAAACTTACTTTTCATTCCAGTTCCAATACGGAAAAAAATCTGGTTCAAGTCTTTGTTCTTTTGTGTTCAAAACACAAAAATTGTTTGGTTTGTTAGGATTTCTTTAGTAAATTGATACAACTTTTGTTTTGTTTGTTCAATTCATTAAGAAATAAAATATATAAAATACATGAAAATATAAAAGAATCAAAATTAAAAGATGAAGAACACGATTTAAACACGAAATTATTTAAATAGAAAATCAACTTCTAAAGAACAAAGAACTTAAGGTCAGCGTAATAACAAGGTGAAATCATTATTTCGTTCCTCGTGTAAAAATGTCTGTTTATTATTAAAACGTATCGAATTGTTTTCCTATCAAGTTCGGATTATATTTGTCAATGTTTAAATCTTGTTTTCGATATCTTTTGTAAATTTTTATTTTGTATGTCTATTTCATTAAAAATTAAAACATAAAAATCACATTTATAAAAAAAAAAAAACTGAACATTTCATTCTTTTTTGAAATAGTCAAACTACTGTTAACATCCGAAATGAAAATAGGAGTGTGAATAATTGAATAATTCCAACCGTCCTTATATGAAAAAAAAACAAAAAAACAAAACAAAAAAAAAACGTGAAGTTAGTTAAATTACAAGAATAGATTTGGACCAAGAAAGTAAACTATAATCATTACATTATGAAACTTGAAGCTGATTCGGTTAAACTTAAGATGACCCGCCCGACAAATGTCATCGTAACATTTATTGAGTGGTTTTCTACCAACATTTTGTTTTATTTCTTATTTTGAAGCGATTATCGGGTCTTCAAAGACATTGCGGTAAGCTTTTCTTGTTCTCCAACAGCGTTCAACATTACTTGTTTTTCGAACGGAATAAACATTATACATTAACTAAAAACACTGAAAACTTAACCATTCGCCCATGTATGGAGTATTGTTCTCATATTTGGGCTGGTGCATCTGTTACTTGTCTCTCGCTCCTAGACAAGGTCCTGAACTGTCATCTAAGCTTCAGCCTCTCTCCCATCGACGAAACGTAGCATCCCTCTGCCTGTTGTATAAGTACTTTAACGTTGAATACTCCGATGAACTGCAAGCACTTGTACCCCCTCCACATAATTACCCTCGAGAAACCCGACATGCAGCAAAATCCCACCCCCACAGTTGTGATCCCTAAATTTAAGAAAACCTTCTACTCCAGTAGTTTCTTGCTCCTTGGAATTCCCTTCCGAGTTCTCTTTCCCCAACTGTACTGACATACAGAAGTTCAAGTGTAACGTGAACCGACATCTTGCTGTCCAACTCCCCACCTAGTACCCCAGTCGCCTATGTCCCTGATAGTAGCCCCTACATCAAAGTGACAATGTGCCTTGTTTGGGGGTGATAATGTAATAAAAGAAAATCATTAAAAAACACAGAATTATACAGAATGGAGTTAGTGAACATTTAAAAATGTCCTCAATGTAACGTTCTTTGTTAAGAACAAGAAAAAATAGTCTATTGGCATTTTAAAAAAAAAATGATGGAGATTTCCCTCTTTCAGAAATGGCTGCTCAGACCATCACTGATGGTGAGTTCTTCATTTTGAAAATCTTTTCTGCATTATCAGGTATTCTCACAAGGACTTTTGCATTTTGATGCTTGTTGGATGTTGAAGTGAGAATAACTTTTCATCTGTGAAGATGATGTTATTGAGCGTGTCTTATCTGATAATAAGGTTTAACAAGAGTCGATTTCTGATGAGTTTCTTTGCAATTGTGGGTGCAGAGAGAACTGTCGCTTTTGGAGCTTATAAGATGACATTAATAGGTCACTTCGACATATACGTCACATCGTACTTAGTGATGTTTGTGCTTTGTTCGCCATTTTTCTCATGCATCTTTTTGGATTTCGTATGATTTTTCCTTATTTTTTTTACACAGTGATCACCACTTATCAAGGCCCGGAAGCCACTCAGGGATAAGGGTTATTGCAAGTACATTACGTTAGTATGGAGATTTGATGAAGTGTTTACTTAAGGGGGCGGTTCATTAGGAATTTGTTTACATTGGACTTGAAGACATCCAAGTTGTAGTCCGGTGGGAAGCAAGCAGACGGAACAGAGTTCCACAGGCGTGCAGTTCTAAGAAAGAAGCTTTGTTCATGGAATCCGCGTTTTGATTTAGGCACAGATATAGAGTGGGGGAAATTTTTCACAGTGGATTCAGCTAGACGGGTGTTTTTCGTGAAAGATTTGCGAGGGAGGACCTGAGATTGGAGTTCAGAGGAGCACCTGCCATGGAAATAACGATAAAATAAGGATAGGCTCGCAACATCTCTTCTGTGGGAGAGAGGTTGCAAGGTAGAGAAAAGGGCATCCCCCACTAAGCCACGAAGTCTATTTTGTACTCTGTCAAGGCATGATAGGCTGTTTTTAGCAGCTCCTGCCCAGATATGGCAACAGTATTCCATGCTTGGACATACTTGGCTTTTATATAGATAGAGAATTGCATCAGTAGTGAGATATCTTCTGGCGCGGTAGAAGGATCCCATCATCTTTCCAGCGACCTTGGCAATAGACTTGATTTACGTGTTCCATTTCAGATCAGGAGTAAAGGTCAAACCCAGAAGCTTGTCAAAACACGGGGTCTCACCCAGACGAGAGCCATCCATCACAATTGATGCCAGATGGGGATCAGAGCGTTAATTTTTTTGATAAGTTTAGGTGTTCTTAAGGTGTGGGGACGTTGTCTATCTTTGATCAATGAAGTTTCCAGGTAATTAGCAAGCGTCCTTTTTCTGAACATTTTGTTGATTTTGAGTTTTGTTTCCCCCAACTTGAATATTTCTTGTGCCGTACGTCATTCTCATGTTGCTCTATGGTTAATCTTCTCTCCAATTCAACAGACATTGTTTAAAAATTAACATCTTTTGTTTCTAAAAAAAATTAGAAATCATACATTGCATTATCATATAATGACAATTAAATATTAAATTTATTTTAATATTATCATAAGAAATAGTTCAGAAATTTTGTAACATGGCTTATGTCCACACTGTATATCGAAAGAAGACACTTTCAGTAGCTGTAGGCGACAGCTAGACGAATTCCTCACGATTAAACGTTGATTACATTTACATGCAAATTAGATACAATCAGAACGTTGGAATTGAAGTGGATAATAAACTGGTCGAGAGAAATGGCTTATTTCTTGGTATTACAGAGATTAAGGGTGATTAAGCGGAGGGAGTACAGACCTACGAGTGAGAGGTACTTGGAAGAAGTAGGAAAGGATTTCTGATTTTGATTGTATTTTCGGGGTGAGCGCGTACGCAGACCCCACACTTAGAAATAGCATGTCCGAGTCGTCCACATTTGAGACGATCGCAAAGGTCAACCCAACCGCAGTGCAATGGATGGGCCTCGCTCTGGGGGAACGACCTTAATGATCACCGTTACCCCTACGTAAGGTAAGGCTATTTATTTGCTCCCCCACCGAGCAAATAAAGCACAAGGCCGATCTTTTATGTGAGGAGTGAAGGGGAAATGGGGTCCAACTTCCTGGAGAGTAGGGGAGCTGGATAGTGACAATTGGTATGAAGGGTTGCCCTACATTGACCAAGGTCTTATATGTGGGGTTGCCTCCACATATGGTCTTTGCTTGACACCCGCTGCCCAGGCTCCAGAGGACTGGAGACAGTTAAGGTTATTTATTTGCTTCCCCACCGAGCAAATTAAGCACAAGGCAGATTTTTAATGTGAGAAGTGAAGGAGAAATGGGGACCAACTCCCCGGGGAGTAGGGGAGCTGGATAGTGACAATTGGTATGAAGGGTTGCCCTACATTGACCAAGGTCTTATATGTGGGGTTGCCTCCACATATGGTCTTTGCTTGACACCCGCTGCCCAGGCTCCAGAGGACTGGAGACAGTTAAGGTTATTTATTTGCTTCCCCACCGAGCAAATTAGGCACAAGGCAGATTTTTAATGTGAGAAGTGAAGGAGAAATGGGGACCAACTCTCCGGGGAGTAGGGGAGCTGGATAGTGACAATTGGTATGAAGGATTGCCCTACATTGACCAAGGTCTTATATGTGGGGTTGCCTCCACATATGGTCTTTGCTTGACACCCGCTGCCCAGGCTCCAGAGGACTGGAGACAGTTAAGGTTATTTATTTGCTTCCCCACCGAGCAAATTAGGCACGAGGCAGATTTTCAATGTGAGGAGTGAAGGAGAAATGGGGACCAACTCCCCGGGGAGTAGTGGAGCTGGATAGTGACAATTGGTATGAAGGGTTGCACCTACATTGACCAAGGTCTTATATGTGGGGTTGCCCACACATATGGTCTTTGCTTGACACTCGCTGCAGGTAAGTGTATTTTTTATGTGATGCACCACTGTTTTCACACTTCTATACTAACCATCGACGAACAATAATAAAAAAAACTAAAATACCTCCACATAATTCTCACCAATATCAGTATATCACAACCTTTTTCATTCACTAATAACAACAATTCATAACAAATACTTTATTATCATTAAAACATACCAACTTTTTCACAAAATATCTCAATTCTTAACGGAACTTACATTTTGCTGTAATATTCAATATCAAGGTCGTTTACATGTGAACAACATAAATTCATAATCTTTTCAATGAGAACAAATGCAAACGAATGAAAACTTTTAGAATTCAAACCAAAGCACTAACAAAAACAACCACATATTTATGTAATTAAATCGAACAGTTTTGTATGTCATGAATTGGCACTTCTACAGTTTAATAAAGACATTAAAAAATGAAAATATTGAAAGAAAATAGTTATAATTTACGTACCAGTTATGGAATGAAGTTCTCCGAAAAATAACTTAATTTGATCAAGTATACATATAATTTTTTACAGAGGAAAATCAAATTTTAAGGAAATCGATATATTCTCGCCATTTGGCTATTTAGGGACACAAGGAGAAATGGCTTTAAACGAAAAAATGATTAACAAAGGACCAAAATGAAAAAATATTTAAAAACAAAACACAGAAACTTTGTAAAATAATTGAAAAAACAATTATCTAAGTATTTTTCTGCTCTTGTTTTAAACGATGACTGGAGTTGTCTCCCCTTTGTCTTACTCGATCGATCTCATTAAAATTTAATCTTGTCAATGAGAACAAATAAAAAAAAATGCTTGATCAAATTAAGTGATTTCTTTTTTCATGAAAACTTTATTCCATAACGAGAACGTAAAATATAATTTTTTAAATATTTTCATTTTTGATGCCTTGATTAAAATGTACAAGCACCCATTAATTATATCAAAGCACGGATGAAACAAAATTCAAAATTACGATCTGAAGAGTTATTCCCCCTTACATGAGCAGTAATTTAAAAAATGCCAATAGACGCTATATATATTTTTTCATATATTAATCTCTAGGTGTATCAGAATTTGGGGAGGTGGGGGAATTTTTGACACTCCTAACACGAAACTGCGAATAAAATATAAAAATAACTCGTAATTTCTTTTTTAAAAGTGGGTTGTTTATTTTCTTTAAGGATGATAGTTCCAAAATAAACTATCAAAGTTGTATAAAAAGTAATAGAAATAGTATTTTTTTTATTTTTTAAAAACAGTAATGAAATCAAGTGAATTTTACGAGTTAAGTATTTTTCAATTTTTAAACTTTAAAAATCTATAAAATATTTACTATTTATTAAATTTTTACGATATTTTCAGGGTCAATGTGAAATTTTATGCTCTTTCCAATAAACTAAATATAATATTTAAGACAAAGGTCTTTTAATTTACGCCCTCGCATTTTGAAATGTCTATTAAAAAGTAAATAATTAATTTACACACCAAAGTTTTATACATCACAAATTGAAGATAAAAGATCAATAAATAATATATACAAATTTAAAACAAAAAAGAAGTGTTTTTTTAGAAATTTACATGTAAAGTCCAAAGTTTAAAACCCTTTTTTTTAAACCACGTTTTTTTTAGATGAAACCTTGGTCCTTGCTCCTTTAATTGAAAAAAATGATCTTAATGTTTAAGGTCTGCATCCATCCTTTTGTATGCTGTAGCGTAATTGATGTGCACCATCTGGCCATTTCCTTTTGAAGGAATGATTTAATATCTGTGTGCACATTATACAGCTCCAAACATCGAAGTATCCAGGAATGAGGTAGACTGTCAAAGGCCTTTTTGTAATCAATCCAGGCCATTGACAGATTTATTTGTCTTCTTCTGCAGTCTTCTAGTAGTGTTCTATTTACAAGGAACTGTTGTCTTGTGCAAAGTTTTTCCTCATACACCTTCTCATTTTCGAGGTAATCGCCAGCAACCAGATGGTCGTATGTTGCATCAGCGATTATAACTGTTATCTCTATCGTTGTAAGGCAGCAGATTGTCGATATTTGTTTGCCATGTGGGTGTCCTCATTTTTTAGAATAAGTGATGTACTGCTTACAGTAAGCCACTCAGGCGGTTCGTCATCACAACTGATGATTCGATTGAATGTCTTGGCATAGTGATGATGAAAGGTGCTCACTTCTTTCAGCCAGAGATTTGGTTTGTGGTCTATTCCTGGGGTCTTTAAATTACTACATTGAGCTACATTCCTGCAGACAGCTTCCTGGGTAATTCTAAGAGCTGGCATCTTTTCTTTCTCCTTGTTCTTCTCTTTGCTGGTACTTATCCAATTGTTTTCTGATGTACTTTAATGTACTCATAGAGTGGCCTCCAGAAGTTTTCAACTTCCTGTGTTGGTGAAGAGCTCACCTTTATTTCTTCTTTAACGAGGCTCCTATAGACCATTCTTGGAGTTGTTGCAAAAAGTTTATCCTTTTTCTTTCAAAGTTTTTGCTTTTATTTTTTATTTGTGCAGCTAAGGTTTTTATTTCAGCCTGATGTACTAACATCTTAGCTCTTAGCTGTGCTTTGTCTTGGAGGGAATAATACGTTTTCAACTTATTCACATTCTTATTTAGTTTTTGGCCTGGAGTTTCACAGGACAGGAATTAAGATATCTGGGGAGTTTCCTTTCGGATTTTATCTATTTTCTGTTGGAGTTTTCTTCTCCAAGCTGAGTTATATGATTTAGTCTTCATGTTTCCTCTTTTACTCTCCTGGTGTTGAAGTAATAATATACCATGCTGCCCCGTATGTTGTATTATTTATTTCACTCAATGTGGCATAAATGCGAGTGATCCTTCTGAGGCCATCATTGACTTTTGAAACAAGCATCTTGAAGGCTTTATTCATATTAAGTTTTTAAAGTCTGGGTCGATCTTCAGCAGCCAGACACGGTACCATTTATATCCTGTTTACCAGCTCTTCCTCTAGTTCCAACTGGCCCACGTTCAGTGTCACATGTTGAAGTGGGACATACTGTTGGTATGTCTTCCCATATTTAAATTGTATTGGGTCTGTTTGGAGTGATTCCTGTGGAGATGTTGCATTATTTGATGAAGTGACGCATCGGCTATATTTCTGGTTTGCTTTTGATAGGCACGTAAGACTTGAACTCGTTGACATTGTCTCACTGAGCTTTGTCAGGTGATTATTTGTTGTGTCTTCTTGATTGGTTTGGCAGATCTTGAGTATAGAGGGCATTGCTGATTGGGCAAGTGTTGTTTTTAGCCATTACATGGACATCCTTTTTTAGCTGAGATATTTGCTCCACAGAAAAGACATTGTTCTAAAAAATTAGACTTCTGACATGTTAACCTTTTTCTTTTTAATATCTTCCTTCTTTGGGCAGTGATGCTTAAAAATCTTTTGCCATTGCTTACAACTTTCTGTGAGTTTTTGGTATTTTTATATGCGTATTCGATTGACCAAATCAATGTCCAATTTTCCTCCCTATTCCACTGAGTTTGGGCAAATTCAGCAGTGTTAGATTTGGTAACATCAATTGCTCCTTCACTAAAAGCTTTCTTCTCAATTGCCTCTCTAACATCTTTTAGAAAATATTTATGTTGAAAGTTAATTCTTAGATGTGGTTAGTGATGTTTTTCCTTCTGTCAAGGGATAAGATTTTAATTGAGCCTCAAATACTGTTTTTCCTCCCCCATTTTTGATACCTTAAATATGCGAAACAGTGGAAAATAATGTTCGTCTCCTCAAGAAACCAATTTATTACTTGGTTATTAATGTCTTTTTATAGTAGTCTTGGTTTGCTCTCGCCGGATTTCAGGACTAGAATTTGACTGGTCTTATATTGTGTCCAGCTTAGTGTTGATACTTGTGGCAACACACCTAGGAGAAGATGCACCGTTATTTTCCTTTGACCCAGTGCTATGCTTAGGAAATCCTGCAAGTTTGTTGATTTACTTTTATTTTTAATTCCCAATTTGATTCGAATATGTGATCAGAGTTTACTTCAAATTGAAAATTAAAAGTATCCTTATACCAGAGTTCCTGTTAAATCTCTGTACAGAGAGACAAAGACACCCGGGATTTTTTTTCTAGTAGGCATTCAATTCTCCTCAATGTGAGTTCTCCTATGTGTAATGAATGTTGATGTTTGAGAACAAAAATATTTAGACACTTCACAAGAAGATGGGGTTTCCCCAGTATGAGTTCTCATATGTGTCACTAATGCTGAGTTTTGAGAACAAGAATATTGACACACTTTACAATAATATGGCTTTTCCCCAGTGGGAGTTCTCATATGTGACACTAAATGGTATGTTAGAAAACAAGAATATCCACACACTTCACATGAATGTGGCTTTTCCCCAGTGTGAGTTCTCATATGTCTCACTAATGATGATTTACGAGAACAAGAATATCCACAAACTTTACAAGAATGTGGCTTTTCTCCAGTGTGAGTTCTTACATGCCCCACTAACATTGATTTTTCAGAAAAAGAATATCCGCACACTCCACAAAAATGTGTCTTTTCCGTTTTTTTCCATCAGTATGAGTTCTCATATGTCTCACTAATGCGGATTTTCTAGAACAAGAATATCCACACCCTTCACAAGAATATGGCTTTTCCCCAGTGTGAGTTCTCAAATGTCTCACTAACTGTGATGCTTGTGAACAAGAATACCCGCACACTTCACAAGAATGTGGCTTTTCCCCGGTGTGAGTTCTCATATGTGTCACTAATGTTGATTTTAGAGAACAAGAATATTCACACACTTCACAAGAATGTGGCTTGTCCCCAGTGTGAGTTCTCATATGTGTCACTAACTGTGGTTTTTGTGAACAAGAATATCCGCACACTTCACAAGAATGTGGCTTTTCCCCGGTGTGAGTTCTCATATGTGTCACTAATATTGATTTTAGAGAACAAGAATATCCACACACTTCACAAGAATGTGGCTTCTCCCCAGTGTGAGTTCTCATATGTGTCACTAACTGTGATTTTACTGAACAAGAATATCCACACACTTCACAAGAATGTGGCTTTTCCCCGGTGTGAGTTCTCATATGTGTCACTAAATTTGATTTTCGATAACAAGAATATCCACACACTTCACAAGAATGTGGCTTCTCCCCAGTGTGAATTCTCATATGTTTCACTAAATTTGATTTTAGAGAACATGAATATCCACACACTTCACAAGAATGTGGCTTTTCCCCAGTGTGGGTTCTCATATGTATCACTAACTTTGATTTTGCAGAACATGAATATCCACACACTTCACAAGAATGTGGCTTTTCCCCAGTGTGAGTTCTCATATGTATCACTAACTTTGATTTTTCAGAACATGAATATCCACACACTTCACAGGAATGTGGCTTCTGTCCAGTGTGAGTCCTCATATGTATCAGTAACTTTGATTTTTCAGAACAAGAATATCCACACACTTCACAGGAATGTGGCTTCTCCCCAGTGTGAGTTCTCATATATATCACTAACTTTGATTTTTCAGAACACGAATATCAACACACTTCACAGGAATGTGGCTTCTCCCTAGTGTGAGTTCTCATATGTATCACTAACTTTGATTTTTCAGAACACGAATATCAACACACTTCACAGGAATGTGGCTTCTCCCCAGTGTGAGTTCTCATATGTATCACTAACTTTGATTTTTCAGAACACGAATATCAACACACTTCACTAGAATATAACTTTTCCCTAATGTGTATATTCATATTTAAATAAATTTTAACTGGAGCAAGATTTTCACCACCAAGTTATAAACATTATGACATTTCCTAACTTTTTCAGTTTTAATCTAGAGTTATTGATGCAAGTTAAATTTTATGCTAAAGAAATTTCAATTTGTATCACTTACTTTATTTGATAAGAGATATTTCGTAGAATAAAAGTTAAAATATTTTCTTTGTAAATTAGCAGATGTTTCTGATATGTTAAATGATTTATAAAAATGTTAAACAAAAATTTCACAAATTAAAATATGTGTGATGTTCTTATCACTATTTGCTAAACAATCCAGACAAAATAACTCTTCACACATATATGTCTAATGAAGTTGTGTGCTGCCCTTTTTGTTGTCTGCCACGTAAAGAAATAATTGTGTATATAATACTATTTAAGGAGAAGGATGGTCCCTTAATATTCATTAAAAATATTCCAGCAGGAACATCTGCAAATAAAAAATAAATGTAATATAATATTTTAATATCATCGTTTATTTTAATCGTGCCAACAAAACAAGAAAAATAACTTTATAAAACATTTCCAAATCACAGAAATAAACACATAATTCACATTCATATTGTTTAAATGTTTAACATTATTCATAGTATTTTGTAATAGATAAAGGAATTATGCAATTAATAAAGTAAAATAAACAATAATATAGTAAGAATTTGTAGGAAAAATAAGCATACAACTACCATAGTTGCTACTGAAATTAATAAAAAATATATTGCTAATAATAGAAATATAATAAGTTTATAATACAGGAAAATTGAATATAAATACTCAGTAAATTAAAGTTAATACAAATCAATATATAATCTAGTTATTTAGCAATGGATACTAATATGGTCTTTTAAAATAGCTTTTGTTTTAAGTCATATGTGTGGAAATAATAAATCTCTAAAAATGGTATTACATTTAGAAAGTCATTTTTTTTCTATTTTTAAGGAATATAGTTTATAGAGATTTTATAGTGAATTGTTATAGGCAAGGAAAACAGACGAAATAGAGCTGCACAAGTCTACAGCTTTGAATAGAAAGGTACTGGAATATGATGATGTATTATAACGAGGTACCTGAACAGAGAATTGATGAAGAGTAACACTAGATCAACAAGTCAAACGAGCACAAAATCTTTGTTTCTGTATCTTGCCGATATTTAATGTGCATTAATTGTTGGCCATGGTTTATGTAGACAGAGCGGCAGGCATTGCTGATTGTTGTGAATTTGTCCTTACAACCAGTTTTTTATTGAATTGAATAAGATGTCATATGATTATTGAGTTGTTTATTAAATTAAATATTATTTCATATAATCAAAATTAATTAACTGCTGATTGTTGTGAATTTGTCCTTACAACCAGTTTGTTATTGAATTGAATAAGATGTCATATGAATATTGAGTTTTTTATTAAATTAAATATTATCTCATATAATTATAATTAATTAACTGCTGATTGTAGTGAATTTGCCCTTACAACCAGTTAATGATTGTAAAGTGTTTCTCCCTTTACCATTGAATGTTTTTATAGATTGTTACACCTAATGTTTTATCTGCTGCAATCAATTTTGAATGTTGTTTATATAGTGCTGAGCTCAAAATGTCTAAATAGAAAGGTAATGGAATAGGATGATGTATTATAACGAGGAACCTGATGAAGTGAAACACTAGATCAACAAGTAAAATAAGTTAATCTTTGTTTCTGTAGCTTGCCGATATTTTATGTGCATTAATTGTCGGCCGTGGTTTGTAGTGAATTTGTCCTTACAACCAGTTTGTTAATAATTATAAATTGTTTCTCCTTTTACCATTGAATGTTTTGATGGTTGTTACACCTAATGTTTTATCTGCTGCAATCAATTTTGAATGTCGTTTATATAGTGCCGAGATGATATTAAGTAATAAAATTAGCAGTTGATAAGTAAGTGCCATATTGAAAGATATGCTAATTCAAAGAAACCTGAGTATTAAATATCATCTTCACTGTTTGTATAGCAAACTTTACCCGGCCATTAAATTGAGGTTATGCAAATCAGAACTGCATGTGTTTAACAACTCATGTCTTAATGAACTGATGAAATATGTTGGAATTAAAAATTAATCACCAGTTTTAAACTCTTTTACAGAATAAGGGTTTTTGTTTTACTGAATGAAAAATTATTCAAATGTGCAAATTGAAAAGAAGTTATAAATTGATATATAGTAACATATTAGAGATCATAGGTCGGTGGCGATAAAGTTAGGTAATGTGCAGGGTAACAAGGCTTAGGTACAGCTAATGATTTATCTGCTCTATCAATCAATTTTGCATATCGTTTATATAGTGTTCAGATGATATTAAGTAATAAAATTAGCAGTGGATAGGTTAGCGACAGCTAAGAGAGAATTTACGGAAACCACTAAAAAGCGCATCGAAGCACAAAAACTAGGAACTCGAGACTTCTGGAAAATCTACAACAGTGTAGTAAATAATGGGCAATCGACAATTCCCCCACTAACCAACAATCACGAGGTTGTCTCCTCAGCAACCGACAAGGCTAACATGCTTGCCAGTCGGTTTGCCTCAAACTCCACACTGGACCCTTCCAACCACCCCCTACCTGACTTTCCTATGCGGACAGACGCCACACTAGACGATCTGAAAACCACCCCTGCTCAGGTGCATGCTATCATAAAAAACCTTGACACCTCAAAAGCATGTGGACCCGATCTTATCCCAGCTGTGCTATTAAAAAAGTGCTCAGCCGAAGTAGCTCCAGTTCTCTCCAAACTCTACAACAAATGTCTTAATGAAGCTTGCTTTCCGGGCTGTTGGAAAACTGCTTCTGTTGTACCAGTATTCAAGAATTCTGGTGAAAGGACAGACCCATCAAATTATCGCCCCATTAGCCTCCTTCCACTTTTTGCCAAAATATTTGAGACCATAATTAACCACGCTCTAATCCATCATCTTACAGATGCTAAACTACTGACTGACAAACAATATGGATTTAGACAAGCCCGTTCCACAGCAGGCATCCTCACCGTGATCTCTGAACGTATATACCAATCACTGGACAAAGCGGGGGAAGGCAGAGCGGTAGCTCTAGATATATCTAAGGCTTTTGACAGGGTATGGCATGAGGGTCTCCTCAGTAAAATCAGATCATACGGTATCACTGGTAGAATACTTAACATAATTAAATCCTTCTTAGATAAGAGAAAAATCCAGGTAGTCCTCGACGGTCGCACATCTAAACAATATGATATAAATGCGGGAGTGCCCCAGGGTTCTATCCTTGGACCTCTATTGTTCCTGATATTCATAAATGACCTCCCCGACAACATTGCCTCTGAGATGGGTATATATGCTGATGACACTACACTCTATGGCAGACACGACAGGAAGACGAATGAACACATTTCTAAAGAAATGGCAGAAACACTAGAGGAAGACCTCCAATCTGTAGTGGAATGGGGACAAAAGTGGTTGGTCGCGTTCAATGCTGCCAAGACTAAACTAGTTTCATTCAATAATTACAAGAAACCCTCTCTACCACCAATAGCAATGGCCAACGACTCTTTATCTGAGAGTCCATCTTTCAAACTCCTTGGCCTAACGTTCACAGGAAACATGAGTTGGAACAATTACATTGAAGGCATTGCCAGGGCCGCTGCAAGAAAGGTGGGCTCTCTCTACCGTGCTAGAAAACTACTAACACCCGAAAGTATCCTGTACCTCTATAAGGCCACCATTCGCCCATGTATGGAGTATTGCTGCCACATCTGGGCTGGTGCATCTGCTACTAGTCTCTCGCTCCTTGACAAGGTTCAAAAGAGAGTCGCAAATCTGATAGGCCCTGAACTGGCATCTAAGCTTCAGCCTCTGTCCCATCGACGAAATGTTGCATCCCTCTGCCTGTTCTACAAGTATTTTAGTGGTGAATGCTCTGATGAACTGCAATCACTTGTGCCCCCACGACGCGAGCACCCTCGACAAACCCGACAGGCTACTAGATCCCACCCCCACACTGTAGAGGTCCCTAGATGTAAAAGATCTTTTTACTCCAATAGTTTCTTCCCCAGAACCGCAAGACTCTGGAATTCCATTCCAGGTCCCTGCTTCCCCAACAGTACTGACGTGCAGAAGTTCAAGTGTAACGTGAACCGACACCTTGCTGCCCAAATCCCTACATAGTACCCCAGTAGTTGTTGCCCCTGATAGTAGCCCCCTACACCAAAGTGGCAATTTGCCTTGTTTGGGGTGAAAATGTAAAAAAAAAAAAAAAAAAAAAAAAAAAGTGCCATATTAAAAGATATAATTAGTCGGAGTTTCCATATTGTACTTAATTATCGGCCATTAAATTGAGGTTATACAAATGAAAACTGCTGAAATATGTTGGAATAAAACGAATCACCAGTTGCAAAGGCTTTTAAGATCTCTTTTACAGAATAATAAAAAAAAAATTGTGAAAATTGCAGAGAAGTTATAAATTGATATAGTGTTTTATATAAGGGACCATAAGTTGGTGGCGATAAAGTTAGCTAATGTGCAGGTTGACAAGGCTTAGTTCTCATTTTTCATCTGCCACTATCCATTTTGCATGTGGTTTATAATGTTCAAGCCGGCTGGGGTGACGTCATAAATTGGTAATTATGTAGGAGTTGTTTAGAGGATAGTCTGGTATCTTTCTTTTTTTACACAGTGGTCACCACTTATCAAGGCCCGGAAGCCACTCAGGGATAAGGGTTATTGCAAGTACATTACATTAGTGTGGATATTTGATGAAGTGTTTACTCAAGGGGGCGGTTCATTAGGAATTTGTTAACATTGGATCTGAACACATCCAAGTTGTAGTCAGGCGGGAAGCAGGCAGACGGAACAGAGTTCCACAGGCGTGCAGTTCTAAGAAAGAAGCTTTGTTCATGGAATCCACGTTTTGATTTAGGCACAGATAAAGAGTGGGGAAATTTTTCACAGTGGATTCGGCTAGACGGGTGTTTTTCGTGAAAGATTGGTGGGGACCAGAGATTGGAGTTCAGACGAGCACCTGTCATGGAAATAACGATAAAACAAGGTTAGGCTCGCAAAGTCTTTTCTGTGGGAGAGAGGTTGCAGGGTTGAGAAAAGGGCATCCCCCACTAAGCCACGAAGTGTATTTTGTACTCTGTCAAGGCAGGATAGGCTTCTAAAAAAATTGATAATTAAGTATTTATATATTCATTATTATTTATTTTCTTTGTGGCAAAATTGCTAGGATTCTTATGTATTGTAGTTTGGTGACGCTTTTTTACAACTAAACACAATGAGATCCTATGTATTAAGGTTCGTATTAACGGGATAATTCTAAGTAAGTTGTGATGTGATATGTCTATTTAAATCATATTTAAGTTTGTGCATGTTCATATAGTAAAGAAAACAGGGAGAAGGGAGAGAATTTCAAATGGTTTTATGAACAAAATTTTCTTTTCTTCGTGGTTAAATTAAAAGGGAGAGATGAATAACAAAACAAACTTGTGTAAAAATTCAAACATAGAATAAATAAAACTTGGAATAAAAATAAACACAAATTAATTAAAAACATGTAATTAGAGCAACATGAATATTAAATAAAATATGGAATGAATAAAAATAAACACAAATTAATTAAAAACATGTAATTAGAGCAACATGAATATTAAATAAAATATGGAATAAATAAAAATAAACACAAATTAATTAAAAACATGTAATTAGAGCAACATGAATATTAAATAAAATATGGAATAAATAAAAATAAACACAAATTAATTAAAAACATGTAATTAGAACAACATGAATAAATAAAATATGGAATAAATAAAAATAAACACAAATTAATTAAAAACATGTAATTAGAGCAACATGAATATTAAATAAAATATGGAATAAATAAAAATAAACACAAATTAATTAAAAACATGTAATTAGAACAACATGAATAAATAAAATATGGAATAAATAAAAATAAACACAAATTAATTAAAAACATGTAATTAGAGCAACATGAATATTAAATAAAATATGGAATAAATAAAAATTAACACAAATTAATTAAAAACATGTAATTAGAGCAACATGAATATTAAATAAAATATGGAATAAATAAAAATAAACACAAATTAATTAAAAACACGTAATTAGAGCAACATGAATATTAAATAAAATATGGAATAAATAAAAATAAACACAAATTAATTAAAAACATGTAATTAGAGCAACATGAATATTAAATAAAATATGGAATAAATAAAAATAAACACAAATTAATTAAAAACATGTAATTAGAACAACATGAATAAATAAAATATGGAATAAATAAAAATAAACACAAATTAATTAAAAACATGTAATTAGAGCAACATGAATATTAAATAAAATATGGAATAAATAAAAATAAACACAAATTAATTAAAAACATGTAATTAGAGCAACATGAATATTAAATAAAATATGGAATAAATAAAAATAAACACAAATTAATTAAAAACATGTAATTAGAGCAACATGAATATTAAATAAAATATGGAATAAATAAAAATAAACACAAATTAATTAAAAACATGTAATTAGAAAAAATGCCGCAAAACAAGAGGAAACAATTATGCAAGTGAGAAAAAAATAACTAGGAAATTTCAAGGCTTCAATCATTATAAGCCATGCATAAATAATATGGTTGCAATTTATTGCAGTAGGTGGGTGTATATCGGTTTTAGCTTTCTTAAGTTTGTTGAGGAAGAGTTAGAGCCAAATAACGTTAATTATTCTGTACTTTCACCTGACAGCTTAATAAACAAACGATACTGTAAAATATTGTTGTTGGCGTTTAAAAAATTTTATATTCAAATTATAATTGAAATTTAAAAAAAAATGCTATCCTATTTATTTGAAAATAGGAGATCAATTTTTATATTTTCAATTTTCGATTCAGGAAAGGAAGATTTGATTTAATCATGCATTTTATATTGGTTCGGTTTCATTAAAAAATAAATCCACTCATTGATATTAACATCATTATTTAGAAAGCCATTTAATAAACAAAAGATACTGTAAAATATCGTTGTTGGGGTTTTCAATTTTTAATATTCAAAGTTATTATTGAGATTTTAAAAAAGTACCATCCGATTTATTTGTTATATATAAAAACGGGGGGGGGGATCAATTATTATAGTTACAATTTATTGTGACGGGGGAGGGGTTATATCGGTTTTAGCTTTCTTATGTTTGTTGAGGGAGAATTAGAGCCAAATGCTGTCAACTATTCTGTACTTTCACCTAACTATTAAACTTACCACTTTAGGAAATAAAAGATACTGTAAAATAGTTTTGTTGGCGTTTTAAAAATATAATATTCAACTTTATAATTGATATTAAAAAAAGTGTCATCGAATAGGATGACACTTTTTTTAATATCAATTATAAAGTTGAATATTAAAAAATAGGGGGGGGGATCAAGTTTTATATTTTAAAGTTTCGCATCGGGAAAGGGAGATTTGTTTTAGTCATCACTTTTATATTTGTTCCGTTTCATTAAAAAAATTCACCCATCGATATTAACATTATTATTTAGAAAGCCATTTAATAAACAAACGATATTCTAACATATCGTTGTTGGCGTTTTAATAATCAAATTTATAATTGATTTTATTCAAAAAAAAATTAATCCTATTTATTTGTTTATTGTTTATTTAAATTAATGATTCGGGAAGGGGGATTTGTTTTAATCCTCCATTTGATATCTGTCCCGTTTAATTTAAAAAAGTCTCCCCCTCATTGATATTAATGTTATTATGTAGAAAGCCATTCTTAATATAGGGGAAAGGGACCCTTTCGTACTTGTACTTTCAGATTAAAATTTAATAAACAAACGGGGAACTTTGTAGTATTAACGAAAAACGAAAACTTACAAAAAAAAAAAAAAAAAAAGATAACAAATAAATGTCACCAAAGGCAATATAACTTATTTTCTACCAACCTGGACATTTTCTTTTTAATTTTAACTTTTTTGAAGTGTGTATTTACTTTTAAAAAATACTGAATATTACGTTAGAACAAAAAGGATTGGCTGACATGATTTTCTGCATTATTTTTTTTATTTTACTAAAATAAGCACATTTTTTGCATTATTTTTTTTATTTTACTAAAATAAGCATATTTACAAAAATCTAAATGACGAACTGATTAATATATTTAGGGTGTTTATTTTTTTTAAACTAAGTTTTATTCACGTCCGTTATAAAGCATAGCGGAATCAAAAAACTTATTAAAATTTTTACGATTATTTTAAAAGTTAGTGAATGATATTTTTTTAAAAGAGTAAAAAAACAATAAACAAAACAAAAACAAAACAAACATAACAAAACAAAACAAAAGAACTAACCTTTGATTCCAGCGGGATGAATTCGTTTTTTTTTTTTTTTGTACAAAACAGAAAATTATTTTGTTTGTTATGATTTCTTTAGTAAATTGATACAATTTTTGTTCTGTCTGTCCAATTCATTAAGAAATAAAATATATGAAAATATAAAAGAATCAAAATTTAAAGACGAAAAACACGATTAAAACGTGGAATTATTTTTTTAAAAAGTCAACTGCTAAAGATCAGTGAATTTAGGTCATCGTAAAACGGTGTAATCATTATTTCGTTCCTCGTATAAAAATATTCGTTCATTATTGAAGCGTGTCGTATTGTTTTCATATCAAATTTATATTATCTTTATCCATTCTTAATAAAAAAAGAAAAAAATCAAATATAAAATCTAATTTAAACTTGAAATTATTTAAAAAGAAAATCGGGTTTGTATTACTGTACACATAGATTCGAAAAAGTTGTCACAAAACAAATATATAACAAACAAATGTTATCAGAAGCAAGATAAGTTACTTTTCTACAAAACTGGATATATTTTTCGTGTTTTTATTCAATGTAACATGTATATTCAGCTCGAAAAACATACATTGTTTACCGATGTATTGGAAAATTCAAAATGGCGGCCGACTCTATCTTTAACACGGTAAGTTCGGGAAAAGGTCTTATAAATAATAAACTAGACAAAATACTATTAAAAACCCACCGAATATATGTCAACTTATGTCACAGTAATATATATTGAGCGCGTTTCTAACAGTATTTTTCTAGTTTTATATTTATAGCACCTTTTCCCAAACTTACCGTGTTAAAGATAGAGTCGGGTGCCATTTTGAATTTTCCAATACATCGGTAAACACAGTATGTTTTCCGAGCTGAATAAACATGTTACATTAAATAAAAAACACTGAAAACATATCCAGTTAGGTAGAAAAGTAACTTATCTTGCCGTTGATAACATTTATTTGTTATATATTTTTTTGACAACTAGTAATACAAACCAAAAACGTTAAAAGTTTATGAATTTAGGTCACTGTAGTGCAATCATTATTTCGTTTCTCTGGCAAACATTGTTTTCCTATCAGGTTTAAATTATATTTGTCAATGCTTAAGGCTTGATACCCCGTAGCAGAAGACAAAGATTGGCGAACATTTCAAGTGACACCGGTTGTTTAGCTTTGACATTGCCGTTGGTTGTTTGTAAACACGTCAAATAGCAGATATGGAATATTTAAACAAACTGAACATTTCATAATTATTTGGATTATGAGGGACCCGGACACATTATTCACAATAATTAATGGATTCATCCCGGTACGCGAATAATGTCAGCCATAAAAAATAACATTTCATATGTGGATTAGTCGAACTAGTGTTAAAATTCAAAATAAGAACAACGTAATGTCGCAATCAAAGGGGCATAACTCTCAAAAGAGTTACCTGCCCCTTAAACGATATTGTGTCCTGTTCTATTTTTTCGCATGTCCTCACACCCGCGATCTATGGCATGGATAACATTTCAAACAGTAGTCCCAATAATTCAAATAATTTTTATTTTAAAAAAATTGCAAAACTGAATATTTCACACAAACTGAATATCTTATATAAACAAATCAAATAAGAGAAAGGAATTGTACAAACAGTGAAGTCAATCACATGAAAATAGGTACGGGCAAAAAATGGGCGCGGCAAAAATGGGGGGGGGGCTAGTTTTGAAATTTATCCTAATTTTTTTGTAGGTTTCCGACTACTTTTTGATTGTATTTTAAAGATTAGAGATTAAAATAAATTTCCCAAAGGAAAAAAAAATTTGTACATACATGTGAAAGAAAAAGTTATGAAAAATGTAACCAATTCAGCTAAATTTTGAAGTTTATTGAAAAAATCCTTTAAAAGATAAATATTAGTTTTCTCGGTCTGTTTGTGCAAAAATAACTTAATTAACCCTCCAAAAACAAGTAATTTACCGTTCACCAAAAACGCAACAAACTAAAATTTTGTAAAAACGATAATGAGGATGCCCAAAACTTGAAACACTGTTTCAAAATTAAGTCATGATAGCAAAAGGAGGTAGGGGTGTCAGATTTCTTCTTTTTTTCCAGACGTGCATCCATACATTCCTATTCTGAACGTTTGTATAAATTTTTATCATGTTTTAATTTAATTTTTTTATGTTCCTGTTTTTAAATTAATTGTTTTTAATTATTGTTTTAGATTATATAAAAATTATGTTACGTCGAAAGTTTCACATTCTTACGAGCAAGGACATTATTAAAATCTTGCATATAAAAATTATGCGAAATCTTTAATTAAAAAAAAGTAGAAATATTTAGGCTACTATAATTGTTTCTGTGTGAAACTATTCAATAAACAATTCTCAATTCAATGGTAATATCGATAGCTCGAGAAATTCATTTTTCTTCGAGTTATATCGAATTCATTAATACGGGCTTTAGAGGCTTTTTTCGTAATGCTCTTGCAAATTGTGTTTTTTATTGTAACAAATTACGATGCTTTATTTATATACAAAACGCAAAAATAAATTCTTGCGTTTTTTATTTACTACAGAAAACCATAACTTTAGTAATACATTTACTAATGTATTACATTTCGACTCAAATTTAAATAAAAATAATTAGTTCCTTATATGCGGCGATTATTATTTGATACATACTGAAAATTTTATTAAAATTGGTTAATTTTCTGATTTTTTTGGTGAGTTTTTAAGTAAAGGGAGGGGTCAAAATATTTATACATTTTGAGCATCGGCATTCATTTTACCCGTACCTAAATGAAAAAAGATTAAAACAAAGAAAATATATTATATTTTTTAATCATTTCAGATGAAGGTTCATAATTTCTTTATTCATTTTTTTTCGGACATTTGTTATCATATGCATAGGTGCTGTTTCGATTAACTCATCCTTTGGCCTTTTTCAGGTGACTAAGTGCGACCAGATATGAATGCCAAGTGTTGTATCCACAGCAATTACTGCTTTCCATAGTTGCTGCCTCACCACGTTTGGGCCCACTAATCCTCTGGCCTGTTGAGGTAGGATTGAAACTGATATCTTCACACAAGGCTGACTTGGAACCGTTGAGATCCTGTAGTGTGACACTTAGATAAACCATTTGGCAGAGGTATTTCAAAGCAATCACCGTTTTCAACATGCACACGTTTGAAGTACGCATAAAGATACAATGTCGTAACTTGCCCATTCGCACACATACAATAAAAGGAATTGCATTGCGCTTCACATGTAGCAATACAAAAAATAATCTTGAACATTCTAGAATATTCGTATATAAGGTTTTGCCCGCGAAAATCAAACCAGTTTCTCTTCAGATTTCTTTAGCTTAACCTGAAGCAAAGAAACTCTACAACTGTACAAGATGTTATATTACATAACAGGGTTTCCCACGTGTTCTGCACCTTAAATTCTCAATATAGAAAAATTAGCATATCTAATGAGATTTATTCTTCTTGAAACCCCGTCAAACTGCTATCTTCATATTAATTGAACACACACACACACACACACACACACACACACACACACACACACACACACACACACACACATATATACACACATATGCGCACACATACAGGTCACTTAAACTCATGATTTTATTTTCCTCCTAGAAAAGAACCACGTGTTCCCTCTCAACATAAAAATTAATAACCTTGGCTTTTCTTCGAGACACACATTAGCAAAGATTATGTCTAATGAACACTTGTTGCAATATACCGATACTCTAAGACTGAGTGGGATAGTTTCCGTACATTCATATCTGATTTACCTCTGCACTCCATGTTTAAAAAGGAAGTGTCCTCTATAGTATCAGATCTGACCGAATGGTTAATTGTGCGCATAGACCAATTCATACCATCTAAAAATTCCAACAAAAACCTAACAGCCAGCCATAGTTCTCCCCAGAATGTGCTGCTGCTATCGCGCACAGAAATCACTTTTTCCATAGCTACAAACGTAATAGATGCACTGAGACTAAAGCTGCTTTCAGGACTGCCAGCAACCACTGTAAAAGAGTAATAAAAAATGCAAGAGAGCTATATGCCCAGTCTGTTAAATCCAAGGTAGCTGATCAGCGGCTTGGTTCCAAGCAGTTTTGGCAAATAAGAAATAGGATCCTGAACAGAAGTGTGCGTTCTATCCTAACCATTATCAATGGACCAGAAGTCATCTAGTCAGCGTCAGACAAGGCCAAACTATTTGCAAAGAACTTTGCAGCTAATTCTACCCTATGCGACGAAGGCCATCAACTCCCCATATTTCCTCCTATAACACAGAACACGCTAGGTAACATACAAATATCCGTGCATGAGGTCGCCAAGCTAATCAAGAACCCTGATTCCAGTAAAGCAACTGACGGCATCCCAATTATAGTGCTAAAAAGCTTCAACCAGAACTTGCTCCCATACTTATGAAACTGTTTAAGTGTTGCCTTAAAGAGCAGTGCTTTCTGACTCCCTGGAAGACCCCATCAGTTTGTCCTGTATTTAAGAATTCAGGTGATAAGTCATCTCCCTCTCAGTACAGACCAATAAGTCTCCTGTGTGTTATGATTAAGTTGCTGGAATCCATATTAAATAGAGAAATAGTCAACCACCTCAGCAGGAATAACCTTCTTAGTGACACACAATATGGCGTCCTCTCTACAAGATCTACCGCAGATGTGCTTACAGTTATATCTCAACGGATTAGTGAATCTCTTGACAAAGGCTTCCTTTCAAGGGCAATTGCTCTTGACATATTAAAAGCCTTCGACAAGGTATGGCATAAGGGTCTACTTCACAAAATTTCCAGCTACGGTATAACTGGAAATGTCTTCTAAAGCATTAAATCATGTCTCTCTGATAGGCTCATAAGATTAATGGTCGATGGACAAAAATCGAAGGCCTGCAATATAAATGCTTGAGTCCCTCCGGGGTCAATCCTGGGCCCAACTCTCTTGCTGATCTACATCAATGACCTCCCTAAACACATACTTAAATCATTCGTTGACATCTATGCTGATGACACGACCATCTACGGCAACACATCAAAGGCTGTAAATGAAAAAGTTATCTCTGATTCTCTCTTCTCTGATCTCGAGCGCATGGTTCAGGGGGGAAGACGTGGCTGGTTACCTTTAATGCATCTAAAACCAAACTCCTATCCTTACATCATCAACGCTCTGATCCCCATCTGGCATCAATTGGGATGGATGGCTCTCATCTGAGAGTGGCCCCGTGTTTTGACAAGCTTCTGTGTTTGACCTTTACTTCTGATCTGAAATGGAACACGTACATCAAGTCTGTTGCCAAGGTCGTTGGAAAGATGGTGGGATCCTTCTACCGCTCCAGAAGATATCTCACTACTGATGCAATTCTCTCTATATATAAAAGCCACGTATTCCAAGGATGGAATACTGCTGCCATATCTGCGCAGGAGCTGCTAAAAACAGCCTGTCCTGCCTTGACAGAGTACAAAATAGACTTCGTGGTTTGGTGGGGGATGCCCTTTTCTCTACCCTGCAACCTCTCTCCCACACAAGAGACGTTTCGAGCCTATCCTTGTTTTATCGTTATTTCCATGGAAGGTGCTCGTCTGAACTCCAATCACTGGTCCCCCCTCGCCAATCTTTCACGAAAAACACCCGTCTAGCTGAATCCACTGTGAAAAATTTCCCCCACTCTTTATCTGTGCCGAAATTAAAACGTAGATTCCATGAACAAAGCTTCTTTCTTAGAACTGCACGCCTGTGGAACTCTGTTACGTCTGCCTGCTTCCCACCTGACTACAACTTGGACGTGTTCAAGTCCAACGTTAACAAATTCCTAATGAACCGCCCCCTTAAGTAAACACTTCATCAAATCTCCACACTAACGTAATGTACGTATTGCAATAACCTGAGTTGCTTCCGGGCCTTGATAAGTGGTGACCACTGTGTAAAAAAAAAACGTTTACGTTGAAATGATTTGAATTACTTTTATTAAACATGTGTTTTTAATTTTGTTAGTTTTATTCTAATACAACGATCTCGAGTCCTTATTCGAATATCGTTATTTTTCCAAAGTTATTCTTTTAAATTTATATGGATGTGGATGTGACTCGGTAGAACTCTTCTATAAGTCACAGATCTCGTGTAATTTATCTTTAACAGTCCTAGTGAAACTCTGCAAGTTTGGACTTATTGATATCCCTGCACTTGCAACAATGATTTCTAATATCGACGGATTCTGACTACGAATTTGTGAATACCGACTCACACCCCACGTATCCTACAATCCATTGGCCAATTCAACTGAAAGTCAACTCATCTATTTCCTTATTCTATATTTATTTATAAATCTACTCTTTTTAAGTCGTAATATCATTCTTATTTTTTGCAGAGAAAAATGCAAAGGAACACATATGAAACTTGATTTTCATGAAAATAATTATTTATTAATAACTATCAATGTATCTGAACAATTGATTTTCATTAAAAAATACTTATTTATGATTAACTATCAATTTATATGAACACTGGATTTTCATAAAAATAACTATTTATGAATAACTATCAATTCATATGAATAATTGATTTTCATAAAAATGATTATTAATTGTTAATTTTTATAAAACTTGATGTATAAAATGATTATTTATCAATAACTATCGATTTTAAGAAACACTTGATTTTGAAAAAAAACAATAATTTATCAATAACTATCAATAAACACTTGATTTTTAATAAAATGATTTTTATCAATAACTATGAATTTATATATTCATTTGATTTTAATAAAACTGATTATTTGTCAATAACTATCTATTTTTACAAACACTTGATTTTCATAATAATTGCTTATTTATCAATAACTATCAATTTTAATAATTTTGATGAAAACAGAACAAAAATATATTACTATGTGTTACCATTAGGACAAACATATTTAATTCTCAACATATATACAATGTATCTGTTGAACAGTCTTAAACAATTTATATTAAAGTTCATATCGTAACTTTATTCAGAGTTTTAAAAATCAAGTAAACAATTTTTATTAAAGTTCATATGGTCACTTTATTCAGAGTTCATTAAAAATCAAGTAAACAATGTTATTAAAGTTCACATAGTCACTTTTTCAGAGGTCATAAAAAAATCAAGGAAACAATTTTAATTAAAGTTCACATAGTCACTTTTTCAGAGGTCATAAAAAAATCAAGGAAACAATTTTAATTAAAGTTCATATAGTAATTTTATTCAAATTCATTAAAAAATCAAGTAAACAATTGTTATTAAAGTTCATATAGTCACTTTTTCAGAGGTCATAAAAAAATCAAGGAAACAATTTTAATTAAAGTTCATATAGTAATTTTATTCAAATTCATTAAAAAATCAAGTAAACAATTGTTATTAAAGTTCATATAGTCACTTTTTCAGAGGTCATAAAAAAATCAAGGAAACAATTTTAATTAAAGTTCATATAGTAACTTTATTCAAATTCATTAAAAAATCAAGTAAACAATTTTTATTAAAGTTCATATAGTAACTTTTTCAGAGGTCATTAAAAATCAAGTAAACAATTTTATTAAAGTTCATATAGTAACTTTATTCAGAGTTCATTAAAATATGAAGTAAACAATTTTATTAAGTTAGAAATTAGATTAAAGAAATGTAAATATAAATAATTTGATGAATACTTGTCTTTAAAAAGATTTTCTCCGGCAGATGAAACAATATTTGAAAATATAAGCAACAAATTTCATGATAGAATTTCTATGCAATGTTATGATATTATTTATAAGTTGAAAAAAACAAAACTCACACTACATATAAACTAGTTTATCTTCATCTTGCAAGGATTCTGTATAATTTCAAATGTTTTTTTCATTAATACGATTGTTTCTACCACAACAAGAATATTTCTTTCTTAATAATTTACTTTCTATGCAATGTGTTATTATGTGGATGACTAATATTTATTCGTTAAAAAGCCAAAAACTAAACATAGTTTATCTAAAAAGTTTAGCAACATATTGACCTTTCAAAACGTCTGTGTAAGTTCAAATATATTTTCATTAGGAAAAGTATATTTCTTTCTTGATAGTTTACTTTGTATTCAAGTATATTTCTTTCTTGATAGTTTACTTTGTATTCAAGTATATTTCTTTCTTGATAGTTTACTTTGTATTCAAGTATATTTCTTTCTTGATAGTTTACTTTGTATTCAATTATATTTCTTTCTTGATAGTTTACTTTGTATTCAAGTATATTTATTCTTGATAGTTTACTTTCTATTCAAGTATATTTCTTTCTTGATAGTTTACTTTGTATTCAAGTATATTTCTTTGTTGATAGTTTACTTTGTATTCAAGTATATTTCTTTCTTGAGAGTTTACTTATTACTCAAGTATAATTCTTTCTTGATAGTTTACTTTGTATTCAAGTATATTTCTTTCTTGAGAGTTTACTTATTACTCAAGTATAATTCTTTCTTGATAGTTTACTTATTATTCAAGTATAATTCTTTCTTGATAGTTTACTTTGTGTTCAAGTATATTTCTTTCTTGATAGTTTACTTTCTATTCAAGTATATTTCTTTCTTGAGAGTTTATTTTGTATTCAAGTATATTTCTTTCTTGATAGTCTACTTTGTATTCAAGTATATTTCTTTCTTGATAGTTTACTTTGTATTCAAGTATATTTCTTTGTTGATAGTTTACTTTATATTCAAGTATATTTCTTTCCTGATAGTTTACTTTGTATTCAAGTATATTTCTTTCTTGAGAGTTTATTTTGTATTCAAGTATATTTCTTTCTTGATAGTCTACTTTGTATTTAAGTATATTTCTTTCTTGATAGTGTACTTTGTATTTAAGTATATTTCTTTCTTGATAGTTTACTTTATATTCAAGTATATTTCTTTCTTGAGAGTTTACTTTGTATTCAAGTATATTTCTTTCTTGATAGTTTACTTTGTATTCAAGTATATTTCTTTCTTGATAGTTTACTTTATATTCAAGTATATTTCTTTCCTGATAGTTTACTTTGTATTCAAGTATATTTCTTTCTTGAGAGTTTATTTTGTATTCAAGTATATTTCTTTCTTGATAGTCTACTTTGTATTTAAGTATATTTCTTTCTTGATAGTGTACTTTGTATTTAAGTATATTTCTTTCTTGATAGTTTACTTTATATTCAAGTATATTTCTTTCTTGAGAGTTTACTTTGTATTCAAGTATATTTCTTTCTTGATAGTTTACTTTGTATTCAAGTATATTTCTTTCTTAATAGTTTACTTTATATTCAAGTATACTTCTTTCTTGATAATTTACTTTGTATTCAAGTATATTTCCTTCTTGATAGTTTACTTTGTATTCAAGTATATTTCTTTCTTGATAGTTTATTTTGTATTCAAGTATATTTCTTTCTTGATAGTTTACTTTATATTCAAGTATATTTCTTTCCTGATAGTTTACTTTGTATTCAAGTATATTTCTTTCTTGATAGTCTACTTTGTATTTAAGTATATTTCTTTCTTGATAGTTTACTTTGTACTCAAGTATATTTCTTTCTTGATAGTTTACTTTGTATTCAAGTATATTTCTTTCTTGATAGAGTTTACTTTGTATTCAAGTATATTTCTTTCTTGATAGTTTACTTTGTATTCAAGTATATTTCTTTCTTGATAGTCTACTTTGTATTTTAGTATATTTCTTTCTTGATAGTTTACTTTGTACTCAAGTATATTTCTTTCTTGATAGTTTACTTTGTATTCAAGTATATTTCTTTCTTGATAGTTTACTTTGTATTCAAGTATATTTCTTTCTTGATAGTTTACTTTGTATTCAAGTATATTTCTTTCTTGATAGAGTTTACTTTGTATTCAAGTATATTTCTTTCTTGATAGTTTACTTTGTATTCAAGTATATTTCTTTCTTGATAGTCTACTTTGTATTCAAGTATATTTCTTTCTTGATAGTTTACTTTGTATTCAAGTATATTTCTTTCTTGATAGTCTACTTTGTATTTAAGTATATTTCTTTCTTGATAGTTTACTTTGTACTCAAGTATATTTCTTTCTTGATAGTTTACTTTGTATTCAAGTATATTTCTTTCTTGAGAGTTTACTTTGTATTCAAGTATATTTCTTTCTTGATAGTCTACTTTGTATTTAAGTATATTTCTTTCTTGATAGTTTACTTTGTACTCAAGTATATTTCTTTCTTGATAGTTTACTTTGTATTCAAGTATATTTCTTTCTTGATAGTTTACTTTATATTCAAGTATATTTCTTTCTTGATAGTTTACTTTGTATCTAAGTATATTTCTTTCCTGATAGTTTACTTTATATTCAAGTATATTTCTTTCTTGAGAGTTTATTTTGTATTCAAGTATATTTCTTTCTTGATAGGGTACTTTGTATTCAAGTATATTTCTTTCTTGATAGGGTACTTTGTATTCAAGTATATTTCTTTCTTGATAGTTTACTTTGTATTCAAGTATATTTCTTTCTTGATAGTTTACTTTATATTCAAGTATATTTCTTTCCTGATAGTTTACTTTGTATTCAAGTATATTTCTTTCTTGAGAGTTTACTTTGCGTTCAAGTATATTTCTTTCTTGATAGTTTACTTTGTATTCAAGTATATTTCTTTCTTGATAGTTTACTTTATATTCAAGTATATTTCTTTCTTGATAGAGTTTACTTTGTATTCAAGTATATTTCTTTCTTGATAGTTTACTTTGTATTCAAGTATATTTCTTTCTTGAGAGTTTACTTTGTATTCAAGTATATTTCTTTCTTGATAGTCTACTTTGTATTTAAGTATATTTCTTTCTTGATAGTTTACTTTGTACTCAAGTATATTTCTTTCTTGATAGTTTACTTTGTATTCAAGTATATTTCTTTCTTGATAGTTTACTTTATATTCAAGTATATTTCTTTCTTGATAGTTTACTTTGTATCTAAGTATATTTCTTTCCTGATAGTTTACTTTATATTCAAGTATATTTCTTTCTTGAGTGTTTATTTTGTATTCAAGTATATTTCTTTCTTGATAGGGTACTTTGTATTCAAGTATATTTCTTTCTTGATAGTTTACTTTGTATTCAAGTATATTTCTTTCCTGATAGTTTACTTTATATTCAAGTATATTTCTTTCTTGAGAGTTTATTTTGTATTCAAGTATATTTCTTTCTTGATAGGGTACTTTGTATTCAAGTATATTTCTTTCTTGAGAGTTTACTTTGCGTTCAAGTATATTTCTTTCTTGATAGTTTACTTTGTATTCAAGTATATTTCTTTCTTGATAGTTTACTTTATATTCAAGTATATTTCTTTCTTGATAGTTTACTTTGTATTCAAGTATATTTCTTTCTTGATAGTCTACTTTGTATTTAAGTATATTTCTTTCTTGATAGTTTACTTTGTACTCAAGTATATTTCTTTCTTGATAGTTTACTTTGTATTCAAGTATATTTCTTTCTTGATAGTTTACTTTATATTCAAGTATATTTCTTTCTTGATAGTTTACTTTGTATCTAAGTATATTTCTTTCTTGATAGTTTACTTTGTATTCAAGTATATTTCTTTCTTGATAGTTTACTTTGTATTCAAGTATATTTCTTTCTTGATAGTTTACTTTATATTCAAGTATATTTCTTTCTTGATAGTTTACTTTGTATCTAAGTATATGTCTTTTCTGATAGTTTACTTTATATTCAAGTATATTTCTTTCTTGAGAGTTTACTTTGTATTCAAGTATATTTCTTTCTTGATAGTCTACTTTGTATTTAAGTATATTTCTTTCTTGATAGTTTACTTTGTACTCAAGTATATTTCTTTCTTGATAGTTACAGTGAAGAGCTTGTAAGTCGTAGTGAGGCAGCAAATGGACTTATAATGTCTATGCAGTGCTTATAGTTGTTTTCCACCATATGTTTTATAATTCTGGAATCTATTAAGCTTTTGTTTTAGAATTCCAGTGGTTATCTCTCGTCCTGGAATTTCGGGTTTGTAATCGTTGCTTTTACCAACCTTTTTGATCCATTTAGTCTTTCTTTGTAGGTAACCTCATTTTCAAAGAGAGGCCTCCAATAATTCTTCAGTGCTTGTTTTCTGGCGGCTTTTATACCGTTATTGTCTGCCTTTTTAACTTTCGGTAGAATAATCTTGTATTTTGTCCGAAACCTTTATTTTCGACTTTCGCTCTATTCTTATATTTATTTCTATTTATTCATTTGGCAAATGTTTATGCACAGGTTCAACTGGTTTGAATTTTTTGGTTACAACGTTAAATTTGGCTTTTTATTTCTGACCTTTGTTGTTTTTGTTTTTGGAAAGGTGGAATTGCTTTCTTAACAATGTACGGTTCTGAGGACAATGATTAACTCTGTGAAGGGTAGGTTATATGGAATGTGTCTATCGAGAGATACATTAGACATTTGTTGCTCTCGTGATTTATATGTAAGCCAACTTTGGTCTCTTCAATCGTCTTACAGCTTCCAGTACTCCTCAACATCTGGCATTTCCTCGGGGAGTGGTGCTGGCGCTTCACTTGTTGGTAAAGAACAGAGGTCTAGTTCATGGTTATTTGTGTTTTCGCTTGTAGAAGGGTCATTCAATGTTGTGCATTGATCCAGGGCGGAAATGTTTACATTTTTTTTTAGTGTAGTGTTTTTTAAATAAGACTTTTGTTATGTGTTTAATCTCATCCTCATTAAACACCTTCTTGCTGTTGTGTGGCTGGGCTCTTATTTTTGAAAATGGGACAGTTCGTTTGCCTGGAGTGAAATAGAAGATTCTCTCCCTTTAGTGCACAAACCAGTATCTACTTTTCTTTCCGAGTAAACATGGATTCCCCTCTACGAGTGTTTTCCTCTTCCTTAATAGGAAATTAGTTCTTTTCTTCCTTCTTTAGAACTGCATTAAAAAAAAAATTCTTCTATTATATAGTTTCATATCATCTGCATAACTAGTGATCGAAGATAGGAACTAGTGTAGCTTTTATTTTTCTCAACGAAATCAGTTTCTTTTAATTTCTCGAATTTTATGTAATGTTTTGCTCCACTTTTCAAACTCCAACTATTTGTGATAGCAAACTTTTTCAGCATCAGACTTGTATTCTTTCTTTTGGTTACCAACGCCTGATGGCTTACATTGTTTATCTACTGTTATGGATGAAGAGCCACTTCCAGACTAAAGGTTTACATCATCGTATGCCTCTTCGTTCCTGGTGTATGAACGATTTGAGGGTCTCTTTAAATCCTGGGCGCAAGCCTGTCAGTATTCTTTTGTGTTTTGTATCAATTATTTTTATGATTTCCTCATTGTACACGGCTTTTTATTTCTCATTCACAGTTGTCCTTTATTGCTAAAGTATGTGATCTCGTCATATTTCATCAGGGTTTATTTCTAATGTCGTAATGTCAGATATTCTGACAATCTACAGAGAGAGCTTAGGCACACGGGACTAGTGTCTAACAGAGATTCAAGTTTCTTTCTTTCTTTTTTTTTAAATTTTCTTCCTTTGACGATTGTAATGCTGAGTATGGGGAAGCCAAACCAGCTGCCAACGTTGCCCCGCTTTTTATTGAAACCAAGAACTCTATTTTGTATCCTCGTTGTTCCCTTAGGTGCAATTGTCTAGATCTATTTTTCATTTATTTACCAGGAATATTAGTAAGATAAGATTTCAAATTCTTCTACCTGAGCCCTGTAGCATCTATAATAACTGGTATGATTGATATCTCCCTAAAATGCCAGTTTCTTTTCATATCATACATGAGATCTTGATATGTGTTGTTTCTCATTTTCATCTCCATTCAGATCTATATCATTATTAGGGAAACTGACTTCAACAAAGGTTGCAACTCTCTCTGACTTATTCCATATAACTATGTAAGGTTTTACACCGGCATTTTCAAGGTAGGTGGCTGTAGGGATAACATGGTCGTAACGTATGGTATATAAGTCATTTTCAACTGTTCTTTCAGGTTGATGTTCCTAGGATTTGCTGCTACATTGAATGTTTTATTCTTTACAAATTGTCCAGTGGAGGAACTTAATACTTTATCATATCTCACTGTGTAGTAGCCATCCCCCAAAAGAACCTTGCAACTTGATAACCGATGACTCACATTTTCCAATTCTGTGTGGCAGAATCTACATTTGGAATCATTAGTGAGACCTGCCCTCTTCTTGAATGCATTGGTCATCAATTACTGGTCTCGAGCAGCCATTATAACCCTTTTATGATCGTGATTTGCACGCTAATGTTTGTCGCATTTTTCAAGGTTCCTCTTTTGGAAAGTTTCGGTATATTTCTGCCAGCTCTTCCTTGCTATTTCTGTGTTATTTAAGTGTTTCAGTCTCATCTGTTAGACAGTCCTGACCAAAATGCTGTTGGTGTTTTACATATCTTCTTCACATGGTGTACATATTCTTTACTAATCGTCTCCCTGGCATGCCGTATGTTCTCGTTTTCCTCAATGCCAACGTATTTATAAGGATCGTGCTCTTCTATGCATGTTTTCAGTGTGGGTCTTCTTCTTAGAACTGAGTTTGACACATTTATCCAGGTCAAATTTCATTCCGATAAGATTGAAGATGGAGTGTATTACCTGCAGAATTTGGTGCAGATCAGTGTCAAAGCTAGCATACAGCTATCAATCTATTGTTTATCAATAACTGGTCTTTGGTACTGAAGCATTTTCTTCTGCACCTTGTCTGCTATCTTTGAAGGTAGGTCCCAGAAGATAGGTGGTCATATATATCGTCGGCTACCAGACAAGTTAAAAACTTGTAGATGGTTGTTAGACAGCATATTGACCTGTATTTATTTGGGCGTCGTGTTTCCTTGGTCTTAAGTTTGTATAACCCTCTGTCAGCCAGGGTGGTGTCGTTTCTTCACCTCTTAGATTCCTGCTAAAGCAATCACTGCAGTGGTGATGGAGTGCAATCAATTGTTTCAGCCAGAAGTTTTGGACATTGTCGATGCCAGGCTCTTTGTGTTTGAAGAATTGTGCCAGTTTTCCTTTTGCTGTAAGCGGGAGTTATGACTGGTTTAGTTGAGCCTAAAAATATCTTCAATCTAGTAGGCTTCTTGATTGTATTTGCTTTCTGTTTCAAATATAGGCCCCCAGTAGTTTTCCAGGTCTTCCTCTGCAAGTGGACTATCTACAGTAATGGTGACCCTTATAAGCTGCCTGTAAAATGCCCTTTAGTTTGTTTAAAACCGCCTGTTTTAAATCTGGGAGTTGATCTTTTTCTCCCAGTTTCTAATCTTCTGGGCAGGTGATGGTATTTTCACTCCAACTCCCTTACTGTATTATGCAACCCTCCAATGTTCTCATGGTAGTATTTGGTACAAAGTTTTCTGATAGTGATTTAAATCGACCCTGCACCGAGGGATCTGCAAGGAACTGCTTTAGTTGGCTTTTAGTTGTTTTTGCAATTTGATCTTCCAGTGAAGTATGTGTCTGGGTCTCTGGGCCATATTTGATGTTTGTTGTTGAATGTTCGGCAGTTAATTTTTCTGTCAATGTTGAGCTCAGCTGCATATGTGATATGGGGGAGTTACTGTTATTGGTATTAGCCTCTTGAGAGCGATGTTAACTTTGGCTCTAACAGTCTTAGCTCTTTTAACAGTTTGAATCTTGGACAAACGTGGTCTGTCCTTCATTCTCATGCACCTCACCTCCTCAATTGTGTTACTGAGCTCCTCCTCCAAAGCTAACTGTTCATCATCTGCTTCTGGTAGTACAACTGATGGTGGTGGTGGTGGTGGTCTAGGTGATTGTGGCGGTGATGCAGGTGATGATATCCTGTTGGCTTTTTCAAGATAAAAAATGACAAAAGATCCTTTCCAGTGTGCTGTTCTGTTCTTTTGTCTTTAATACTTTAGTTTTGCATATTTTCCCTTTTAGTTTTAATTTTCTTCCTTTGAAGATTGTAATGCTGGGGTTGCCCTGCTTTTTACTGAAACCATCCTCGCTGTTTCCTTAATTGCAATTGTCTGGATCTCATTTGCACTTGGTTTACCAGGAATCTTAGTTAGGTTTTCCCCTGATATGAGTTCTAATATGCCTCACTAAGTTTGATTTGTCAGAACAAGAATATCCACACACGGCACAAGAATATGGCTTTTCCCCAGTATGAGTTCTCATATGTATCACTAATGTGGATTTTTCAGAATAAGAAAACCCACACACTTTACAAGAATATGGCTTTTCTCCAGTGTGAGTTCTCATATGTACACCTAACGCTGATTTTTGAGAAAAAGAATGTCCACACACTTTACAAGAATATGGCTTTTCTCCAGTGTGAGTTCTCATATGTATAACTAACGCTGATTTTTTAGAAAAAGAATGCCCACACACTTCACAAGAATATGGTTTTTCTCCAGTGTGAGTTTTCATATGTTCCACTAAATATAGTTTTTGAGAAGCAGAATAGTCACACACGTGACAAGAATGTGGCTTTTCCCCAGTATGAGTTCTCATATGGTTCATTAAGGTTGATTTTGTAGAACAAGTATATCCACACACTTCACAAAAATGTGGCTTTTCCCCAGTGTGAGTTCTCATATGACTCACTAAGTCTGATTTTCTAGAACAAGAAAAGCCACACACTTGACAAGTATGTGGCTTTTCGCCAGTGTGAGTTCTAATATGTCTCACTAAGTTTGATTTTGTCGAACAAGTATATTTATACAGTCATCCATATATATATATATATATATATATATATATATATATATATACAGTCATCCACATACAGTACTGTTTCGCTGTTTTACAGCTCATCAGTGCAGCCAGACAGGCAACTGCCTAAGGCCATGATCGAAACGCGACCGCCCAACTGACAGTTAAGGCTTCTCACTATTACGCTATATGGCTGATGCTGAGTGGGTAATGAATTAACGATGTTTGGACATATATATAATATATATATATTGTATTTCATAATATTGTTTATGTATATATATATTATTTTATATATATATATAGTATTTCATATATGCATATATATACATTACTATAAAATACAATATATATTGTATTTTTAGTATTATATATTGTAGTATTTTATCTATAAGTTTAAACGGTATAAAGATATATAGATATATATATATATATTTATATAAAAATAATAAACTTTTTGACAGTGGTTTCAGCTAGACGGGTATTTATCGTGAGAGATTGGTGACGGGGGACCAGACACTGGAGCTCAGACTAGCACTTGCTATGGAATGTAACGATAAAACAAAGACAGGCTCGCACCGTCTCTTCTGTTGGAGAGAGGTTGCAGGGAAGAGAAAAAGGCATCTCCTACTAAGCCACAAAGTCTATTTCGTACTCTGTCAAGGCAGGATAGGCTGTTTTTAGCAGCTCTTGCCCAGATGTGGCAGCAGTACTCCATCCTTGGACATACTTGACTTTTATATAGATACAGAATTGCATCAGTAGTGAGACATCTTCTGGAACGGTGCAAGGATCCTATCATTTTTCCAGCGACCTTGGTGTATGTGTTCCATTTCAGGTCAGGAGTAAAAGTCAATCCCAGAAGCTTATCAGAACATGGAGCCTCTCCTAGATGAGAGCCATCCATTTCAATTGATGCTAGATGAGGATCAGAGCGTTGATGATGCAAAGATAGAAGCTCGGTTTCTCTTTATTTGGATTTTAGAAATCATGTCAATGTAATTGATTAAAGTAAGAGTAAGTTAGCTTATTTATATAAAAAGCACAAAACCTCTTCATATAAGTAATAAAAAACTAAAGTTAGTTAAAGCAATGGCAGCTGACACCTGTAGTAATACCATAGAACTACTTTTATACGGGCGACAGCTGTGGTCCCTTGGTATATGAATATATACAAGAACCTCACTTCCCGCTCAGACATGGTCTAGTTTACATGTGTATATCTTTTCCGTATGTATATATATATATTAATAAATCATTTGTTCATCTAAACATCTCTGCTATAATTCAAGCATCAACACACCCACACGCACACAACAATTCAACCTTTTTTATCTTAGTCAAAGGTAAAAGGTAAGAAAATCAGAGTAAGTGTACTAAAATATGATTGTGTAATATGACAAGGTACCTGATTAGCAAAACGATAAAAAGGTGGGCGCATGCACACTGAATGCCATTTAGATTTGGCAGACCAACTACTCTTGTATAAACCCAATCAGTTGGTTGACAGTCTACTCACAGTTGACTCCATTCTCAACTGCTGTATTGATCTGTGATCTAAAAAAAGTGAAAGATAACTAAATAGCGACTAAAGAGTGGATTATGTGATTCAACTTTTTCTGGTGACTTTTTTCCTTAGGTTCAACAGTTTGAAGGTTTTCACAACTAATGTTTATAAAGCATATATATGCACAATGTATTGAGACAGTTCTGATTTGCTGCTAACAATTTTTCACATAGTTTATCGGATGCGAGCTTCAGTGGTATGATGTCATAATAATTTGCCCCACTTTTTTTATCTGTGCATCTACCTAAACGTAGATTCCATGAACAAAGCTTTTTTCTTAGAACTGTAAACCTGTGGAACTCTCTTCCATTCACCTGCTTTCCGGCTGACTATAATATGGTCGTTTTCAAGTCCAATGTAAACAAGTTCTTGATGGGCTATTCCCCTTAAGTAATCCAATTTACTAAATTTCCACTACTAACAATTATTACGTCATTGTCCCATTGATCACTTTACACTTATTAACCCTTATCCTTGAGTGGCCTCTGGCCTTGATAAGTGGCGACTCCATTGTAAAAAATCATCATTGGAATATGAGTTGTTCAGAGGAAATGTAAACATTATGTGTATAGAGTGTGTACCACTTCACCTGATAAATCGACTTGCCCTTAAATTGAGATGGGCTTGAGTGATGGATGGATACCAGAGCATAAATATTTTACAGATATATTCTGTCTGACCCGTCAACCCTAATCTGATAGAAACAGTTTTGATAACTCGCTTATTCATGTCTCATCAACACCTATTAATTTTTATGTAATAATAATAAAGTATGGAGTAATTATTGGATTAGACAGAGTTGCAAAACAATTTTGAGGAGCTGCTATTTTATATGTGGTTTATAAAATGCTTTGAAGTTCTGTAATTATTCAATTCCTATATAAATACAACATAATACGAGCACCTACTTCATTGCCAGTCAATCAGACATATAATCGGTCACAGTTTTCAGTCTTTGCGACAATTATTGGGGAGGTGCCCAAATGTGTTTTTGCTTTCTTACATTTCTTAAGGGGGGATAAAAGTTCATGTGTTGTTAACTATTTTGCATTTCAACCTTCCAATTTAATAAATAAAACCACCATAAAAATATTGTTGTTGGCTTTCTTATATTTAATATTCAAATTCATATTTGATATAAAGAAAGCGTCATGTTATTTATTTTTTGTTTGTTTTATATAAAAATGGGAATGGGGGTATTTTTTTAAATTTCAATTTTAAATTCAAAGATTGGTCCTTTTTACTCATACATTCTATTTTTTGTTCTGTTTTAAATTTATAAAAACCCACCCCTCTTTATTAAATACTAGCCTGGATGCCCAGCGTTGCCCGGGGTTTTCAAGGTGTGTTTTGAGCAAAATTAAATCGATGCTTATTTTATGAAATCTTTTTTTTTATTTCAATTTTAAATTCAAAGAGTGGGCTTTTTTACTCATACATTCTATTTTCTGTCCTGTTTTAAATTTATTAATTAGTAGCTTGGGAGGCCAGCGTTACCCAGGTTTTTCAACGTGTGTTTTGAGCACAAAAAAATGTGGTAGTAGGAAGGCAAGCTAAAACCCGCAGCCCGTAAAGGCGGAAGAGAAAATGAAAGAATATCTGACGTCTTAACACAATTCCATGACGTGACCGGAAGTTCAGAATGTTAAAATTATGCAAAGTCAATCCAACCGATATGATGGATTGCAAAAGTGACTCGCAAAAAAATCGATCCATCTTTGTAGAAAACAGTTGAGGATGAAGAAATTAATGTGTTAGGCCAATCTTTCGATATTTGGTGTCCGAGACATCAAGCTTCACAATGATACTGATCTCGTGAAAATGCGTCGACTCTGACAAAATTTTTAGGCATACAAACATACATACGCGCACAAATTTAAACAAACAGGTGAGATTTATAGTATAGATAACACAATTATTTAGAAAGCTATTCTTAACATGGGGAAGGGAGTTCTTGCTAAATAATTTGTACATTCATCTAACAATTTAAAAAATTTAAAAAGTGCATTTTGTAGTCAACACAAAAACGAAAAACTGGGCAAAAAACAACAAATATATAGCAAATGAGTGTTATTAAAGGCAACATAATAAACCCTTCTACCTACTTGGATGAGATATTTGTGCTTAAATAATTTTTAAGCGTTTATTTACTTTTAAAAAATCTGTACCGTATCTTATGTTAGAAGAAATAAAAATGCGTGATATAAAACAGTCATCTAAGATGTCACGATAATCGCTTAAAAATCGATACTTAAATAAAGTACTGGTAGAAAACCACAAAATTAACATTTTTGAAAAGTTTTGTTATGCCCAACGATTTTTTACGGTATCTTTAGTTAAATAATTTGTTAAGTGAAATTCCAAATAACTATTTGAAAAAAATAAAAACAAAAACTATTTGAAAAAAATAACAACACAAAAAAACGTAAGAAAGCAAAAAATAAATAAATAAAATGATATGAGCCACCTATCTCTTCCCCATTCAACCAAAAATTGAAAACTGCAAATGATTACAGGTATTTTTTTTTTACACGGTGGTCACCACTTATTAAGTCCCAGAAGCCACTCATGGATAAGGGTTATTGCAAGTACAGTACGTTGGTGTGGAGATTTAATGAAGTGTTTACTTAAGAGGGCGGTTCATTAGGAATTTGGTTGGACTTGAAGACATCCAGGTTGTAGTCAGGTGGGAAGCAGGGGGACGGAACAGAGTATTATTGCCTGCTAACTGGTCATTAACTCGGTGCTTATTTTATGTTAAATTTATATAGGAAAGTGATTCCACGTCCTAAAATCTTAAATATTTATTATTATTTGTCGTGTCTTTGAACGATATTTTTTTTTTATTGTTGAAACGTAATAGCAAAAATACTTAATTTTTATTTATTTTATTTTATTTATTTTTTAGAGAGTAAATAACGCTGGGTTACATTGGAAAGATTTACAAATATATTTTTCTACATAAATTTACTGATAATTAATGATGGTCAATAAATATTTGATCATTTTATGTAAACGTGATAAAAGAAAGTGATCCCCATTCTAAAATCTTAAATATGGGATGAAACATACAAAATCAAACGAAATTCTCTAGCGACATAATAGGTAAGTGTAGACAGAAAAAAATTTTTATGTTAAAACAATTAGGTACTTGTGCACTTATGTTACCATGCTGAAATAACCTTATTATTCAGAAAGCCATTCTTAACATGGAAAGAGTGTTTTGTAACTATTCTGTACTTCCACCTAATAATTTAATAAAATATGATCTCATAAAATTCGAATTTAACTTAAAAATACGATTTTTAAAAATAGAAGAGAAACATAAGTGGATAATCATTTAACAATTAAAGACTGGAAATTAGTTTTTTTATTATTTTTGTGTGTGTGTGTGTGTTTGTGTGATCATAAGTTGATAATCATTAGGGGCTGCCAATTAAATTCTGGAAAATTAGTTTTTTTGTGATCAGTTTTCTTCGAATTAAATTATTGTGTTTACGGTTCTCAGAAATTACACAAGTGTTTTCTTTCTTTTTTTTAGATTTTTTTTTTTAGATTTTTTTTTTTTAGATTTTTTGTGTAAAAAAAAAGAAAACAAAAACTTATCTTTTATCCCATGAATTAAAAATAAACCAAATAAATTGGAAATTCACATTTTATATTCACGTTTGTTATAAATTATATCGAATCAATATTTTTATTGCAAAATAAATTTGTTTTTTAAATATTTTTATTGCAAAAAAAAAAAATGAAATGAATAAGCATAATTTAATATTTAAGGTTATTAAAAAAAAATTCGAATTAAAAGTGTAAAAAAAACGGTACTTGTACAGTTTAATCAAGACATAAAAAAATGAAAATATCGAAAAAAGGTTATATTGTACGATCTTCGAAAAAAAAATTCACTTAATTTGATCAAGTAGTTTTTTTGTTTTTTGTTTTTGTTTTTTTTACAGCGGAAAAACACGTTTTTATGAGAGCGCGTTGAAGGCAGGCATCTTGTTTTGTATTTTTTAAATTTTGTTCGAGTTTATAAACGCCACGGGGAGATAACTCTATGTAAAGTGCCGACACTCCCTCCCCATCTTTAATACTAGCTTTTCTTCCTTAAATTCGAACCTTTTTGCTCGGTATCATTACATTTTTTTTTTTCGCTGTAAAGCAAAAACTACTTGATGAAATTAAGTGATTTTTTTTATTCGGAGAACTTCATTCCATAACAGATACGTACAATTAAATTTTTTCGATATTTTCCTTTTTTTTAATGTCCAAAAACATTTAAAAACTTACCTTTCATTTCAGTTCCAATACGAAAAAAAAATCGGGTTCAAGTCTTTGTTCTTTTGTGTTCAAAACACAAAAATTGTTTTTTTTTTTTTTTAAAGATTTCTTTAGTAAATTGATACAACTTTTGTTTTGTGTGTGAAAATCATTAAGAAATAAAATCTATGAAAATATAAAAGAATCAAAATTAAAAGAAATTATTTAAATAGAAAATCAACTGCTAAGAACAAAGAAGTTAAGGCCAACGTAATAACACGGTGTAATCATTATTTCGTTCCTTGTGTAAAAATGTCTGTTTATTATTAAAGCGTATCGAATTGTTTTCCTATCAAGTTCGGATTATATTTGTCAATGATTAAAGCTTGTTTTCGATATCTTTTATAAATTTCTCTTTTGTATGTCTATTTCATTAAAAATTAAAACATAAAAAACACATTTATAAAAAAAAAACTGAACATTTCATTATATTTGAATTAGTCAAACTACTGTTAACATCCCAAATGAAAATAGGAATTGAATAAGTCAAACCGTCCTTATATGGGGGGGAAAAAAACGCGAAGTTAGTTAAATTACAAAAATAGATTTGGACCAAGAAAGTAAACTATAATCTTTACATTATGAAACTTGAAACTGATTCGGTTAAACTTAAGATGACCCGCCTGACAAATGTCACAGTAACATTTATTGAGTGGTTCTGGTTGTTTTCTACCAACATTTTGTTTTATTTCTTATTTTGAAGCGATTATCGGGTCTTCAAAGACATTGTGGTAAGCTTTTCTTGTTCTCCAACAGCGTTCAACCTTACTTGTTTTTCGAACGGAATAAACATTATACATTAACTAAAAACACTGAAAACTTAACCATTCGCCCATGTATGGAGTATTGTTGTCATATTTGGGCTGGTGCATCTGTTACTAGTCTCTCGCTCCTAGACAAGGTCCTGAACTGTCATCTAAGCTTCAGCCTCTCTCCCATCGACGAAATGTAGCATCCCTCTGCCTCTTGTACAAGTACTTTAACGTTGAATACTCTGACGAACTGCAAGCACTTGTACCCCCTCGACGTAATTACCCACGACAAACCCGACAAACAGCAAAATCCCACCCCTCCACAGTTGTGATCCCTAAATTTAAGAACGCCTTCTACTCCAGTAGTTTCTTGCCCCTTGGAATTCCCTTCCGAGTTCTCTTTCCCCAACTGTACTGACATGCAGAAGTTCAAGTGTAACGTAAACCGACATCTTGCTGTCCAACTCCCCACCTAGTACCCCTGTCGCTTATGTCCCTGATAGTAGCCCCTACATCAAAGTGACAATGTGCCTTGTTTGGGGTGATAATGTAATAAAAGAAAATCATTAAAAAACACAGAATTATACAGAATGGAGTTAGTGCACATTTAAAAATGTCATCAATGTAACGTTCTTTGTTAAGAACAAGAAAAAATTGTCTATTGGCATTTTTAAAAAATTGATGGAGATTTCCCTCTTTCAGAAATGGCTGCTCAGACCATCACTGATGATGATTTCTTCATTTTGAAAATCTTTTCTGCATTATCAGGTATTCTCACAAGGACTTTTTCATTTTGATGCTTGTTGGATGTTGAAGTGAGAATAAATTTTCATCTGTGAAGATGATGTTATTGAGCGTGCCTTGTCTGATAATAAGGTTTAACAAGAGTCGATTTCTGATGAGTTTCTTTGCAATTGTGGCTGCAGAGAGAACTGTCGCTTTTGGAGCTTATAAGATGACATTAATAGGTCACTTCAACATATCCTTCACATCGTTGGTGATGTTTGTGCTTTGTTCCTCATTTGTCTCATGGATTTTTTGGGGGGATTTCGTATGATTTTTCCCTAACATTTTCTTTATAAGTGTGTGTGTGTGTTTATATACCGTGTTTACATATATCAGTGTGTGTGCATACCGTGTGTACATATATCAGTGTGCCTGTATATACCTGTGTATATATATCAGTGTGCGTGTTTATACTGCATATACATATATCAGTGTGTGTATATACCGTGTGTACATATATCGGTGTGTGTATATACCGTGTGTATATATCTCAGTGTGTGTGCATATTATCATCATCGGCCATCACTCGTGTCCGAGTAAGACTGTCTTCCGTTTTGGCTTCGGTGGGTCCTCAGGTGAGCATAGAGCCCAATCCTAGACCCAATTTTTCTTGGGCATATAAAGGTAGTAGTGGTGGGCTGGGGTTGGGTGTGTCTGGTTGATAATCAGTCCTTTCTGTGCTTGCGTTTATCCTCAGCAGCTTGATTTAGGTCACTACTATAAAGTGCAGCACCTTCGTGGACAGCGCTCCCCCATGCCAACCTGCTCCCAGCCACGTCCTCCCATGTCTCAAGGTCCATGTGAAACCGCTTTAAATTTACTTTGATGTTGTCCTTATACCTCATCTTTTGGCCACCCTGGACACGCTTTCCCTCAACAAGCTGAGAGTAGAAAATCTGTTTTGGGAGGCAGAGATCCGGCATTCGGACAACATGGCCAGTCCATCTGAGCTGGCGTTGAGCAACAGTAGCGGTGATAGTAAGAATGTCAGCCTCACTCAGGACGCTGGTATTGGTGCGTCGGTCCTTCCAACTGATTTAGGATTTTTTGGAGGCATCTTTGGTGGTACGTCTCCAGGGTTTTTACGTGCCTCGCATATGTGGTCCAGGTCTCCGATCCATAGAGAAAAGTGGGCAGCAAGACAGCTTTGTATACCATGATTTTGGTCTTTGCCAGAAGGTCACGGTTCTCAAATACACTCTTCCTTAGCTTTGAGAAAGCCCCACTGGCACAGCTGAGTCGGTGTTGTATTTCATCATCTATGTTGGATTTTGATGTTAGGATGCTGCCTGGGTATGGGAAGTGGTCCACATTTTCCAGTCTAGCGTTGTCGATGGAGATGGGTGGGGGTGAGACTAGAGTACTGTTTGGTGGTGACTGATGGAGGATTTGAGTTTTTTTTATATTGATTGTTAGTCCTACCTGTTTGTACGCCCTCGTGAAGGCAACTAGTGTACACTGTAGGTCCTCTTCTGAGAGGGCTACAAGGGCGTTATCGTCTGCATACTGTAGCTCCATAATGGATATGGTGTTTGTTCGACCTTTGGCCCTGAATCTGTTGATGTTAAAACGTCGTCTGTCAGTTCTGTACATAATCCGAACTCCACAGGGAAGATGTTGGTCCGTGAGATGGAGGATAGCAGTAATGAAGATGGAGAACAGGGTTGGGGCAATGACACATCCCTGTTTCACTCCTGTGTCAACCCTGAAGGGCTCTGTTTCATCTCCACTACTACTGAGGACTGTAGCTGACATATTGTCATGTAGCAGTCTCAGTACCCGAATGTACCTCTCTGGGCATCCAAACCTTGCAAGAACCAGCCAAAGTAAGGTCTATAAAAGCTATGCATAATAGTAAATTTTGCTCCCTGCACTTTTCTTTGAGTTGACGAGCAGTGAAGATTATGTCCATCGTGCCTCTATTTGGTGCGTGTATATACCGTGTATACATATATCAGTGTGTGTGCATATATACCATGTGTATATATCTCAGTGTGTGTGTGTGTATATATACCGTGTGTACATATATTAATGTGTTTATATACCCTGTGTGCATATATCAGTGTGCGTGTGTATACTGTGTGTACATATATCAATGTGTGTATGTACCGTGTATACATATATTAGTGTGTGTGCATATACCGTGTGTACATATATCTGTGTGTGTGTGTATAGCGTGTGTACATATATCATTGTGTGTGTATACCGTGTGTTCATATATCAGTGTGTGTGTATACTGTGTGTACATATATCAGTGGGTGTGTGTATATACCATGTGTACATATATCAGTGTGTTTATCGTGAAAGATTGTCGAGGGGGGACCAGATATTGGAGCTCGGACGAGCACTTGCCATGGAAATAATGATAAAACAAAGACAGGCTTACAAGATCTCTTCTGTGGGAGATAGGTTGCAAGGAAGAGAAAAGGGCATCCCCCACTAAACCACGAAGTCTATTTTTTACTTTGTCAAGGCAGGATAGGCTGTTTTTAGAAGCTCCAGCTCAGATGTGGCAGCTTTGACGTACTTGGCTTTTATATCTTCTGGAGCGGTAGATGTTAAATAAACAAATAGGGCGCAAGCAAATTACACGGCGATCTGAATGTGGTTAAACATCGATTTTTTCTCATATTCACATCTGCGAGTCGGAACATTTTACAACATTCCATTACTTCTCTATCAAAGGAGGAGGTAATGCATAGGAGGGCGCAAATCATGACAAGTAAAACCAGAATGTTGATAACGCGACAAAACGTTGAAATGCGTAAACAAACTAGAAACAGTTACTACACTTCCATCGTTAGTCGTTGATTGCATGTAAAACATCAGGTTTAAGTCTGGAATTATAAGTTAAGGTCATCGTAAAGTTAACAGAATCGAATCTGATAAAAATAAGTCGCAATTTTCATAATGTAATCATGTGATTATTGTTTTGTTTTTTGTTGGTTCAAATCTAGTTTTTGTTATTTGATTGACTTCGCTATTTGTTCAATTCCTTCCTTTTTGAATTGTTTATGTGAAATATTCAGTTTTGCATTTTTTTATATTTGGATTATTTGGATTACTGTTCTCATCTTGGATGTAAACAGTAGTTCGCCTAATCCAAATCATAATGAAATGGTCAATCTTTTACACGAGGAACAAAATAATGATTACACCGTATTACGATGAACATAAGTTCTTTGTTCTGAAGCACGTGTTTTTCTTCTTATAATAATTTCACGTTGAAATCGTGTTTTTTGTATTTAAATTTTGATTCTTTTATATTTTCATATATTTAATTGCTTAATGAATTGGACACACAAAACAAAATTTGTATCAATTTACTAAAGATTATATTAAGAAATCCTAACAAACAAACAAATTTTCTGCGTTTGACACAAAAGAAAAACGATTTTTTTTTCGTATTAAATTCCTGGAATGGAAGGTAAGTTTTTGTTTTTCACTTTACAAAAATATTATTCAACAACTTAAAAATAATCTTAAATATTAAAATAAGTTTATTTTTTTATTGCAATCCAATAAAAATATTGGTTTCGTGAATAAAATAAAATATGAAATGTGACCATGTGGGTCAATGTCAAGTTTCTTTCCAACTACTTCAAAAACTTTCAAATGACGACTTTTTTGAAGGTTTTCAATGATGATGAAAACGAATATCACATTTAAATTTGGGGCAGATAAGTAGTTTTCATGATATGAAGAAATTACTTTTTTTAAAAAGTATGGGATCACGACACTGTGTTATGTAAATTTCACGTAAAAAAAAGCACCCTTTTCTGGTCACCTTTTTCGTCATATAAAACAAATTTGAAAATGAAAAAAAATGAACGAATCTCTTAGTAAAAAACAGCGCCGGTTTTTGGGGGTTCTGAAAACGAATATCACACTTAAAAATTGCTTTATGATATGAAGAAATTACTAAGTGACCAAAAAGTGGGTGCTCATTTTACGTTACTTTTATATAGGAAAGTGATCCCCCACTTATTGAAAAATAATTTCTTCATATTATGAAAACTACTTATCTGCCCCAAATTTAAATGTGATATTCGTTTTCAGCATAACCGAAAACCTATTTCAAGTCATCATTTTAAAGTTTTTTGAGAGTTGGAAAGAAACTTGACATTGACCGAAATGTGTTTATTTAAGTAAAATTTTAATATTAAACTAACTTTACAATATGAAATGTAAGTTATTTTTTTACGCTTTACAAAAAAATCCCATTCAATTGTTTTTTAAATAATCTGAAACAGTTTTTTTTTTTTTTGCAATATCCCTCAAAAATATTGATTCTTAAAATTATATTAAACATAAAAAAGGTTTAATTTTATTGGAACCCAATAAAAATATTGATTTCGTCAATAAAAATGTGGGTACTCATGCAGAGAGTGAGCCGTGCTGAAATAATAACGTTATTATTTTTAAAAGCCATTCTTAACCTGGGGAGGGGAGGGTGTTTTGTGCCTATTCTATACTTTAACCTTACAATTTAAAAAAAGACATATAATTAAACTTGGAAGTACGATTTAAAAAATAGCGCGGCTCAGTCAGTGCATTAGCACCGCCTATTTAATATATATATATATATATATATATGTATGTATGTATGTGTGTGTGTGTGTGTTTATAAATAGTTTCCTGTCCTAATTTACCTATTATGTGTCTAGAAAATTCCGTTTGAATTTTGATATTTTATTCAATGTTTTAGGTTTTGGAATAATGATTCTTTTATTACGTTTACATAAAATGATTCTTTTGTTACGTTTACATAAAATGATTCTTTTATTATGTTTACATAAAATGATTCTTTTATTACGTTCACATAAAATGATTCTTTTATTACGCTCACATAAAATGATTCTTTTATTACGTTTACATAAAATGATTTTTTTTATTACGTTTACATAAAATGATTCTTTTATTACGTTTACATAAAATGATTTTTTATTACGTTTACATAAAATGATTATTTTATTACGTTTACATAAAATGATTATTTTATTACATTTACATAAAATGATTTCTATTACGTTTACATAAAATGATTATTTTATTACGTTTACATAAAATTAGAACTTAACAGAAACTTAATAAAAAACAAAATAATTGGTAAATGTTTACAATCGAATCCAAAGTAGTTTTACTGCTTAAAAAATAAAACTGTATTTTTTCTTTGGCCTTATGTCTTAAAGCCATTAAAAATATTCCGAAAAATAGAATGAAAAACACAAAATTTAAATATTTAAGACTTTTTTTATAAATTATGCTTAAAATTAGCACCCACCCCTTCCTAATCTTCCTAATAATAGATGATTCAATCTGATATTTAGATTTTTATGAAAAATGTGTTTATTTACTTTCGTGATTTCTGAGAAAAAAATAATGTTTACCATAAACAAAATAAGTACATCCAAAGTTTGTCGAATTGTTAGACAACTGAGCACAAAATGTTTTTTTTTTAATTTTACAAATACTTTTCTGTCCACATTTACCTAATATGTCGCTAAAGAATTGGTTGAATTTTGATATTTTATTCAATTTTTTATGTTTTAGAATACGGACAATTTTTTTAATTGAGTTTGCATAAAAAATATAAAGTCATTTATCACCAATTAACAGAAGTTTTTCAGTATTTCATTGTTTTTTTTTTTTAGCTTTTTTACTTTCCACGATTATCTATTATTATGATTTTACTTTTTTACATGATTTTACTGTTTGGTTTTACCAGTTTTTTTACACCAAACATTTTTTATAACATTTTCACTCCAAACATTTTGTATAACATTTTCACTCCAAACATTTTTTATAACATTTTCACTCCAAACATTTTTTATAACATTTTCACTCCAAACATTTTTTATAAAATTTTCACTCCAAACATTTTTTATAACATTTTCACTCCAAACATTTTTTATAACATTTTCACTCCAAACATTTTTTATAACATTTTCACTCCAAACATTTTGTATAACATTTTCACTCCAAACATTTTTTATAACATTTTCACTCCAAAAATTTTTTATAACATTTTCACTCCAAACATTTTTTATAACATTTTCACTCCAAACATTTTTTATAACATTTTCACTCCAAACATTTTGTATAACATTTTCACTCCAAACATTTTTTATAACATTTTCACTCCAAACATTTTTTATAACATTTTCACTCCAAACATTTTTTATAACATTTTCACTCCAAGCGTTTTTTATAAAATTTTCACTCCAAACATTTTGTATAACATTTTCACTCCAAGCGTTTTTTATAAAATTTTCACTCCAAACATTTTGTATAACATTTTCACTCCAAGCGTTTTTTATAAAATTTTCACTCCAAACATTTTTTATAACATTTTCACTCCAAGCGTTTTTTATAACATTTTTACTCAAAACATTTTTTATAACATTTTCACTCCAAAAATTTTTTATAACATTTTCACTCCAAACATTTTTTATAACATTTTCACTCCAAACATTTTTTATAACATTTTCACTCCAAACATTTTTTATAACATTTTCACTCCAAACATTTTTTATAACATTTTCACTCCAAACATTTTTATAACATTTTCACTCAAAACATTTTTTATAACATTTTCACTCCAAACATTTTTTATAACATTTTCACTCCAAACATTTTTTATAACATTTTCACTCCAAACATTTTTTATAAAATGTTCACTCCAAACATTTTTTATAACATTTTCACTCCAAACATTTTTTATAACATTTTCACTCCAAACATTTTTTATAACATCTTCACTCCAAACATTTTTTATAACATTTTCACTCCAAACATTTTGTATAACATTTTCACTCCAAACATTTTTTATAACATTTTCACTCCAAACATTTTTTATAACATTTTCACTCAAAACATTTTTTATAACATTTTCACTCCAAACATTTTTTATAACATTTTCACTCCAAACATTTTTATAACATTTTCACTCCAAACATTTTTTATAAAATGTTCACTCCAAACATTTTTTATAACATTTTCACTCCAAACATTTTTTATAACATTTTCACTCCAAACATTTTGTATAACATTTTCACTCCATACATTTTGTATAACATTTTCACTCCAAACATTTTTTATAAAATTTTAACTCCAAACATTTTTTATAACATTTTCACTCCAAACATTTTTTATAACATTTTCACTCCAAACATTTTTTATAACATTTTCACTCCAAACATTTTGTATAACATTTTCACTCCAAACATTTTTCATAAAATTTTAACTCCAAACATTTTTTATAACATTTTCACTCCAAACATTTTTTATAACATTTTCACTCCAAACATTTTTTATAACATTTTCACTCCAAACATTTTGTATAACATTTTCACTCCAAACATTTTTTATAAAATTTTAACTCCAAACATTTTTTATAACATTTTCACTCCAAACATTTTTTATAACATTTTCACTCCAAACATTTTTTATAACATTTTCACTCCAAACATTTTTTATAACATTTTCACTCCAAACATTTTTTTATAAAATTTTCACTCCAAACATTTTTTATAACATTTTCACTCCAAACATTTTTTATAAAATTTTCACTCCAAACATTTTTTATAAAATTGTCACTCCAAACATTTTTTATAAAATTTTCACTCCAAACATTTTTTATAACATTTTCACTCCAAACATTTTTTATAACATTTTAACTCCAAACAAGGCACATTTCCACTTTGATGTATTGGGCTACTATCAGGAACCCAAGTTGCAGGGGTACTATGTAGGGAGTTTAGCAGCAAATGTCTGTTTACATTACACTTGAACTTCTGCATGTCAGTACAGTTGGGGAAGCAGAAGAGAATTTTAAAGTATGAGCTCTAATTTATAATTGCTGCATATCGGGGGTTTCATTTTAAGAGTCTTAGGAAGAGTTATTAAGAGTCTTTGTCTTGAAGGACTCAGAGAGAGAGAGAGAAGTTGTATTGTAAGAGACTTAGAGAGATATTGTTCATGTTAGGAGAGATTCTTATATATTAAAATGTTCATTGGACGTGTAGAAGAAGAGAAGGAGAAAGCTCTTTGAGTGAAGGGATATAGTGTTCAGACAGTTCGGACATTGTGTAGACATGATGATGTTGAGACGTGTATGTAAATACATATAACACAAATATATAAAACAATTGGACTTTACCTTTGTATAAGAAACATAAGACACAAGAGCTTTACAAAAACACTTGATGGTTTATTCTTCACACGACCGGCCGGGATTTCCATCCTCAAGAATTCAAAGTCTCACATTTTTCTTGAAGTGACGTCTCGCTCCTAGACGACTGACTTTCTCTGAGTTTTCTCACTGACTGTTTTCTAACTAAAGTTTTTCTCTATCCCTCGAACTTTCTATTTTCCGTGACGTCATACACATGTTAAAACATGTGCATTCTTTCACGTGTCCTGGACATACGTGTCCAAAACTTTTCCTATTTCTACAAAAGGAATTTTTACCTATATTCAATATGTTAAAACATTATCTTATAAGCTGCATTCTTTCAATTTAAAATTTCATAATAAGCTTGACAGCTCACATTCTTTTCTTGAATATTTATCTATATTCTAAACAAATGTTTCGTTTTAGATTTTTAAATTCTCACACGTAATCCATTTCTAAACTAGATTACGAGGTTCGAGTTCCGCCTATGCCATTTCATTTTCATTTTAAACTAAATTCTCCATTTTTATACTTACATGAAAAGGGGACAGCCCTTATCATGTAACATAATCCCCCTCACCAAGCTTTCACGAGAAACACTCGTCTAGCTGAAAAAACTATCAATAATTCCCCCCACTCTTTATCTAAACCAAAACATAAGCATAGATTCCATGAACAAAGTTTCTTTCTTAGAATGCACACCCGTGGAATTCTTCCATTGGCCTCCTTTCCAGCTGACTACAATATGGTCATTTTTCAAGTCCAACTTAACCATGTTCTTAATGAGCCGTTTCCCTTAAGTAATTCAATTTATGAAATTTCCACTAACAATTACCACAACAGTGTTCCATTGACCACTGTATGCTTATTAACCCTTACCCCCAGTGTCCCTTGATAAATGGTGACTCATTTGTAATAAAAAACATGTCAAACGTAGGTATATAAAATTTCAAACGTAAAATTTTCACTGACTCCAAAAAATATAATTTAAAACTTTTCTTAAACTTGAAAAATATATTAACTATTGTGTAAAAACACTTAAAAAAAAGCAACTGTTACAAACTCTTAAAAACTGTGATCGCAAATTAAAATCAAACATGTTTCAGCATTTTATAAAAACATATTCTGTGGAGATCATAAAATTCCATAAAATCTCTCCCGTGAACAACTTGTGCTCACCAAACAATGAAGTACAACCGCACAATATATTTATTGTGTGATTATTATTTGAAGCTGAATTAGTATTGATACAACACATAAACATTTTAAGGCCAATCGATTTGGCAGGTGTGTTGTTACACACTCCTTACACATAATACAAATTTTATGACGTCATCATACCATCTGGTCTGAACATCATAAACCACATGCAAAATGGATATTGGCAGCTGAAAATAAGAACTAAGCTTTGACAACCTGCACATTAGTTAACATTATCGTCACCAACATCTGGTATTTTAGGTGTAACATTATATAATTTCATAACTTCTTTTCAATTTGCACATTTTTTTTATTATTCTGTAAAACATAACTCATAACTAATTTTATGACGTCATAGCATCTGGCCTGAACATAATAAACCACATGCAAAATGGATAGTGAAAAATAAAAACAAAGTTTCACCAATCTGCACAATAGCTAATTTTATTGCAACCAACGTTTGGTCCGTAATATGAAACAAAATATCAGTTTATAACTTCTTTGCAATTTGCACAATTTTTTTTATTTCTCGGTAGAACATAACTTTTAAAAATTATTAAAATTTGTGATTCAAGTTTAAAGACAGGCAGTTCTTATTCATATGACCTTAATTTATGTAAAATTTGCTATACAAACAGTGAAGAGGATATTTTAGTGCAATATGATTGTAAGGACAAGTTCACTACATTCAGCAGTGCCTGCCGCTTTCTCTACACAAACCATGACCGAAAATTGATGCACATTAAATATCTGCAAGATACAGAAACAAAGATTAACTTGTTTGACTTGTTGATCTAGTGTTACTCTTCATTAATTCTCTGTTGAGGTACCTCCTTATAATACATCATCATATTCCAGACATTTCTATTCAAAGCCATATATAAGTTTTTTTTGTTTATCTCTCCGTTTCAATTGTGACTTTACAATGAAAGAAAGAAGTTCATGAAACCATTTGTAATTCTCTCCCTGTTTTTCTGACTATATAAACATGCAAAACTTTAATGTGATGTAAACAGACATATCACTTACAGGGAATGGCTCTGCTGATATGGCCCATAATCCATAGTATCTCATTATGTTTCAGTTGCAATGTGTGTTTTTTTAACGCCAACAATGATACTTTTTCAGTATTTTTTGCTTATTAAATTATTACGTGAAATTATAGAATAGTTAACGTAACTTATCTCTCATTCTCCCTCAACAAACGTAAGAAAACTGAAACCGATACAGTCCCCCTCTCTCTCTGCCACAACAAATTGTAACCATATTGTTTATTATGTTAAATGCATAAAATATAAACGACATGCAAAATTTATGAATAAAGCAGATAAAGCATTAGGTAAAAGGAGATACTTTAAAGTCGTTAAAAAGAGTATTGTAATGTTGCTCTTCATCAATTCTCTGTTCAGGTACCTCGTTATAATACATCATTATATTCCAGTACTTTTCTGTTCAAAGCTGTGAACTTATGGAGCTGTATTTCATCTGTTTTTATTGCCTATATTCATTATAAAATCTCTAAAAACTATATTCCTTAAAAATATAAAAGGAATGAACTTTCTAAATATAAAACAATTTTTAAAGATTTATTATTACATGTGCTGATCTTACATGTGATTAAGTTTTAAAAAAATATTTATATTAAGCTGAATTAGAGATGAACAGGTATTTTTCTTCATTGGTTTGGAATAATAGGATTGACACATTGAGAAATACACGAGAAGAAATAGAAAATGTAATTGTCCCAAGCAACGAAAATATCAATCTATATGTGGTAGATGTATTGTTGTAAAATGTTTAGTTAAAAATCAAAATGATTAGTTAAATGTTTAGTTAAAAGTCAAAATAATTAGTTTAAATGTTTGTTATATGTTAATAATAATTTATATATTTTGTCTTACTAATATTTAAATGTAGAGCATTAAACTCGTTTAGGAGTTAAACGTCTATGATTACAAATAATTTTAACGTTCGGATGAATTAAGAATGAACAAATATTTTTAGATAAAATATTCCAACGCCAATTTTTTAAACTCTTTGTTTCCTCAAACAGTAAAAGTCTTACAAGCTTAAATAGAGGAGATTCTGATGTTTGTTTTCCGATTGATACAATTTTCTATGAGTTCATCAAAGAACATTTCATTAAATAACTCGATTGATCTTTAAGTTATATTTCAGACTCTTTTTGAAGTTTGTCTAAGACAAAGATGGTCCTGGTAGTTGCACGAAGCCATATTTACAACAATACACAATACATATGGTAATCCTAGCTTTGTATATGATACTCTCATGTCTAAGGAATTTTCTAGCATGTGTGGATTGTGTATTGAAAATGATTAAATGACAATTTTGCTTTAATCAATAGTTAAAGATTAAATATTAACTCGCTGATGAGTTAAACTCATGTAGTGACAACAATTTCTATGTTCAAATGAATTAGCGATAAACGGATATCTTTACACAATCTATAAATTTGAATAATATACTTTAAATTTGAGAAATATATATGGAAAATAAAAAATACCTAATAAAAAATAAATGTACGGTTTTTACTATAGGTTTTCCAACCGAATTAGTTACGGCTTTGGCATTAAATGAGTCCCTTTTAAGAAACTGTTGATAGATGTACATATTCCTATATCAAGTATCCTTATATACAGTAAATGCATGTGTTTTAGGAAGACAGAAAAAAGTTTCCTAATGAACCTATATATATTTCTCTCATTATAACAATGGAAAATATTGCATCAAGATTGTCACACACACACACATGCGCAATGTACATTTTCCTTAAAACAATATACGTTTATAATGTATGTATTCAATAAACATATCTTAAAATGCAACGGTTTATTAAACTCAATGAAAATGATTTACACTTTCAGAGCATGTGCAACTTATTTAAACATTTTATTCACATACATAATGTTTAGATTACTGCATCTTACACGTGTTTCATTCCATAAACCAAACATATCATCAGACTTTTTATCAGTTCATCAAAGAAGAAAATGTTCAAGGCGAAATAAAAAGGTTTAAAAGACAGTAAAACATCTACTTGTTATACATACATCATTAATTAGTTGAATGCTAGTAACAGTTTGTTGGTTTGCAATAAAAATACTTATTTTAATAAAAATTGAAATAACTACTAAGAATATCAATTCTGTAAGGTTCGGTAGGATACCTAATTCGCAGCTTTCTATTTTTTTTGTATACAAATATGCATCAGATGTTAATTACAAAAATAAAATTGCGCTAAGTGATTATTAAAACTGCTGATATTATTTGGATAATAAAATATGGGAATGATAGTAATGCATTCAAGTGTTGGATGAAATAATTTGTTGAATGAAAAAAAATGTTGAATTCTAAAAATAAAGTAAAAAATAAGAACCTAATTCTGCTGAATTAAATTATTATGAGTATTAATAAATATGTAATGTTATAAAAATATTCAGTTTAATATAAACACATTAGAAATAAGCGGTTATATTTCCACACATATGACTTAAAACGAAAGTTATTTTAAAAGACCATATTATTATCCATTGCTTAGTAACTAGATTATACATTGATTTGTATTATTAACTTTAATTTACTGAGTATTTAAATTCACTTTTCTTGTATTATAAACGTATTATATTTCTATTGTTAGCAATATATTTTATTATTATCTGTAGCAACTATGGTAGTTGTATGCTTATTTTTCCTACAAGATTTTTACTATATTATTGTTTATTTTACTTTATTAATTGTTTATTTTACGACATTAATTGTTTATATTTATATATTTATTACATAATTCGTTTATAAAGTTTGTTTTATAAAGTTATGTTTCTTGTTTTGTTGGCACGATTAAAATAAATAATGATATAAAATATTAAATTTCATTTATTTTTTATTTGCAGATGTTCCTGCTCGAATGTTTTTAATGAATATTAAGGGATCATCTTCCTCCTTACACAATATTCTTTGCACAATTATTTCCTTACGTGACGGACAACAAAAGCGGATGCATACAACTTTATTAGATATATATGTGTGAAGAGTTATGTTATCTGGATTGTTTAGCAAATAGTGATAAGAACATCGCACATGTTTCAATTTGGTGAAATTTTTGTTTAATGCTTTTATAAATGATAAGATATCGAATTGAACATTTACAAAAGAGAGTATTTTAACTTCTACACTACGAAATATCTCTTATCAAATAAACAAATGGTACAAATTGAAATTTTATAAGCATAACATCTAACTTGCATCAACAACTTCAGATTAAAACTGAAAAAGGTAGGATAAAATCTCATATTGTTTATCACTTGGTATTTGAAATCTTGCTCCAGGAGCAATTAAATTTAAATATGAATATACACATAAGTAAAAAGCCACATTATTGTGAAGTATGTAGATATTCTTGTTCTAAAAAAGCAAAATTAGTGAGACATATGCGAACTCACACTGGGGAAAAGCCATATTCTTGTGAAGTGTGTGGATATTCTTCTACTGAAAAAGGAACATTAGTGAGACATATGAAAACTCACACTGGGGAGAAGCCACATTCTTGTGGGGTGTGTGGATATTCTTTTATTGAAAAATCAACATTAGTGAGACATATGAGAACTCACACTGGGGAGAAGCCATATTCTTGTGAAGTGTGTGGATATTCTTTTATTGACAAATCAACATTACTGAGACATATGAGAACTCACACTGGGGAAAAGCCACATTCTTGTGAAGTGTGTGGAATTTTTTTCTCTCGAAAATCATATTTAGTGTCACATATGAGAACACACACTGGGGAAAAGCCACATTCTTGTGAGGTGTGTGGATATTCTTGTTCTCAAAAATCAACATTAGTGACACATATGAGAATTCACACTGGGGAAAAGCCATATTCTTGTGAAGTGTGTGGAATTTTTTTCTCTCAAAAATCATATTTAGTGTCACATATGAGAACACACACTGGGGAGAAGCCACATTCTTGTGAAGTGTGTGGATATTCTTGTTCTCAAAAATCAGCATTAGTGAAACACATGAGAACTCACACTGGAGAAAAGCCACATTCTTGTGAAGTGTGTGCATATACTTGTTCTCGAAAATCAACATTCGTTACACATATGAGAACTCACACTGGGGAGAATTGAATGCATATTAGACCCCAATCCCGGGTGTCTTTGATCTCTCTGTACAGGGTTTTAGCTGGGACTTTGGTATGGTTTACTTTAAATCAAAAATTTAAAGTAAACCCTGATCAAAAATTCGAATTTAAATGGAAATGAAAAATAAAATTAAATCAACAAACTGGCAGGATGTCACCCAGGATAAAAAGATCGACTCAGCATGGCTAGACACTGGGTCTTAGGAAAATGACGTTGCACCTTCTCTTAGGTATGTTGTCACAAGGAACAACACCAAGCTGGACACTCTACCAGACAGATCAGCTCCTAGTCCTGGAATCAGGCAAGACTAAACAGACAAAAAGACGATATAATCAAGTAAAGGAGTCTATTGGGGAGAAGAAAAAGTAGATTTTCATTTTTTAGGTGGTTTCGATTGTAAACATTTACCAATTATTTTTTTTTACATTAAAGTTTAGTTAATTGATGATTGTCAAAAAGTGGGTGCTCATTTTTATGTAAACTTTATTAAAGAAAGTGTTGCCTATTCTATATCTTTTTTCTCTCATTTTTTACTTCTTTATTTTAAACAACATTTTTTTATTTTTAAACAGAACGTTCCACGATATCTTAAGCACCTTTTTTTTAGCACGGTAACAAAAATACATAAGTATAGAACGTTTTATAATTAATAAATTAAAATTTGAAATAGAGAAATAATAATGTTATTATTTAAAAAGCCATTCTTAACATGGGGAGGGTGTTTTGTACCTATTCTACACTTCAACCTTACAATTGAATATAAAAAATATCATAAAACTTTAATTAAACTTGGAAATACGATTTAAAAAATAGCGCGGATCACTCTCTGCACTAGCACCCTCATTAAAAAACGTATTCATTGTGTAAAAAAAACACGGAACATATAAGACATTTAAATATGAATAGAACTTTTCATAATTGTAACCTACAAAAACCTTTTTTATTTTAATTAAAAGCAATATAAAAATAAGTTTTTTTTTAAAGTTGTTTTCAAAAACAACTTCTGTGACATAGTAACGTACCGGTGATTAGGGAAATTAGTTTCTTTTATGTGATAAAGGATTCGAGATTATTTTTCCACCTAAACTGCAGTCTTGCCGAATTACATGGCTTCCTATTTGGAAAACTACTTGTTTTTCGTCGAATTTAAAATGTTCGCCATACGACACTGTGACGGTACGCGAGTGCATTTTTAACAGCCTTCGTTTATGATCGTGCGTAGAGTAAACGAAGGCTGGGCTGTTAAATGGAAAATAGTCCCAGTTAATACCATACAAACGGTAAATTTGCGACGGAAACGGTTACCATATTCGTTTAAAGCACACCGAAAACTACAAAAAACTTTTTTTCTATATATACAAATGTGAGACGAACCTTAAAGTAAAAAAATACTGATTTTTCTTCATTTTTTTTATTTCCTCGTGTCTTTATTGAAAGATGAAAACAAAAAAAATCGAAACCTTTTAGCCAATAAACACTAAAATGCCCCCCTCTCATGTGGACAGAAAGTGGATACTCATTCTAAGAGATTCGTTCATTTTTTTATCATCTCATAATTTAGGACGCTACTACTAAGGATATTTTTTATTTGTGGAAACTTTCTCCACTGAAAGGTAGAGGTTAACAAGGATTTTTGCAACAATGGTTTGTTGCGACCTGTGATTAGGTAAAAATTGTAGAACCTTGTCGGTGTGGTAATAAGGGTAACGATTAAATTTCCTTCAACTCCAATCCCAAACTGAAATCACAACCAAAATTCAGTTCACTCCATCCCTCTTATAATCCAGTTAGCCAATCAAATAAGTTAAACGTAACAACTACCAATATAAAAAGAGTCATCACCCACACAAAAGCTTTCTGCTGCCATTCTTCCTGAGAGTCGCAGGTAAGTGCTTAAAGTTTTCTCAACATATTAAATCAAAACATAAAAAAAAACTGCAACGATTTTTTTTAATCTTTGACACGGAAAGTTTGGGAAAAGGAGTTAAAAAAAACTATACAAAATACTGTTAAAAGAATACCGAATATATGTCAGCTTATGTCACGGTAACATATGTAAAGCGAGTTTCCAATAGTGTTTTGCATATTTTTTGTTTTTGTTTTTAACTTCTTTTCCCAAAGCTACCGTGTCAACGAGAGAGTCAGGCGCCATCTTTCACTTTCCAATACACCGGTAAACACTGTATGTTTTTCGAGCTGAATAAACATGTTACATTAAATATAAACACTAACACCATATCCAGTTATTTAGAAAAGTAAATTATCTTGCCTTTGATAATATTTATTTGTTCTATATTTGTTTTGTGACAACTTTTTCGAATCTATGTGTACAGTAAAACAAACCCAATTAGTCTTTAAGCTTTACCCCCAAAGAATGAAAACATTTTGTTACTACATTTTTAAATTAACAAATAAATGTCTTGTAAGAGTGGTTGCGAAAATAAAGGCAAATGCAACGATAGCTGAAGAGGAAATTGTGATTTTAACAAACAACTTCTTTTTTTTTAAAGCTGTGGCGACTTTTTTTCTGTAACACATTTCCCCATAACATTTATTAATTAATTTTAAAAAGTAGTAAAAAAAAAAAAAAAAGTAGTCGGAAAAATTCCATTTTTCTTTTGTAATGTTTTCATTCTTTTGGTTTTAAGCTTTAAGATTAATTTTTTATAGAAACTCACAATAATATTTACGTTTTAATAAAATGTAGTTGAAAAAAAATAGAAAAAGTTGCCGCAACTTTCCTTTTCAAATGTTTTCATCAAAAGAAACTATCGTTGGTTTTAGCGACGTAAATTATGATATGAAAACAAAAACGATTCTCTTAATAGTCGCATAAAGACTACGTTTTATATTATTAAGGTTATCAACCTTGTTACATAAAAAAAATTGCTGCAGTTTTTTTTACTGTTTTGACTTAATAAAAATATCGTTGGTTTTAGCATCCTTAATTATGAGATGAAAAAATAATTCCTCTACAATTATTGTTGTATTTTCATTTTTTGTAATGTAGTCGAAAAAAAAGTGATATGAAAACAAAAACGATTCCCTTAATAGTCGCATAAAAACTACATTTTGTGTTAATAATGTTATTTTGTATATATATTGTTAGATTAAAAAAAAATCGTCTCAACTTATTTTTCTTTTTTGATGTTTTGATTTAATAAAAAATATCGTTAGGAGTGACGTCCTAAATTATGAGATGAAAAAATGAACGAATTCCTTATTAATATGGAGTTGTCTCCCTCTGCATAATGACCTTGTATAAAAAAAAGCGTGGTTCGCCTAAAAAAAAGGAACTATGCTATATTATCGATTATTATAGGAGATTGCCTTAAAAACTTCAATTTATATTAATTAAAAACTATTTCATGAGATCCACAGAAATGCTCCAAGCAGTTGGTGTTTAATTTTTTCTAACATTAAAAATAATAAATGATTGTAAAACTTGCGGTGAATGCACAGTTTTACGGTTTTTGAAAATGAAAAATAGAATTTAAATTTCGTTCTGTTTTAAATTCTGAACATTTTTACATTACGTTCAACTCATCGTTCACATTCGACATGTAAACTGTATAGGTTTTCGGGTATGCTGAAAAGGTTGTGGGCGTTTAATCTGAAAGCCGTTTTTAATATGAGAAGGTTAGGGGTGTCTATTTCGAATGTCGTTCTTAACATTAGACGTTGGAGCGGTTATTTGTTGTAAGTTTACCCGAAAACAGTAGTAACAGAAATGCTTCATGAAGTTGGGGGTTTTTTCATGTTACATTAAAAATAATAAATTATATTAATGTCTTATTTTTTCATATTACATTAAAAATAATAAATGATATTAATATGTGTCTTTTTTTCATATTACATTAAAAAATAATAAATTATATTAATATGTGTCTTTTTTTCATATTACATTAAAAAATAATAAATTATATTAATATGTGTCTTTTTTTCATATTACATTAAAAATAATACATTATATTAATATGTGTCTTTTCTTCATATTACATTAAAAATAATAAATGATATTAATATGTGTCTTTTTTTTCATATTACATTAAAAATAATAAATTATATTAATATGTGTATTTTTTTCATATTACATTTAAAATAATAAATTATATTAATATGTGTTTCTTTCATATATCATTAAAAATAATAAATTATATACTTATGTGTTTTTTTCATATTATATAAAAAATAATAAATTATATAAATATGTGTTTCTTTTCGTTATTACATGAAAAATAATAAATTATATTACTATGTGTCTTTTTTCATATTAAAATTTAAAATATCAATTATGTTAATATGTGTTTTTTATATTACATTAAAAAATAATAAATTATATTTATATGTGTTTTTTCATATTAAATGAAAAATAATAAATTATATAAATATGTGTCTTTTTTTCATATTATATTAAAAATAATAAATTATATAAATATGTGTTTTTTTCATATTACATTAAAAAAAAATATATATAAATATGTGTTTTTTTCATATTACATTAAAAATAATAAATTATATTAATATGTTTTTTTTCATATTACATAAAAAAATAATAAATTATATTAATGTTTTTTTCATATTACATAAAAAATAATAAATGATATTAATATGTGTTTTTCATATTACATTAAAAATAATAAATTATATTAATATGTGTTTTTATATTACATTAAAAATAATAAATTATATTTATATGTATGTGTTTTTCATATTACATTAAAAAAATAATAAATTATATTAATATATGTATTTTATTCGTTATTACATTAGAAATAATAAATTATATTAATGTGTCTTTTTTCATATTACATTAAAAAATAATAAATTATATTAATATGTGTCTTTTTTCGTTATTACATTAAAAAATAATAAATGATATTTATATGTGTTTTTTCATATTACATTAAAAATAATAAATGATATTAATATGTGTTTTTTATATTACATTAAAAATAATAAATGATATTAATATGTCTTTTTTCATATTACATTAAAAATAATAAATGATATTAATATGTCTTTTTTCATATTACATTAAAAATAATAAATTATATTGATATGGGTTTTTATATTACATTAAAAATAATTAATTATATTAATATGTGTCTTTTTTCGTTATTACATTAAACATAATAAGTTATATAATTATGTGTTTTTTTTTCATATTACAATAACAAATGATAAATTATATTAATATGTGTCTTTCTTCGTTATTACATTAAAAATAATAAATTATATTAATATGTGTTTTTATATTACATTAAAAATAATAAATGATATTAATATGTCTCTCTTTTTCATATTACATTAACAAATAATAAATTATATTAATATGTGTCTTTTCTTCGTTATTACATTAAAAATAATAAATTATATTAATATGTGTGCACGCTGTTTATATACCTGTTTTCCTTCTGTCGTCACAAATATAACTTTTAAAAGCATATTTTATATAATTTGCACTAATTATCAGCGTGGGTCGCCTAAAATAACTGTCCAACCAAAGCAAGGAAGTGCACCCCCCTGACGACGGCCACGATGTCGATGACGATGACGTGCGCTAGACTCGACTACACTTGTTTAGATGCTGCCTTTCTATCTGTCGGAACAATTACGCAGCCTTACAGTAAAGATTGCCTTAAGTAACTTTAATTTATATTAATCAAAAACTATTTCATGAGATGAACATATAAAAAGAAATTGAATTTATTGGCATTTTTAAATGCCGCTCAACTAAGGAAAGGCAACTCTTCAGATCGTAATTTTTTATTTCTGTTTGTTTCAACCTACTTCGATATAATTAAACAAAGACAAAACTGTCTGATTTGATTCAATAAAAATATGCTTCGATATAATTAAACAAATACAACGTTGCTTGATTTGATTCAATAAAAATATACTTCGATATAATTAAACAAATACAACGTTGCTTGATTTGATTCAATAAAAATATACTTCGATATAATTAAACAAATACAACGTTGTTTGATTTGATTCAATAAAAATATACTTCGATATAATTAAACAAATACAACGTTGTTTGATTTGATTCAATAAAAATATACTTCGATATAATTAAACAAATACAACGTTGTTTGATTTGATTCAATAAAAATGTAGTTGTTGTTTTGGTTTTGTGATTTGGTTTGAATGCTACAAGTTTTTATTCGTTTGGATTGGTTCACATTGAAAAGATTATGAATTTATGTTGTTAACATGTAAACGAACTTGACATTGAATATTACAGTAAAATATAAGTTTCTTTAAGAATTAAGGTATTTTGTGAAAGTGTTTGTAAGTTTACATGATAGTAATATTTTTGTTATGAATTGTTGTTATTGGTGAATAAAATGTTGTGATATATTAATATTGGTGAGAATTATATGGAACACATTTAGTATTTTATTGATTACTGTCAGTGGTGAGTATTGAAGTACTATATAAAAACACTAGTGGACCTACCTGGCACTTTTGCTAGGAGCAAAGTGTAGTATCTGTTCCGGCAGATGCTGCACTTAAGATAATTTGTACCAGTCAATGGAGGGGAAACCCTCTATACTGGGACAATTATTATTTTTGGTAACCAGAGTGACCCCTTTTAGGGGAGCTGGTTTTTACCTCACATTAAAAACGGCCTTGTGCCTAATTTGCTCAGTGGGGGAGTAAATAAATACCATCTGTTCCGGCAGATGCTGCACTTAAGATAATTTGTACCAGTCAATGGAGGGGAAACCCTCTATACTGGGCCAATTATTATTTTTGGTAACCAGAGTGCCCCCTTTTTGCCTACTTTTAGGGGAGCTGGTTTTTACCTCACATTAAAAACGGCCTTGTGCCTAATTTGCTCAGTGGGGGAGCAAATAAACACCATCTGTTCCGGCAGATACTGCAAGCTATGACTAGCTAGGACTAGCTATGACTAGCAAAGACCAGATGTGGGGGCAACCCCACATGCCTGACCATTAACCAGCTCCCATTTCCCACCTCTCGGGAGCTGGTCCCCTTTTTCCCTTCCCCCTCCCTTCACTCCTCACATTCAAAACTGGCCTTGTGCCTAATTTGCTCGGTGGGGGAGCAAATAAATACCATCTGTTCCGGCAGATACTGCAAGCTATGACTAGCTATGACTAGCAAAGACTAGATGTGGGGGCAACCCCACATGCCTGACCATAAACCAGCTCCCATTTCCCACCTCTCGGGAGCTGGTCCCCTTTTTCCCTTCCCCCTCCCTTCACTCCTCACATTAAAAATCGGCCTTGTGCCTAATTTGCTCGGTGGGGGAGCAAATAAACACCATCTGTTCCGGCAGATGCTGCACTTAAGATAATTTGTACCAGTCAATGGAGGGGAAACCCTCTATACTGGGACAATTATTATTTTTGGTAACCAGAGTGACCCCTTTTAGGGGAGCTGGTTTTTACCTCACATTAAAAACGGCCTTGTGCCTAATTTGCTCAGTGGGGGAGCAAATAAATACCATCTGTTCCGGCAGATACTGCACTTAAGATAATTTGTACCAGTCAATGGAGGGGAAACCCTCTATACTGGGACAATTATTATTTTTGGTAACCAGAGTGACCCCTTTTAGGGGAGCTGGTTTTTACCTCACATTAAAAACGGCCTTGTGCCTAATTTGCTCAGTGGGGGAGCAAATAAATACCATCTGTTCCGGCAGATGCTGCACTTAAGATAATTTGTACCAGTCAATGGAGGGGAAACCCTCTATACTGGGACAATTATTATTTTTGGTAACCAGAGTGCCCCCTTTTTGCCTACTTTTAGGGGAGCTGGTTTTTACCTCACATTAAAAACGGCCTTGTGCCTAATTTGCTCAGTGGGGGAGCAAATAAATACCATCTGTTCCGGCAGATACTGCACTTAAGATAATTTGTACCAGTCAATGGAGGGGAAACCCTCTATACTGGGACAATTATTATTTTTGGTAACCAGAGTGACCCCTTTTAGGGGAGCTGGTTCTTACCTCACATTAAAAACGGCCTTGTGCCTAATTTGCTCAGTGGGGGAGCAAATAAATACCATCTGTTCCGGCAGATACTGCAAGCTATGACTAGCTATGACTAGCAAAGACCAGATGTGGGGGCAACCCCACATGCCTGACCATTAACCAGCTCCCATTTCCCACCTCTCGGGACCGGTCCCCTTTTTCCCTTCCCCCTCCCTTCACTCCTCACATTAAAAATCGGCCTTGTACCTAATTTGCTCGGTGGGGCAGCAAATAAACACCATCTGTTCCGGCAGATACTGCACTTAAGATAATTTGTACCAGTCAATGGAGGGGAAACCCTCTATACTGGGACAATTATTATTTTTGGTAACCAGAGTGACCCCTTTTAGGGGAGCTGGTTTTTACCTCACATCAAAAACGGCCTTGTGCCTAATTTGCTCAGTGGGGGAGCAAATAAATACCATCTGTTCCGGCAGATACAGCACTTAAGATAATTTGTACCAGTCAATGGAGGGGAAACCCTCTATACTGGGAAAATTATTATTTTTGGTAACCAGAGTGACCCCTTTTAGGGGAGCTGGTTTTTACCTCACATTAAAAACGGCCTTGTGCCTAATTTGCTCAGTGGGGGAGCAAATAAATACCATCTGTTCCGGCAGATGCTGCACTTAAGATAATTTGTACCAGTCAATGGAGGGGAAACCCTCTATACTGGGACAATTATTATTTTTGGTAACCAGAGTGCCCCCTTTTTGCCTACTTTTAGGGGAGCTGGTTTTTACCTCACATTAAAAACGGCCTTGTGCCTAATTTGCTCAGTGGGGGAGCAAATAAATACCATCTTTTCCGGCAGATACTGCACTTAAGATTATTTGTACCAGTCAATGGAGGGGAAACCCTCTATACTGGGACAATTATTATTTTTGGTAACCAGAGTGCCCCCTTTTTGCCTACTTTTAGGGGAGCTGGTTTTTACCTCACATTAAAAACGGCCTTGTGCCTAATTAACTCGGTGGGGGAGAAAATAAATACCATCAGTTCCGGCAGATACTGCACTTACGATTATTTGTACCAGTCAATGGAGGGGAAACCCTCTATACTGGGACAATTATTATTTTTGGTAACCAGAGTGCCCCCTTTTTGCCTACTTTTAGGGGAGCTGGTTTTTACCTCACATTAAAAACGGCCTTGTGCCTAATTTGCTCAGTGGGGGAGCAAATAAACACCATCTGTTCCGGCAGATACTGCAAGTAAACACCATATGTGGGGGCGACCCCACATATAAGACCTTGGTCAATGTAGGGGTAACCCTTCATACCAATTGTCACTATCCAGCTCTCCTACTCCCCGGGGAGTTGTTCCCAATTTCCCCTTCAGTCCTCACATTAAAAATCGGCCTTGTGCCTTATTTGCTCGGTGGGGGAGCAAATAAATACCATCTGTTCCGGCAGATACTGCACTTAAGATAATTTGTACCAGTCAATGGAGGGGAAACCGTCTATACTGGGACAATTATTATTTTTGGTAACCAGAGTGACCCCTTTTAGGGGAGCTGGTTTTTACCTCACATTAAAAACGGCCTTGTGCCTAATTTGCTCAGTGGGGGAGCAAATAAATACCATCTGTTCCGGCAGATACAGCACTTAAGATAATTTGTACCAGTCAATGGAGGGGAAACCCTCTATACTGGGACAATTATTATTTTTGGTAACCAGAGTGACTCCTTTTAGGGGAGCTGGTTTTTACCTCACATTAAAAACGGCCTTGTGCCTAATTTGCTCAGTGGGGGAGCAAATAAATACCATCTGTTCCGGCAGATGCTGCACTTAAGATAATTTGTACCAGTCAATGGAGGGGAAACCCTCTATACTGGGACAATTATTATTTTTGGTAACCAGAGTGCCCCCTTTTTGCCTACTTTTAGGGGAGCTGGTTTTTACCTCACATTAAAAACGGCCTTGTGCCTTATTTGCTCAGTGGGGGAGCAAATAAATACCATCTTTTCCGGCAGATACTGCACTTAAGATAATTTGTACCAGTCAATGGAGGGGAAACCCTCTATACTGGGACAATTATTATTTTTGGTAACCAGAGTGCCCCCTTTTTGCCTACTTTTAGGGGAGCTGGTTTTTACCTCACATTAAAAACGGCCTTGTGCCTAATTTGCTCGGTGGAGGAGAAAATAAATACCATCAGTTCCGGCAGATACTGCACTTACGATTATTTGTACCAGTCAATGGAGAGGAAACCCTCTATACTGGGACAATTATTATTTTTGGTAACCAGAGTGCCCCCTTTTTGCCTACTTTTAGGGGAGCTGGTTTTTACCTCACATTAAAAACGGCCTTGTGCCTAATTTGCTCAGTGGGGGAGCAAATAAACACCATCTGTTCCGGCAGATACGGCAAGTAAACACCATATGTGGGGGCGACCCCACATATAAGACCTTGGTCAATGTAGGGGTAACCCTTCATACCAATTGTCACTATCCAGCTCTCCTACTCCCCGGGTAGTTGTTCCCCATTTCCCCTTCAGTCCTCACATTAAAAATCGGCCTTGTGCCTAATTTGCTCGGTGGGGGAGCAAATAAATACCATCTGTTCCGGCAGATGCTGCAAGCTATGACTAGCAAAGACCAGCTATGACTAGCAAAGACCAGATGTGGGGGCAACCCCACATGCCTGACCATATACCAGCTCCCATTTCCCACCTCTCGGGAGCTGGTCCCCTTTTTCCCTTCCCCCTCCCTTCACTCCTCACATTAAAAATCGGCCTTGTGCCTAATTTGCTCAGTGGGGGAGCAAATAAATAACATCTGTTCCGGCAGATACTGCACTTAAGATAATTTGTACCAGTCAATGGAGGGGAAACCCTCTATACTGGGACAATAATTTTTTTTGGTAAACAGAGTGCCCCCTTTTTGCCTACTTTTAGGGGAGCTGGTTTTTACCTCACATTAAAAACGGCCTTGTGCCTAATTTGCTCAGTGGGGGAGCAAATAAATACCATCTGTTCCGGCAGATACTGCACTTAAGATAATTTGTACCAGTCAATGGAGGGGAAACCCTCTATACTGGGACAATTATTATTTTTGGTAACCAGAGTGACCCCTTTTAGGGGAGCTGGTTTTTACCTCACATTAAAAACGGCCTTGTGCCTAATTTGCTCAGTGGGGGAGCAAATAAATACCATCTGTTCCGGCAGATGCTGCACTTAAGATAATTTGTACCAGTCAATGGAGGGGAAACCCTCTATACTGGGGCAATTATTATTTTTGGTAACCAGAGTGCCCCCTTTTTGCCTACTTTTAGGGGAGCTGGTTTTTACCTTACATTAAAAACGGCCTTGTGCCTAATTTGCTCAGTGGGGGAGCAAATAAATATCATCTGTTCCGGCAGATACTGCAAGCTATGACTAGCTAAGACCAGATGTGGGGGCAACCTCACATGCCTGACCTTTAACCAGCTCCCATTTCCCACCTCTCGGGAGCTGGTCCCCTTTTCCCTTCCCCCTCCCTTCACTCCTCACATTAAAAATTGGCCTTGTGCCTAATTTGCTCGGTGGGGGAGCAAATAAATACCATCTTTTCCGGCATATACTGCACTTAAGATTATTTGTACCAGTCAATGGAGGGGAAACCCTCTATACTGGGACAATTATTATTTTTGGTAACCAGAGTGCCCCGTTTTTGCCTACTTTTAGGGGAGCTGGTTTTTACCTCACATTAAAAACGGCCTTGTGCCTAATTTGCTCTGTGGGGGAGCAAATAAACACCATCTGTTCCGGCAGATACTGCAAGCAAACACCATATGTGGGGGCGACCCCACATATAAGACCTTGGTCAATGTAGGGGTAACCCTTCATACCAATTGTCACTATCCAGCTCTCCTACTCCCCGGGGAGTTGTTCCCCATTTCCCCTTCAGTCCTCACATTAAAAATCGGCCTTGTGCCTAATTTGCTCGGTGGGGGAGCAAATAAATACCATCTGTTCCGGCAGATGCTGCAAGCTATGACTAGCAAAGACCAGCTATGACTAGCAAAGACCAGATGTGGGGGCAACCCCACATGCCTGACCTTTAACCAGCTCCCATTTCCCACCTCTCGGGAGCTGGTCCCCTTTTTCCCTTCCCCCTCCCTTCACTCCTCACATTAAAAATCGGCCTTGTGCCTAATTTGCTTGGTGGGGGAGCAAATAAATACCATCTTTTCCGGCAGATACTGCAAGCTATGACTAGCAAAGACCAGATGTGGGGGCAACCCCACATGCCTGACCTTTAACCAGCTCCCATTTCCCACCTCTCGGGAGCTGGTCCCCTTTTTCCCTTCCCCCTCCCTTCACTCCTCACATTAAAAATTGGCCTTGTTCCTAATTTGCTCGGTGGGGGAGCAAATAAATACCATCTGTTCCGGCAGATACTGCAAGCTATGACTAGCAAAGACCAGATGTGGGGGCAACCCCACATGCCTGACCTTTAACCAGCTCCAATTTCCCACCGTTCGGGAGCTGGTCCCCTTTCCCCTTCCCCCTCCCTTCACTCCTCACATTAAAAATCGGCCTTGTGCCTAATTTGCTCGGTGGGGGAGCAAATAAATACCATCTGTTCCGGCAGATACTGCAAGCAAAGACCATATGTGTGGGCAACCTCACATATAAGACCTTGGTCAATGTAGGGGCAACCCTTCATACCAATTGTCACTATCCAACTCCCCTACTCCCCGGGGAGTTGGTCCTCATTTCCCCTTAACTCCTCACATTAAAAATCGGCCTTGTGCCTAATTTGCTCAGTGGGGGAGCAAATAAATACCATCTGTTCCGGCAGATACTGCAAGCTATGACTAGCAAAGACCAGCTATGACTAGCAAAGACCAGATGTGGGGGCAACCCCACATGCCTGACCATTAACCAGCTCCCATTTCCCACCTCTCGGGAGCTGGTCCCCTTTTTCCCTTCCCCCTCCCTTCACTCCTCACATTAAAAATCGGCCTTGTGCCTAATTTGCTCGGTGGGGGAGCAAATAAACACCATCTGTTCCGGCAGATACTGCACTTAAGATAATTTGTACCAGTCAATGGAGGGGAAACCCTCTATACTGGGACAATAATTTTTTTTGGTAAACAGAGTGCCCCCTTTTTGCCTACTTTTAGGGGAGCTGGTTTTTACCTCACATTAAAAACGGCCTTGTGCCTAATTTGCTCAGTGGGGGAGCAAATAAATACCATCTGTTCCGGCAGATACTGCACTTAAGATAATTTGTACCAGTCAATGGAGGGGAAACCCTCTATACTGGGACAATTATTATTTTTGGTAACCAGAGTGACCCCTTTTAGGGGAGCTGGTTTTTACCTCACATTAAAAACGGCCTTGTGCCTAATTTGCTCAGTGGGGGAGCAAATAAATACCATCTGTTCCGGCAGATGCTGCACTTAAGATAATTTGTACCAGTCAATGGAGGGGAAACCCTCTATACTGGGGCAATTATTATTTTTGGTAACCAGAGTGCCCCGTTTTTGCCTACTTTTAGGGGAGCTGGTTTTTACCTCACATTAAAAACGGCCTTGTGCCTAATTTGCTCAGTGGGGGAGCAAATAAATATCATCTGTTCCGGCAGATACTGCAAGCTATGACTAGCTAAGACCAGATGTGGGGGCAACCTCACATGCCTGACCTTTAACCAGCTCCCATTTCCCACCTCTCGGGAGCTGGTCCCCTTTTCCCTTCCCCCTCCCTTCACTCCTCACATTAAAAATTGGCCTTGTGCCTAATTTGCTCGGTGGGGGAGCAAATAAATACCATCTTTTCCGGCAGATACTGCACTTAAGATTATTTGTACCAGTCAATGGAGGGGAAACCCTCTATACTGGGACAATTATTATTTTTGGTAACCAGAGTGTCCCCTTTTGCCTACTTTTAGGGGAGCTGGTTTTTACCTCACATTAAAAACGGCCTTGTGCCTAATTTGCTCTGTGGGGGAGCAAATAAACACCATCTGTTCCGGCAGATACTGCAAGCAAACACCATATGTGGGGGCGACCCCACATATAAGACCTTGGTCAATGTAGGGGTAACTCTTCATACCAATTGTCACTATCCAGCTCTCCTACTCCCCGGGGAGTTGTTCCCCATTTCCCCTTCAGTCCTCACATTAAAAATCGGCCTTGTGCCTAATTTGCTCGGTGGGGGAGCAAATAAATACCATCTGTTCCGGCAGATGCTGCAAGCTATGACTAGCAAAGACCAGCTATGACTAGCAAAGACCAGATGTGGGGGCAACCCCACATGCCTGACCTTTAACCAGCTCCCATTTCCCACCTCTCGGGAGCTGGTCCCCTTTTTCCCTTCCCCCTCCCTTCACTCCTCACATTAAAAATCGGCCTTGTGCCTAATTTGCTTGGTGGGGGAGCAAATAAATACCATCTTTTCCGGCAGATACTGCAAGCTATGACTAGCAAAGACCAGATGTGGGGGCAACCCCACATGCCTGACCTTTAACCAGCTCCCATTTCCCACCTCTCGGGAGCTGGTCCCCTTTTTCCCTTCCCCCTCCCTTCACTCCTCACATTAAAAATTGGCCTTGTGCCTAATTTGCTCGGTGGGGGAGCAAATAAATACCATCTGTTCCGGCAGATACTGCAAGCTATGACTAGCAAAGACCAGATGTGGGGGCAACCCCACATGCCTGACCTTTAACCAGCTCCAATTTCCCACCGCTCGGGAGCTGGTCCCCTTTCCCCTTTCCCCCTCCCTTCACTCCTCACATTAAAAATCGGCCTTGTGCCTAATTTGCTCGGTGGGGGAGCAAATAAATACCATCTGTTCCGGCAGATACTGCAAGCAAAGACCATATGTGTGGGCAACCTCACATATAAGACCTTGGTCAATGTAGGGGCAACCCTTCATACCAATTGTCACTATCCAACTCCCCTACTCCCCGGGGAGTTGGTCCTCATTTCCCCTTAACTCCTCACATTAAAAATCGGCCTTGTGCCTAATTTGCTCAGTGGGGGAGCAAATAAATACCATCTGTTCCGGCAGATACTGCAAGCTATGACTAGCTGTCAGTGGTGTGGTGAGTATGGACGTATATTATAAAAACACTAGTGGACCACCATAGAGTTTTTACTTACCCGACGTAAGTCTGGCCCAGGCCCTTCGTGGCACGGGCGACAAGATCAAAGTGTAGTATCTGTTCCGGCAGATACTGCAAGCAAAGACCATATGTGGGGGCGACCCCACATATAAGACCTTGGTCAATGTAGGGGTAACCCTTCATACCAATTGTCACTATCCAGCTCCCCTACTCCCCGGGGAGTTGGTCCCCATTTCCCCTTCACTCCTCACTTTAAAAATCGGCCTTGTGCCTAATTTGCTCGGTGGGGGAGCAAATAAATACCATCTGTTCCGGCAGATGCTGCAAGCTCTGACTAGCTATGACTAGCAAAGACCAGATGTGAGGGCAACCCCACATGCCTGACCTTTAACCAGCTCCCATTTCCCACCTCTCGGGAGCTGGTCCCCTTTTTCCCTTCCCCCTCCCTTCACTCCTCACATTAAAAATCGGCCTTGTGCCTAATTTGCTCGGTGGGGGAGCAAATAAATACCATCTGTTCCGGCAGATGCTGCACTTGAGATGATTTGTACCAGTCAATGTAGGGGAAGCCCTCTATACTGGGACAATTATTATTTTTGGTAACCAGAGTGCCCCCTTTTTGCCTACTTTTAGGGGAGCTAGTTTTTACCTCACATTAAAAACGGCCTTGTGCCTAATTTGCTCAGTGGGGGAGCAAATAAATACCATCTGTTCCGACAGATACTGCAAGCAAAGAAAGACCAAAGGTAGGGGGAAGGGAAAAGGGGGACCAGCTCCCGAGAGGTGGGAAATGCGAGCTGGTCCCCTTTTTCCCTCCCCCTCCCTTTACTCCTCACATTAAAAATTGGTGGGGGAGCAAATAAATACCTACTGCAAGCAAAGACCAGATGTGGGGGCAACCCCATATACCTGACCTTTAACCAGCTCCCATTTCCCACCTCTCGGGAGCTGGTCCCCTTTTTCCCTTCCCCCTCCCCTTCACTCCTCACATTAAAAACGGCCTTGTGCCTAATTTGCTCGGTGGGGGAGTAAATAAATACAACAGGCCCAGGCCTTTCGGGGTCTGGGCAGCAAGTGTCAAGCAAAGACCTTGGTTAATGTAGGGGCAACCCTTCATACCAATTGTCACTATCCAGCTCCCCTACTCCCAGGGGAGTTGGTCCCCATTTCCCTTTCACTCCTCACTTTAAGAATCGGCCTTGCGCCTAATTTGCTCGGTGGGGGAGCAAATAAATACCTTCATACTTACCTGATGTCGGAGTTAACGTCGGGGTTAGGTCGTTTCCCCAGAGTGAGGCCCTTCCATTGCATTGCGGTTGTGTTGACCTTTGCAATCGTCTCAAATGTGGATGACTGTGACGTGCTATTTCTAAGTGTGGGGTCTACGTCCGCGCTCACCCCGATAATATAATCAAAATGAGAAATTCCACCCTACTTCTCCTTCTGAGCAGAAAACCACTTTAATTCCCAGTTACCTCCCGTATGTCTTCCGCTCTCACAGACGTGTGTAAGGACGTCCTTATTTCTGTTTTCCCAATCGCCCGTCTCTATACACGCCACAAAAAGGCCAATTCTCTCGACCAGTTTCTCATCCACTTCAATTGCAACGCTCTGATACAATCTAATCTGCATGTATACACTACCAACGTTTGCTCTGAACATATCAATCTCGTAAGCGTAAGAAATCCGCCGAGCTGTCGCCTTCAACAACTAAAAGTGTCTTCTTTCGATATTGATTGATGAATGAAAACCTCTGGAAAACTACCGCAGCCGCAGAATTAGTGTGTCTATTGATTGAATCCCACCCATCACCTCAAAAATTGGGCATCCAAACAAAGTTGAATGACGTGCACAGGTATTTTTCGTTACCAAAATTATGAATTATAAAATTATCTTTTATTGGTACTTGTACAGTTTAACCAAGACATTAAAAAAATGAAAATATCGGAAAAAGGTTATATTGTACGTATTCGTTATGGACTGAAGTTCTCTGAAAAAAATTCAGAGAAGTTATTTATTATTTATTTATTTTTTACAGCGGGGAAACATGTTAATATGACAGCGCGCTGAAGATGGCCGTGTTTGGATTGTTAGAATACGTCACGGGGAGATAACTCAGTTTAAAGTGCCGATACATCCTTTCGAATCTTAAATAATAGATTTTCTTCTTAAAAATCGAAACACGACTACCTTTTGATTGGTCTCATAACAAATTGTTTTTTTTAGCAAAAAAAAAAAACAAACAAAAAAACTACGTGACCAAATTAAGTAAAAGTTTTTCCAGAGAACTTCATTCCATAATAGATACGTACAATATAACCTTTTTTATTTTCTCGATATTTTCATTTTTAATGTCTTTAATAAACTGTACGAGTACACATTTTATTTTATAATTTAAAATGAAAAAAAAACATTGAGCAATAAAAATTAAATATTAGGTACTTATGTATTTTTGGTGCCGTGCCGAGCGGAAATAATACCGTTATTATTTTGAAAACCATTCTTAATATGAGGAGGTGATGGTGTTTTGTAACTAATTTATGCTTCCACATTACAACTTTATATAATAAAAAAAAAATCTTGAAACTTGAATTTAAACTGAAAAAATAAAAACTATATAAAAATGACGCAGTACTATCTGCCGTCATATGCATCCGAGAAAAATATCTATTGTAAAATTAAACCAAAATTTGATGCTTCTGCATTTTTGGTACCGCGCTATTTTTAAATAGTTTTTCAGGTTAAATTAAAGTTTTACGATATCTTTTTTTTTCTTTTTTAATTGTATGGTGGAATCACAGAATAGTTACAAAACACCCTCCCCATGTTAAGAATGGCTTTCAATAAAATAACAATATCATTTCAGCACAGTAGTACCAACAATACATAAGTACTGAAAATTGTTCAATGTTTTTCATTTTAAATTATAAAATAAACACGTTTAATCATTTTAAAACTTCACCTTGCATTATTTTTTAAAATTTGTTAAACAAAGTGGTAAAAAAAAAAAATAATCACATGATCACATTTTCAATAATTACGTGATTATATTTTAGCCATTTAAACTTTGTGAAACATGTAAACAAACTTCTGCTCGATACCGGTGTTGACCTTTAAGAGTCCCATTTAGTGATTATATGGTTCGAGGCTATTTGTACAACTAAACGGAAAATCTGCCAATTATTCTGATTACAGTTCTCATCTTGGATGTTAACAGTAGTTTGACTAATCCAAATTAATAATGAAATATTCAGTCTTCCGAAAAATAAATAAATAAAATAAAATAAAATAAACCTGATTTTTAAATCTTCATGTATCTTATTTATTTTAATAAATGAGACATACAAAAAAGAAAAGACATTTTATAAAGAAATTCCCAAAACCGGGCTGTTGGAAAACTGCTTCTGTTGTACCAGTATTCAAGAATTCTGGCGAAAGGACAGACCCATCAAATTATCACCCCATTAGCCTCCTCGCACTTTTTTGCCAAAATATTTGAGACCATAATTAACCATGCTCTAGTCCATCATCTTACAGATGCTAAACTACTGACTGACAAACAATATGGATTTAGACAAGCCCGTTCCACAGCGGACATCCTAACTGTGATCTCTGAACGTATATACCATTCACCGGACAAAGCGGGGGAGGGCAAAGCGGTAGCTCTAGATATATCTAAGGCTTTTGACAGGGTATGGCATGAGGGTCTCCTCAGTAAAATCAGATCATACGGTATCACTGGTAGAATACTTAACATAATTAAATCCTTCTTAGATAAGAGAAAAATCCAGGTTGTCCTCGACGGTCGTACATCTAAACAATATGATATAAATGCGGGGGGGGGGGCAGGGTTCTATCCTTGGACCTCTATTGTTCCTGATATTCATAAATGACCTCCCCGACAAAATTGCCTCTGAGATGGGTATATATGCTGATGACACTACACTCTATGGCAGGCACGACAGGAAGACGAATGAACACATTTCTAAAGAAATGGCAGAAACACTAGAGGAAGACCTCCAATCTGTAGTGGAATAGGGACAAAAGTGGTTGGTTGCGTTCAATGCTGCTAAGACTAAACTAGTTTCATGCAATAATGACAAGAAACCCTCTCTACCACCCATAGCAATCGCCAACGACTCTTTATCTGAGAGTCCATCTTTCAAACTCCTGGGCCTAACGTTCACAGGAAACATGAGTTGAAACAATTACATTGAAGGCATTGCCAGGGCCGTTGCAAGAAAGGTGGGCTCTCTCTACCGTGCTAGAAAACTACTAACACCCGAAAGTATCTTGTACCTCTATAAGGCCACCATTCGCCCATGTATGGAGTATTGCTGCCACATCTGGGCTGGTGCATCTGCTACTAGTCTGTCGCTCCTTGACAAGGTTCAAAAGAGAGTCGCAAACCTGATAGGCCCTGAACTGGCATCTAAGCTTCAGCCTCTGTCCCATCGACGAAATGTTGCATCCCTCTGCCTTTTCTACAAGTATTTTAGTGGTGAATGCTCTGACGAACTGCAATCACTTGTGCCCCCACGACATGAGCACCCTCGACAAACCCGACAGGCTGCAAAATCCCACCCCCACACTGTAGAGATCCGTAGATGTAAAAGATCCTTTTACTCCAATAGTTTCTTCCCCAGAACCGCTAGACTCTGGAATTCCATTCCAGGTCCCTGCTTCCCCAACAGTACTGACGTGCAGAAGTGCAAGTGTAACGTGAACCGACATCTTGCTGCCCAAATCCCTACATAGGACCCCAGTAGTTGTTGCCCCTGATAGTAGCCCCCTACACCAAAGTGGCAATTTGCCTTGTTTGTGGTGAAAATGTAATTAAAAACAAAAAAAAAAAACATTGACAAATACAATCTAAACTTGATAGGGAAACAATTCGGCAAATGTTCAGTCTTCTAAAAAAATAATAAAACAAAATAAAATAAACCTGATTTTTCAATCTTCATGTATCTTATTTATTTTAATAAAGTAGACATACAAAAAAGAAAAGACATTTTATAAAGAACTCCCAAAACGTTGACAAATACAATCTAAACTTGATAGGGAAACAATTCGGCACATTTAACAAAATAACAGACATTTTTACACGAGGAACGAAATAATGATTACACCGTTTTACGATGACCATAAGGTATTTGTTCTTTAGCAGTTGATTTTTTCTTTAAATAATTTCACGTGTAAATCGTGTTTCTCATCTTTTAATTGTGATTCTTTTATACTTTCATATATTTTATTTCTTAATGAATTGGACATACAAAACAAAAATTGTATCAATTTACTAAAGAAATAAACAAATTTTCTGTTTTTAACACAAAAGAAATAGGAATTTATCCCGATGTTTTTTCATATTGAATTATACGTAAGTTTGTATCTTTTTTTTTTCTTTTACTCTAAAAAATCTAATCTATAATTTTTAATATAATATGCGTCATTTTCTTTTATCATCAATTATCAATTACTTAATGTAGAAAACAATATTCGTAAGTCTTTACAATCTAACTCAGCATAGTTTAACCCCTATTTTTTTTTTTTAAATTGAGTGTGTTACGTTTATACAGCCTTAAAAATACCCACTAAAGGAAGTATAAATGATTAATACTTATTTCAGATTTTAGAATGGGGATCACTTTCCTATATAATTTTATGTACAGTTAGCACTCACTTTATGAATAGTTACCAATCAGTGATACTTGTAATCGTTCGCAGTTTCAATTTTTTGTTGCAGTGGGAGGAGACGGGGGGGTGTATAAGTTTTTGGTTTCTTACGTTTTTTAGATGGGGGTTAGATGTCATATGCTGTTTACTAATCTGTACTTTCACTTCATAATTAAAAAAAAAAGAAGAAATATTTTAAAAATCGTTTGACATAAAATTTTGAAATAAACTATCATCCTGATTCTTATTTTCTATAATTTCTTTCTTTTTTTTTCTTTTTTTTTTTTTTTGCAATTATTTGGGACTTCCGAGATGACCATCTTTTATCAACTTCTACCGTAACGTAACCTAATATTTTTGCCTTGAGTTCCCATCTCTTAGTCGTTTGCTGTGATAAGGCCCTTAAGGCAGTAGTGTTTGATTTTGGGTGGTTTCCCTAGTCTTTGGCCAACCAATGGCACCCACAAGGCAGTGGGGTAGAGGTTAGTAGTGTGCCAGGGCATGTCCACGCATTGGTCTTAAAAACAACACACAAACAAGAGGCATATACAAAAGTGTTATGTAATCCTGTCTGATCCAATGCAACTACATAGTGTATTATTATTACATGAGGTGTAAACAATAATTTCATACGTTTGAAGTTTTATAAACAACACACCCAATAGTGGCATATACAAAATTGTTCTTATCCAATACACACTACATAGTGTATTATTATTACGTGAAGGGGAAACACTAATTTCATACGTTTGAAGTCTTATAAACAACACAAAATAATGGCATATACAAAATTGTGATGTAACCCTGTCTTATCCAATGCACACTACATACTGTATTATTATTATTATTATTATTATTATTATTATTATTATTATTATTATTTCATAGTGTATTATTATTATTACGTGAAGGGGAAACACTAATCTCATACGTTTGAAGTCTTATAAACAACACACAAAATAGTGGCATATACAAAATTGTCATGTAAATCTGTCTAATCCAATGCACACTACATCGTGTGTTATTGCGTGAAGGAGAAGCAATATTACTGCAACACCTAAACAAGTATTGATGGAACATAAAAAACGAGTTTTGAAACGGTTCCTTTAATATAACCGACACCTCTGGCAAAACCTTTATCCAAAGCACTGGCTTCTACCCTGAACAACTTACAATCCACTAAGAAATATATGAAACACATCTATTTTTTTACATAATAAAAAAGAAATAATTAAATATAAAACATTAAAACTATAATAAGGTTACAAATAATTGAAAAAATAATAGGATTGACAAATTGAGAAAGATATAAGCAATAGAAAATGCAACAAAAATAACTGATAATAAAACTTAGAAAATCATGTGCGTGGGGGTTGCATTGATGTTCTTGACCTTCCTGTTCAGAGACACCAGAATTAATTTGAAGTTTACACTAAAGAAGTGAAATCACTGATAAAACAGAATCAAACACGAATTGATGACAAAATTTTGTCAACAAAGCAAAACACTTGGAAAGTAAGAAACTCCCCAAAAACAAAGGCGATATTCTGATACATTTGATAGAACACTTTTTCCATTCATCTTAGTTTGATGATGAACTTGTTAGGTTCATTGAAGATTTCTGGGCTTTCACTTCTAAGAAGCTATGAGATTTATAAAAGACCTATCGTCCGGTAAACCTTTAAATGCTCAAAGACTATAACAAAATACTTAAATGTCTTTATACAACAATAGTAAAAAAGAGTTTATGATACTCATCATAAAATTACGTTGTTATACTAAAATAATGTGATAATAAATAAAGTGAAACCAATGCTGAGAAAATATGTTGTTTTTCTTCTGAGTGCTGAATTATTGACATGATATTCTTGGTGCATTTTCTTTCTGAGAAATAATTTTGAAGACCTGAAAAAGGCCTTTTCTCCTGTCAATAGAACCACTTTTAGGAGGTCCTGATAATGTTTCTGTTTTGAAGGCATGAAACTCAAGTTTTTTTACATGGTTACTTATCAGATTCCTGAAATAAAAATTGATGACAAAAATAGACATATGTGAAATCCTTTACATAATGAACTATAACTTTACTAATCGAATTGCAAGTGGAAATAAAAAAAATTATAAAGGTTACGGGCTCATATCAATAATATTCTCAACACTAAAAAAGAGACTACGATACTAAAAATAGTGAATTACATTATTTTTTTTATTTACAGATGTTCCAACTTGGACGCTTTTATTCAACTTACTGATCATCATTTTCTGGAAACGTATTTGTATACAATTATAACTTATGAACCAGACAGCAGAAACACGTGTGAATATTTAGTTTCTCGTGATGCTACTATCAAACAAATTCCCGGGAAAAATCCCACATCTTTGGAGAAAATCACACATCTTGTATAAAGAGATCGAATCACAAATTGCAGAAAACTATATGATTTTTGAAAAGACGATATGTTGTACAAGAAACTATATCACTAATAGCTCTTAGAAACATGAGAAATAACACTAAGGAAATCCACATTTTACGTTGTGTGTGGATAATTTTAGCACCAAGACGGAGCTCTTATATTTTTTAGAGTAGGTAACTTTTCTCATATTTGCTTTAAAGATTTTTGAATTCAAACTAATATTGCAAGAATAAAATACCATATTATTATTTAAAACTACATGAGTAATTTTATTACAGGATAGATTTTATGAGACATGGAGGTACATAATGAGGAAAAGGCACATTCTTGTAAACTGTGTGGATATTCTTGTTATTTAAAATCACATTTTGTGAGGCATATGAGAAGTCACACTGGAGAAAAACCATATTCTTGTAAAGTTTGTGGACATTCTTGTTCTCAAAAAACAGATTTACTTAGACATATAAGAACGCATACTGGGGAAAAGCCGCATTGTTGTGAAGTGTGTGGATATTCTTTTTCCGAAAAATCATCTTTAGTGAGACATATAAAAGGACACACTGGGGAAAAGCCCTATTCTTGCGAAGTGTGTGGATATTCGTTTTCAGAGAAATCAAAGTTAATGACACATAAGAGAAGTCACACTGGAGAAAAGCCACACATTTGTGAACTGTGTAAATATTCTTGCTCAGAAAAATCAAATTTAGTGACACATATGAGAACTCACACTGGAGAAAAGCCATATTATTGTGAAGTCTGTGGATATTCTTCTTCTCAAAGGTCACATTTAATGACACATAGAAGAACGCACACTGGAGAAAAGCCACATTCTTGTAAAGTGTGTGGATATTCTTGTTCTCAAAGATCTTCGTTAGTGAGACACATGAGATCTCACACTGGGGAGAAGCCATATTCCTGTGAACTGTGTGAATATTCTTGTTCTCAAAAATCAGATTTAGTCCGACATATAAGAACTCACACTCAACGCCATTAACTCAGACATTTTAATATGGAACAAGTATGAAAGATTTGCAATGATTACTTGTTTTACTATTTCTTGTCCTTTTAAAGCTAAACAGGAAAACTAACAAGATATCATTATTTGAAGAATGATTATACCGGTTTTGAACCAATGAAACAAAATTATATTAAATACGTGAAACAATCATTGAAAGCTAGAACAGAAAAGAAACAACGTCTATCATAAAAACACTCGAATCTAATTCGAACTGAAATAATTAAAGAGGGAGCCACTTGCTTTCCTACATCTTACTGAAATAAATGTTAAAAAAAGAAATATTTGCATTCTTGTTTAGAATAATTTTATTCACTTGTTAAGTGTATGGATATTCTTTTCTGAATAATTTAATTTATTGAATTATATGAAACCTCACACTGTGGATATGGTCCTAGTACGAAATAAACACACTTTTGAATAATAAAATCCACATTTTTTAAAACTATGTAGATCCTTTTTTACTGACTATTATTAAAACCGAATATTATTGTTATCAGAAATCAAGATTAATGATTCATATGAATGAAACACACACTTTGTATATGTACATAGTCTTCTTAAAAATCACATTTATTTATATAAGAACTACAAGCTAAACTTTTTACATGGGCCAAACGCATGCACAACAATGATTGTCGAAACTATTCCAAATCACTATTGCTATAATAAAGGGAAAAGGGGGTGAATATAATGTAATACGTGGATATAAAGAATGTTATAAAAACAACATAATCTCTGAAAGATATAAACATCATATGTTATAAAAGCTAATGATAATTTTAAGAAATACTTAAAATTCTTGAAAGACCCGGCTGTTGTTAAAATGTCTATTAATTAAAGATCCTTATGGTATGAATTTACATCAAAATAAATTAAAATTTCCGCTCTAATAAATGACTCTGACACTGCGATTCTGAAACTAAATCTGCAGCAGTAAAATTGTCAATGTTAGCTCCTAGAGGGAATCACTTGATGTAATAGATAACCCATATTTTTGTACAAAAGTCATTGTCATGCCTGTGCGTAGTTTTGTGCTCAGGAATCAAGTTTAATCATACATATCAGAAGTAATACAGAGAAAAGAATTTCAAAAATTACGACGCAAAAAAGATAATCGCGTTTTTGATGAATGTGTATTGTAATGCTATGTGACATCTGAGTTTTATTTTAAAGTTTCTGAGGAATGTTCTGACAATACCTCTCTACAATTATTGTAATGTTATGTAATTAAATGGAAAATTCTCGGAAGTTGTAGAGAAAATCACACATCTTGAAGATAATATTTGTGAATTATGTATTTAATGTACAAATACATCAAAACATATGGATCATAAATTGACGAAAAGTGTGTGGATTTTTCATGCAGTACAATCACATATATTACCATTAGAGACACATGATTAATCACACTGAAAAAGGTCATATTCTTGTGAAATTATGTAACACTAGATAAATATATTCTTGTAAAACAGCTGTGAATTTATTATTTAAAATTAGTAACTTTATTTAAGGTAAGCTTTAATGAATCATGGAAACAGTGGAAAAATGAGAACTCACACTGGAATTAAGCTACATTCTTGTAAAATACATGCATATTTATGTTCTAACATATCAGATTTAGTGTGACATGAAAATACACAATTGGAAAACATTAATTGCTTTACAATTGATCCACGCAGCAAGCTCCTTAAAAATGTGCTGCTTGGTACAGTCTTAGTAAAGGCATGAAAAAAAATGAAAAAGTAAAAGAGTGAAACATTTACTTATTTTGGGCGGAAAAACAGGTTTTCCTCCTGAGAGAAACTGTAAAACTTTCACAGAGGATATCTGCATGAAGTTTAGATTTGCCAAATGTGCAAAATGCACAATAAAAAAAGGGGGGAGACGACATCTCAACAGCTTTGGTTCGATAGCGGCTTTATTTTAGATCTAGAAAAAGATGCCACATTGAAGTACCTTGATATAGAGGAAAATATGTGGCGTATGATACAAATGAGATTAAAGGTAGAACAGGAATACACACCACGCCTTTAAAAAATCCTCAAATCTGAATTAAACCGCCGAAACAAAACAACTGCCATAAATGGGCTTGCAGTCCCTGTCATGTCATATGGGTTCGGTATTATTGGTTAGCATCAATAGGCTAGATAGAAAGACCAGCATAGTAGCTCAACAGACAGGAACCACCATGGACGTCAAGCCCAACAAACCTCAATTACACATCTTGATGAAAAGCCAGATATTGTAATATGGAACAAACCTGTTAGCGATGTCACAATCTTAAATGATTTTGGCTTTAATAGAGCTGAACAGGAAAAGAACAAAATATCAGGACCTAAAATGATCAGAAACGATATGGTCTCTGAAAGTAATAAACCTTATTCTGGTTGATAGGAGCAACTAGCTTAATAAAAAAGAATCTTCCGAAATACTCAGAAGCAATTTTGGAAGGCCCAGTTGAAACGAAATACAAATAGCAGCCATAAAGTAAATAGCGTCTCTCCTTGAAAGAGCCCTGGGATATAAATGTAAATAATAACAGAATACAGGTGAGTTCCAGGAAGGAGTCCCTTGATCTCTTAAAACTTACTTCAGTAAAATAAAAAAGAGGAGACCCCTAGGATATAAATTCAAATCGTAATGTAATCAAGTGTTGGCACTAACCAAAGTAAAATAATAAAACCTTAAGACATAAATTGCACAATATGTGAATATTCTTTTATCTCATAAATCAAGATTAATTATACATATGAAAAATACAATTAAAACATATTCTTACTAAATACATGAATAGAGCTTATGAGTACATCAATCTAAAACAAAATGAGAATAGTAAAAAATAGTTGATTAAAATAAGAAATAAAACAATCCTTGGATTAATTGACCGTAAAATCGTGTCAAGTAAGAAAAATTAAAAAATACAAGAAAAAACGCATTGTCCCTGGATTGAAAGTCACACGTAATGTCTAAAAATGCCAAAGCATGTTCATTAGCATACTTCAAGCAGAATAAATACACTGAGATATATACATATGCTAGTCCTGTAGGAAAATGCATCGATAAAATTCAAAAACAGCACAAGATGTTTTTTTAGTGGTGTACAGTTGGAAAACTTGTGTTCTAAACCTGTCCATAAATTGTTTTAAACCTCAAAAGCCTCACCCACAGCGGAACCACCAGTACGACTAACACAACAACATGTTCACAAAAATGTGATGTTTTAACAAATACTACCATCATCACCACTGCTGATGCATTAACCCAAACAAATCCGATGACATCTGCTGAAAACACCAAGAAAGCAGAGGCAATAAAAAAGAAGGCAGTTTTGAACCTTTCCTCAAGGAAAATTTTTATACGTACCGTTTGCACAACGTTGCACCAAAAATATTCCATCTTTAGTGGAATCAATTTATAAACTTTTTAATATTGAAGGCAAAACTTACTGCTTTTAAGATGCAGAGTTAGACTTTATTGGAGACGTTATGACTATGGATAAAGTCCTTAACCCTTTTTAATTTTTGACGCCACCATAAAGGATGGCAGACACATTTATAATGTGTTAATTGCTACACTTGAGTCAACATGTGTCGTATCCATTCAGCATGTACCTGGTGGTACTGCAAAAAAGCTATGCACGTCACATAAATGTCTGTATTAGTAAATTGGCTCAGGTACATTCTATTGTTTCTGGAGAACTATTTGTAAATAAAGAAAATATAATTTCCAAAATTTCATCCTGTTTAACAGACAGAGCTGCTGTTATTATCCGAGTGCTTCAAAGGCAGTATTCATCTAGTTTATATATATATATATATATATATATATATATATATATATATATATATTGTCCTGCTTGATAGAGTTCAAAATAGACTTCGTAGCCTCGTAGGAGATGTCCTTTTCTCCTCCTTACAACCTCTATCTCACAAAAGAGATGTTGCGAGTTTGTCTCTGATGTATCGTTATTTTCATGGAAAGTGTTCAACTGAGCTTCAATCTATGGTCCCCCCTCGCCAAACTTTCACAAGAAACACTCGTCTAGCTGTAAACACTATCAATAATTTCCCCCACTCTTTATCTGTGCCTAAACCTAAACATAGATTCCATGAACAAAGCTTCTTTCTTAGAACTGCACGCCTGTGGAATTGTCTTCCGTTTTCCTGCTTTCCGGCTGACTACAATATGGTTGTGTTCAAGTCTAAGGTAAATAAGTTCTTGATGAGCCGTTCCATATAAGTTATTAAATTTTCCAAATGTTCATTACTAATGATTACTATATTGACAAACTTCTACTGTACACTCTATAACCCTTATCCTTGAGTGGCCTCTGGGCCTTGATAATGTGGTGATGCCTTTGTAAAAATATATATATATATATATATATATATATATGTTAGCATTGCAATGAAATAAGCAATTGATAGAGATTAATTGAAACATACATCCTTTGGATGCAATTTCAAATGATGTATATAAGTAATTGATGCAATTTGTTTATATTTAGTTAGGGAATTAATATTTAATGGCAAGGATTGTACAGATTATCAAATAATAATGTGCGTGTGTTCTCTTAGATAAAATAGTACTATATGTTTAATAAAAGACTTTAAACAGTTCTTAGAAAGTAAATGCTCAACTAAAGTAGTCCCTAGATATAGACGTAATAGAATAAACAGTATTTTTCAATTAGCTTTTGTGTATTTTGTAAATAGAAAGGATATGTTATCATTTTTTAAAGATTTATCGAAATGCTAAGCCTTTGTGCAAGGATTTAGATGCTGCCTTTGTAAATGAAATAACATATTTAAAGCTACAGGTTTTAGGTATTATAGCTAAGCTTCTTTCAGAGCCTTGGATGAAAAGTTTTGATACATCATTGGAAGAGCAGTATGCAGTCACAGATGGGATCAGGATTGTTAAAAGATTATCAGATAACTTGATGATCCCATAAAAGTGTTGGATAGCATTGCAGATTTTGGGGAAATCCATTTTACTTATATGGGGCCTTAGTTAAATTGATGAGGAGTCCTTCCCAAAATTGTGACTTAATCACATCGATGATGAAAGCGGGCCTACAAGCTATCATCCGTGTGCTCCATCTAGTTTTGATAGGATAGATAGTTTAAGAGGGGAGGTTTTGACCTCAGCTAGAATACACACTGTGAAGGCAGAAAGTGTATTTGGTGAGTATATTCATAGGAAACAGTTTTAGATACTTTCACGGTGAACAATCTTATCAAAGCAAATAGAACTAAGGTTTTAGAAGTCCTCCATGCTTCTGAAAAATCCCTGGATAGGTTAATTAAGAGCTATTTAGATCATAGCCAAAATATAGAATACAAAAAATCAGTAGCAAAAAGGGTCATTAATTATTATTATTATTATTATTATTATTATTATTATTATTATTATTATTATTATTATTATTAATAACAATAATAATAATAATAATAATAATAATAATTCGCATCAGACTATATAGATAACGACCTATTTTATATTTAGAATTTTCACTTCCTTACCATTTTTTTTATCGTTATTAAAAATATTAATTTTAGTAAAAGTCTTAGTTTAGGGTTCAGTAAAAATCTTAGTTTTAGTAAAATTAAGTTTAATTGCTTATTTCTATTGTAAATCCATATAATTATTTGCCCTTAAATAATTTCATTGATTTCCAAATCATCAATTTAAAAAAAAATCCTGAAATTTAGGTCTAATGTGTAGTTTTCACGTTTTTTTAAATAAATACTTTTTTGTTAACTCTTCTGGAAGACAACAAAGCGAGACAACTCTGTGTTATTTTTTATTTAACTCACGTTTGTATATGGCGGTATTTTTGACACGTCTTCTCAAAAATTAATTTATTTGGACGTACGAGGATTACCAAATATCTTTACTGACAAATTCTTAAAAAGGAAGAATGGAACTAATTTTATGATCGATTAATAATTTTTTCGAATTCATATATATTTAAAAATTCTAACTTAAACTTCGTTTAATTTCTTGTAATGTATTTTTTATAGAACCTATTTTAAAAAAATGATTGCATATTTTTCTATTAAACCCTTTAATTTTAAATAATTGGTCTTTGATCGTTTTATTGAAAAATTATGGTTTAACTCCTTTTTTCAAGTAGTAATAAGCTTCGACAGGTGGTGGTAATTGTTAAATTTTTATTTATTGAAATAATGAAACTGCTAGTGAAGGTCATGGTAAGTTTAACTGAATCGAGTTTGCTAACAATAAGTTGCAAGCCCCATAACGTAATCATGGGTTTGATAACAATAAGTTCCAAGCCCCATAACGTAATCATGGGTTTGATAACAATAAGTTGCAAGCCCCATAACGTAATCATGGGTTTGCTAACAATAAGTTGCAAGCCCCATAACGTAATCATGGGTTTGATAACAATAAGTTACAAGTCTCATAACGTAATCATGAGGTCATAGTTTAATTTATTGGTTCCCCAAATCTATTTTTGTCGTTTGACTGACTTCACCGTTTTTGAAAGTCCTTCCTCTTATTGGAGTTGTTTTACGTGAAATATTTAGTTTTACAATTTTTTTTAATATGAGGATTATTTGGATTATTATTCGGAATACTTTTCTCATCTTGAATGTTAACAGTAATTCGACATCCAAATAATAATAAAGATTTTAATCTAAAAAAAAAAATGATTTTTAAAGCTTCATATATTTAATATTTGAATGAATTGAATACGAAGTAGGAATTTACAATGGAAATGCGCAAAAGGCTTTAAAGTTGACAAATACAATCTAAACTTGATAGGAAAACAATTCAGCATATTTAAATAACCCAACGGTCATTTTTACACAAAGAACAAAATAATGATTTCACCGTGTTACGGTGACCTTAAGTTCTTTGTTCATTAGTCGTTGGTTCTGTCTTTAAATAATTTCACGTTTAAATCGTGTTTCTCATCTTTTAATGTTGATTCTTTTATATTTTCATATATTTTATTTCTTAATGAATGTATCAATTTACAAAAAAATCCTAACAAACAAAACAAATGCCCTGTTTTGAACACAAAAGAACAAAAAAACGACCCTTTCCTCGTATTTAATTCCCTGAATGAAAGGTAAGTTTCTTTTTTTAAACAATTTTAAAATCTATCATGCAGCAACTTTAAATAATCTTAAATATTAAAATAAGTTTATTTTTATGTGTTTGTATTACTATACACATAGATTCGAAAAAGTGGTCAAAAAATCAAATATACAACAAATAAATGTTACTAGTGACTATAAAAGTTACTTTGCAACCTACTTGCTGCAGTTGTTGATTGTTTTAATGTTTATTTAAACGCTATTTATTTCATTTCAAATAATAAAGTTTTACGAGTCTTAATAATTCAAGATGGCGACAACTAACTACCCCCCCTTCTTGTTCGTAGAGAACAGCCTCGTTTTCAAATTTTTAGTTCGCGCACATTTTGGTGGAAAAAAACCTCGCCTCGTTTCTTACGCACATGTCTCTCCGGACATGTTTGGGTGTACATTTTTTGTTTCCATTTTTAAGACGTTCCGTCCTCGTAAGGAAAGAATATTTGTGAACATTACATTTAATTTAGATAATTATTACGCACAACTATTTTTTTCTCGTTTTTTTTTTGTTTTCGTAAGAACTTGTAAATTTTTTAACAGGTGCTTCTGCAGTTTAATTAACTATTTTTCTATAAAGAGCAGAAGAATCGTTTAATATTTGTGTGAAAAGTAGCGTTTAAATAAACTTTAAAACATTAACAAATACTGCAAGTCGGTATCAAAGTAACTTTTTATAGCCACGTGTAACATTTATTTGTTGTATATTGTATTTTTGGGCAGCTTTTTTGAATCTGTGTGTATCGTAAAACAAACCCATTTTTATTGCAATCCTATATGAAAGGTAAGTTATTTTTTACGATTTAAAAAATCCTTTGGAATAACTTTAAAAATAATCTGAAATAGAAAGGCAGTTCGTTGTTTTGCACCCTCCTCAGCAATATTGATTATTAAAAAGAACCTTAAACATAAAAAAAAGTTTACTTTTATTGCAATCCAATAAAACATATTGATACCGCCATGCTCTATATTATAGCGACTTCTTAATAGGATGCTATAAAAAAGGTATAATCAAGGACCAAGGTCTGAGGCTAAGAAATTTATCCTAACACATCAATGACAACTGGCTGAGAGAGAAAGAGAAAAAGAACGTCTTACCTCTTGCAACAGATGCCGTCGGTTGCGACCTCAGGTATTAGTCCTTGTGGTCCCGTAATAATTCTTTATCAATACAATAATTGATTGAGAAAAGAAAAAACAAAGGAACTACCAAGACGGTGTCCCAATTGTAAATAAGAGAAGAAAAAAAAGAAAAGGAAAAAGAAGAAAAGGAACAACTTCAGACACGGTGTGAACCGATTGTAAAGATGGGGGTAAAAAATAACATACAAGCTATTCAACCCATACAATTTTATAGAAGGTCTAGGGTCACATGATTTATCCATTAGTATAAAAAACAATCACAAAGGGAAAGACGCTTTCGCATCCATCTCTCAAAACCCGGGTCATTGAAGGTAGGAAAGATTTTCTTATAATATCAAACTTGAATAAAGACAAAAATATGAATCTCTGATTAAAAAAATATTTCTTAAAATATAGTATTCAATCTGACAATTAGATTTTTGGTGCAAGTGCAGAGAGTGATCCGCGCTATTTTTTAAATCGTATTTCCAAGTTTAAAGTTTTATGATATGTTTTTTTTTATTCAATTGTAAGGTTGAATTATAGAATAAGTACAAAACACCCTCCCTCCTCTCCCCATGTTAAGAATGGCGTTTTAAATAATAACGTTATTATTTACGTGATTTCTGAGAAAATAATAATGTTTACCATAAAATAATTTAATTCGAAGTTGGTTGAATTATTAGACAACTGAGCACAAAACTGCTTTCGATATTTAATCGTGTTTTTTGTTTTTAAAAACAACAAAAAAGACAGTTTTCCGTGTAAATTATGACGCTTTATTCATTATTTTGGGTTATAGAATCGGGAATGCTTTCTTTAATAAAGTTTACATAAAAATGAGCACCCACCACCAATCAACAGAAACTTAACACCTACTATTAATTTGAGCCAAGGAGACATGTAATCCTTCAGTTTAAAATTTGTGACGTGGAAGATGGGCGACCAGACCTCGTATCGAATTTCATTTGATTTGAGGAGGGTATGATTAGAACCCATGTGTTGTTACCTATTCCTAACAATGTAATGAATACCGTTTAAATATTCTTTGTTATAATTATTCGGTACTTTCACCTAACGATTTAATAAACAAGAGATACTGTTTAAATATTGTTTATCAAAACTATTCTGTACGTTCACCTAACAATTTAATAAACAATTATACCGTTAAAATATTATTTGTCATAACTATTCTGTACTTTCACCTGACAATTTAATTAAAAAAAGATACTGTTTAAATATTATTTTTCATAACTATTCTGTATTTTCGCCTAATAATTTAATTAAAAAAAATACTGTTTAAATATTATTTGCCATAACTATTCTATACTTTCACCTGACAATTTAATAAACAAAAATACAATTTAAGTATTATTTGTCAAACTATTCTGTACTCTCACCTAATAATTTAATAAACAAAAGATACCGTTTAAATATTATATGCAGATGTGTCACCGTTACATTTTTTGGGTGGTTTAGTTGGGGCAATTTGTTTTATGTCCGATTTGTGAATGATTATCGGGACTCTCTGATGACTTTCTGATGCCATGCATTTTTATTGTTCTAGTGTAAAAGCCTACGTTTTGTTTATGAAAGTTAACAACGATATTTTGACGGTATGTTTTGTGTATTAATTTGTTAGGTGAAACTTTAGAATAGTAGACTCTAATCCCCCAAAACAACATGTAGACTCTAATCTCCAAAACGTAAGAAAGCTGCTATCTATATGCTTTTCTCACTCCTGCCAGAAACATTGTCTCGTTAATTGCTAATTGGTTCTGTAGTGTGTATCATTAGGTGTATCAGAATTTTGGGGGAATTTTTGATACCCCTAACAAAAACCTGCGAATAAAATATAAAAAAACTCGTAATTTCTCTTTTTAAAGTTGGCTGTGTCCCCCCCATTTTTAAATGTCTGTTTAAATTTTAATAATTGATTTACCAAAGTTTTTTATATCAAAAATTGAAGATAAAAGATCAATAAATAAAAGACGCTAATTTAAAACAAAAAAAATAACAAATATTTAATTGTTTTTTGTTAAAAAAACAACAGTTTTCAGTGTGAATTATGACGCTTTATTCTATATTTTGTGTCATAGAATCGGGAATCCTTTCTTTAATAAAGTTTACATAAAAATGAGCACCCATTTATTGACCATCACCAAGTAACAGAAACTTAATGTAAAAAAGCTGATTAAAAAAAATCTACTTTTTGTTTGCCATTGCAGCTGAAAAGCCATTAAAAATATCCCGAAAATAGAATAAAAACCACAAGTCATAAATATTGACATTGTGTTATATAAATTTAAAATAAATGGAGCAACTACTATTACCTAACAAATAAAATAAAAATACAAATTATAAATATTTAAGACTTTGTTATATAAATTTAACACCTACTATTAATTTGAGCCAACGAGACATGTAATCGTTCAGTTTAAAATGTTTGTGACGGGGAAGATGGGCGACCAGACTTCGTATCAAATTTGTTTTGATGTGAGGAGGGTAGGATTAGAACCTATGTGTTGTTACCTAATCCCTACATTCACCTAACAATGTAAGAAACAAAATACTGTTTAAATATTGTTTGTCATAAATATTCTGTACTTTCACCTAACAATTTAATAACCAAAAAGCTTTAAAAATATTGTTTGTCATAACTATTCTGTACTTTCACTTAAGAATTAAATAAACATAAATACCTTTAAATATTGTTTGTCATAACTATTCTGTACTTTCACCTAACAATTAAATAAACAAAGATACCATATAAATATTATTTGTCACAACTATTCTGTACTTTCACCTAACAATTTAATAAATAATGATACTGTTTAAATATTGTTTGTCATAACTATTCTGTGCCCTCACCTAACAATTTAATAAACAAAAATACCGTTTAATCATTGTTTGTAATAACTTTTCTGTACTTTCACCTAACAATTTAATAAAAAAAAGATACCGTTTAAATATTCTTTGTCAAGACAAATATGCAGATGTGTCACCATTACATTTTTTGTTGTTTTTCTTCGAGCAATTTGTTAAATATTCTGAGTTGAGAATGTTTATCGGGACTCCCAGATGACTTTCTTATGCCATGCATTTTTTTATTGTTCTAGTGCTTAAAAATAAGTTCAAACACATAAAAAGTATCCATGTAGCTTACTTTCATTTATTATTATTTTTTTTTACGTTTTGTTCATTAAAATGTTTAATGAAAGTACAAATTAGTTAGCAAGGATATCCTTCTCTTGTCAAGAAGGTTTTCTATTAATTCTAACGAGGGGAAGGCATTTTTATTGCTCTTACGTAAGACCCGAGAAATATTATTTTTGAAAGTAAATAAACGCCTCAAAATAAGTTTAAACACACAAAACTTATCCATGTAATTAAAATTCATTCATTTTTTGCTTCACTTCATTTTGTTTATGCTTTAAAATGCACGTTTTGTTTATGAAAGTTAACGATATTTTGACGGTATGTTTTCTTTATTAATTTGTTAGGTTAAACTTCAGAATAGTTACAACATGTAGATTCTAATCTCCAAAACATGAGAAAGCTGCAATCTCTATGCTCCTCTCACCCCTGCAGCAAACATTGGAATCCGCAAATAGTTATATGTCTCCTTGATTACTAATTAGCCCTGAAGTGTGTATCATTTACAATAAGTTTTATATAGAAAAATGATCCCCTAATCTAAAGTCTAAAATATTATTTTATTCCTTTGCAGTAATGTCAAAAAAAGTGGAAAGAAAGAAAAGTAGACTTTAAAGTTTTAAAGGTGTAAACAATGCTGGATTATATTGTAAAAGTTTATCAAAATATTTTTATATACCTTGTGTTCCATCCAACCAGATAGATAGATAGATGTATAGGCATATATATATATATATATATATATATATATATATATATATATATATATATATATATATATATATATATGAGATTCTGATATGCACATTTAATTAAGAAGAATCAAACATTACATCACAAACAATAGATAGATACATTTAAATAAGATCAACAGAGAAAATCACTGGTAATTTCAGGGTTTCACCAAGTTATACCATTACATAACTACATCAGCCAAATGTTGTGCTAGTAATCTTTGACAGTAATGAATAAAATAAGTCGAAAGATCATAATTATCTAAACTAGAACCAGCAGACAAAAATATCAATTTAATTTAATAAAATATGCATAAATCAACGTTTTTCGTTTATCCAACCAATATTTCTTGTTTTTTTCGAAAGGATATAATTTTATTTAATTCAATAAAATATCTTTAAAACAATATTTCTTGTTTTTCCAAAATCATATGTAATTTTATTTAATTTAGTAAAATATGTTTATAAATTGTTTCTTGTTTTTCCAACACAATAGTAATCATATGTACTTCTATGTATAATTGACAAGCTATATCCTTAAGAACTTCTAAACTATATTCTTAAGAACGCCTGTATCGACTCATTCTTCACAAAGTTAGAAAATCTGGTTATTTTTCTCGTGTGTCTCTTATAAATATTTTGATAAGAATAATCTACATTTTATGAGTTCAATCAATAATATTGACAATAACAAAAACAGAACACTAATACGTGAATAATGATACTAAAATATTGAATTTCATGTATTATTTTATTTACAGATGTTCCTGCAGTACAGTTCCTTTTGTGAAACATGACATCTTACTCTGATAAAAAGCCACATTCTTGTAAACTGTGTCGATATTCTTGTTCAAAAAAAAAGTTTAGTGAAACATATGAAAACTCACACTAGGGAAAAGCCACGTTCTTGTAAAATTTGTTGCTATTCTTATTCTAAAAAATCAGACCCTGTAAAGCATACAAGAACTCACACTGGTGAATAGCCACATTCTTGTAAAGCTTGTATATATTTTTGTTCCCGAAAATCTTATCTAATTATAGATATGAGAACTGACACTGGTGAAAAGCCACATTCTTGTCAAGTTTGTGGATATGCTTGTTCCAAGAAATCAAGGTTGGTTATACATATGAGAACTCACACTGGTGAAAAGCCATATTCTTGTAAAGTGTGTGGATACTCTTTTTCTCGTAAATCAACGTTAGTGACACATATGAGAACTCATACTGGCGAAAGGCCACATTCTTGTGAAATTTGTAGGTATTCTTGTTCTAATAAATCAGACCTAGTGAAGCATATAAGAACTCACACTGGTGAAAAGCCATATTCTTGTAAAATTTGTGTGTATGCTTGTTCCCGAAAATCTGACCTTGTGTTACATATGAGAAATCACACTGGTGAAAAGCCACATTCTTGTCAAGTTTGTGGATATTCTTGTTCTAAAAAACCAAGGTTAGTTATACATATGAGAACTCACACTGGTGAAAAGCCATATTCTTGTGAAGTTTGTGGATATACTTTTTCTGAAAAGTCTAGGTTAGTTAAACATATAAGAACTCACACTGGTGAAAAGCCATATTCTTGTCACGTTTGTGGATATTCTTTTTCTGATAGATCAAATTTAGGCAGACATAAGAAATCGCACAATGGAATAAGTCAGAGACAGTTGCAACCTTGATTGAAGTGAGTGTTCCTAATGATGGCGGTCGTAACAGAGCTGAAAGAGAGAAACAGACCAAATACCAAGGTCTCATGTATGATATGAAAAGAAATTGGAACCTAAAGGGGATATCAATCATACCAGTTATCATAGGTGCCACAGGACTTATGGAGAAGAACCCGAAGTCCTATCTAACTAATATTCCTGGTGAACCAAGTGCAAAAGAGATTCAGACAATTGTACTTCAGGGAACAGCGAGGATACTAAAAAGAGCTTTCGGTTGGTTTCAATAAAAGCGGAGCAATGTTGGCAGCTTGTTTGGCTGCCCCATACCCAGCATTACAATCTTCAAAGGAAAAAAAATTTAAAAAAATAAAAATAGTAGCCCTAAGTAGTGGGCCCCTTGACTTCTTAGAACTTCGACTGAAGTAAAATAAAACAAAAAAGTGAAAAGCGGCAGTCTAGCAAAGTGTGTGTGGATATTCTTGTTCTGAAAAACCAACGTTAGTTACACATATGAGAACTTACACTAAGGAAAAGCTACATACTTTTGAATTGTGTAGATAGCTTTCGTCTAAAAAGAATTTGTGATACATACGAGAACTCGAACTGGGGGAAAACTGTATTTACCAAGAGAAAAGAAGCAGGGGATATGGGATTTTCACGAAGTCACTATTATGGGCAATATCTGATAAGCTCTCAGAATCCAAACCATAAAATGGTATATGAACTTAAAGGAGAAAGAGCCAGTATAATTACCTCTATCACAAAACAAGCCAAACAGTTTGTACAAGATTGACTTACAAATCAGACAGAAACAAAAAGCAAGTCTGCAACTGGAAAAAATACATTAAGACCTTCCATTACATAAAATTTAAAAAATGGGCAAACCACGACATTCCACATGAACTCTCACAGGAATACATAGATAAAGAAAGCTCTGTAGACTGCTCTCACATCTTCCACAGAGTATGGCAGATGTTTTGGTTTGACAGAAATGTTGCATCCTGATTAACCCCGGATGGCATAAGTCTGTGTGCAAGGGGTATAATTTGTCAGCAGACGTGGTGGAAGAACAAATTCGAGACAAGGCGTCTGCAGCAAAATTTTGTTCATCTCGCCATCTTCTCATTTTTTTATTTTGCTCTTTCCTTTGGGAAACATAAAGAGACAGATGTTTTGGTCAGTGATCAATTTAAATGCTTCCCGAGCAGTAAATGTTGGCATTTTCTGATCGCCTCTACAATTGCATAGGTCTCCTTTACAACCGCGGAATTCTTCTGCTCGGCGGAGGTTAATGCTCTTGAAAAGAAGGCAACTATCCGAGAGCTCTGAGCAAGAGAAACAGTGATAGCCTGCTCTGAAGCATCAGTTCCGACCTCAATCAAAATTTTATTTCATCTGGAAAAAGAATAAATTTATATGTTATTTTTATTATTCTGTAAAGTATACACAATTTAAAAGAATATTTTTAATAAAAAAAGTTTTGGCGTATTACCCGTTTCCGATTGATTATTTGTATTTGTTATATATTTGCATATTTTTAAAAATATTTGTTTATTATTTTTTGAATATCTGTTTATAATATATATCATACATTGTTTTTTTCGCTGTGAAAAATAAAAACTACTTAATGAAATTAAGGGAAATTTTTTTTCGAAGAACTTTAACGGATGCATACAACATAACCTTTTTTCGATATTTTCATTGTTTAATGTCTTGGTTAAACTATACAAGTGTCTTATTGTATGTACCATTTTTTAATGTCTTGATTAAACTGTATAAATACCCACAATTAATGTTACCATAAAAATAAAAGTTACTTTTCCACCTGACTTTTTGTTTGTTTGTTTTTAAGTAATTTTATTTTATTTTGTAGCACCTAAACTTTACAGAATAGAAAAATATTTACATATTGTTTTCCATGAAAAAAAAAGCGAAGAAATACGTTATTTTGAAAAAAAAATTCAGAAATCTTTTCAACTTGCATATATTTTAAATAAGTTGCCAGTCCCATTACGTAATCCTGTGATAACAATAAGTTGCAAGTCCCATTACATTATCATGATATAACAATAAGTTGCAATCCAATTACGTAATCATGTAATAACATTAAGTTGCAAGTCCCATTATGTAATCATGTGATAACAATAAGCTGCACGTCCCATTACGTAATCATGTGATAACAATAAGTTGCAAGTCCCATCACGTAATCATGTGATAACAATAAGCTGCAATCCCATTACATAATCATGTGAAGTCCCATTACATAATAATGTGATAAAAATACGTTGAAAGTCCCATTACGTAATCATGTAATAGCAATAAGTTGCAAGTCCCATTACGTAATCATGTGATAACAATAAGTTGCAAGTCCCATTACGTAATCATGTGATAACAATAAGTTGCAATCCCATTACATAATCATGTGAAGTCCCATTACATAATAATGTGATAAAAATAAGTTGCAAGTCCCATTACGTAATCATGTGATAACAATAAGTTGCAAGTCACATTATATAATCCTGTGATAACAATAAGTTGCAAGCCCCATTACGTAATCATGTGATAACAATAAGTTGCAAGTCCCACTACGTAATCATTGGATATCACAAAGTTACAAGTTCCATTACGCAATCATGTGATAACAATAAGTTGAAAGTTCCATTACGTAATCATGTGATAACAATAATTTGCAAGTCCCATTATGTAATCATGTGATAACAATAAGTTGCAAGTCCCATTACGCAATCATGTGATAACAATAAGTTGCAAGTTCCATTACGTAATCATGTGATAACAATAAGTTGCAAGTCCCATTACGTAATCATGTGATAATAATAAGTTGCAAGTCCCATTACGTAATCTTGTGATAACAATAAGTTACAAGTTCCATTATGTAATCACGTGATAACAGTAAGTTTCAAGTCCCATTACGTAATTATGTGATAACAATCAGTTGCAAGTCCCATTACGTAATTATGCGATAACAATAAGTTGCAAGTCCCATTACGTAATCATGTGATAATAATAATTTGCAAGTCCCGTTACGTAATCATGTGATAATAATAAGTTGCAAGTCCCATTGTGTAATCATGTGATAACAATAAGTTACATGTCCCATTACGTAATCACGTGATAACAATAAGTTGCAAGTCCCATTACGTAATTAAGTGATAACAATAAATTGCAAGTCCCATTACGTAATCATGTGATAACAATAAGTTGCAAGTCCCATTACGTAATCACGTGATAGCAATAAGTTGCAAGTCGCATTACGTAATTATGTGATACCAATAAGTTGCAAGTCCCATTACGTAATAATGTGATATCAATAAGTTGCAAGTCCCATTACGTAATCATGTGACAACAATAAGTTGCAAGTCCCATTACGTAATTATGTAATACCAATAAGTTGCACGTCCCATTACGTAATCATGTGATAACAATAAGTTGCACGTCCCATTACGTAATCATGTGATAACAATAAGTTGCAAGTCCCATTTCGTTAGCATGTGATAACAATACGTTGCAAGTCCCATTACGTAATTATGTGATAAAAATAAGTTGCAAGTTCCATTACGTAATCATGTGATAACAATAAGTTGCAAGTAAGTCCCATTACGTAATCACGTGATAACACTAAGTAATCATGTGGACATTGTTTAATTTCCTGGTTAATTTGACTGAATTCGCCTTTTGTGCAATTCCTTCCTCTTATTTGATTTGTTTATGTGAAATATTTTGTTTAAAAAATGTTTAATATGAGAATTATTTGGAATATTACTGTCCTCATCTTGGATGTTAACAGTAGTTCGATTAATCCAAATGATAATGAAATGTTCAATCTGAAAAAAAGTAAACCTGATTTTTTTTAAAGCTTCATATATTTTATTTTTTCATGAATTGAATAGGAAATATAAATTTACAATAGAAATACCCCAAAAGGTTAAGAATGCAAATGTAATCTAAACTTTATAGGAAAACAATTCGGACATTTTTACACTAGGAACAAAATAATGATTTCACCGTATTACCATGCCCTTACGTCCTTTGTTCTTTAGCAGTTGATTTTTTTCTTTAAATAATTTCACGTTAAAATCCTGTTTTTTATTTTTTAATTTTGATTTTTTTTATATTTTCATATATTTTATTTCTTAATGAATTGCACACACAAAACCAAATTTGTATCAATTTACTAAAGAAATCATAACAAACAAAAAAACTTTACGTTTTGAACAAAAAAAACAAAAAAAACAAAAAAAAAACGATATTTTCTCGTATTTAATTCCTTGGATGAAAGGTAAGTTCCTTTTTTGAAACACTTTTAAAAACTATAATTCAACAACGTAAAAATAATCCTTAATATTAAGAAAAGTTTATTGTTATTGTAATTCAATATGAAAGATTAGTACTTTTTTACGATTTAAAAATCTCATCGAATAATTTTGAAAATAATCTGAAACAGAAAGGCAGTTCGTTTTTTCCACCCCCTCAGAAATATTATTATTAAAAAAAAAAGAAATTTAAATATAAAAAAAAGGTTTATTTTTATTGCAATCCAATAAAAAATATTGATTCCGTTATGCTTTATAACAAACGTGAATAAATATGTTCGATTGAAAAAATCTTTCTTAAAATATAGTATTTAATCTGACAATTAGATTTTTGCCAAAAATGTATTTATTTAAGTAAAACTTGGGCGATTTCTGAGAAAATAATAATGTTTACCATAAACAAAATAATTTAATTCAAAGTTGGTTGAACTGTTAGGCAACTGAGCGCAAAAAAAAAAATTTTTTTTCATTGTTTTTGGTATTTAATTAATTTTTTTTATATATATTTGTAAAAACAGTTTTCCATGCAAATTGTGATGCTTTATTCAATATTTAAGATTATAGAATTAATAACACATTCTTTAATAAAGTTTACATAAAAATGATCACCCATTTATTGGCCATCACCAATTAACAAAAACTTAATGTAGAAAAACTAATTTTAAATATATATACTATCGAAGCCAACATAGTTTCCATGATAAATAAAATAAAAATCAACTTTTTGTTTGCAATCACCTCTGAAAAGTCATTATAAAATATCTCGAAAAATAGAATAAAAAACACAAATTATAAATATTTAAGACTTTGTTATATAAATGTATCTTACATTGAGCATCTACTATAAATTTAAGTCCAAATAGCAGTCAACGAGACATATAATCGTTCAGTTTAAATTTTTTGTGGGGAGGAAGACAGGCGGGACCCCCCTAGTATCGATTTTTGTTTTGATTCCATTGGAATACGATAATAACCCACGTGTTGTTAACTATTCTGTACTTTCGCCTAACAATTTAATAAACCAAGATACCGTTTAAATAGTATTTATAATACTACATATGCAGATGTGTCACAATTCAATTTATTGGGTGGCTTTCTTCGAGCAATTTGGTTAATGTTCGATTTGTAAATGATAATCGGGACTCCCAGATGACCGTCTTATGTCAGGCATTTTTTATTATTATTCTAGTGTAAAAGCTGAGTGTAAATATTTATATTGTGTTAGTGTAAAAGCCGAGTGTAAATATTCATATTGTTTTAGTGTAAAAGTCGAGTGTAAATATGTATATTGTTTTAGTGTAAAAGCCGAGTGTAAATATTTATATTGTTTTTGTGTAAAAACCGAGTATAAATATTTATATTGTTTTAGTGTAAAAACCGAGTGTAAATATTTATATTGTTTTAGGGTAAAAAAAAAACGAGTGTAAATATTTATATTGTTTTCATGTAAAAGCCGAGTGTAAATATTTATATTGTTTTAGTGTAAAAGCAGAGTGTAAATATTTATATTGTTTTAGTGTAAAAACCGAGTGTACTTATTTAAATTGTTTTAATGTAAAAGCCGAGTGTACATATTTATATTGTTTTAGTGTAAACGCCGAGTGTACATATTTATATTGTTTTAGTGTAAAAACCGAGTGTAAATATTTATATCGTTTTAGTGTAAAAGCCGAGTGTAAATATTTATATTGTTTTAGTGTAAAAGCCGAGTGTACATATTTATATTGTTTTAGTGTAAAAACCGAGTGTAAATATTTATATCGTTTTAGTGTAAAAACCGAGTGTAAATATTTATATCGTTTTAGTGTAAAAGCCGAGTGTACATATTTATATTGTTTTAGTGTAAAAACCGAGTGTAAATATTTATATTGTTTTAGTGTAAAAGCCGAGTGTAAATATTTATATCGTTTTAGTGTAAAAGCCGAGTGTAAATATTTATATTGTTTTAGTGTAAAAGCCGAGTGTAAATATGTATATTGTTTTAGTGTAAAAACCGAGTGTACATATTTATATTGTTTTAGTGTAAAAACCGAGTGTAAATATTTATATTGTTTTAGTGTAAAAGCTGAGTGTAAATATTTATATTGTTTTTGTAATGAGGCAGAATGTAATGGCCGTGGTTTGTATGTTAAGCGACAGAAGCTTTATTATCAGCAGATCTCTTCGTACAGAGCTGTGTGTGCTTCACACACAGTATCGTATTTAGTTGTAGCGGTAGCTACGTACTTCATAACAGTTTTAGTGTAAAAGCCGAGTTTAAATATATTGTTTTAGTGTAAATATTTATATTGTTTTTGTGTAAAAGCCGAGTGTAAATATTTATATTGTTTTAGTGTAAAAGCCGAGTGTACACATTTATGTTGTTTTAATGTAAAAACCGAGTGTAAATATTTGTATTGTTTTAATGTAAAAGCCGATTGTAAATATTTGTATTGTTTTAATGTAAAAACCGAGTGTAAATATTTGTAGTTTTCATGTAAAAGCCGAGTGTAAATACTTATATTGTTGTAGTGTAAAAACCGAGTGTAAATATTTATATTGTTTTAGTGTAAAAGCCGAGTGTACATATTTATATTGTTTTAGTGTAAAAGCCGAGTGAAAATATTTATATTATTTTAGTGTAAAAGCCGAGTGTAAATATTTATATTGTTTTAATGTAAAAGCCGAGTGTAAATATTTATATTGTTTTAGTGTAAAAACCGAGTGTAAATATTTATATTGTTTTAGTGTAAAAACCGAGTGTAAATATTTATATTGTTTTAGTGTAAAAGCCGAGTGTAAATATTTATATTGTTTTAGTGTAAAAACCGAGTGTAAATATTTATATTGTTTTAACGTAAAAACCGAGTGTAAATATTTGTATTGTTTTAATGTAAAAGCCGAGTGTAAATATTTATATTGTTGTAGTGTAAAAGCCGAGTGTAAATATTTATATTGTTGTAGTGTAAAAGCCGAGTGTAAATATTTATATTGTTTTAGTGTAAAAGTCGAGTGTAAATATTTATATTGTTTTAGTGTAAAAACTGAGAGTAAATATTCATGTTGTTTTAGTGTAAAAGTCGAGTGTAAATATTTATATTGTTTTAATGTAAAAGCCGAGTGTAAATATTTATATTGTTTTAGTGTAAAAGCTGAGTGTAAATATTTATATTGTTTTAGTGTAAAAGTCGGGTGTAAATATTTATATTGTTTTTGTGTAAAAACTGAGTGTAAATATTTATATTGTTTTAGTGTAACCCGAGTGTAAATATTTATATTGTTTTAGTGTTAAAAACCAGTGTACATATTTATATCCTTTTAGTGTGAAAACCGAGTGTAAATATTTTTATTGTTTTAGTGTAAAAGCCGAGTGTAAATATTTATATTGTTTTAGTGTAAAAGCTGAGTGTTAATATTTATATTGTTTTAGTGTAAAAGCCGAGTGTAAATATTTATATTGTTTTAGTGTAAAAACCGAGTATAAATATTTATGTTGTTTTTATTTAAAATCCGAGTGTAAATATTTATATTGTTTTAGTGTAAAAGCCGAGTGTAAATATTTATATTGTTTTAGTGTAAAAACCGACTATAAATATTAATGTAGTTTTAATTTAAAATCCGAGTGTAAATATTTATATTGTTTTAGTGTAAAAGCCGAGCACCATAGACTGGGTTGACTAAGACAACATTTTGAACTTCATAATTGTGCCAAATCAACAAAAATCATTGTAAACTCAATTTTTTAAATATATATATTAGAGTGGCTGATCGTGGGCATCAACTGCATAGCTTCAATGAGTAAATTCTTTTATTTCTATGTAGCACATGCCTATTTTGGTGCGGTTGTAGTCTCTCTGGCATGGGATGACTAAGACCACACTATCAAATTCACTTATAAATCTCGTTAAAACTGCATGGTTTTAGTAACCCTTCCTCCCTATGGGCTGACAAAACCACTGAAAAGACTCTTTACATGATCAGATTTTTATGGCCTGACAGAATTTTCAGGTTCAGAAAATGACTACAAAAACTAAACCAACACGGATACCATGACAACAAACAAAAATGTAAGCAAAGCATAAAATGATAATATAATAACTTTAATGCTTTAAGTAAATAGAACATCATGATGGCATCAAAAATTGAAAGTTTAAAAAATGTTTCACCTTTCAGTCTCATTCTCAGAGTTGGTTCCCTCCCCCTCAGTCAGTCACAGTTTTGTTGGCCTCGTGAATAGCCTCTCCACTTTCTGAGGCTGCTTGAGCCACCTCTTCATCCTCCGGTGCTGCTGGAGCCTCCTCGTCATTCCTCCAGTGCTCCAATGCTTTTCCCGGGAATGACGTCTAACTGTCTTCGCTTTTCCCTTGTGACTGGCCACTCCTCACCATGTCACAAAAGTCTCAGGTGGTTTAGAAATACCTCTGAGACTGAAGTGTTGACTCTGTCAATCTCCTCAGATTCTGCAGTCTTGGGCAGGCGATTGAGGACTGGCTGTGGATCCATGGGGTGAAAGCCACATTTGCAAAAGCCTGCCATTAGGTGCTCCCTTTGATTGGGGAGCTCAATTTACAGAGCAGTTTTGGAAATGTCTTTAGGAACAGTGACTGCATTTTTGCTCCCTGATTGTTTCCGCGCAGTGAGGATAAACCTCCAATTCCTTTTCATTGGACCATAGAAGGCCACATCAAGGGGTTGGCACAGATGTGTGACGTTTGGGGGTAGGCAGCGAAGGCTATGTTATTGTCAGTGTATTCATGTAAAATCTGATTGCATGGATGATACGTTCAGGGCATTTTGCACCACGTTTGTCTTGTAATTGATGAAATTCTCTGGAGGGACTCCTTCTAGTGTCCTGGCCAACTCTGCAAAATATTCGTTGATCGAGCCAACACTGACACTAGTGCTTTTCTTTGAAATGTTTTGACACGTGCAGTTCTTTATATGAACTTTGTGCCGCTTCATAAATGACTGCACCCAGTTCTCACCAGGGACATTGTCCTTGAATTTATTCACAGTCATTCGTAGATCGATGATGTCGAATGGGAATGCCTACTTTGACACAGCCAGCATGTGCTCGACAATGGCGTTCTCCATTATGGATGAAATGATGGTCTGTCCACCTGGTGACTGCAGTAGTCTTTCACCCTAAGTCACATGAAGGTAGTATTGCAGCTTTGCACAACTCAGGCCCTGCAGGCTTCACGTTGATACTTTCCTCCCTTGATGTCTGCTGCAGCCTTGATGAGGTTATCAGAGTCGTAAGCCCTTGCGCCAGGTTTTGCCTTGTAATCTCTCGACATAGTGGATAAAGGTCGTTCGGTAGGTTCTTCAGTTCTTCTGGTTTTAATTGGAATGACGATGCTGAGGATACAAAAGAAAACAATATCCGGTTTATTAGATTCCAAAAATAAACTATTCCCCCACTATCAAACAATCATGAGGTTGCTTGCACGGAAATTGACAAGGCTAATCTGCTTGCCAGTCAGTTTGCTTCAAACTCCACACTGAACCCGGTACACCACTCCCTCCCTGACTTTCCTCTGCGAACAGACGCCACACTAGACGGTTTGAAAACCACCCCTTCTCAGGTACATGCTATTATAAGAAACCTAGACACCTCAAAAGCATGTGGACCAGATCTCATCCCGGCTGTGCTATTAAAAGAATGCTCTGCCGAGGTTGCTCCAGTTCTCTCCAAACTTTACAATAAATGCCTTAACGAATCTTGCTTTCCCGACTGCTGGAAAACTGCTTCTGTGGTACCAGTCTTCAAGAATTCTGGTGAAAGAACTGTCCCACTAAATTATCGCCCTATTAGCCTCCTCCTGCTTTTCACCAAAATATTTGAGTCCTTAGTTAATCAAGCCCTAGTCCAGCACCTAACAGCTGCTAAACTCCTGACTGACAAACAATATGGATTCAGGCAAGCCTGTTCAACAGCAGATATCTTAACTGTAGTTTCTGAACGTATATACCGTTCATTGGCAAAACAGGGGAGGGGGGAGCGGTAGCCCTTGATATATCTAAGGCTTTTGACATGGTATGGCACGATGGTATTCTAAGGAAAAATAGATCATATGGAATCACTGGAAGAATTCATAATGTAATTAAATCCTTAAGTAAGAGAAAAATCAAAGTTGTCCTCGACGGTCGTACATCTAAACAATATGACATAAATGCAGGAGTACCTCAGGGGTCTATCCTTGGACCTTTATTATTTCTGATATTCATAAATGACCTCCCTGATCAAATTATTTCGGAGATGGGTATATTTGCCGATGACACCACTCTCTATGACAGATATGAGGGGAAAACAAATGAACACATATCCAAGGACATGGCAGAAACACTAAAGGATGACCTCCAATCTGTAGTGGAATGGAGAAAAAAATGGATGGTCACATTCAATGCTGCTAAGACTAAGCTTGTTTCCTTCAATAACTACAAGAAACTTCTCTACCACCAATAGCAATGGCCACGAACCTATTGCCTGAAAGTACTTCTTTTAAAGTCCTCGGCCTAACGTTTACAGGGAATATGAACTGGAATAGATGTTACATGATAAGGGCTGTACCCTTTTCATGTAAGTATAAAAATGGAGAATTTAGTTTAAAATGAAAAGGAAATAGCAATAGACAAATTCGAACCTCGTAATTTGGTTTAGAAATAGATTACGTGTGAGAATTTAAAAATGTAAAACAAACATTTGATTAGAATATAGATAAATATTTCAAGGAAAGAATGTTAACGATCAAGTTTGTTATGAAATTTTAAATTGAAAGAATGCAGCTTATAAGATAATGTTTTTAACATATTGAATGTGGGTAAAAATTCCTTTTGTAGAAATAGGAAAAGTTTTAGACACGTATGTCCAGAAAACGTGAAAGAAGGCACATGTTTTAACATGTGTATGACGTCACGGAAAATAGAAAGTTCTAGGAATAGAGAAAAAAACTTTAGAGGTAGAAAACGGTCAGTGAAGAAACTCGGAGGGAGTCAGTCTTCTAGGAGCGAGACGTCACTTCAAGAAAAAATGTGAGACTTTGAATTCTTGGTGATGGAAACACGACCGTGTGACGAAATAAACCATCAAGTGTTTTTTTGTAAAGCTCGTCTTGTGTCTTATGATTCTTACAAAAAGGTAAAGTGGAATTGTATTATATATTTGTGTTATATGTCTTTACATACACGTCTCAACATCATCATGTCCGAACTGTCTGAACACTATGTCCTCACTCAAAGAGCTTTCTTCTTCTACACAATTAAGGATTGGTTTAAAAAAAAAAAAAGAACCTCGGTTACCACGGAGAAAAAAATTAAAAACACAACTCTCTAAGACTCTCTCAATGAAAAACCCTTATGCAACATAGATACATTGAGAGCATTGCCAAGGCTGCTGCAAGGAAGGTTGGCTTCCTCTACCATGCTAGAAAACTACTTATGCCTGACAGTATCCTGTACCTCTATAAGGCCACCATTCACTCATGTATGGAGTACTGTTGTCACATCTGGGCTGGTGCATCTGCTGCTTGTCTCTCGCTCCTGGACAAGGTTCAAAAGATAGTCGCCAACCTGATCGGTCCTGAACTGTCATCTAGACTTCAGCCTCTGTCCCATCGACGAGATGTTGCATCCCTCTGCCTGTTCTACAAATACTTTAATGGTGAATGCTCTGACGAACTGCAAACACTTGTACCTCCCCGACGTAACTACCCCCGACAAATCCGACAAGCTACTAAGTCTCATCCCTTTACAGTAGAGATCCCTAGGTGCAAGAAAGCCTTTTACTCCAATAGTTTCTTCCCCAGAAATGCGGGTCTTTGGAACTCCCTTCCGGGATTCTGCTTTCCCAACTGCACTGATATGCAGAAGTTCAAGTGTAATGTTAACAAACATCTTTCTACTCATCTCCCTTCATAATGACCCTGCTAATTTAGTCCCTGATAGTGCTTCAATGTGGCATTGCGCCTTGTTTGGGGTGAAAATTGAATATAAAAACAAAAAAAAAACAAAAAAAAAACACATCTAAATGACAACATTGGTATGATATGAAGATTGAAATTACTAGGCTTTGGTAGGGATAGGACTAGGGTAAGTTTTAGGCTTAGAGTTTGGTCTAAAGTTCGGGCTTGGGTCAAGGTCAGGTTTCGGGTACCATTAAGGGTCAGAGTTACCTGGTAGTGTAAGAGTAGGGTCGTTTTTATGTCGGGACCCTCCCCCCCCCCAAAAAAAAAGAAGGCTCTTTGACAGTATCCAAATAAATAGTAATTGTCTCAGTATGAAGGTCAAGGTCATATCGCAGAAATCCCTTGACCTTGAGATGTGTAACAGGTGCCATTCAGTTCCTTTCATGGAGATCTATAAGTGTAGCAAATTTGAAAAAAATCCGTGTCAGAAATGGTTTGTGCCCCCCCCCAAAAAATTGTCGATTTGACATGGAATGAGCCTAGATTATTGTTTATTTTACTTAATTGCATAATTCGTTTATCTATTACAAAATACTATGAATAATACTAAACATTTAAACAATATGAATTAAATGTTTATTTTTGTGATTTTTAAATGTTTTAAAAAGTTATGTTTCTTGTTTTGTTGGTAGGATAAAAATAAACAATCATATTAAAATATATTATTTTATTTTATTTCTTTATTTTTCACAGATGTTCCTGCCTGATTAAATAAAGAATGATATCAAAATATAAAATTTTATTTTATTTTTTTACAGATGTTCCTGCCTGAACGTTTTTAAAGAATTTTAATGATCATCATTTTCCTAAAACATTATTCTATAGACAATTTGTTGCCTTACACGGAAGACAACAAAAACGTATGCACACAAATGTAAGAAAAGTAAATATTTTAACTTTTACACTATGAAATATCTCTTATCAATTAAACGATAAATGATACAAATTAGGGGTTCTTTAAAATAAAATCAAACTCGCATCAACAACTGAATTACAATAGAATAAGTGTGGAAATAATTCTGTATTGCTTATAACTAAGTAGTGATAATCTTTTTCCAGGATCAATTCTATTTAAATATGTATGCACAGAGTAAAGAAAAGCTGCATAATTGTAAAATGAGTGGATACTTTTGTTCTAAAAAATCGAATTTAATGAAACATATGAGAACTCACGCTGAGGGAGAGCCACATTTTTGTGAAGTGTGTGGCTATTCTTTTTCAAGAAAATCGAATTTAGTGAGACATATGAAAACTCACCCTGATGGAAAGCCACATTCTTGTAAAGTATGTGGCTATTCTTCTTCTACAAAATCGAGTTTAGTGAGACATATGAGAAGTCACGCGTGGGGAAAGCCACACTTTTGTGAAGTGTGTGGGTATTCTTCTTCTAACAAATGGCATTTTATCATACATATGAGAACTCACACTGGGGAAAAGCCACATTCTTGTGAAGTATGTGGATCTTCTTTTTCTGTAAAATCTTCATTAAAAATGCATATGAGAACTCACACTGAGGAAAAGCCACATTCTTGTGACGTGTGTGGATATTCTTGTTCTAAAAAATCAAAGTTAGTGACACATGTGAGAACTCACACTGGGGAAAAGCCACATTCCTGTGAAGTGTGTGGATATTCTTGCTCTGGAAAATCAATGTTAGTGAGACATATGAGAATTCACACTGGGGAAAAGCCACATTCTTGTGAATTGTGTGAATATTCTTCTTCTGAAAAATCAAAATTAATAAGACATATGAGAACTCACACCGGGGAAAAACCACATTCTTGTAAAATGTGTGGTCAATCTTTTTCTGAAAAATCGAATTTAGCTACACATATCAGAACGCACACAGGAGAAAAGCCTTATTCGTGTGGAGTCTGTGGATCTTCTTTTCGTCAACAATCTATTTTAATGAGTCATATGAGAACTCACCCTGCCACACAGTTATAAAGTCCTGTTGGGGGGCGCGGCTATTATACAATGCGATACAATGGTGTGTGTAAATATGTCCACCATCTGCTATGACTACTAAACACCTACAGCTACATACCTAAAAAATGGGGGTTATTAGGCCTAACGTAGTGATATGGGACAAGAGAGGAAAGTGGCAACCCTAGTTGAAGTAAGCGTCCCTAATGGATCTGAATTTAGAGGGAGAAAAAACAAAATACCAAGAACTTATATACGACATGCAAAGAAAGTGGAATCTTAAAAAGATATCCATCATATCCGTCATTATAGCAGCAAGTGGACTAATAGAAAAAGAATTTCAAAACTATCTGGCGAATATATCCTGTGATCCAAGTGCAAGAGATGTGCGTGTGGATATTCTTTTTCTGCAAAGTCGTATTTAGTTATTCATATGAGTAATCACCCTCAAGAAAGAAGCCATATTGTATCGCTATTGTAGTTTAATTAACCAAATAATTGTATCGCTATTGTAATCTATAAAATCTTGTTTCATTAACCAAATAATTGTATCGCTATTGTAGTCTATAAAATCTTGTTTCATTAACCTAATAAGAACTCACACAAAAGAGCCCTCGGATATAAATTTAAATCATAACAGAATCAAGTGTTGGTTCCAGCTGACACAGAAGATGCCACGGATGACACCAAACCTAGTCTACTTAACAGAAGATGAACCCAACCAAGACTTAATAGAGGACCATCACCTCCATGATCTTTGAATCAAAAGCTAATTATTAACCAATCAACTGAACAAGAAAGAGAAAAGCTTGCAAATAAAATCGAACTGACCAAAACAATGGAGATTGAAGAGTGACTCAAATTAATCAAGATCAAAACTGGGAAGACATTCAAAGTTACTGGAAAAAGTCAAGCTGTGACTGGCTAAAATTATAACATTGCTACATTCAACCTTAACTGACATAAAAGATGCTAACTTCGGTGCTGCAGATTATATGCAAAGTAAGCGAGCCCCAGAATACAGATTCAAAGACCAAAGGAGGAAATGAGGAGGAAGAGAGTCAAAATTGTAACACCCAAGTGAAAGATCAAGCTTCAAAGAAAAATAGATATTTTCAGAAAAGAATCCCAAATAATTTCCTATACTGTGAACCAAACGAGATTCCCACATTTCCTAAAACAATAAATAGAATAAAGAGAAAGTATAACATTGAAGATCATCAGCTTTTAGAAAAGAAAGCAGGATATGAAACTTTAATTAATGGATTAGCTGAACAGACCAGGGGTAAAGACAATAAAATTAAAGCTAAACAAATCAATGGTCAGTTTGATCAAAACCCTGGATTTGTGTACCGAAATCTAACAAGAATCACAATTTACCAGAGTTCAAACACAACCAAACAAAGAAGACGAAGAATGATTCTGGAGACATACACTCTATGGAGACCCAAAACAACATAAAAGAAACACAGTCGATTGAAAATGTGAAAGAAATCAACCAGAAAAATTGCCATAAATTATTTTTACTTTGGAAAAAATATAATTTCTGCAATTTCACATCCCCTGGCATTGATAAATTACCAAATATCTGCTTAAAGCAAATAATATCGCTATATTCACATTATCTACTAACTTCAAAAAGAAAGAAGAGACTAGAATGGTTAACTACCGGCATCACAAATCTCCTTCCCAAGACCGAAGAAACCCATCGTCCTAATGTTAAATATATTGTTGGAACGATTCTTATTCACAAATTCCTGCATAGATAACCAATCAAATATCACTTAAAATATATAAAGCCTCTTAATCAAATTCTGCCATCGGAAATATCACTTAAAATATATAAATCGCCTTAATCAAATTCTCGCATTGGATATATCACTTAAACTATATAAAGTGCCTTAATGCAATTCTCACATTGGAAATATCACTTGTGGAGAAATATACTTGTTGTGGTAGGGTAATTGTCCGTATGAAAAAATATTTGAAATTATGCAGAATCATTGCGACTGTATCAAAACTATTTTATATAGACTATATTATATGTAGTGTATTTTTGCCTTTTCAACTAATGAAAAAATATTTGAAATCATGCAGAATCTTGGCAAGTGTATCAAA